>NC_087345.1:98534187-99141687 GCF_030014295.1 Loxodonta africana
GACTTGAGGACATAAGTACATAAGTCTTTCTTTAACCAACCCAAATCCATTAGCAAGGAGAATGGAAGGGTTATAGCAAACAATATATGTTAAAAATATGATTAATCTTTGCTAAATGTCTTAAAATCTTGGAATAAGTGAGGCTGTTCAGTGAACTATTGTGCAGGCTCTGAAATCAGCCCTGCTGTACTCAAATCCCAGCTTTGTGATTTAGTAGCAATGTAACCTCCCTAAGCCTTAGGTTTTCATCTTTAAAATACAGCTTATAATGATAATTACCTTGTAATGTGGTGGTGTGGATTAAAGGCGGCAATGATTGTGATGAGCCTAGTCCTAGGGACACAAAAATCAAATCACTAAATAAATGATAGTTGCTCTGAAATAGGATTATACAAATACTTTAATAGAGAACCAGTGACTGATTAGTTAATATGGTTGAGAACTGTGACTTGAAGCCAGTGCTAATTCTTACCATATGTAGGTTTAGGCTCCTGAATGGCACACACGGGGTTGCCATGTGTCAGAATTGATTCAGTGGCAACTGGGTTTTTCAAATGGTCCATAGAGTAACAGTTACTTAGAGGGTGGGATCATTCATTGGATTAGTCACCACAGTCTTTCATAACTCTGACCTATAACTGGCAAAGCGATCATAGCACTGTTCCAGGATTTTTCAGAAAGGATTCCATTATAGCCAAAAATATGGTGGCCCAAATTACATGGAAACAGACAGAGCAACAAGTGAATAGGATGTAAACCAGGCAAAACCTCCCTAAAATTGTGTCAGCTAGGGGGTAGGTAGTAGAGGATCAGAGACCCATATGTAGGATACCAGACTGATTTTGTGATGTCTATGTATTCTGAACATATATCTTTTTGTTACCTTTTATTGTTTAGCTTTTAGTGTTTCATTTTAGATCTGTTAAGCAATTTTGAACTCTTTGACTATGCTAAAGGGATATGAGGAAAGGTGTTTCTTACCATGCTTGGCCCAAGTGGTGGTGATGGCAGCAGTAATGGAAATGAGACAACCCCAAGAGAAGGGTGAAGTCTCAAAGGACAAAATTGAAACTACTCATACAGCCAATCTTTCCCCACCAGGATGCTCTCATTTCACAGCAACTCTTTACTAAAATATTGGAAGGTTCTAGATTTGTTTACCAAGGAAGATTATTGGCTTACCCAGGGGTACTAATTTATTCTGAGATCAGCCACTGAGCACATATTTATTGAATAATTAGTCCAGTCTAGATGCCAACCGAGTTGGCTCTGACTTATGGCAGTCCCGTGTGTGTCAGAGTAGAAAAGTGCTCTATAGGGTTTTCAATGGCTGATTTCGAAAGTAGATTACCAGGCCTTTCTTCTGAGGTGCCTCTGGGTGTACTCGAACCTCCAACCTTATGGTTAGCAGGTGCAAGTGATAACTGTTTGTACCACCCACGGAATCCAAATAGCTAGTAGACCCTGGGAATACTGCACAAAAGTAAACATGGCCTCTTCCCTCAACTCACTATGGGAAAAACATGTAAGGAAACCATAGAAATGAGACTTTCATGGCATAGCAGGGAATGAAAGCCTAAACTGAAAGTTCTTATCTCTCTTCAGAGGTACGAGGACTTTAAGTATCTTTATGTCGATCCTGCATGACTCAGCTTTGAGCCAACACTGTTGCTTTTCTAGTACTGAGCTTGGAGCCTAGTTATAATTTACCATAAACTTTTGCAAGTTCTGGGAAGCAGTTGTGTCTTTTTGAGGTGAGTCCGTATATTGTGACCTACCTACTCAGCACCCAAGTGTCTCTAAGAACGGTGGTCAATTCCTGCTCTGAAACCTCAGACCTGTGACAAGGCTCTTAATACCGGAAGACAAGATTTCCATGCTGTCAGATACTCATTTGCATTTGAAAATACTAACTGTTGCAATTTGCCTGTCAGAGTGCTCTTGCTGCTTCTTGTTAGGCTTTCCATCATCTGAAAGTGCTACTTCTCTGCGTGTCTTCTTGTCCTCTCCTTTTTTCAAGAGCCTAATTAAATCTAACTTCCTCATTTGTCACTTCTGTGATTACCCAAATCCTCTTTGTTAACATTCCGTTTCAAAATTCCTATAGTGTTCATGATCAATGTGAGAGAATTCATTTCTTGTTTGGAAGCCACCTCTTGTTATCTGCTATTTGTTGTATTTATATGAATTTTGACTTGCCCCCATCATTTGCATGGTTCTTGAGGGCTGGGATCATGATGTTTGTTTTCTCTATCCTCCTCAGTTGTAGCTCCACATGGAGTCTATTTTATGAGCTCATTGAATGCCTGCTCCAAGTATTGCTGATTCTGAACTTAAACAAATAGAAAGACAGATTTAAAGAAGATTGGCACAGAGCAACATTTACTTTTAAAAAGCTCACTGAACCAAACTGAAAATGTGTTATCATAAGAAGAATATATTCAATTTCTAAAAACTTGTACTACAAGAAAAAATTCATACCGTAAGGTGTTGTTTTTGCTGTTGGGTGCTTTCTAGTTGGTTCTGTTCCATCGAGTTCGTTCAGACCCTATATAAAAAGAACGAAACACTGCCCAGTCCTGTACCATCCTCACAGTCCCTCACAATCCTTGCTATATTTGAGCCCATTTTTGCAGTCACTGTGTCAATCCATCTTATCGAAGGTCTTCCTCTTTTTTGCTGACCCTCTACTTTACCAAGCATGATGTTCTTCTTCAGGGGCTGGTCCCTCCTGAATAACATGTCCAAAGTAGACGAGACAAAGTCTTGCCATCCTCCCTTCTAAGGAACATTCTGGCTGTACTTTTTCCAAGACATAGTTGTTCATTCTTCTGGCAGTCCATGGTACATTTATTGTTCTTCACCAATGCCATAATTCAAAGGCATCAATTCTTCTTCCTTATTCATTGTCCAGCTTTCACATGCATATGAGGTAATTGAAAATACCGTGCCTTGGGTCAGGCATACCTTAGTTCTCAAAGTGACTTTATTTTTTAACACAAGAAGAGTTAAAGAGGTCTTTTGCAACAGATTTGCCCAGTGCAATACCTTATTTGATTTCTTGACTGCTGCTTCCATGGAAGTTGATTGTGGATTCAAGTAAAGTGAAATCCTTGACAACTACAATATTTTCTCCGTTTATCATGCTTATTGGTCCAGTTGTGAGGACTTTTGTTTTTTCTTTATGTTGAAGTACAAATCCATACTGAAGGCTGTAGTCTTTGATCTTTATCAGTAAGTGCTTCTAGTCCGCTTCACTTTTAGCAAGCAAGGTTGTGTCATCTGCCTATCTCAGATTATTAATGAGCCTTCCTTCAATCCTGATGCCACGTTCTTCTTTATATAGTCCAGCTTCTCGGATTATTTACTCTGCTTACAAACTGGATAAATATGGTGAAAAGATACAACCATGATGCACGCCTTTCCTGATTTTAAACTATGCAGTATCCCCTTGTTCCATTCTAATGACTGCGTCTTGATCTATGTACAGGTTCTGCATGAGCACAATTAAGTGTTCTGGAATTCTTATTCTTCAAAATGTTGTCCATAATTTGTACACATGTAAAAATCTTTCTGGTATTCTCTGCTTTCACCCAAGATCCATTTGACATCGGCAACAATATCCATCATTTCACATCCTCTTCTAAATTTGGCTTGAATTTCTGGCAGTTCCCTGTCAGTGTAATGGTGAAACTGGTTTTGAATGATCTTCAGCAAAATTTTACGTGTGTGTGATATTAACGATATTGTTCGATAATTTCTGCATTCTGCTGTATCACTATTTTCTGGAATGGGCACAAACACGAATCTTTTTCAGTTGGTTGGCCAGGTAGCTGTCTTCCAAATTTCTTGGCATAGATGAGTGAGCACTTCTAGAGCTGCATCTGTTTGTTGAAACATCTCAGTTGGTATTCCATCAATTTCTGGAGCCTTGTTTTGTGCCAAAACCTTAAGTGCAGCTTGGACTTCTTCCTTTAGTACCTTTGGTTCTTGATCATATTCTATCTCCAGTAATTGGCTGAATGTTGACCAATTCTTTTTGGTACAGTGATTGTGTGTGTTCCTTTCATCTTCTTTTGGTACTTCCTGTGTTCAATATTTTGCCCGTAGAATCTTTCAATACTGCAACTCAAGGCTTGAATTTTCTTCTTCAGTTCTTTCAGCTTGAGAAATGCTAAGCATGTTCTTCCCTTTTGGTTTTCTAACTCCATGTCTTTACACATTTCATTGTAATACTTTTTTTTGTCTTCTTGAGCCGACCTTTGAAATCTGTTCATCTCTTTACTTCATCATTTATTCCATTCACTTTAGCTACTCTACAGTCCAAAGCAAGTTTCTGAGTCTCTTTTGACACCTATTTTGGTCTTTTCTTTCTTTCCTGTCTTTTAAATGACCCTTAGCTTTTTCATGTATGATGTTTTTATGTCATCCCACAACTCATCTGGTCTTAGGTCATTAGTGTTCTGTGTATCAAATCTGTTCATGAGATGGTTTCTAAATTCAGGTTGGATATACTCAAGGTTGTACTTTGGCTCCCGTGGACTTGTTTTAATTTTCTTCAACTTTGAGTTGAACTTGCATATGAGCCACTGATGGTCTATTCCTTAGTAGGCCTCTGGCATTGTTCTGACTGATGATATTGAGCTTCTCCATCGTCTCTTTCCACAGATGTAGTCGATTTGATTCCTGTGTATTCTATCTGGCGAGGTCCAAGTGTATAGTAGCCAGTTATGTTGTCAAAAATTATTTGCAATGAATAAGTCATTGTTTTTACAAAATTCTATCATGCAATCTCTGGCACCATTTCTATTGCCAAGGCCATATTTCCCAACTACCAATCCTTCTTCTTTGTTTCCAACTTTCTCATTCCAATCACCTGTAATTTTCGATGCATCTTGCCTGCATGTTTGAGCAATTTTCAGAAGGCAGAAGTTGGTAAAGATCTTCAATTTCTTCATCTTTGGCATTAGTGGTTGGTTCGTAATTTTGAATAATAGCCGTATTAACTGGTCTTCTTTGTAGGTGTATGGAAATTATGCTATCACTGACAGTGTTTTACCTCAGCATAGATCTTGAAATGTTCTTTTTGATGATGACTGCGATGCTATTCCTCTTCGATTTTTCATTCTTGGCATAGTAGACCATATGATTATCTGATTGAAAATGGCCAATACCAATCCATTTCAGCTCACTAATGCCTAGGATATCGATCCATATGCCTTCCATTTCATTTTTGACAATTTCCAATTTTCCTAGATTTATACTTTGTACATTCCACACTCCAATTATTAATGGATGTTTGCAGCTGTTTTTTTTTTTTTTTTTTCATTTCAAGTTGTGCAACCTCAGCAAATAAAGGTCCCAAAAGCTTGACTCTATCCACGTCATTAAAGTCAACTGTACTTTGAGAAGGCAACTCTTCCCCAGCCATAATTTGAGTGCCTTCCATCTTGAAGGGCTCATCTTCCAGCACTGTATCAGACAATGTACCACTGCTATTCATAAGGTTTTCACTAGCCAATTCTTTTAGAAGTAGATCGCCAGGTCCTTCTTCCTAGTCTGTCTTAGTCTGGAAGCTCCACTGAAAACTGTCCACCATGGGTGACCCTGCTGGTATTTGGAATACTGGTGGCATAGATTCAAACATCACAGCCACACACAAGCCACCACAGTAAGAGAAACTGACAGACATGTGGTGGATGTGTTGTCTAGGGCTCATGCAACTGTGAAAGAATTCTAATAAATTTTCATCATTGAATGAAAATATTTTATTTCAGCACTTATAAAAGGAGATGTATGTTAAAAAATTTTTATCAAAACATAAGTTTCCTGTTATTATAGATTAAAGAAGTCTAAAGAGACTTGAAAACTAAATGTGATGCATGTTCCTGTACTGTGAAACAGAAGAAAACAAAAAATATATATATTTTTATTGTTTGTCTTTTTTGTTATAAAGACTTTTTAAGATAATTGCAAGCTTTGTATAAGGACCGTAGGCTAAATTATATTAATGCAAATTTCCTGATAATTTTGATAATTAAACTGAGGTTATGTGACAGAATGTCCTTATTCCAGGAAATGTAATTAAGCATTCATACCCTTTCTTAAAAGAAGGACAAACCACAGTCCAATTATTAAAATCAGGAAATTAGCACTGATAAAATATCACTATCTAATTATATAGTGAGCTAGAGAGAACAAATGATAAAGCAAATCAGGTAAAATGTTGTCAGTTGGGGTATATCGATGAAAGGTGTACAGAAATTATTTGTACTATTTTTACAACTTTTCTGTAAGTTTGGAAATATTTGGGAAAAAATCCTTAAAATAAAAACATTAATAGGACAGAGTAGAACTGTTCCATAGTGTTTTCAAGGAGCAGCTAGTGGATTCAAACTGCTGACCCTTTGGTTAGCAGGCATAGCTCTTAACCACTGCGCCACCAGGGCTCCAAAAACACAAAATTTGCAATTGAAACCAGTAAAATAAAGTATTATTTGTTCTTGACATGCTTCTTTATGTCATCTCACCTACTTTTAAATTTCCATAACATTCCTGTTTTACCTCTGGAGTCTTTGTTATGGGTTGCATTATGTCCCCCCAAAATATGAGTTGTTAATTCTAACCTCTATAGCTACGGCTATAATGGCATTTGGGAATGGGTTGTCTTTGTTTTGTTAATGAGACCAGATTAGTGTAGGGTATATCCTGAGTCAATCTATTTTGAGATATAAAAGATTAAAAGCAAGCTTGCAAACAAAGATGAGGGAAGAGAGACACCAAGCCAAATGAAGATTGCCTGGAACAGAAGCTCAGAAGAGACAAGGTCTTTCCTCCAGAGCCTACAAAGAGAGAAAGCCTTCTCCTCAAGCCAGCATCCTGAATTCAGATGTTAGCCTCCTAAGTAAAGATGTCGCTTTAAGGACTAAGGTGCGCCTGACCCAAGCCAAGAGATTTTCAATCCCCTCATATGCACGTAAAAGCTGGACAATGAATAAGGAAGACTGAAGAAGAATTGCTGAATTTGAATTATGGAAAAAAAAAAATGGCATAGGCAAAGAATATTAAATATATTATGGAGTGCCAGAAAAGCAAACGAATCTGTCTTGGGAGATATATAGCCCGAATGTTCCTTAGAAGCAAGAATGGCAAGACTTCACCTCACATACTTTGGACATGTTATCGCTGGAGAAGGACATTAAACTTGGTAAAGTAGGGAGTCAGTAAAAGAGAGGAAGGTCCTCAATGAGGTGGATTGACTCATGGGCTGCAATGATCGCCTCAAGCATAGCAATGACTGTGAGAATGGTGCAGGACCAGGCAGTATTTCATTGTGTTGTACACAGGGTCACGATGAGTCAGAACTGACTCAACGACACCTAACAATAACAACATGACAACAATCTCCTAAGCTGAAAACATAAATTTCTATTTATTAAAGTCACCCATTTGTGGTATTTCTATTATAGCAGCACTAGATAACTAAAACAGTATTTGGTACTGGAAGAGTGGGTGCTGTTCTAACAGATACCCAAAATGTGGAAGCGGTTTTGGAATTGGGTGATGAGTAGAGGCTGGAAGAGTTTTAAGGCACCTAATACTAAAAGCCTAGATTGCCTTGAACAGACTGTTGGTAAAATTATGGATGTCAAAGGCAATTCTGGTGAGGTCTCAGAGGGAAGTGAGGAGAGCTATGGAGAAAGGCCGTATTGTCTTAGGGAATACATATGGTGCTCACAAGAGAATGTTGTTAGAAATGTGGACATTAAATGTGGTCTGGTAAGGTTTTAAAAGAAAATGATGAGAATGTGATTGGACAATGGAGGAAGGGTAGTGTTTTCATGCAGTGGCAAAGGACTTATCTGAATTATGTTCGAATGTCTGGTGGAAGGTAGAATTTGTAAGAGATGAACTTGGATATGTGGCTGATGAGATTTTCTAAGCAAGAGCTTAAAGGGGCCACATAATTTCTCCTTGATGCTTATAGTAAAATATGAGAAGAATGAGATGGACTTAAAATTGAACTGTGCAAAATGAAAAAAGAACTTAAAGGTTTGAAAAATTCTGCTGTAAAAACTAGGTTTTTCACCAAGGATGTGGTTACACAATCTTTTGTTAGAGACATTAAGTCTGTGACTAATGAATCTAACCAACTGCCACAGTAGAAAACCCATCAGCTTAGACTGAAGGAATCAGAGACAGTATGAAAGGAAAGTGTATGCCTCTTGGAATTCCACAGGCATGAAACAGGCCAAAGGAGCTACATGTGTTGTCCTCCAAGAAAATAAAAGGACTGTCCCTGGAACAGCTGGTAGATCTGAACTGTTGGGAGGAGCATGAGAAACAGGGCCTTATTGGTTTCAAAGGGTGGAACCAGAGCCTCCTAGGTTTCAGAGAGTAGGATCTTCTTCACCAACTCAGTTCTGGAATGTAGGGCTATCACTAAGGTGTGCCAGGAGATGGGACCACCACCCAAAGCTGAGGGGGTGGGGCTGCCATGCCCAAGGGGCCAAAGAGCAGGGCCTGCAAGGACCGAGGGGGTGGGGTCACCACTCAGATAGACAAGGAGAATGGGGCTTCTCACAGCGAAGGGAGCAAAGTTGCTGTCCCACTGGACCTGGGAGATGGAGCTGAAGCTCAGGGCCAAAGGTTCTCCACCCAGAATCCAGAGGGCTTGGCCAACACCCAGAGTCTAGAGTGTGGGGCCATTGCCTTGAGAGTTAATGTAAATTGTTCTGCTGGGTTTTGAACTTGCTTGGTACCTGCTATCCTTTCTTTCCCTCCAATTTCTCCCGTTTGTAATGGAAATGTCTACCTTGTGCCCGTTCCACCATTGTACCTTAGAAGCAGATAGCTTGTAGTCTAGATTTCACACGTTCATCGATGAAAAGAAATTTTGATCCAGGATGGAATATGCCTAAAGTCTCAACCATGTTTGATTCAGATGATTCAGAAAAAGAGATTTTGGACTTGGAGTTGATTTAAGATTTTTGGGGTGATGTGATGGGGTGAATGCGTTTTGCCTGTGGCAGGAACATGAATTTTAGGGGGCCAAAGGGTAGAATGCTATGGATTGAATTATGTCCCTCAAAAATAATGTGTTATAAATCCTAACCTCCATCCCTGTGGCTACAATCCCACTTGGGAATAGGTTGTCTTTGCTATGTTAATAAGATAGGATTAGTGTAGGGTGTATCTTGTATCAATCTCTTTGGAGATATAGAAGAGATTAAAAGCAAGCTAGCAAACAGAGATGGGGGAAGAAGGATGCCAAGCCATGTGAAGACTGCCCAGGAGCAGAAGCTCAGGAGACACAAGGACCTTCCTTCAGAGCCAACAGAAAGAGAAAGCCTTCACCTAGACCTCGCACCCTGAATTCAGACGTCTAGCCTCCTGAGCTGTGGGGAAATAATTTCTGTTTGTTAAAGCCACCACTTCCTGTGATAGCAGTGCTGGATAATTAAGACAGGCCTGTATTACATACTTTGATGTGTTACTTAGTCACGTGGAATGCTTCCTCCCTCACCCCACTTTCACTGGAAATGTAAACTCCTCATTGCATTTCCAAAACAGAGTTTCGTACTAGAATCCAAGGGCCCTCCCCAAAGTAAGTAAACATGCAACACATTTTTTTGTTTGTTTGTTTTTGTTTTTACTTTACAAAAGTAAGAGAAAATATCTTTCTAAAGTGCCATTCTAATTCTAAATAAACACTTGAGAGGTTGTCTATATACCAGTACTAATTGAAAATTTTGGTAAAACAGTATTTTTATTTAAGAAAATAAATCAAGTATTTGAGACCAAATGGGCAACACCTGCCCAAAAGCCAAGATGAGAAAGCAGGAAGGTGCAGGAAAACCGGAGGAATGGAAATGGGGAACTGGGATGGAGAGGGGGAGAGTGCTGACACAATGTGCAGATTTGAACAAATGTCCTAAAACAATTTGTGTCTGTAAATTTTCACCTAAAGCACAATAAAATCTTTAAGAAAAGAAAATGATACAATGCCTAATAAGCCCCACCTCATTGTCTGAGTTAAAGAACGCCAAAATAAAAGGACAAGACGCAACTTTTTCCACTATGTCCTGCCATGTAACAATCCACCTTAATAAAAGGTTATCTACCAAACTCACAAATGCAAGATTAACCCCCAAATCAGTACTGGTTTGTGCATGTAGAACAGGTTATTTGAAGTCTTACAAAAGCCAGAGTTTAGGAGAACTGATGGCGAGAACTACCAGGAGTCCTTGGACTAAATAGGAGCAGAAGTGAGACTGCAATTGGGAGGAAACAGAGTGAAGAGTGAGTGTTGCAACCCTTCAAGAAGTGTGACCTGAAGAGGCAAAGAAATGGAATGGTGTATCAAACTGAAAAACCAAAATCTATTGCCATCGAGCTGATTCCGACTCATAGCAACCATGTAGGACAGAGAAGAACTGCTCCATAGAGTTTCCAGGGAGTGGCTGGTGGATTCAAACTTCCCATGTTTTGGTCAGCAGCCATAGCACTTAACCACTACACCACCAGGATTTCCAGAATGGTGTACAGCCACTGATATTTGTTTCTTTCCTATTATGCATCATTATTTATAATGTTTTTATTTGCTTATTTCTTTATTGTCTGTCTTTTACCAGCAGTCTAGTTGGTAAGAATGACAGCAAGTCTTGCATGAGGGCAAAAACTATGCATGTCTCTTGTTCTGTTGAATTCCCAATAGAATGCCTAACAGTCAATAATTATAAACATGAATGAGGCAAGCTTACATTTTGCTCTGATTCTATACCAAACCTTTGTCCATAGAGACAATTTGTCATTGGAAACATTGGTTCCAGTTTGGTTTCCAGAATGTGGGTCACTTATATGCCCAGCCACTCCAATCGAGTCTATTAGCCTCTGTGAGAATAAACTCAGGGAGTGCTTCATCTGATCTGTGATACCTGCCTATACATCCTACACTAGTTTGTCAGAAAGCTTCTCAAGTGCAAAAACAAACATCAAAGCGCATTTTGACCTTCACTGTGGTCAACACATCCCTTCTTCTAAAGAGGGAAGGCATTCATAAAAGGAATTCTGGCCAGCGGGGGAAGTGTAGGAAAAGGATATTCTGAAAACAAGACCTGGCATTATGTAACCTGCACCGTGGAGGGGAATTCACACTGGATCTGAGTGACAGTAGCAGTCTGGCTGCAACTTGTCTTCGATAAGCCTCCCCCTGGACTCTCCATCTCCCTTTGTTTTAATTCACTGCTCACCAGATAAATACTGATTCACTTTCACTTGATATGTTAAATGAGTTGTCCTGTACAGAACGCCTGAGCATTAGTTACTAGGAAGTGTGACCAGCAATTTGGGTTTGAAAAACAGTCAGCTGGGAGTTTCCAACAATGACTAATGCACCACAAAATTGAGTTTGTGGACCACCGATCTCAGAACCACACCTGAACCATAGTGAATCATGGGCATTAAGCAATCAGCTGTGCCTCGGTGATACCGGGACTTCAATGTGCTCCCAGTCTATCTGCAAAGAGTTGAGGGCCAATTTGATCTGAATGATTTCAACAAGAGAATGACAGCTATTCGGATCTGACAGTTGTCACCTAAGTAGAAAATCTTAATTCTAACAGATTTTTATCAAAGCACACAAAAGTAAAGAGATTTTTTATGGAAGACTTTCATGCCAGCAAAAGACACTATTACAACAGCAATGTTACTCAACTGAGGCACTTATACGGTGGTCACTTTGTGAATATTTGCAGGATGAAGTTATATACAGCCAAGCATTTCACCAGTGGTTTCTAGAAGATGTGAGGAAATAGGAAGAGTGAAAATATCTGGGCTTTCTAACAAGTCAAGTCATAATAGGAGTTTTGTTAGTGTGAGTGATCTGTATTTTTAGTCTACTAGAGATACAATGAAGGAAAGGGAGGAAACCCTGGTGGTGTAGTGGTTAAGAGCTATGGCTGCTAACCAAAAGGTCAGCAGTTCAAATTCATAGAGCTCCTTGGGCACTATGAGTCGAAATCAACTCGACAGCAACAGCTTTGGTTTTTTTTTTAGAGATGGCAAATAGGGGGCATGAATCAGGGGAAGGATGAAAAGATTGGCAGATTCCCCACAATGCTAAAATGGATCAAGCTGCTAAACTTGGTTAAATGCTGCTCTCTCTCTCTTCTGGAATTTATTGTTTCTGTTTTAAATTTGTGCACTTATACCATTACATGTGAATTCAGGGACCTTTGAAAACATGACCCGTATGTTAGAAACTTAACAATTAAGAATGACTTAGGCCTCATGGCACAAGAGAGTATTCAATTCAACCAGCAAATTGAAGTTTGAAGAGGTATAACTGCACTCTACCAGTAACTGCTATACAGAAAAACAATGCAGTATTTCCAAGCCTTTATTAAAGGGCTTTTTTTTTTTTCAAACATTCATAAATCAAAGGATTGTTCTTAGGCTCAATATTGCTACTCCAGGCTTCAGCAATTGGGATGAAGGCCATTAATAGGATTGTGCTATTTAAGCAATTTAAGACCAGCTTATTTAATTTTTCTTTCTTTAAATTTCATTGACCTTTAAAAAATGAGGAAAGGATTTCTAAGACAAAAATTTTCAGAGTCCATAGGGGAATTATGTTGCATCACTATAGTTATACATCCTACAGTATTTTAATGACTTTTCTAGATGTAGGTAGAGCACATAATTGGGACTGAAATGGCTTTAAAAAAAAAATAGTGAAGAGAAATATTCCTAAAAATTATTCAGAAAAAAATAACTCATAGGCATTATATATTCTTATAAAGCATCAATTAATCACAAAGTTGAAATACCCTTAATTATCTTTTTATCATTTTCAAAGAAGTCCTAAATATGGAAAAATTTTCAGAAACACATATTACAGAGTCATTAATTCAACAAGGATGTGTTTAATGCTGACGGTGTGTAGGCACTGTGCTAAGTCACGAGAGACAGAATAAGTGGTAATTCTTCCTGATCTCGAGTAATGAGATACAGCAGAAAATATGTAGAGGGCTTAATCACCATTTTGACTTTAATAAATCACTTTAAACTTTTTAAGATATTTGATTTTAAAACCTCATGAACTATTTACATTCTACCTTCCTACTAAAAATTAGAATTACATAGATAGTAAAGCTTCACCATTCAATTTAAAGATGCTTTAATGCAATTCCCATTCAGTCAACAATTCTAAATAAGTTCCTTATTTTGAACAAAAATACATATGCTCTGGACAAAACAAATCAATAAATAGCCAAGCCAGTACATATACTGAACTTTACCAAGGGAATATTCATTTCTAAATATATATTCCTCCAATCTTCTCTCTCACTTCCTCTTCATAGTCAAAGTTACTTGAAATGGCTGGCTACCCCCATTTCTTCCACTTCCTCCTCTCCTAATCATGCCTTGATCTGGTACAAATCTGGCTTCTATCAGCAACATTCCAGAAAGCCATTCTTGCCAAGGTCACCACTGATAGTCTTCTTGGAGTTAAATCTCATAGACACTGCATTTAATCTTATTTCATCTATTGTCTGCATTTGACTGTCTTGATATATTTTCTTGACATCTATGACACTTACTTGTTTTTACTCTTTCTTCTCATTCCTTCTCTGTCTTCTTTGTAGGCCCCTCTTCTGCCTGTTCCTAAATAACACAGACCCACAGGTTCTACCCTAGAAGATCTTTTCTTTTCACTCTATGGCTACCTCATATTCCTTTAAATACCATCTACCTGCAAATAACACCATCTATATATTTTTTTTTTATATGTGGGTAGAAATATAAACTAAAACGCAAGCTTTAGTTTTTATATTTCTAGCTCAGACCCCACTCCTTTTATAAAATAAAAGATAACCTCTATGCCCCAGATCCATATAATAAACTGTTTATTAGGGATCTCTATAAACCCATTGGTAACACTGTTGGCAGTTCGAATCCACCAGCCACTTCCTGGAAACCGTGTGGGGCAACTCTCCTCTGCCCTATAGTCACTATGAGTTGGAATCGACTTGGCGGCAATGGGTTTGAGTTTTTTTTTTTTTTTTTTCCTGGTATAAGCCCATTGGAGTCCCTGGGTGGTACAATGGTTAATGAGCTCAGTTGCTAACTGAAAGGTTGGAGGTTCAAGTCCACCAGAGGCCCCTCAGAAGAAAGTCCTGAAGACCTACTTCTGAAAGATCAGCCATTGACAGCCCTATGGAGCACAGTTCTACTCGGATACACATGAGGGTCTCCGTGAGTTGAAGTCTTGACAGCAACCTTTCTTATTTTTGTAAGCACATTAAGCTGAACATGTTCAAGCCTGGACTCATGCTCCCCCTAAGACTTGCTCCTCTGCTATCTCAGTGAATAGTATAGTCAACCGTTAATTGCTCAAGCTTAAAACGTGATGCTACCCTTGACCTCTTCCTCTATCTCACTCCACATAGCTAACTAACCACCACATCTTGTCCCACCTGATTCCTGCTTTCCTGAGATGGCACTTCAGTTCTAGTTCCTTTAGAAAACAGTCCTTGGTGTTCACCTGCCTCAACATTACAGTACCTACACCTCTTTTTTCCCTGTATTTCTCACCAGACTAAAAATTATGCAACTAGAGGCCTTGTTTTCTGTTTCAGAGTTAAATCCTAGCACCTAGGACAGCACCTGGTGACAAGAAACAGCAGTGATAATGTCAGTTATAACAAATTCATAACAACTAACACAAAATAGTAAGTAGTGAAGCCAGGCAGCTGGCTTGAGAGCCTGTGCTCCTAACCATTATTCTACAATGTACTGAGGACTTGATATGTATTTGCTTAAATAAGTTAATGAAAATATGATTTATTCATAATTTAGCAGAATCAAGTCTAAAAGGGCATAAGATTTTTATAACATTCGGGCATAAACATATATATTATTTTAAATGAACATCTCCATATAATATGACACCACAGTAATGCAATAGTAACTACCCATTTATCCAGAAGTAGGAAATATATCTAGCAAGAAAAAAAAAAAAAAAAGAGTTGAAGCATGTCCTTGGAACTTTCAGCCTAGAAGAAGCTGAATACAAATTGGAGCCTAGTAGTGTTGTGTTTAGAGTTATGGTGACTGATTTAGTAGGTATAGTTATCTGGTTTGGACCAAACAGGTTTTGTTTTTTCTGAGGGATAGATGCAGCTTTTAAACAAGAATGGACAACTGCTTAAAGAGACATCTTGAGAATGGAAGGAACGCTGATGTCAAGAATACAAAATTCATCAAGAGGAAAAGTCTGGGCTAATACATTATTTGAGAGGTGAGGCAAAGAGTTTTACTTAATGTTTATCCCAGGAACCTTTACTAATTTGTTGTCTAGTGAAAACACTTTGCTCATTATGATGATATAATCATATAAAACATATTAAGTGATAATTAGCATCCTCTCTGTTATGAAGCAGAAAAATATGCCACACTTAACTATATAGCCACAGAATCTTTAAGTTTGATGAAAATTCGGAAGTGATTTTTTTTCTACTCAATGTGAAAATTCTTCTATAGCATCCCTGAAATATTGTTATCTAGTTTTTTTTTTAGACTTTGCAGGAATGCTTCTACTGATGGGGAACTCTGGACTTGTTAGGGAGGTCCATTCAGCATCGACAGGCTCACATTGTTAGGAAATGCTTTCATATGTGAAGCTGAAATTCATTTCCATGTAACTTACTGGTCCACATTCTGGCCTCCGGAGCAAAGCCAAGCAGAGCTACCTCCGCCACAACATTTTAACCTTACCATAGAAAATCACATTACAGAGCTGGAAGGGGACTTACAGAATAACAAGACACATTTCTTTTGTAGAAAAGAAACTGGAAACCCAAAGTCAGACAGATTATGCGTTTAGATATTGGCACAGCTATTATGAAAATTCTTTCATCTGAATTTTCCCCTGATTCTTAGGTCATTTTTATTACTTTAGAACAATTTTTATTATTATCAAGTTATTCTCTCACTCTATTCTTTCTTTTTAATAATTTATTTTATTTGGTGTTGTTGAGAATATACACAAGGGGACATACACTAACTTAACAATTCCTACATGTACAATTCAGCGACATTGACTACATTTTTTAAGTTGTCCAACCATTCTCACCCTCCTTTTCTGAACCATTCCTCCCCCGTTAAGATAAACTCATTGCCCCTTAAGTTTCCTATCTGATCTTTTGAGTTATTCTTGTCAATTGATCCCATATAGGTAGTTCTTTAAAAGCACAATGTTCAAGGCAGACATTTTTTACTAACAAAGCTAAACTATTATTCAGTTTAAGGAGCCCTGGTGGTGCAATGGTTAAAGCACGTGGCTGTTAACTGAAAGACTGGTGGTTTGAACTCACCAGCTGCTCTGTGGAAGAAAGATGTGGCACTCTGCTTCCATAAAGATTTACAGCCTTGGAAACCATATGGGGCAGTCCTACTGTGTCCTATAGGGTCGCAATGAGTCAGAATCAACTTGACAGCAATGGGTTATTGTTTGGTTTAAAGAAGATTTCAGAGAATATTTTTGATTTAAAGTTAAAAGTTTATCCTACACTATTCTTAATATATATTAAGATAATAAAAAAAATGTCTTTATTCGCTCTTCTCTGATCAAAGCTAAACAATTAAGTTCGTTTTATTAGACTTTAATACCCAGGATATCGAAAGCAGGAAAGTATCAGAAGCCACATTGCCTCCTAGTCAAGAATTAAGTTCCGATAATCATGATCTTGAGATGCCTACCCAAACCATTACAGCACTTATTAAAGGACTCCGTAAAACATAAAAGATACTGCTCAAAAAAAAAAAAAAAAAGGAAAAATAAAAGATAATCTTCTCTACATACCAGAATAAGGAACCCTCGTTTCTAATGGTTATAATCTTGGCTACTAACCAAAATGTCCATGATTCAAACCCACCAGCTGCTCTGTGGGGGAAAAGACCTAGCAATCGGCTCCCATAAAGATTATAGCCTAGGAAACCCTACGGGGCAGGCGGTTCTACCCCATCCTATATGAGTTGGAATCTACTCAACAGCACACAACAACAACAATGCATACCAGAATGGGACAGAGTGCACAGCTCAATACAGATACACACAGCAACACATTGCTAACATTTTGCTTTCCAGCTCCTCCTGGAGCTTCCAAGTTATCAGACAATAGTTTTTACCAAATGCTTTACCACTACAACACTTGAGTTTCCATTTTTCCTGCCTCAAATTTCTTTGCTATTGGCTGCCCAGTCCGTAAGTCACTCATTTCAGCTTTCTGTTGTGGCAGCATCCCATTTCTATAGATCGGTTTCTGTATAAATCAGAACGAGGTAGTTTACGTTACAGTATCAAATGACCTCAAATCTCAGTGACTCAACATTGCAAAGGATTATTTCTTACTCCTACTAATGTCCACTGTGTTGTTAAGGAGGCTTGGCTTATCCTGGTCATTCAGGCAACCTGAATGACAGAGGCTCCATAAAGACATGAGCTTCCACAATTGCTGCCAAGAAAAGAGCTCCCTGCAGGGCTTCTCGTTGACAATGAAATGCTATGAGTTGGAATCGACTCAATAACAACAGGTTTGGTTTTTGGTTACCTAGACATGACACGTACCACTTTCACTCACATTTCATTGGTCAAAGCAAGTCGTGTCATCTCTCCAAACATCAGAGGAGGCAGAAAAATGCAATTACTTCATGTATCAGTAAAGGCAAGGACTGGAGTATCTTTGAAGTCCTAACCGCCACAGGATTTCCCAGTTCCTCCCCCCCCACCCCACCCCCATTTCCTCTACTAATCACAGAAGAGTGTCTCCACTTATTTACAATAACCTAAGCCTTTGGGTAAATGTCATCCCAAAATGCTTCCCTCCAAAGCGTGACGATTAGGTCACTAGAGACTAAAACAGGGAGATAGGAGTTAACACAAATATCATTATATTACTTGTTTTAATGTATTTTTCTTTTTTTTACTTCAGATGAGTGAAAATGGTTTTGGGGAGCCCCTCTGAAAAACAGAACAATATATGGCATTCACCTAGATTTAGATTCTTAGATGTTTAGTCTTTTTAATTACCAAAGAGCTAGAAAAGCACTTTGGAAGAGAAGTTCCAACATATTCCTCTCTTTGCCATTTAGCATTTTTAAACACAGCCACATTTTAGTCTCCTCCCTGATATAAAAGCCCAGATGTTACAGCAGCCTCTTCTTTGCACAATTATGGAAAAAAAATAGGAACTGTTTTCTCTACTGTATGGACAAAAAACAAACAAAAAACACTCCAACCTACTGCTATCAAGTTGAATCTGACTCACGGTGATCCCATATGTTATAGAGAAGAACTGCTAAATAGGGTTTCCTTGGCTGTAATCTTTACTATTTAGAAGTCCCTATTAAAAAAAAAAAAAAAAATTTTTTTTTTTTATACACCGAAGCCCTGGTAGGGTAGTGGTTAAGTGCTACGTCTGCTACCCAAGAGGTTGGCAGTTCGAATCCGCCAGGCACTCCTTGGAAACTCTACGGGGCAGTTCTACTCCGTCCTGTAGGGTCGCTATGAGTCAGAATCGACTCGACGGCAGTGGGTTTTTGGGTTTGACATACCAAAGAGGAGCCTGAGTGGCACAGTGGTTAAATGCTTGGTTACTAACCAAAAGGTTAGCGGTTCAAACCCACCAGCCACTGCATGAGAGAAAGATATGGCAGTCTGCCCTGCAGAGTAGCTATGAGTCGGAATCACCTCGAAGGCAACAGGTATAATCTTTACGAAAGCAGATTGGCAGACCTTTCTTCTGCAACCTTCCGCAAACCCCCAACCTTTAGGTTAGCAGCCAATCACAAACCACTTGTGTCACCAGGCTCCTACTATATAGGCACGTACCATTAAAAGTCAATGAAAAAACTCAGCCGCAAAGTTGCAAAGTGGTTTCTAACAAGCATGTGCAATTTAAAGCTAGGGAAGAGGCAAGTTTACTAGGAAGAATCATATGTTGTACTGTTGAAACTACTGTAGATAATTACCTCACAACTTAGGAAAGCATTTCTTTGCAAAATTTCTTCTCCCCCACAGACTTTTCATACTAATTTCTCCTCAACTAGGATGAAACAAAAAGAAACACCTCTTTCGAGTAGGTGATACACAATGTGTAAATACAATCTTTACTTCGTCTAGAGTCTTGTCAATAATTTCTCTATTTTATCTCATAGAACTAAGGGGGAAAAAGTGTCCTTTATACTTGCTAAATCCCTTTTATTTAAATGGTATGAAGAAAAAGAAAGAATTGCTTCCTACATAATTTCCATATTTAACTTTTTGCATGAGACTTCCCTTTTTGAAAACCATGAATAAATGCTGTTGTTAATACAGTGTAACTGTATAGAAATGAATAAAATGGGAGAGAATGTTAAAAAGGCATTATAGACTCTTCTCCGGTTATTTTATGCTCATCATGATTTGAAATACTACTTTTCAAATATAACAATGAAACTAATTTCTCAACTATATTATCTAGTTATCAATAACATTACAAAAATAATTTCATGACTGTAAGAATGAATGGGTTTTAGCTTGCCCTTCATTAAATAATAGTATCTCTTTGCCAGTGGCCAATTAAACTAGTATTATTTTTAAAACACTTAAGAAATGCTCTCCCGATTACTCATTGGGCCTGCATCATCATATATGCCAAAAATCCATTCATAAAAAGAGATTAATAATATTTAGACCTGAGTAATAATATTCAAAGAAAAATGTACTAAGATGCTTCAGGAAAAAGCTGGTATGAATTCCTCTTCTCTGAAATAGGGATTGTGATTAATAGTAGCTAATGACACTTTTTAGTTTTAATGACAACATTCATAGGGGCCTGCAGATCGCAGTGTGCATGGTCTGACACTGCTAATAATGTACGTGTGACCTCATTAATTGGCAAAGAGCAATCATCAATGGGCTGCACTTGAAGATACACCCAATAACAGAAAACTTGGGGAAAAATACTAAGTGGATATTGTTCGAAGAGAGTTCGTAAAAAGCTTTGATACTGGAGTCTATCCCCTTTTAAATTATGATTCTTAAAACTCCTCTAGAGAATTCTGCGGGACATGGAATCCCAGAATTTCACTCTTCTTATTTAGCACCTTTACCTAAAGAAGGACTAAAGTGAATCATTTGGAAATTGGCACACCTATGTATTCTTTGTTCTCTTAGGGGCAGCTTAGCGTAAAGATTAAGAAGTGGAAACTCAGAGCTAGACACCTATGCTGATAATAATAACCCATACCTTACAGTGTTATAAGGATTAAATGAGTTAATATACAGAATGCAAAGTGCTTAGGACAGTGTCAAGGATAAAACATACTCTCAGTAAATATTTGCCATCATTATTATGGAGCCCTGGTGGTACAGTGGTTAAAAACTCAGCTAGTAACCAAAAGGTTGGGAGTTTGAACCCACCAGCCACTCCTTGGAAACCCTATGGGGTAGTTCTACTCTGTCCTATAGGGTAGCTATGAGTTGGAATCAACTCAATGGCAATGGGTTTGTTTGTTTTTCTTTTATCATTACTACATTGTATATTATTCAGACATGTTATATGGGAAGCTTAGAAATAAGAACAGTATGGAGGTTAAATGGCACCATAAAAACAGGCCACACTACTCATAGACAAGGTGTGAATAAACAGCTACAAAACCATATTCATTTTTACAACATTTCTGAAAAATCCGCTCTTGTTTACCTGCTAAGAATTGAGTTCAAAAAGTCATGTGTCTAGCAACATTTAATGTAGTGCTGTAGCACAAAGATAGCTTAGAGTGTACATTTTTCCCAAGCACTTAGTTATTATAGTGTTTGTGGCTTTAATATGAAAAAAAAAAAATTAACTCTCAAAATTGAACCTAAGAATAAACAATAACTATTTCATAAGGTAGGGGAACAGGATGGAATTTAGCAGGCACATGCTATCATCAATTACAATGTCTCCGAGTGTTAGTATACATCATTTTTCTTATATCAAGTTGAATCCCTTTGCCTTGGCAGTGCCCACAGCCAGATAAAAGTTCCTTTCTTGTTGTCTCTAATTCCTATCTTTTTTTGTTTGTTAGTTTAAGCTGGTTTGAATACACATAAATAAGGTAAATCTACAAAAAAAATTTAAGTTCCATAAGATTTTTTTTTTTTTTTAATTGCAACTATTGGGCTGGAGAACTACAGGAAGCTACTTAAAGGAAGCATGCCAATAAGTCAGATGAGACTTGTGAAGAGGTTCTTTCTCTTATATAAATCCATCAGATCAAAATCACACCTTATCAAATACACTGGAAACTCAGTATTTATCAGAGACAGATTTTTACATCAAAATTCATCGATGAAAATTACAGCTTATTTTGATGAGCCAAAAACCTACTTACCTCTGAGAAAATCTATCGACATTAGCAGAACTTCTTTCTTGTAAATGTGTATATACTACAGTATGTGAACAGAAATTAATTCCTATAATAGTTAGGATAATGGTTTTAATCATTTAAATGGAGCATAGTATCAACTAAAAATGCCTCTCTAGATAGAATTTTGTATATATAAAGAAAATCACATCCGACTCAAATCCTTTAGTGAAGGGGGTAAAGTATAAATAAATAAATGACATCTTACCAGAATAAAATGATCCTAATCTTTCCTTTCTTCCAGAAAGCTCTTGCAGACTTTCCCCAATCAGGATAGGGTTTGTCCTGAAGCATCATATCAGTGACCTAAAGCAATAAAAAAGCTTAGTAAGCACTTTCAGGGATCTTAAATTTAGTTTTAAATATAAGCCTAAAATTTACATTCTGTTGAGAATAAAATATGTATGTGCTTTAACATCAGAATATATGCAGAGATACAAGGGAGAATATACTTCAGTTAAAAACTTTAATAGTTTATTTGATATTACATATTGAATAAGCAAAGTGAAGTTCATTTAACGTCAAATATTCACTTTTTTTAATATCAGTCGAGACTATCCTACATAAAGAAGGAGATATCTTTGAGTTAATATTAACAGCTCCACAGACATAAAAATATACAACAAATGAAAGGCTGTATTTTTTTTTTAATTTGCCTAAGTCAGAAACACCGAAATCCAAATATTCCCTTATGTGCCTAGAATTTTAGTTATGTTACAAGTCAAAATATCATCTTCCCTTCTTTCACTTTTTTCCTTTGACTATATATGAGTTACGGTACTTATACCCAGTTTTACGTCATATTTGTTTTAATTACCTGGCATTGTCCCACCTCCACACTATTAGCAATTCTATGTCTTCTTACAAAAATGTTCTCCCTCTCTTTTCCTCATGCACAGATTCTACCCATCTTGTAAAGCCTAGGTAAAGTCACACTACCACTGGGATGGCTTCACTGTCCCCCAACTGCAGTCCTTGATCCATTCTTCTCACATGATACAGCACTTTTCACCTTATGTTAGACTTCATTATGTACATTTTTTCCCTCCCTAATCCATTGCCGTGGAGTCGACTCCAGCTCATAGCGACCCTATAGGACAGAGTAGAACTGTCCCACAGGATTTCTGGGGAGCAGCTGGTGGATTGGAACTGCCGACTTTAGTTAGCATCTGAGCTCTTAACCACTGCGCCACCAGGACTCCTTCCCTTCTCTATTGGGCTTTAAAATCCTTAAAGGGGAAAATTTATCTTTGTATCCCTTTGAGTGTCTAAGGATTTTTTTTTTTAACATAAAATACTTTAAGATATTTGCTCAAAGAGGGAATGACAAAATAAATTAGGACATACGTGTTTGTTTTTAAAGATCCATTAAAAATTTCTCATTGACCACATCACATGCTAATGCTATCAACAAATGACCAAAGAATCACAAATAGGTAACCTATTATGGAAATCAGGGCTCTGGTGGCACAGTGGTTAACAGTTCAGGCTCCTAACAAAAAGGTGGACAGTTTGAATCCACCAGTCACTCCGTAGAAACCCTATGGGGCAGTTCTACTCTGTCTTATAGGTTCACTATAAGTGAATTAACTTGATGGCAACAGGATTACAGGAACCATTCAAAATCAGATGGGGTAGGAAATTAATTTCCTTTTTTAATAAAGGAAAATGTGTTTGGATGTGTGTATACTCACACACACACACGCACACACAAACACGGCCACATATTTTTTCCTTTTTCTAAAAAATCTACCCGCCCTTCAACAGAGAGAACACTATTTCATTAATTATTTTAATTAAGAATGTTCAAATTCAAACAAAGCAGAATGAAATTTTTAAAAACTGAATGGAATGTTGTTGTTGTTATGTGCCGTCGAGTTGGTTCCAACTCCTAGCAACCCTATAGGACAGAGTAGACCTCCCCATAGGGTTTCCAAGGAGTAGCTGGTAGATTCAAACTGCTGACTTTTGGTTAGCAGTCAAGCTCTTAGTCATTGCACCACGAGGTTAAGGAAGAGCTTTCATGATCCATTAAAATATTATACTTTTCTCCTGTCCTTAAAACTTTAACATTGCATTTAAGTGAAACTTCAGCAATGACCTGACTTGAATTGCATGAGATTTAATTATTTAAGATGAAAGATTCTGATTCAGTGAGGAGTCCTCCTGAATCAGCTACCTCTTTCATAGCACCAAACTTCCTGTGAAGTCACATTAGTTCTCAAGGAAGCCCACCATGTCATATCACACAAGGTCCAAGATATGGTCTCTGGAAACATTCACTGGCACACCAGTGACTCACATACTAAGGTACAATCAAAACAATGGATAAGGAGACCTGGATAAAGTATCCAGGAAAGATTTTATCTTAATTCTTCTTTATCTCTTTAGTTGCCATTGGGTTAATGATATATGTCATGGATTGAATTGTGTCCCCCCAAAATATGTGTCAACTTGGTTAGGCCATGATTCCCAGTATCCTGTGGCTGTCCTCCATTTTGTGATTGTAATTTTCTGTTAAAGAGGATTAGCGTGGGATTGTAACACCCTTACCCAGGTCACTTCCCTGATCCAATGTACAGGGAATTTCCCTGTGCTGCTGCCTGCTCTACCTTCTATCTCTCAAGAGATAAAAGGAAAGGGAAGCAAGCAGAGAGGTGGGGACCTCATACCACCAAGAAAGCAACACTGAGAGCAGAGTATGTCCTTTGGACCTGGGGTTCCTGTGCAGAGAAGCTCCTAGGCCAGGACTAATGATAAGGACCTTCCTCTAGAGCTGACAGAGAAAGCCTTTCCCTGAAGGTGATACCCTGAATTTGGACTTGTAATCTACTAGACTTGTGAGAAAATAAATTTCTCTTTGTTAAAGCCCTCCAGGTGTGGTATTTCTGTTATAGCAGCACTAGATGACTAAGACAGTATACCAGCCTCTGGACCCCAGACCAAACCAAAACCAAACCCACTGCCATCTAGTCGATTCTAACTCATAGTGACCCTATAGGACAGAGTAGAACTGCCCCATAGGGTTTCCAAGGAGCACCTGGTAGATTTGAACTGCTGAACTTTTGGTTAGCAGCCGGAGCTCTGAACCAATATACCACCAGGGCTTACCTGGACAGAGGTAAGGTGTTATTCAGATTCTAAAGCATTTAGCATCAAGGTGGGTCCCTTTTGAAATGCGTGAAGCTCAGCAGACTGGAGTTGGAGCCTCATTGTTGTGTAGGTTGAACTTTCTATTAGGTGATGTTTCCTGGATATATTAGTTTTGTAAGCTTTTGCTTCCCCCTCCCCGCCCCTTTATTTCTGTGAGATAAGGCTTGCAAGCATAATTATAGCTTTCCTGTGGGATAGTTGGGGAGCCCCGGGAAAGCCAGAGGTTCCCCGCGTAACCTAATGGAAAAGCGCCCACAGTAAACTATTTATATAGCTCTCATTGGGATATTGTCATACCACAGATCGGTGGCGCTACAAAGCCACTCACCTCTTTGATGGCTTGTATTACCAGTTCATATTTCTCAAAATTCATATTACCGATTGAAAATCTAAATGCAATTAGTAAGCATGCATTCCATTGTTGAAAACATGCCATTAAAAACAAATATTAAGGAGAAAAATGTAATGAAAGGGTTATATTCTTTCGCCACATCATTTCTAGAAATAGTGTTCCCAAGCTTCTCTTGGTTCATGAGAACCAAAATTAGCTTATTGACCTTCACTGAGTAACACAAGGGATTTATGACAGCTTTGCCTAACTTAGGGTCTACAATAATTTTATGTGATATGTCAAGAAACTGGTACACAATCACCCACTCAAGATGCTCAGAGTGAAAAAAAAGCACTATGCATCCCCTACCACAACTCCTAGGGAATAAAAACGGGCATAAAGGATCCACTGTGCAATCTGAGAAGAAAATAAATGGTTTCATTATAAATTATCATTTGTTTTTTTAACCTGCTAGTTACTTTGATGAACGTAAATGCAGCAAATATTGAGACTTCCAAAAGGAGAAAACTTGTTTTACTTACTTTTACAAGAAAACTTATTAAGTGATGATTTTTTCACCTATTTATTTTCTTCTTGACATTTTAAAATTACAGGATTTTATTTGCTCCCTCAGAATAATGCCCATGGATTGTATTTTCAATGAAAAGAGATTCCTAATATTTTTCAAAATGAGCAAAAGGAAGATGATAGAATATAATTAATCTTGAATCAAGTGAATTACATTGTTACTAAAAGATGAAGAAAGGTGAAAGCAGAGAGATTTAAATCCCAAATATTCTCAGACATATGAGTTTTATCTCATAACTCCCCTTGAGGAAAAAATTGCTATTCTTCCAAGTACAATGATTTCAGCCACGGGCTTCTTTGTAACCTTCTTGAATAACAATTTTTTGCATCAAATTTTGTTTTAACCAAACTTCAAGGTTAAGTAAATAAATACGTAAATAAATATTTCATGTTTCACCAGCTTTTAAAAAGATTTAATTAATTCTGCTCAGCAATATTTATCCTGTTTCAGAAAGAGTGTGAATGGTAATAAATATTTTCAAGGAACAAAGTGACTACCGGGTGGGTTTCCTTCCATTTCCAATGTTTTCTCCAGGGTACTTTCTGGGAAATACTTATTATAGAATGAGACAATCTGCTGCTGCATGATCAATTATTACAACGGCATGTTTTCTAAAAATGACATTCAAGGATAAAGCATTTTCTCAGAAAAGTGGCAAGAGGAGGCAAGAAACATCCTTTCTGATGCCAGACAGCTGGTCTTTTTCACCCTCAGCTCCAGCTCTTTATTTTAAGTCGTATCATCAGATCAGTGTCAGGTCACTTGCAGCTAAATTGGCAGGAGCAGAGACAGTCATTAAAGAGATGCATTCAATAAAGAAAAATCCAATTACTTTCTGCATTAGAGAAATCAAATTCATTTCTGGTGTTGGTCAAGGACAGTCTTTGTGGGAAAAGGTGCAGGAAGGGGAGGACTCGAGATGGTGAAAACAAGGTTGCATGTGTCGCATAAATACAATACAAACATGTGGATGCTTCTCCCACAGGAAGATTATTAGAATCTGAAATTGCAAGTCTTTCTTTCTTTCTAGACAGGGAGAAATTTGTTTAACTCTTCGAGTCTCACAATCCTTCCTTCTCCCTTTCCTCTCCAATAGGTCTTTACACAGAGCTCTGAATCTCTTTATACCGTTTATCACATGCCTTGCTAGATGGTCTTCCTCAGAGTACAAGCTATTTTAGAGCATGGGCATTAATCTGAGCAAGCACGTGCATTTTAAGGTTGCTCGAACTTCTTTCTGTAATACTTACTTTAAGAAGGTTGGTGAGAACTATCTAGCCTACAACCAAACTGTTGTTTTCTTTATGCTTGACCAATAATTAGGCTGAATGTTAAAATTTTGGGTCACATTGTTTATTTAGGAATTGAAGGCATTGATTCACTGTCTTAATAATGTTGAGTGATGTCAAAGAGACCCTTCAAAAAACTGGAATCTGTTTTTTTTTTTTTTTTCTTTCAGGTTCACAGGTAAGTTGATTTCATTGCTTAGATGTTTTAATTTTGAGTACAATAATTTTCCTAGTTTATTGATTGCTGTCTATCATTTTTTAGGCACAATTTGCCACTTCAGTCTAAGGATTCAAGTCTTCTTTTATTCTGTTGAGTCTTTTTGAAATCCTGTCCTTAACTTACTATTTTTTCTTTTCCATCACTTTACTTCTGTTCTTTAGGGATAACGTGCTGCCTTCCCTGTCTACACTCCTTTTAACTTTTTACTTTGCTCAGTGATGTTCCATACTGTGATTTTGAGTGTTTTATTAATGTTTGTGGAAATTCTAATTTCTGTAATTTATTTCTTCAATTTTCTATCTTTGTTGTTACTTTTCTGAACTCTGTCAGCTCTTGTTTCATGTTCTACTATCTCACGCTGTTCTCTCTGAGTTCTTGTAACTTTGCTTTGAATCCTTAGTTTGTGAAGATAATGACTTCACTTATTTTTATTTAACTCACTAGGATTCCTCTGGTCTGTGGGAGCATTTTTCTGGTGGAAGGTTTTTTACCTGCTATTGGCTTATCTTGTTATTTTCTTTCTCTTTTATTCTGAGTGACAAAATTCTCACGACTCTTCCTTTGAAACCGATCACTGTATGAAAGATGTGAATTCTTCCTGGGCTAGCTCTCTGCAGGACACTCTCGTTGAAATCTGTCAGGGCTTACTCTCAGTCAGCAAATCCACCGCCACTGTTCCTGACCTCTCAGGGGATGACACCCACCTCAGACAACTGTCTTTTTTTGCTAACTTTGCCTGAGATCAGTAGCCACCATATCTCCTCATAGCATTATCTTGAAACATGGTTGACCAGCGTTGCATTTGGCAACCCTTCATTGTTGACTGGGCTTCAGAGTGAAAGCTGTTACTTTATCTTATTTAAGATAAAGTTAGTATATATGATTCTTGTTCTCCATGTTCTTTGGGTGATTCATAAGAACAGAAATTTATTGTCTCACGGTTCTAGAGGCAAGTAGTGTGACTTCTGTTGGCAGGGCCATGTTCTCTCTGAAGGCTCTAGGAGGAAGATCCTTTCTTGTCCCTCTCAGCTTTTGATGGCCCCAGGTATTCCTTGGCTTGCAGCTGCAGCATAACTCCTTCATCACATGGCCATCTTCCATGTCTCTCTCTCTCTGTTTCTTCTCTTTTATAGAGTGTCACTCACATCGGATTTTAGAATCCATCCTACTCTGATACGACCTCATGTCAACTTAACTGACAACATCTTCAAAGACCCTATTTCCAGACAAGGTCATATATAGGTACCAGGGGTTAGGATTAAAACATATCTTTTTGGTGGACACAATTCCATTCATAACAGTTAGCATTTCTGATTCTTATTATCCATTTTTTAGTGGTTCGTTACCAAAATATTCCTATATTAAAACAAAAATTCTGTATTGCTATTTAGCATGATCATTAAAGGCTTATTCAAAATGACACATATTTTTTGCAATTTTGAGGCCATACCACCAAGAATAACTATTACATCTGTGATATTTTTGTCTTTTCTTTTTAAAAACAATACCCATCAGATGATCTGGATAACATTCAAAAATAGCTTTTAATTGACATTGTTTTAGATTCATGTGTCTTTCCCAAACACAACTTTGTTCACATTAAAATAATTAAATGTAATACGAGATTTTGTAGAAACTTGCTTTTCTAAGGGATTGTTCTGAAAGAAAAGCTTTGCTTTATATTCCTTCTATGTGGTAATATAAAAAACTGAGGTTGATACCCATATTTATAAGTGAAACATGAAAAGTATCTAGTGGACTGAATGCTAAGTATTCTGTAAAAGCATTTAGTAGGTAGATTTTTCATGTATTCTTTTTTAAAAAAAAATAGTGATAATATTGTCCCAATTTGGCAGTGTCTATTTTTTTTTTTTTTACGATCTCAAGAAAATTGAAGCAAAATATGCTATCAGCAAGAGATAACTTTCATGGGTTCCTATAATTACTTTTTAAACACTTGGAAAAAAGTCCTGGTATAGTAGTAACATGGTAGAGAATTTTTTTAGTTCCTTTCCCACTTAAGAAAGTTAACTGAGACAATTATTGAAGTATTTTCCCATTGCTGAAATACTGTTTTCTTGCCTTTGTTGATGTCACTTTTATTCAGATTTCATTGAGGCTGTGATTGTGTACAGGTACATATCAGTTATAAAAAAAAATTCTCTAGATGAAATTATAAGCCAATATTTTACAAACTTAGTAAGCATGAACAGACAATTAATGACAAGCTTTGAATACCAAGCAGTCCTACATTTTGACGTGTGCTTTTTAATCCCTGATAGTGGTTTACTCATGGGCAGGCTGAGAAGTTATTGAAGTTCCTTAATTCTTTATCTTTGAGAACTTTTGCTACCCAAAGAATTATGCTTCAGGATGGATTGATTTACCAATAGTCAAAGCCAACATCAAAGCAAGAGCAACCTCACATACCCTGGCCAGAAGGGGTGACTGCTTATCATTACCAATGGCATCAGCACCGACTTATGAGTCGGTTAGTCACAAAGCCAGGAAACATCAACACTTAAACTGATGAATAGAGGGATGTGGAGAGCAGGGCTTCAGTATTTCTTTAACTTGTTTGTTTTATTTCTCTACTTCTAAGAAAATGGATATAAAAATCTTATTCACACTGCAACCACATATTCCAAAATTACCCCCAACATCATTGTAGCTATAACAAGGATTCTGACTCCATTTTTTAATACTGGACAACTGACAGCTTTTAAGGCCCACTCCCTATTCCAGTTCAGCCTCACATCTAGGCAAACTGATAAGAAATTCCTGTGCTCCCTCCTTTGGCACTGCAGGCAGTTCAAACCATGCATGGCAACCTCATCCTACCCCCTAGCCACCTTAAAAATAAACACATAAAATAAAACAGGCCAGTCTCCCTTCCTGGCTCTCTCAAACCATTTTCAGGCCTGCTTGGGAGCCACCCTGCTCCCCTCAGAAAGCCTTATTATGTGAGTAATAAACCTTTTCATACCTTTGTGATGCACCTGTGCCATCCTCAGTCTCAACGTCTGAACCAAATTTTGGGCGGGAGGGAATCCATCTTTCACTGAGAGGGGCCATAACGATAAGAAACACAACATCCTAACAAGTGGGGAGTTTCTTATGATTTCTTTTCATGTCTTATTTGGGAGTCTTGAGTTTTTCTTATGGAAACTTAGCATCTTCTGATTCATGGCATCGCCAAACTACAGGACGACAGGCCTCACATGAATCAAAATATTCCCGATAGATCATGTCAAGGAAACTGCAATGTGTTCTTGAAACTCCATCTCCATGCATCAAAGGAAGACAAAGGCTGATATTATATAAATCCTTCATATAAAATATGAAGGTAAAGCAAGGTAAAAGATCTGAATTCTAGCTAACTACACCTCAAACATAAAAGGAGATTCTGGAAAATTCAAAATATCTAAAGCAGCTGAATTAAACTGCAAAGGCACTCCTCACCAGCACATGGATTTTGTCTGTTTTGTTGACACTTTATCCCCATCATCCAGCATAGTATTGGTATACAGAAGGTTCTCAGTAAATACTTCTTGAATGAATGACTAGATAAATGGAAGAATGGATGAATAAAAGGGAATCAAGAGGGGCATGGAATGCAGAACAGACCAGAGGGGCTGTCTGGGGTCAATAGCACACTCGAAGCAGCTCTTTCAGCGTCCTCTATCGAAGGCCTTTAAGTATCCACCGCAACTAGTGGTATTGATAGTGCTACTAGAGGTGATACAGCAATGGTGGCGGCGGCAGTAGTAGTAAGAGCCATAGCAGTACAGGGATGGTAGAGTATTCCTTTTCTTCTCAGCCCTGTCCTTTCTCTGACTGGAAACGTAGAATGAACAGATTACAAAAGAGGACTCTGTCAACTCCTGGTAAAATAAATCAAGTATGATTTCAAATAAGAGGGTTATTAAGCCTAAGACACACGCTTGCTCACCTTATCCATGTCCGCAATAGAGGGATGCCTAGCTGCTTTATTGCAAATGAATTTATGCATAAACTAAAGAAGAGCACACGTTAGTCACGTATTTAAAAAGCTGAATTCTAATACATTCTCATATCCCTTATTTGCGGTGTTGATACCCAAGCAGGTATTGATTTTAAATGTACAACTCAGGAGAAGGGGCAGTGAGTAGTGGCCTCTGGGGTTGGACAGTGCCCAGCTTGTGCATTCCTTTATGGCAGCCCTGCTTTTTAGTACATTTGCACCCATTGTAGCACAGCATTATTTTCTTCTTCCCCTTCCTCTCCCCTTAGATAACACTACATGGGAATAAAGTTTAAATTGCATTTCTTCATATTATACAGAATGATGCATACAACTTTCTTCCCCCTAGCTACTCCCTCCTGCTCCCACCACACATATCACACTACATACACGGACACATACACTCTGTCTTACACAGCAACACTTCCAGGTGAGAAAAAGAAAGACCCAGGGTCCAACCAGAAAGGATTATGCATGCCCACTGAGGAACACTGGCCGAGTATACAATTAGGTGAATGGAAACCATGGGGAAAGTTTCCTAAATTACCTACTGATGCCTTGAATGAATTGCTAACAGAAGTATCTGAAAAATTACTGGTGAACATTAAACCTGGAATGTATTCCACAGCTTTTTAGAAGCACAACCAGGGTTTCATAAAGTATGAATATTAATACACCTGCTTATTATCTCCAATGACAGCCTGCACTGCTTTCGTGATGTATTGCACCTTATTGCTGGATCCCTACTGATTTACAGTGAGTCATGGACTGTTTTATTATTAAGTAAGGAAATTGGGCGTGTCTCAGAATATAGAAGCTTTTAGAGAAAGACACCTGAATACAGAAATACACACAATCAAAAAGTACCTTCCCAGGCAAGTTCCGCAGTTTCAAATAGTGTGTTAACAAATGCAAAATAAACGTGATGAGCTTCGGTACAATTTCCGTTTTACCACATTGAGTTATAATTTAGAATAAATAGAAAGAATGAGAATTATCACTGGCTTTGTGGAGCAAGTAGCCAGCAGATAAATATTTGGGCCATCTGACATAATATTTTTTACGGGTAACTAAATTATCAAACTACAGTAGCCCAGTATCACATGGCTGTGCACTTATTTTTGTTTTTGCTTGAGAAAATGAATAGCTCTAAGTAATCATACCTTCTTTATTTTGTTAATGTAGAAAAGTGATCTCTACTATAAAATGTAATTACACAAAATATACCTTAACATGATGGGTTTGTGATTGCATATATGAATGCAGGGTCAATAGGAGGAGAAATAAAGACTGTTTCTAGAAAAGTGATCGTAGGAACAATTACCCACCAAGGAGCCCTTGGGGAGAACAAACATCCCCTCTAAGGGAAAACCAATCTCATTTTATGGTATCCCAGAATTCTAGCTTTCTAAATGAAATGCCTAATGCAAGCTAACCTCAATGATAGAGCCAAATGAGTTGCCTCTCTCTTCCAGGCTCTGCATATTGTTTTTTTTTTTATAACAGTTTTCAAAACATATAAGGTAACAACTCCAAAGCTGTGGGCCAGTGAGGGAAAAGAAGTTCAATTGGTTTATTTTCCTAATGTTAATAAAAATTGACAAGTCCAGGAAAATGCTGGTAAGTCAACTGTCTAATGTAATCATCTTTGTTCCGTTTTCAGAATTCGAGATTATAAAGTAAGGCAACTGTCAAGTAACATGGCATACAAATATGAGCAAGCATTGTTTTTGTGTTCTATTGTTGCCTGAAGATAGATATAATTATAATGCCATGGACTGATTGTATGAGAGATATTCATAATGACAAACGTAGAAATTTAAAATCAGTAACCTAAATGTGTACCTTTGCAATAAGAAATCCTGATTATCAGTATCTAGTCTAAAATAGTTAAAACTATATATATACGTATCAAAGGGCATATAGTATACACATCAGGCATAAAGAATAAAAATTAATAGTGGATAATCCCACCGTTCACCTTGGAAAAAGTAGAAAAAAACAAAGACTTTTAAGTACTCTGTGTACTCCTCCCCAAACGAACTACCCTGCACCACCTGTATCCTGTACAGGAACAATTTTAAACTTGAATGTACCCTATAACATAGCTTCAAAACTTATAAAGGATAGATTAATAAAGGATAAATTGACACCAGAGGTAACCATTATCCTAAGTCTGTTATTTGTCATTCTCATTCTCCTGTTTTTCTGGGTGTATCCATAAATAAAATATTGTTTAGTTTTATGCATTTTGTACATTTATAATTAAATAGAATAATACAGTATTATTTCTCTGCACTTGGCTTTTTTCCACTCAACATTATTTTTCACAAATTTATGCCTATTAGAGGCTAGACTTATGTCTTTGAACACTGCTGCCTCTCTTGATAATTTCTTCTTTTGATACCATTTCAACTTTCATATGGTTTATTTGTACCTTTTTTCTTGATTAATCTTATAAAAGATTTGTCAATTTTATATTTTTTCTACGCTACTTTTACTTTTTCTACAGTTATTTTTGTTGTTAGCTATCGCTGAGTCAGCTCTGACTCACGGTGATCTTATGGTTATGCACAACAGAACGAAACGTTGCTGGTCGTGCCCCATCCTCATAATCATTGGTATGTTTTAGTCCATGGTTCTACGGTATATATGACTTGTTTTATTTTATTAATAAAATAAATATTTTGTTTAATTATATTATTATTATATGAGTAAATTGTTTTATTACATTATTATAGTAATTACATTAGTTTTTATTATATTAATTTATTCTCATATATTTCATTCCTTCTTTTTATTTCTGATTCTCCTGTTCTTCATGCTGAATGCTTGTTCATTTTCAATGTATCTTCTTTTCTAACGTAAGCACTATAATAGTATTGTTGCTGTTAGGTGCCGTCAAGTGGTTCTGACTCACAGCAATTCTGTGTACAACAGAATGAAACACTATCTGGTCCTATGCCATCCTCACAATTGTTGCTATGTTTGAGCCTATTGTTGCAGCCACTGTGTCAATCCATCTCATTGAGGGTCTTCCTCTTTTTTTCTGACCCTCTACTTTACCAAGCATGGTGTCCTTCTCCAGGGACTCATCCCTCCTGATAACATGCCTGTCTTAGTTATGTAGTGCTACTATAATAGAAATACCACAGGTGGGTGGCTTTAACTAACAGGAATTTATTCTCTCACAATTTAGAAGGCTAGAAGTCCAAATTCAAGGCACCAGCTCCAGCAGAAGGCTTTCTTTCTCTGTCAGCTCTAGGGGAAGGTCCTTGTCATCAATCTTACCCTGAATCTAGGAGTTTCTCAGTGCAGGAACCCCACGTCCAAAGAACATGCTCCACTCCTGGCTCTTCTTGCTTGGTGGTAATTAGGACCCCTTCTCTCTCTACTCACTTCTCTCTTTTATATCTCAAAAGAGATTGACTCAAAAATACAACCTAATCCTGTAGATTGTGTCCTGCCTCATTAACATAACTGCCTGTAATCCTGTCTCATTAATATCATAGAGGTTAGGATTTACAACACATAGGATAATTACATCAGACTACAAAATGCAGGACAACAACACAACCCTGGGAATCATGGCCTAGCCAAGTTGACACGTATTTTGGGGGAACACTATTCAATCCATGACAATGTACAAGGCATGTAAGATGAAGTCTCACCATCCTCCCTTCTAAGGAGCATTCTGGCTGAACTTCTTCCAAGACGAATTTGTTCATTCTTCTGGAAGTCCGTGGTATATTCAATATTTTTCACAACACCTTAATTCAAACTTATCAATTTTCTTTGGTTTCCCTTATTCATTGTTCAGCATTTGCACACATATGAGGTGACTAAAAACACCATGGCTTGAGTCAGGCACACAGTAGTCCTCAAAGTGACATCTTTGCTTTTTAACACATTAAAGAGATCATTTACAGCAGGTTTGTCCAAGGCAATATGTGGCTTGATTTCTTGACTACTGCTTCTCTGGGCATTGATTGTAGATCCAAGTAGAATGAAACCCTTGACAACTTCAATCTTTTCTCCATTTATCATGATGTTGATAAGCGGTCCAGTTGTGACAATTTTTTTTTTATTTTGTTGAAGTGTAACCCATATCGAAGGCTGTAGTCTTTGATCTTCACCACTAAGTGCTTCAAGTCCTCTTCACTTTCAGTAAGCAAGGTTGTATCATCTGAATATCACAGTTTGTTAATTAGTCTTCTACCAAACTTGATGCCATGTTCTTCTTCATATAGTCCAGCTTCTTGGATTATTTCTCAGTATACAGATTAAATAAGTATGGTGAAGGGATAAACCCTGACACACACTTTTCCTGACTTTAAATCTCACAGTATCCCCTTGTTCTGTTCAAATGACTGCCTCTTGGTCTATGTACAGGTTCGTCATGAGCATAATTAAGTGTTCTGGAATTTCCATTTTTTGCAATGTTATCCATAATTTGTTATGATCCACACAGTCTAATGCCTTTGCATAGTCAATAAATCAAAGGTAAACATCTTTCCAGTATTCTCTACTTTCAGCCAAGATCCATCTGACATCACCAATGATATCCCCCGTTCCATGTCTTCTTCTGTCTGAATCAAGCTTGAGTTTCTGGCAGTTCCCTCTCTATGTACTGCTGCAACTGTTTTTAAATTATCTTCAGCAAAATTTTACCTGCGTGTGATATTAACGGTACTGTTCAATAATTTTGCATTCTATGGATCACCTTTCTTTGGAATGGGCACAAATATGGATCGCTTGCAGTTGGTTGGCCAGGTAGCTGACTTCCAAATTTCTTTACATAGATGACTGAGCACTTCCAGAGTTGCATCTGTTTGTTGAAACATCTCAGTTGCTATTCCATCAGTTCCTGGAGCCTTATTTTCTGCAAATACCTTTAGTGCAGCTTGAACTTCTTCCTTCAGTTTTTTGTTCTTGATCATATGCCTCCTCCTGAAATGGTTAAACATCAACCGATTTTTCTTGGTACAGTGATTCTATGTATTCCTATGATGGTAGATTTAATTACTGAAGTCTGTCCATTTATCCTCTATGAATTTTGAAGTTATGTTATTGGATGTATGTTGTTGTTCTAGTGTGCCAACAAGTCAATTCTGACTTATCCTATGGCAGCAAATCACCAGGTCTTTCTCCTGTGGAGCCACTGTGTGTGTTTGAACTGCCAACCTCTCAGTTAGCAGAACAGCACTTAAGTGTTTATGCCTCCAGGGATCATTATACGACATATACAATTTTACAACTGTTTCATCTTTTAGGTGAACTAAGTTTTTCATCATTATGTAGTAATCCTCTTTAACCATAAAAATAATTTTCCCCTTACAAGTCTATTTTGTTTGATATCAATGTAGCTACATCAAATTTGTTCTAGATAATGTTCTACTTATATATGTTTTTCCATTCCTTTACCTTCAAATATGTTTCCTCATGTTTGGGACATGACTTCTGAGAACAGCATGTGGTGGGCAGTATTCTAAGAATGACCTCAATGAACCTCACACTTGTATAATCTCCTCCCCTTTGAGTATGGGTAGAACCTGTGAATATGTGAACATAACCCAAAGTTATGTTATATCATGTTATACAGCAAAAGGAAGGTTACCTTATCAACGGGCCAAATTTAATAACATGAGCACTTTAAAAACAGAGGAAGCCAGAGATTTGAATTTTGAGGGAGATAGATGCAAGGGAGGGTCTCCCATGTTGAAATAAAGGAGGCCATTTAGAAAGACTAGAAAATAAACCCTGCTGACAGCTAGCAAGGCAACAGGGATCTCAGTCCTACAAGCACAAGGAACTGAATTCTACCAACAACCTGAATGAGCTTGAAAGTGGATTTTCCCCCAGACCATGCAGGTAAGAGCCCAGGAGATTTGGGTTCCGTTTGTCAGAAGCAGAATCCAAGATTATGTAATTTTTCCCAAGTCCTACAAATGATTTTCTGCATACCCCTCACTGACAACCATGGTTTGAAGACACAATGTGCTAAAATAGGTTTGCTTTTTTTTTTTATATTTAGGTTGCTTAATAGCATAAGAAAATCAACAAATAAAGCTAATTCCTATGAAATTATCAATCCCCAAATCCAAAGTTGCTTTATCCAAAGCCTCAGAATTTTTGGAGCTCCATTCTTTATAGTATTAGGATATCATGAAAGTGGGTTGTGTATTTTATTAAATTCTTTATTTGGAGTTGCCATTTTCATCACTGTTAGTACTTTTTCTAGATGGACACTTCCACAGTCAGAACCCACACTGTGTGCACAGCTGATGTGGGGCAACCCTTGGTCTACAGCTGGTCCTATTTGTCATCCGTGCTCACTTAATTAAGCAATGTAATCAGTTTTTGGCATAGATCTGTGAACCTTCTGTCAAAAAATCACACTTGGTTGTTATTCACTTAAAAAACAGGTAACCCCAGGATTTTGTACAATCGATAGCCATCCCATCTAATACATAATTTCTAAGAATTTAGAAAGAATGATTTAAACTCTAGATTTTTGTTTATAAAATAAATCTAATTTTTCTAAAATCACTTCTATGTCCCATAAAAGTGATGCAGATAAATCGATTTTGATTGTGCTTCTAAGTTCTTTCATTAAGTGTTGAAGAATAGTAGCATGTTACTGTTTTTCTCTGCCTATTTGATGTTTCTGAACCTTTTTCCTTTCACGTTTACACAAAGCCCTTTAAGTATCACAGGTCACTAAGATTTTGGTTTTGTTCTGGAGGAGCAGCAAGACAATATTTTATTTTTTCTTTCAAGTCTAGCATGCTGTCACCTCCTTTTGTGCGTTACAAACAAGTTAATAAAATTCATGTTCATAGTAACAAGAGCCTAAAGTAAATACCTTTATTTCCCAGAGCATCCTACTTTACAGAAGCAAATCTAACATTCCTGAAGTGTCTCTAGCTTATCAAAGCTATTCTCAGAAGTCTTTACATATTTTTCACTGTGATAACTAATCCTTTTGTGCTGCACAGAGAAATACTATTTTCTGCAATAATTCATGATTGGAAAAAAAAAGAGAGATTCTCAGCAGATATTTAAAATAAGTATTCACAAAGCAAAATGAATCTATTACTAATGATAGCACTGATGTAGACATGGGAATCATTCATTCATTTAATATTTATTAAAATAAATATTTTATTTATTTATTAAATAAAATCTGTTATTCCCTAAAACACTCTTCTATATTCTTGGGCTACATCCGTGAAAACAAAACTAAAATTATGGAGTTTATATTCCTGTAGGGGAAGTAAAAATTAAAAGATATATATAATGAATAAGTTATATAGAAAGTTAGAAGGTGATAAGTGACATGGAAAAATAAGTTGAGCATAGTAAAGCAGATTGGTAGTACCAATGGGAGACAGTGGCAAGAGAGAGGGACAGTTGGTACTATACTTAGGGTTGTCTGATAGGCTTCATTGATAAAGTGATATTTGAGCAAAATAAACAGCAGGTGGGACATGCTATGTATGAAACACAGAGTAGTAGGAGAAAGGGGACTTGCCACTAAAGTCTTTTGGCCTCCTTTATTAATCCACTGACCTCTGAAAACAAGGGTCAGAAAGTAACTGATTAAACAAAGAATTACCATGTTGTTATTGTTACGTGCCATCGAGTTGGTTCTGACTCATAGCCACTCTACGCACAACAGAACGAAACACTGCCTGGTCCTGTGCCAGCCTCACAATTGTTGCCTTATGTCCCAGAAATTCCACTCCTAGGTATACACCCAAAAGAGTTGAAAGCAGGAATGCAAACAGATACTGGTACATCGATGTTCATTGCAGTATTATTCACTATAGCCAAAAGTGCCAACAACCTAAGAGTCCACCAAAAAATACATGGATAAAAAAAAAAGTGGTATACATGTACAATGGAATATTATTCCACCTTAAAAAGGAATAAAATTCGAATACATCCCATAGCAAAGATGAACCTTGAAAACATTATGCTAAGTGAAATAGGCCAGGCACAAAAGGAAAAATAACGTATGATCCCAATCCCATGAAATATCTGGGGTAAACAAATGCATAGAGACAGGAAGTAAATTAGTGGTTAGCATGGGCTGGGGGAGTTGAGTTATTATTTAATGTGTACAGAGTCTCTGTTAGGGATGATGAAAGTTCTGGAAGCAAATAGTGATGATGGTTGCACAACATCGTGTCATTAATGCCACTGGATTGTACACTTGAAAATGGCTAGAATAGCAAATTTTATGTTGTGTCTATTTTACCACAATGAAAATAAAGAGGAAGAAGTAAGAAGCTACTGTTGCCTAATGAGCAGCAAGTTGGCCTTCTGAAAGCCGGGAATGGCAAAGTTTGGGCTGAGCTGCTCTAGAAACCATCATAATTTTCCGATACTATAACATTCTGTCTCTTTAGAAAGTTAAAGGGTCTGTAAATGAGTTGAGTAATAAGATGTAGCAAGACTCAAACAAGCACCAGAAAAACAATAAGGATAAATTGATTGTTAGCAGCAAAGGTTAAATAGAAAGCAAAGTGAAAGTCACTGATTGGATGTTCAAATGAAAGACAACAAAAATCATTAGAAAGCATAAATGCAGGCCTAAGAGAGGAGCCCAAATCAGAAACATGCAAAATCAGAATATAAAGATGTAAGTAGCAAATTTTGGCCAGCTAATATAACGTGATATTTAAGGCCTGGGTGTATGCCTTCCTGCTTCTTAAAGTGTTCCCAACTATTTTACAGTAACAACCCCCTTTCAAGTTTGTTCTGGAAGAGCCCGTGTATGCATCTTCTCCAAATACCAGATTGGATTCTTTTATTCATCTAAATTTCAACCTAGCAAAGAATTTTATTTCATCATCTGCCTCTTGAAATAGAAAGCAAGCCATCTCTACTCTTCCTTGGGCCAGCAATTTTAGACCTAGTGGTTGGATAGATTAATGCCAAATAAATCATTGGTTAGAGCTCTATGAGTCAGTTAGGATCTCACAGAGGGACTCTGCTCAACATGCATGTACTGTAATTCTTACATGAAGTATCCATCAGAAAACACAAATGCTGGTGTTCAAATGGGGTTATTAGGGGCAGTAATGATTTATGCTAATCATCCTAATGCTGAAAAGCTGCCCACTACTTTGACTAATTCTATTTTGCCTCAAGATACAGTACAAATACAACACCTGTGTTGCCCTCATTAGACTAGGACCTCCTCCAAGTTAGAGATCCCATCTTATCATTTGTTGTTAGTTGCCATCGCGTCAGTTCTGACTCATAGCCACCCTATGTACAACAGAATGAAACACTGCCTGGTTCTGCCCAATCTTCACAATCACAGTTATACTTGAGCCCATTGTTGCAGCCACTGTGTCAATCCATCTCGCTGAGGGTCTTCCTGTGTTTCACTGAGACTCTACCAAGCATGATGTCCTTCTCCAGGGACTGGTCCCTTCTGATAATACGTCCAAAATATGTGAGACAAAGTCTCGCCATTCTTGCTTCTAAGGAGCATTCTGGCTGCACTTCTTCCAAGACAGATTTATTCCTTCTTCTTGCAATCCATGACAATATTCTTTGCCAGTGCCATAATTCACAGGCGCCAATTCTTCTTCGGTCTTCCTTATTCATTGTTCAGCTTTCTCATGCATATAAGGTAAATGAGAATCCCGTGGCTTAAGTCAGGGGCACCTTAGTCCTCAAAGTGTCATCTTTGCTTCTCAATACTTTAAAGAGGTCTTTTTTAGCAGATTTGCCCAGTGCAACACTTCATTTGATTTCTCGACTGCTGCTTCCATGAGCATGAATTGTGGATCCAAGTAAAATGAAATTATTGACAACTTCAATATTTTCTCCATTTATCATGATGTTGCTTATTGGTCCAGTTGTGAGGATTTTGTTTTCTTTATGCCGAAGTTCAATCCACACTGAAGGCTATAGTCTTTGCTCTTCATCAGTAAGTGCTTCAAGTCCTCTTCACTTCCAGCAAGCAAGGTTGTAGCATATCTATATCGCGCATTGTTAATGAGTCTTCCTCCAATTCTGATGCAGCCTTCTTCTTCATATAGTCCAGCTTTTCGAGTTATTTGCTCAGCATATGGTTTGAATAAGTATGGTAAAAGGATATAATCCTGACCCATACATTTCCTGACATCAAACCATGCAGTATCCCCTTTTTCTGTTCGAACGACTGCTTCTTGGTCTATGTATAGTTTCCTCATGAATACAATTAAGTGTTCTGGAATTCCCATTCTTTGCAATTTTATTCATAATTTGTTATGATCCATGCAGTTGAATGCCTTAGCATAATCAATAAAACGCAGGTAAACATCTTTCTGGTATTCTCTGATTTCAGCCAAGACCCATCTAACATGACCAATGATATCGCTTGTACCACATCTTCTTCTGAATCTGGCTTGAATTTCTGGCAGTTGCCTGTCTATGTACTGCTGCAGCCGCTTTTGAATGATCTTCAGCAAAATTTTACTTGTGTGTTATATTAATGATACTGTTTGATAATTTCCACATTCTGTTGGATCACTTTTCTTTGGAATGGGCACAAATACAGATCTCTTCCAGTCAGTTGGCCAAGTAGCTGTCTTCCAAATTTCTTGACATAGACAAGTGAGCATCTCCAGCGCTGCATCCATTTTTGAAACATCTCAATTGGTATTCCATCAATTCCTAGAGCCTTGTTTCTTGCCATTAACTTCAGTGCAGCTTGGACTTCTTCCCACAGTACCATCAGTTCTTGATCATATGCTACCTCCTGAAATGGTTGAACGTCAACCAATTCTTTTTGGTACAGTGACTCTGAATATTCCTCCCATCTTCTTATGATGCTTCCTGCATTGGTCAATATTTTCCCCGTAGAATTCTTCAATATTGCAACTCAAGGCTTGGGTTTTTTCTTCAGTTCTTTCAGCTAGAGAAGTGCCAAGCATGTTCTTCCCTTTTGGTTTTCTAATTCCAGGTCTTTGCACATTTCATAATACTTCACTTCATCTCCATAAGCTTCCCTTTGAAATCTTCAGTTCAGTTCTTTTACACTTACTTCATCATTTCTTCTGTTCGCTTTGGCTACTCTATATTCAAGACCAACTTTCAGAGTCTCTTCTAACACCCATTTTGGTCTTTTCTTCCTTTCCTGTCTTTTTAATGACCTTTTGCTTTCTTCGTGTGTGATGTCCTTGTTGTCATTCCATAATTTGCCCGGTCTTCTGTCATTAATGTTCAATGCATCAAATCTCTTTTGAAATGGTTTTTAAATTCAGGTGGGATATACTTAAGGTCATATTTTGGCTCTTGCAGGCTCTCTCTAATTTTCTTCAGCTTCAACTTGAACTTGTATATGAGCAATTGTCTGTTCCGCAGTCAGCCCCTGGCCTTCTTCTGACTGAGATATTGAGCTTCTCCATCATCTCTTTCCACAGATGTAGTCAATTGGATTCCTGTGTATTACATCTGGTGTGGCCTATGTTTATAGTCACTGTTTATGTTGGTGAAAAAAGATATTTGCAATGAAGAAGTGGTTGGTCTTGCAAAATTCTGTCATGTGATCTCCTGTGTTGTTTCCATCACCAAGACCATATTTTCCAACTACCAATCCTTCTTTGTTTCCAACTTCTGCATTCTAATCACTAGAAATCAATGTACCTTGATTGCATGTTTGATCAATTTCAGACTGCAGAAGTTGGTAAAAATATTCAATTTCTTCATCTTTGGCATTAGTGGTTGGTGCATAAATTTGAAGAATAGTCATATTAATTCATGTTCCTTGTAGGCGTATGGGTACTATACTATCACACTGACAGCATTTTACTTCAGGATAGATCTTGAAATGTACTTTTTGGTGATGAATGTGATGCCATTCCTCTTCAATTTGTCATTCCTGGCTTAGTAAACCATAGGATTGGCCAATTCAAATGGCCAATACCAGTTGATTGCAGCTCACTAATGCCTAGGATTTCAATCTTTATGCGTTCCATTTCATTTTTGACGACTTCCAATTTTCCTAGATTCACACTTTGTACATTCCATGTTCTGATTATTAACGGATGTTTGCAGCTGTTTCTTCTCATTTTGAGTTGTGCCACATCAGCAAATGAAGGTCCCCAAAACTTGACTCCATCCACATCGTTAAGGCTAACTCTACTTTAAGGAAGCAGTTCTTCTCCAGTCATATTTTGAGTCCTTTCCAACCTGAGGGGCCCATCTTCCAGCACCATACCAGACAATGTTCTGCTGCTCTTCATATGGTTTTCACTGGCCAGTGTTTTCAGAAGTAGACCGCCAGGTACTTCTTCTTAGTCTGTCTTAGTCTGGAAGCTTCACTGAAACCTGTCCACCACGGGTGACCCTGTTCGTATTTGAAATACTGGTGGTATAGCTTCCAGCATCACAGCAACACACAAGACACTACAGTGCAACAAACCAACAGATCCCATCTTATCCAACCTTAATTCCCCTGTACCTTCCTTGGCAAATAATATTAATTCAAAGCATACTACTGAGTACCAAGCATTAAAAACATATGGTACTTGCCCTCCAGAGACAAATATTTGATAAATGATTGAATAAATAAATATTACCCTAATAGCATTAACTCTGAAGGGCACATTATGAGGAAGTTCTGAAGGGACTAACTATGCATAGTCAAAACTACTTTTGCAGGGTGTAACATAAATAAAATATCCTTTTAAAAACAGCAAAATAGGAATGCTGCTTTAACAAAATTAAGATCAAAAAAACAATTTAAAATATTAAAGATCACGATGACCTTCGTTTTATTCCCGGTTACTTTTGTCCATCTGGATTAGACTGATATGGGGGAAATAAGCATGCAAATATAAAACTCTAGATACATTTAAAAAGCACATATACATTAAATAATTTTAAGAAGCTTCCCTAGTGAGAGGCCATCTGCACAAGAAACTAGTATGTACTAGAAAAGTTGTCTGCTTGGAGAATTAAATAAGGATGCCTAAGTATAAAATTACTGCTGGTTTTAGGATAAGATTATTTATACATACTCCCAGGTTCTCCCACTCTTCAAATCACTTCCAAGAAGTAAGGCATTTTTTAAAAATAGGGTACCACAACCAAGCAGTACTCTCATGAATTGAAATTTTAATGTGCTTCCAAGGCATTGAGCTCACGTAGAAAGAGTAAAGATGCTTGGGGGAGACTGGAGATGTAACTGATTTTGCTTTTCTTAGTGTCATTATTGCTCAATGTATTTTTTTTTTAAACAAATTTATACCTTTTGTTCCTTTTTTGTTTTCTTCTGCAGGATTATTATAAAAAGATGTTAAACCAAAAAAAAAAAAAAAAAAACCCAAACTTGTTGCTTTCTAGTCATTTTCAACTCATAGCGACCTTATAGGACAGAGTAGAGCTGTCCCATAGGATTTCCAAGGAGCGCCTGGTGGATTTGCCCTACCGACCTTTTTTTGGTTAGCAGCCAAGTTCTTAACCACTGTGCCACTTGGGCTCCAAAAAAAGATGCCAAGGTAGCCTTTCACTAAAAACTAGGCAAGTAAAATTAGTCTTTCTGGATATGCAATGTGGCAACTCAAAATTATCTGAAACTGAGAGGAGTTCTGAATATTACTAGGCTTCTTAAAACATATGCTCCTTACAAAAACAGGCTATTGTGATAATCAATCCTTCTCATTCTCACCTACCCCTTTCCATAGGAAAACTGGTTAAGTGTGATACAACATATGGAGATGTTTGGCAGCAAGCAATTCACACATGCATGCCTCCTTCTCTGCATCTTCCCATGTGCATTTAACAGCTCAAAGAGAATTTGCAAGGTTGGCTACCAATTAAACAAACAAATTGTAGAAGGAAGGATACTAGTCTCACTAGAGTAACCTTTCTTGGTTTGCCAGCCCCAGATCTCTGGAGGAGAAAATGTTCTGATTACTTTCACCAAGGCATAAGGTTTAGTGAGAAGGCAAGGCAACAGGGGTTCCTTGACGCAGCTGTCAGTGTGGGTACTGGAAGGGCTAGGGCTTCCCATGATATCTTTAAGAGCAGACGTCAAAATTCTAACCGTGCCTCATTATCAGTACTCCCAACTGCCCTTTTCACAGCGGTTGAGGTTTTGGCAGCAGAGATTCCAGCCAAATCTTCTGCTGATCATTCATTCCGCATCCTGCCTGCCGAAATGCCCTCAGGAGTCCCTGTTGGATCTGTAACACTTGCTGTCTGAGATTGCTGGAGAGCATTCTGGTGGCCTGTTTAAAGGCACTGCTTTGTGTTAGGATGCGTGGTGGGTGGGATGTGAGAAAAGGCACTAACAATAATAATATTAGAAGACGGTATCAGCTTATACGCATAGTAGGAAGGTCTGAGAATGTTTATCACAAACATTAATTAGATTATTTTTAGCTGCGAATGATTTTAAACAGAAGTAAGCAAATCATTACACAAACAACTCCAAATCCCCCACTTCATAAAGCAGAGAGCCTCTACCTGATTCAGAGAAGTCAGTGTGCTATTTACAGCTTAGGACAAAATACTGAAATATTTGAATCATGTGAACTAATAATGATTTTGTTGTTGTTGGGGACTGTCAAGTCCATTTTCGACTCATCGTGACCCCATGTGACAGAGTAGAACTACCTCATAGGGTTTTCTTGGCTGTAATCTTTACAGAAGCAGATCGCCAGGTCTTTTCTCCCTGGGAGTCACTGGGTGGGTTCAAACCTCCAACCTTTCAGTTAGCAGCCGAGTGCTTACCATTGCACCGTCAATTAGTAAAATGTTGAAATCATATGTATGCAATATAAACTAACAACCATAAATATGAGTTTGTGAGAAAAAAAGGCTTTTTTTTTAGCATCAGTGTCTTTAGTTTCATTTTTTTATTGTTAATAACTGATTTTTCTCTTCTTGTTTATGGACTAGTTCTTCCTAGAAGATAAGCAGCACCAGCGAGCAAAAGTCTGAAAAATAACTTCTATGATAAAACTTAAAATTGGAAAATTTAGCCACTGTATTTTTTCTATAAATTGGCAGTAACAGCAAGAAATCATCATTAGCCAACTTTTGTGATTAAGCATTTTGGTCCACGTCACTGACCTTAGTCTGAGAGTCATTGTTCATTTGGTCACTGTTTTAACAATCATATTTTGCATGACTGCCAGTTCCAGGTACTGTATTAGTCACTAAAGATTTAAGGTCAAACAAGATATGAACCCTAATCAAAAGGCATTTAAGGCTAAAGAGGAAAGTAGCCAAGGAAATCAGTGATTGCCAGGGTATTAGTTTGCTAACAGAGGTATGCGCAGGTTACCATGGCAGCACAGAGCAATGGCATCTAAATCACACTGAACCAACCACATCATGAAAAGCTTCCCGAAGGAGGTGACATACTTGCTTCAAAGCATGAGTAGGAGCAGCCTTAAGGACAAGAACGGTTTAGGCAGAGAGGAGTATATGCAAAGGAATGGGTGTATGACATAGGAAGTTATACCTAAACATGATTGGGATAGTATTAGTTTTCTATTGTTGTTGTAAAAAATTACCACAAATTTAGTGGTTTAAATCGACACCCATTTGTTAGTGCACAGTCCTGTAGGTCAGAAATGAGGCACAGTGTGACTCAGCTGTTTTTCTGTTCTGAGTCTCACAAAGCCGAAACCAACGTGACGGCAGGGCTGTGATTCTTTCTGGAGGCTCTGGGGAGAATCCACTTCCAAGCTCATTTAGGTAGATGGAAGAACTCAGTTCCATGCAGTTGTAGGACTGAGGCCTCAGTTTTCTGGCAGGTTGTAGGCTGAGGTCATTCCCATCATCTATAGGCTGCCTGCTTTCCGTGGTCCATCCTTCCATCTTCAAAGCCACCAATGGCGGATCCAGTCCTTCTCACACTTTGAATCTCTCTGACCTCCCCTTCTGCCTCACCTCTTCTGCTGCATATGCCTGACTCTGCTGTCATTTTTTGTTGCTTCTCAGGTCACATGTGATTATACTGGAGCCACCCAGGTAATCCAGGACAATCTCCCTATTTTAAGGTCAGTTAGTAGCATTAACTCCATTTTCAAAATCCCTTCACAGCAGTACATAGATAAGTGTTTGAATAAATAGGGAATGGGATTGGGCGGGCGGGGGGGGGGCATCCTTAGAATTCCATCTACTGCAAAGATGCATGCTCTAGGCCTTGCTGAGTGTAAAGGAACTACCTCTGCAATGAATCTGTCAAATGGGGTTATTCATCTCCAGCTCACTCACTTCCTCACACGCCAACACCAAGGCAAACCTTTGGGCCTGCCACATCTTCCTGCACCTTCTCTTACCACACTACTCAGCTGCATGGTAATTCCTTGTAACCTTATTCTTTATCCAGTCTGCCTTTGATCCTATTTTTTAGCCTATTTTCACTTGCACAAAACCATCCTGGGTGCTCACTAGACCTAAAGATCTTACTCTAGTTCTTTAAAGTAAGTTCTCCCACCAGAGCACAGCACTCTCTGATACTGTCAAGTTAATGTTTATATCAAAACAATATAGTGATAATGTTTATCAAAGAAGCCCTTGTGGTGCAGGGGTTAAGCGCTTGACTGCCAACCAAAAGGCTGGAGGTTCAAACCCACCAGCTGATACACAGGAAAAAGATGTGGAAGTCTGCTTCCGTAAAGATTGAAAAAATAAATAGATAAAAAAAAAACCATTGCTGTTGAGTTGATTCCCACTCATAGCAACAGTACAGTCTTGGAAACCATGAGACAGTTCTACTTTGTCCTATGGGGTCGCTATGAGTTGGAATTGGGTCGAGTCTCCATGAATCGGAATGGTTTGTTGAATGTCAGGGCAGCAGGAACTAGGCAAACACATGTTGCACACACATTTAGTATAGCTAAAACAACAACAACAACATATAGCTAAGTACTTTATAATTAGTCATGCCCAGTTTCATATCACCTGAAAATATAAGCGCCCCCAGTTAACAACTATACAAATTAAATTTGCAAAAATCTTAAGAGAAGTGAGCTCACTAAGATTTGGTGTACTCTGGCACATGCAGCAACAATTACGCTGACATCCATCTAACAACAGAGAACATCTAAATAAACAATGATATGTGTATATACTTACCAAATAATGTAATGTAGCCATTAATAACTATTTTCCCCTATGAATGGAAAAATTTTAGAAATAACCAAAAAATTTAGTTGTAATTGTCTCTAGCCGTGCATTTTTTGCAAGGTTTTGCTTTTCTCTTTATGCATTTCTGAATTTTCTAAATCCTACATGATTTTACATATGTATCTATAAATGTATATATATATATATATATTTAAATCTATATCTGTCCCTACGTAAATTAACAAAACAGTTGATGGTTATAATTACAGAATGAAAGTGCAGGAAAAGTGATTTTGGACCACTATAAGAAAAACTTTCTAATAGACTTGTCAAGAGCTCAAATAGATTGTCTCATGAGGTAATGAGATCTCCACCATTGAAGGCACGCAACCCTAGTCTAGACAATTCATTGGCAAGGATGATGAAGATCATGGAAATTAACAAGATGATCATTACATTCTCCTCCAAAACTGAGAAACTATAATTAAATGGGTGATTTGTAACTGTAAGTTTTAGTCAATTTGTATGCCAATCAGTCTCAACTATATAAGTTGTGAAGACTGAATTATTAATAACTTTCCTGAGGCGTGGTGAATAGGGTAAGGCAAAGATCTAAGAAAAAGCAAAAGTGTAAAGGGTTTCAGCCTGAGTATACCCATCTCACCACCATTAATTAAATTTGCAACAATCTGCTTCACTCTACCTGCAGAGAGGCACAGCCACAGGCAAATGTAGAACACAAAGAAGCTATAAATAAGTAAATTTTTCAATTGCAGGCCAAGCTCGCGATTATGTGTGTGGAAAGAGTAAATTGCTTAGAAGATTTAGGTGGTGAAAGTGTAAAGAGATTGCTCATTTTGCACCAAACCTCTATGAGCTATAACAATCTATCTTTTGTGTAAAGAAGGAAGATGGATGATCAATAATATTTTGGCCAGCATATACTTCATCTAGTAAGATCTACAGATTTAGAGACCTGAATATTTAGCCCAAAATAGTCATGTATCCTTCTGTTCTAAAGAAATGTTCCCTTCCTGAAATGGTACGTGCTACATTGTGAATTGAATGCCCCTACAAGAAACCAGTAAGTAATGGTCCAGACTTTTTGCTGGAAATGCCAGTTGTACCTCTCTAGTGGTTTGTAGATTAATTTCTGTTCATTTGAGACACAGAGCTAAGACGGTTCTACTCTGTCCTATAGGTTCTCTATAAGTTGGAATCGACTCGACGGCAGTGGGTTTGGTTTGGTTTTTGGGAGCTAAGACGGTAGATTGTCACCAAAAGATGCATGGCTGCCTTGGGTATTTTATAAGTCACACACAATTTACCTCACTGCTCCCAGAGTCAGCCCTCCATGATATTGCACCAGTCGTCCATTGCTATTTTTCGTATTCTTAAATTTATTAACAATCTCTTCCTGCGTTGTTTAATAAAATTCTTTGAGGAAAGCATTTTTAATTATCTTGAGATCAATATATAGCATCCTCTCCATCCACAGCTGGAATTTCCCAGTATCAGGGACATCTCACAATGTACCAAGAATGAAACGGCACAGAGTTAAGTGAAAACCACCAGATTTTAGTCTTCATAAAAGATTATGTTAAAAGGGAAAATACTGTATATACCCAAAAGAACGGAAAGGAGAAATTCAAGCAAATGCTTGCACGCCAATGTTCATTGCAGCGTTACTCACAATAGCCAAAAAGTGGCAATGACCCAAATGTACATCCACAGGTGAATAGATTAAAACACAAAAGCAAATACACACACACACATGCACATATGGAGTCCTGGTGGCGCAGTGGTTAAAAGTTTGGCTACTAATCAAAAGGTCAACAGTTCAAATCCACCAAGCCACTCCTTGGGAACCCTATGGGGTAGTTCTACTCTGTCCTATAGGGTTGCTATGAGTCGGAATCGACTCAGTGACAACGGGTTTGGTTGTTTTTTTTTGTTTTGGTTTGTACATATACACATACACACAATGGAATATTATTCAGCCATAAAAATGAAGTTCTGATAAATGCTACAACTTGAATGAGCCCTGAAAACATTATACTAAGTGAAATGAGCCAGACAGAAAATGACAAATATTGTATAATCTCATTTATATGAAATATCTAGGCAAATGCGTAGAGACAGTAAGTACTGGGGATGGGGAATGGGGGCTACTGCTTAATGGGTACAATTTCTGTTTGGGGTGATGAAAAGTTTTGGAAACAAACAATGATGACGGTTGCAAAACATTGTGAGTGTAAATAATGCCACTGGGTTGTACACTTAAAATGGCTAAAATGGCAAATTGTATGTTGTATATATTTTACCATTAATAAACAAGGGAAAAATACTTTCTTTGGTTTAAATAAACTATAGTATAAAAACTAAAAAAAAAAAAGGCTTCCTGCCTCATTTCCCCTTGAACTCTTTTCATGCCTCCCGTACATAAGACTGAAAATTAGTTACCCGACAAAAGTATGCTTGATGGCCTATTAAGTGCTAAACTCTGTACGAGATGATGGGGATCCATGGATAAACAATCATCGTCCTCTCCTTTGAGGGGTTCACAGTTTAATGGGGACTACTATGCAAATTTTTTTTTTTTTTTTTACTATGCATCAGATTACTTCACTAGTTAAAAAACAGTTGCACACTAAGGCAATAATGATGCTATTTATAGGTCTCAAATTAACAAAGATACATTATTCATTAATTCTTCCAACAGTTATTTACTGAGCACCTACTATGTGCCAAGTGCTATTCTAGGTGCTGTTTGTTCATGCATCACCGAATAGGTAAAAAAAAATTCCCTCCTAGGGGAGCTTAAATTCTACTACAGATAAGACTTTATTCTGGTTAGCCCAAGGTGAGGCAAGCACTCTCATATGCTATCTGTAGAGGCCATAAGTTAGGAATAATTTTTGACAAGAAATTTTGAAATATATGTACAAGGTTAAGCTTCTCCTTTCTTAAAAACCAGTCTCACAAGAACCCTCCCTTGGTCCCATCTCTCCCTTCAGTTTCTACCCCACCTCTATTCTTCCTTCACAGACAAATGTCTTGCCTAAATCATCTACACTTGCTGTTCTTTATCTTCACCACAAATTTAACCCAACTGTCTCAAATAATTTCTACATCACAACCGTACTGAAAATGACTCCATACATATCACGACTACCCATTTCAATGTAATCAAAAATCACCTTTCCAGGTTTAGCTCACGTGACTTCTCAGCAGCATTTGTCACAGTTGGCCATTCTTTCCTTTTTAAAATTCTTTCTTTCCTTTGATTTATGATGCCGTTATTCTGATTTTTCCCCATCGGCGTTGCCAATGCCAAAACAACTTGTGTACAATTGTTGTCCAGGGGCTTCCCTCTGTCCCTAGTGTAAAGTCCATTAACAAAACCTTCAAGGTTCTGCTTGACATGGCCACTGCTTACCACTCAATCTCATTACCAATCTCAATTGTCTCAGGGCTTTGCATATATTCTCCCCTCTGCCTGGAACACGCTTTCCCCCATGTTCTCTCTGCCTGGCTCCTCATGCTTCTGGTCTCAGCAAAAATGTCACCTCCTCAAGAGGCTGTCTTTGGTCAGCCCCTCTAAATCTGTGTCCCCTCTGCCAACTCTGCTTTTCTCTATTGGGGTATTTAGTTTGTATAATAGAGAATAATAGTTGGGGGGAGTCTATCATACACAGGATAAGCAGACACAGTCTCGAGAAAGTGACATATTATCCCACTGAATAAGCAAAAACATGTTTATTGTTATTAAACAGTATTGCTAAGAAGTATAATCTTGGAGAAATATTTCAGAAACCAATTTGGTTAACTGTGTTAAAAGGCTTGAAAAATGTTCTAAATAAATAAATGGAGGAGAAGAAGTATTTTTTCCTTCCGAAAGAAATCCAATTGATAAATGTAGAAGGAATGAGAGAAATACAAACATCACCATAAAGCAAACACAACAGTAATAATTGTTTCAGGCTGGCAAAAGTTGTGTGATAGATAGATTTACAAAAAAAAAAAAAAAGTAGCTGCTGAGGCTGCTTGTTTACAACCAAACACCCCATGGGATTTGGTTCCTTGGTTTGGAAGTTTAAGGTCATGGTTTCATGGAACATCCCAGTTAATTGGCCTAATAATGTGTTCAGTGCCTCTGTTCTATCTCTTAGTCATTGCATAGTGCCTGGAGTCTTATAAGCTTGCAAGTGGCCATTCAAGGCACAAAAATTGGTCTCTATTCACTTGGAGCAACAGAGGAACAAGGTGAGTTGGGAACAGGAGGAGGATATGGAATGTGTGGCTAATTGCCCCCATGAACAACTACCTCCTTTGCCATGAGATCAGAAAAACTGGCTGGTGCTTGGCTACCACTACTGAACATTTTTATCAAAGATTCTATAGAAGAGTTGTGATCATGCAGAAGAGAATTTCAAATTTTCATGGACCCCAGACTTTCTGGAGCCATTGGGGGCTGGATGAAGCCCTGAAACTATTGCCCTGAGATAATCTTTATAATTTAACTCAAAAGTATCCCCTGAAGCCTTCTTAAGGCTAAACAATAGTGTAGCTTAACTAGTAAAAAAAAAAGTCTGCCTTCAACATTATGCTCTTTTAAGAACTATCTAAAAAAAAAAGAACTATCTATATGGGATCAAAGTGACAACAACAACTTGAGCCTTATGAGGCACTGAGTTTATGTTAATGGGGGAGGAACAACTCAGAATAGGAAGGTGAGAGAATGGCTGTACAACTAAAAGAATGTAATCAATGTCACTGAACTGTACATGTAGAAACGGTTTGATTGGTATATGTCTTGTTGTGTATATTCTCAACAACAAAATAAAGTTTTTTTAAAAAAATTGTTTTAGGTAAGACACACCAATAGATGCAAAAGTTTGAGGAGAAACAGGATATTTCAGTAGTCTTAAATTTATCTCCCACCAAGACACTTATTCATTAAAACCCATTGCTACTGAGTCAATTCCAACTCATAGTGATGCTGTAGGACAGAGCAGAACTGCCCCATAAGGTTTCCAAGGCTGTAGTCTTTAAGGGAGCAAACTGCCATATCTTTCTCTGGAAGAGCGGTAATGGGTTTGAACTGCAACATTTTGGTTAGCATCTGAGTGCTTAACCACTGTGCCACAAGAGCTTCTTATTTATTAATTACAAAAAGAAATACTAACTTTATGGTGGAGAAAACTGGAAGACACCACCTTAAGCAAGTGATCAAGTTTAACATCTTCCATAATAAGACACACTGACATCATCAACCCCTGACATGATGCTCCATGAAGGCTACAGCATCACAGCTGTGTGGTTTTTTGTCAAATATGCATAAACACAAACCAGTCATGAGAAAACATCGGGCAAACCCAAATTATGTAACTAACCTGCACTCTTCAAAAGTGACAAAGTCATGAAACACAGGCAATACTGAAAACTGTCACAGAGTGGAAGCCACTAAAGACAACTAAATGCAACAGAAGATCCTGGACTGGCTTTTGGAACAGAAAAAGATAGTGGAAAAACTGGTGAAACTCTAATAAGTTCGATAGTTTCATTAATAGTGTTATGCCAATGTCAGCTTTCTGGTTCGTATGCTTGAATTACGGTTATGTAAGATACAAACCACCACTGTCTGTTAGTTTGTCGTACTGTGGTAGATCGCATGTTGCTGTTATCCTGGAAGCTATGTCATTGATATTTCAAATACTAACGGGTCACCCATGGTGGACAGGTTTCAGCAGAGCTTCCAGACTAAGACAGACTAGGAAGAACGGCCTGGCAATCTATATCTAAAAATTAGCCAATGAAAAACTTCTGGATCACAGTAACGAAGATGCAACAGGGCCAGGCAATGTTTTGTTCTGTTATACATAAAGCTGTCACGAGTCAGAGCCAACTCAACAGCAACGAACCACAACAGCAGGATGTTAACGTCAGAGAAGTTAAGTGAAGGACACACAGAAACTCTCTGTACTGTTTTTGCCACTTTTCTGTCAGTTTAAAATTATTCAAAAATAAAAAAAGTTAAAAACAGCTTTTAAACTAATATTAAAAAGTCACAGGGAAGGGAAAGCATGATACATCAGAATGTAAAGTTCACTGGTTCTCTATCCAGAGAGGAGAAAGCACCTTGCTTGGCTGTTTAGACCTCATGTGGCCTAAAGTCAGTGTGCATCTATTAGTAAGTAAAATGCAAGTTTTTTTTTTAAAGTATGTATTTTTAGTCTGAAAGTTCTGATTTTTCTTGGTCAAGAAAATAATATGAAAAATTGAGAAAGCTACATCCACAACATGCATCATTATTTCCAATAGCATAACATTAAAAAGGGCCCACATGTCCAACAAGGAGAGAATGGGCAATTGAACTATGTTATGACTGCACAGGATTATGATGCAGTCGTTAAAAACATTTTATAAACAGTGAGTAAATGGTCATGTTATTATGATAAGTAATGGAATTTAGGATATAACATGGAAATGTAATTATAATAATGTACAAAGACATAAAAAAATTAAAAGAAAATAAATCAAAATGTTAAAAAATTTTTTTTTCAGAATGGTAGAAACATGAGTGGAGCCCCTGGATGGTGCAAATCGTTAATGCACTTGGCTACTACCCAAAATGTTGGCAGTTTGAGTCCTCCCAGAGGTGCCTTGGAAGAAAGACCTGGCAACCTACTTCTGAAAAATCAGCCACTGAAAATCCTGTGGAGCACAGTTCTACTCTGACACACGTGGGGTCGCCGTGAATCAGAATCAACTTGATGGCAAATGGTGTGGTGAAGAAATCCCATGACTGAATTTTTTTCTTCTTTTTTACTTTCCACTGTTTCAATAACACACCAAAAAAAAAAAAACAAAAAACAAACCCACTGCCGTCGAGTCGATTCTGACTCATAGCGACCCTATAGAACAAAGTAGAACTGCCCCATAGAGTTTCCAAAGAGCGCCCGGTGGATTTGAACTGCCGACCTTCTGGTTAGCAGCCACTGCACTTAACCACTACACCATCAGGGTTTTCCCAATAACAAACATAGTTCTTACACAAAGAAAACATTTTGCGGGGACAGCAGTCATAGCAATAGGCTCTCAAAGGCAAGCACCAATCTGAGTAAAATCAGAAGATCCAGGGTTTTTCTATCTGGCCTAAATGAATGCAGGCATTTCGGAAATAAAACGGCGTATGGAACTTTCAAGAGAAAGGTAAACAATTTTCCTATTGATTTTGACTATGCTGGGCATTGAACTAATTCCTTGACATATCGTATAATGTAAACCTCAGAACTGCCTACATGTACACTTCATTTTCTCTACACTTCAGCAGAAGAAACGAAGACTCAAAAATGTTAACTTACTCAGCGTCGCACAGACTGAAAGTGGCAGAGCTGAAACGAGGACTCCCAATCAACTGAGTCTACAATTTATATTCCTTCTACATCATAAGTCTCTATTATTATTTCCACTTGGGGGAAAAGGAGTGTGCCTAGGCATCCGAAGAATTTTGATGGTCCCTGGGGACATAAAATAATAGACAAACTCTATTTTAATGTCCAACAGGGCTACAATGCATTTGATATTGCTATGCACAAGAATTTGAGAGTAGAACTACCTATGGAATCGATCACTATGGTACACGACAAATGGATCCCCAGTAAAACAAAATTCGTTTCCTTTCATGTAATTTCAGAAAGAGAAAAAAAATTTTTTTTGTTACTCTAGGAGCCATCCTACTGCCTAGATTCCAAACTCCTGTATAACCCAAGTATAAGAAAGGTGTAATAATCTGACAAGAGACTGTGGTAATCTTTACAAGAAGATCAAATTTTGACAAATTGTTGCAAAAACAGTTCGTTCACTCAGCAAACATTTAGTAATGGCTGCTACAGGGAAGGCTGGTGGTTGAAACCCCCCCAGTGGCTCCGCAGAAGAAGGACCTGGCAATCTGCTCCTGTAAAGATTACAGCCTAGAAAATCCTACAGGGCAATTCTACTCTGTCACATGAGGTCGGTCCTATGAGTCAAAATCGACTCGACGACACCTCACAACAACATGGTGGACTAGGCACAATGCTGGTCTGGAGCCAAAAATTATAGGCTTTAAATTTTGCCAGACTTTGGTTATATTTTAAGTTATTTTCATATTTGATAAGAAGCCTCGTAAAATCAGGTGGGGTCTAATTTCAGAGACAAAAATAGTTGGAGAATTTTAAAGTCTGCTCCAAAATTGCCCCTATCTGTACCCTGGTGGCATAGTGGTTAAGTACTACAGCTGCTAACCAAGAGGTCGGCAGTTCGAACCTGCCAGGTGCTTCTTGGAAACTCTATTGGGCAGTTCTACTCTGTCCTGTAGGGCCCTGTAGAGTCCTATAGGGTCGCTATGAGTTGGAATCAACTCAACGGCAGTGGGTTTGGTTTGGATTTTTGGTACGGCAGTTCGAATCCACCAGGCGCTCCTCGGAAACTCTATGGGGCAGTTCTACTCTGTCCTATAGGGTTGCTATGAGTCGGAATCGACTCAAGGGCACTGGGTTTGTTTTTTTTTGGTTTTGGTACAATAAGGAAGAAAACATTGCAGAATGCTTAAATTTGCATGACCTTTTTTTTTTTTTTTAGAGTCTGACTACAGGGCTAATAAATATAATCTTTTAACTGCAAGGCTTGTAGCTGTGTGACCGTTTAGGTTGTAAAACATGTTTATCTTAGAAAATTTTATTTGTCCACTTAGAAACAGACCAGTCTGTGTAATTCACCCTGTAAACACTGTGAATTTGTTGCTGAACTGCAAGCATTTTCAATACCTCTTCCCCCAAGGCTGTTTATATTAAGGAGCTCCAAACACAGTGTGAAATTTCATTTCTCCCACAATAATTATTAGCAATACAAAAAAAACTTATTTTTATAGATTCACATATTTTTACTCCACCGAGGATGCTAGTGTTGCTAAGTTAAATAATAGCATCCCGACCATGATGTAAGTGATTCTCAGAGAACAGACAAGTGCACTGTGTTCATAGCTTCTGCTTCAACTGCCCGCCCTACCAAGGCGAAAACTGCTAGTCTCTTATTTCAGAAATCCTCTTATTATACCCCAGGGCTTAAGGAATCGCCATAGGATATTCCCTCTATTTCAAAACTCTTGTTTCTGTATTTCCATACTGTTTTCTTTTACAAGGAATTTTTTCCAACCCCTCCAAGTAGTGTGGTTCTCTGGCTTCGGTTTAGGTTTCAACCCCTGGATGCTGCCTCTCAGCTCTGTCTTATTCCATTGAATATTCTAGTCATTCCAAAACCTTTGGGGTAGGAGATTATGTCCAATTCCACCTGGGCTCTGCCCTGTGCTCTCAGCATTACCGGGAGCCAGTTCAATTATCTTGGGATTGCTCTCATTTGGGAAGGGAGAAGCGAGAGGTTGTTTCCATCTCTGGCTCAATGCTTGGTGAAAACAAGAAAATGTCTGAGAAAAATCCAGTTCTCTTGGCTTATTCTGAGTGGCTTTAATAATTTTAAATGCCATCAGAAGATTAGATATTTTTATCTTATATTATCATAAATAACCAGGATGCTACCAAGAATGCTACATGTTAGAGACCACATTTCTAAACATTGGCTAATAAATGGCCAACTCAACAATGCTATTGAAATTAGTACATTCTGGTGATGCTCACCATTTTATCCCGGCAGGAGTCAGTGAAATAAGTAAGTTTCTCAACCATCATTCTGACTTAAGCAAAATAAGGCCAGTTTTTCTCTTTTCATGTTCTAATGTTATAAATTCCCATAAAGAAAACAGGATGATCAAAAACCTTTATCACAGAGCTTTCAAAAACGTCACACATTTAGCTATTGCTTCTAAGTCAAAGCTTGCCAAGATAAGAATGTATTTACTTCCTGATTCTATTATTCTTTTACACCTTCAGTGAAAGATCATTTCAGAAATGCAGACTTAGCTAAAGATAGAAATTCTTTACTATCGCTAGATAAATGTAGAGCTCATCCTTAAAAAAAAGAAACGGTTTTAAGCATTTCTAAGCTCTGCATATCCCTAAATGTTATGTCATGGAATCCTCTTGTGGAAAGAATCTATTCAGAGTGTATGAAAAGTTTCGGTGAGCAACTTAAAAATGATGCATTAACAACTGAGGATTTTAAACCTTGTTTTGTAAATGTGGCTGGTACCTAGACTTCTGTTAAAATTCAAATATTACAGATTTGCTGAATCGTTCTCTTTCTTGCAAAGAAGAATGTGTAAGCTTTGAAGTAAACCACCTCTAAAGTTTCCTAGCGCAACTTCTTTGAATGACAAATTCATTCTTTAAGACTCTTCAACAGACACATAAATGAGCCAGAAGAGAAGGCCGAGGCTGACCAGGAGGCATCTCTGCTCCACTGCCTGGTGTTGCAGGAATTAAGCTGATGACCAATCAAAACACACTGATAGCATCAGTGAGGATTTCTCTAGCATGCAACATCACCTGGAAGGAGCTCTGCTTTCACCTTTGATTCAGTAATTATTTTTGATAAAGGTAATCATGCTATGTCTATCCAGAAGGTCACACATGTCTTGTTGTTGTTACTTGCCACTGAGCCAGCTCCACCTCATGGCAACTGTATGTACAACACAACGAACCACTATCAGGTCCTGCGCCATCTTCACTATCTTTGGTATGTTTAAGTGGATTGTTGCAGCTATCGTATAGTGCCTTCCAACCTAGGGGCTCATCTTTCAGCACTATATCAATGTTCTGTTGTTATCCATAACACTAATTGGCTAAGAGTCAAAAGTAGATCGCCAGGCCTTTCTTCCTAGACTGTCTTATTCTGGAAGTTCCACTGAAATTTGTCTACCATGGGTGACCTGCTAGTATTTAAGATACCAGTGGCATAGCTTCCAACATTGTAGGAACACACAAGCCACCACAGTATGATAAACTGACAGATGAGTGGTAGGAATGTGCTTTAGTCCACCTTTATGAGATGGGGGCAAGATAAAAGGGATATTTTCAATAAAATAATTACAAGGGCCACTGCTGTGATCAGTATCCATCCAGCTAGAGAACTACCATAACCTCATTCATGTATTCATTCATTCACTTACTGCTACAGTAAACAGATGCCTCTGGAAGGAAAAAAGGAAGAAAAGGACAAAATACAAGGGCTCCTTGTGAAAGCAGTAAAGTTTTGGCAACATAAAGGTCATCCCAAGCAGCCAGTTAATGGATGTGGATTAGGTCAGAGCATGAGGACGTAAGACATAGGTTCAGTGACAGGTGGGGAAGTGGTTCCGATGGAAAAGTTCAGAGAGGGCTCTTTTGCCCAACACTGGGCGCCAACTGCTGCTCCTGGAGAGACTCCAGAACACTGCATTGAGAAAGTTGGAGGAGTGGGACCAAGAAGCAATACATGTCCCAAAGTTTGTATAAAGGACACTGTGTCAGCTGTTGGAGAAGAAGTGAATGGACTTTTAAAAGCCGGAGTGGCCCACAACTTCTGTCGTTATACAATACCCAAAGTTCGTATGGTTCTCACATCTCTGAACATTCAGTCTCAGTTTTGTTTCTCTGTATTTCTCTAGAATGCCTACGTTCCCTGGACCTTCAACCAAGTCCACTCCTTTTCTTTTTCTTTAAATTCACCTTGGTAGCTTCAAATAGTCAAATCGTGATGATTTCCAAATGAATGCCTGTTGTTGTTGTGTGCCCTTGAGTCAATTCTGACTCATAGGGACGCTATAGGACAGGGTAGAGCTTCCCCATAGAGCTTCCTAAGCCATAGTCTTTACAGGAGAAGATCACCAGATCTTTTCTCCCTCAGAGCCACTGGTGGGTTCAAACCACCAAGCGTTTGGTTAGCAGCCGAGCACTTAGCTATTACACCACCTAAGCTTCTTAAATGAATGCCTAGAGCCCAATTTAATTTCTGTATCCAACTGTTGACTGGACTCTTCTACCCTCATGTTCCATAGGTACCTCAAACCAGCACGGATAGTTGATCTCACCACCTCCCTCACCATTTAATTCTCACATTTCTAAATTATGGATCTTAGAGATTGGGCCTAGAACATTATATGGTATACTTAGAAATTCAGTACAAATTTCTCAATGAATTAATCTACCATAGCCACAAGTCAACAAGATAGGGAATAAAAGCAACAGGATAACAAAATGAAGAGTAGAAAATAAATGATAATACAATAATAATAGAAGCTAACATATATGGAGTGCTTCATACGTGCCAGGCACTTTTCTGAGGGCTCTGCCTACATTGACTCATTCAATTTATATACTTAGTGAATGGTAAGTACTGAGCACTGCATTAGGGAGTGTTACACACCCATATGCATTTATAAAGAAGAATACATATAACCCCATTCATTTAACTATCACAAACCCCTATATATTGGCCATTATTCTCATTTCCTTTTAAGAAAATGGGAGCAAAAATGAATAAATAGCAAATAGCTGGCATTTTAGAACCTACCGTAAGCCACGTCCTGTGCTAAGTGCTTGACAAGGATGTAGTTATCAGTTCAATTTACTAAGAAGGAAATTAAGGCCTGGGCCATATAGTTAAGCAGTAACAGGGTTGAGATTTGGAAGCTCTAAGCAAATTCAATATTCCTTCCACTAAAAACACAAAAAAAGTTACATTGATTGTTTTCTGTTTATTAAGATAGGGATATATGCAATAAATTTGAGAAAGATTTCCATCAAAACATAATTACGATAACAACCTTCCAGAAATTAAGTTGCACTGATTTTAAATACTGAGTTATTAAAATGTCTATTTTTGGTGTCAGATAAGTGAAGTGTTACTCAGTATCCATAATAACCCCATAGTCCTGTGCTCATGAAACCTCCTGACTATAGTTCCCTAACTGGGTTACCTTCGACATACAATGCCTCTATTTCTTCAAATGTAAAACAGGGATAAGAGCATGAATCACTAATAGCATTGGGTCTAAATAGGTTAATAGATTCCAAACATTTAGAAGAGGCCCTGGCACATGGGCTCAATCAATTTTTTTTTCTAAATTTTATTTACTTTGTTGTTGTTGAGAATATACACAGCAAAACACATTCAACAGTTTCTACATGTACAATTTAGTGACATTGATTGCATTCTTTGAGTTGTCCAACCATTCTCATTATCCTTTTCTGATTGTTCCTCCCCCATTAACATAAACTCACTGCCCCCTTAGGTTCCTACCTCATCTTTTGAGTTGCTGTTGTCACTTTGATCCCATATTCCCGTTTTTGTCGAGTTGATTCTGTCTCATAGTGACCATATCAAACCAAAACCAAACCCACTGCGGTAGAGTCAATGCTGATTCATCGCGACCCTATAGGACAGAGTAGAATTGCCCCATAGGGTTTCCAAGGAGCTGCTGGTGGATTTGAATTCTCGACCTTTTGGTTAGCAGCCTTAGCTCTTAACCACTGCACCACCAAGGCCCTAGTGACCATATAAAAAGTTCTTAAAAGAGCATAATGCTCAAAATAGACCTTTTTTACTTCAAGCTAAACTATTATGACTTCAGGGGATATTTTTGGTTTAAGGTTTAAAGATTATCTCAAGGCAATGGTTTCATGGCTTCATCCACCCTCCAGGGCTCCAGAAAGTCTAGAGTTCATGAAAATTTGAAATTCTGTTCTACATTTTCCACCTTTTGATCAGGATTTCTCAATGGAATCTTCAATCAAAATATTCAGTAACGGTAGTCAGCTACCATCCAGTTCTTCTGGTCTCATGGCAAAGGAGAAAGTTGTTCGTGGAGACAATTAGCCACACTAGGAGATAGAACTAAGAGATAGAATAGAAGCACTAAACACATTATTAGGCCAGCTAATGGGATATCCCATGAAACCATGACCCTAAACCTCCAAACCAAGGAGCCAAATCCCATGAAGTATTTGGTTGTACATAAGCAGCCTCAGCAGCTACTCTTTTTTCTTTTTTTAACCATTGCTGTAAATATATCTATCACACAACTTTTGCCAATTCACCTTTTAACAAGGTATACAATTTACCGACAGTAATTACAATAATCAGCTGTGAAACCCTACTCTTAACCAATCAATAAATTTTATATGTTGTTGTTGTTACTATGGCAGCTATTTTAATTCTTTCAAATCACCAGTGTGAATCAGGGCAGTGGAAGGGTGGTTTTTAAAACATTATAATAAACCCAACCTTATTCAATACTTGTATTCCTGAAAAATTATGTACAAATCAATATATTTTTTAATTGTTGTTAGGTGCCATAGAGTTGGTTCTGACTCACAGCGATCCTATGTACAACAGAACAAAACACTGCCCATTCCTGAGCGATCCTCACGATCATTGCTGTGTTTGAGCCCATTGTTGCAGCTACTGTGTCAATCCATCTGATGGGGGGTCTTCTTTTTTTCCCCTGGCCCTCTATTTTACCAAGCATGATGTCCTTTTCCAGGGACTGGTCCCTCCTGATAATGTATTCAAAGTACATGAGATGGTCTTGCCATCCTCCCTTCTTAGGGGCATTCTGGCTGTACTTCTTTAAAATAGCATTATTTCTTAAAAGAAGCTTTCTATGACTCCATTGGTGGATTATTCTGTAATGTAAGCAATCATATACTTCTATCATTTCTTTTTTAAAATAAGTTTTTAAAAAGATGAAGGTTGGAAAACTTGGGTTTTTAATGTATTACCTTTTCTGTACGTAAAGCATATAAACATACATGCTTATATTTCTATAGAAAGTAGGGAAAGAGTATTTCATGACAGCTCATTATTTTATAACTTAAATGTAAAAAATTAATTAATCCATTAACAAAGTAATTTAGATGCTCAATAAAGTACCATTCAATTGACTTGATGATTTATGAGTCGGAATCGACTTCGGCAGTGGGTTTGGTTTTTTGGTTTGAATGCTGCTTCCAAATCCATAAGACTGGCTCCAAGGGTGGCTTGGACATCCTCACATTCTCACCTATTTATTTTTATCTTTGGAACGCTTTCAGGAAACGTCATGTTGCTTTTCAGGTTAGTAGCAGGGTCCTGCTAATTTACAATCTGCTGCTTCTCTCCCAGCCTTCTTTTGGCCTGGGTTTTTTGTGCTTTCATCCACTCTCTGATTTGAAACTAGAAACCTGGGTGGAAATAAACATTATCCTAAATTGCCAACATTTGTTGCTGTGCCTTCTCTGTCTTTGCCACACCAGCACTTTGTTTCCCACCAGGCATCTGGTGGCTCGAATGTTACTTTTAAGTATCCTCAAGAACCATCCCAATTAAGTTCACTCTGTTGATGTTTTAACAAAGTCACAAAGTAATTAATAACAATTTTGTCAGCATTTTTACTTTTAATGGCATGTTTAGGGAGGACAGTAAATATATTTTAGAGTATCAAGTGCTAATTCATAGGCATGCAGAAATTATATGCCAGCCTCACGGTTTGACACCAAATCTTGTGATTATCTGGCTGCACATTATACTCATGAATTTCAAGCATGAACAGGCAAAGCCTTCATTAGAAATTATGGCCTCACTGTTAGGTAAAAAAAGCTAACATCAAAAGTGAGGTTGGCAGTTGGTAAGCTTTCAAAAGCACAGCTCTGCAATTGTTTCAGCCTGGTTAACCATTCACACCTCAGCATTTGTTTTAGAAAACTAAACCATCCTTCGTTTTGGGTTAAGATAAAAGGGGGAGGAGGTGTTTAAAGAATAAGTAATGCAATTGGACATTGCGGTCTGTTGTTCTGACAGGTAAACAGAACAAGAACTAGACAGAGCCCAAGAACCTGGCAAATAATGTTTTTCAAAAGAAAGAAGAAAGCAGGGATTTTAAGAAGGTAACAGACATTGCATCTGAAGAGACAGGCTTAACATTTTGACTCTCTACAGGTACCAGCGACCATGGCTATAATGTTTGGTAATTAACAATGATTGCCACTTACTGCCCCCGCTGTTGAAACGTTGTTCTAGGACCCATACCATTCCCTCCAATTCCCTCTCCAGTAAATACCTTCCAACCCCCTCACCCCAATCATCTCAGTTTTACAGAACATCCCAGGAGATCCCTTCCTCCTTCAGCAGTGGCCGTCACACATGCATTACCCCAGTCTCTTAGGCTGTTGGCACCTTATATTATGCAACCCTTGCTCCTCCTGACAACCTCTCTTCTCCACTTGCACATTAGCTACAATCTGTCAGCCAGCTGTACCACAGCAAGAATGCCAAAAAGCAGGGCAGACACTAAAGGCTAGTGACAGCATGGTCAATAATCACTTTCCTATTGTGTAGAATCTCTATAATTGACTTTTTCAGGGCTTTCTATTTTTTTTTCCCAAGTGCAATTTAATTATTATGATAAGATTTCTAAGGTTTATTATTTTCCACCTGTACTAAAACACCCTATACCCAGCATTTAAAATTCAAACGACATATGATTAATTTTTTAAGATGCCATGGCAACCAAAGATTAAATTTGAATTTGAATAAAAGAACTCAGCCTCCCTTAAAAATCCTCCCTTAGCTAGAAAGAATACTAATATAATTTTATGTAGAGTCTTGTCAAGTGCATTCAGGAAATGTCAAACTATATTTTTAGCCGTGGAGTTTGCTTAATCCCATAAGACTCTATCTTGCCTTTATGTTGACAAATGAACAGGACTGAAGTATCAGGGATCTGAGTTTCTGTCAAGATCTACTTCACATCAAAAGTTGTTGTTCTTGTGCAGATGTTTTCTCAAAACTTCCGAATTAAAAACTATACTTACAGTACCTTACAGTTCCCCTGGGTTTGCTGTTGAATTCCTTTGTTGTCACACCTTAGTTGTCTCCAAGCTTTACTTTTATAGACAAGTCAATGAACTGTTGTGGAAACATAATGCACCAGGAAGATCAGATGAGAGGCTCCTGATAATTGTCATTGACTAAGAAAATGTCATCTTTACTCATCTGCTTCCTAAGCATGCTTCCTGAATGGCGTATCTGGCCCAAACTCCCTCCTCTTCATGTTTTTCTGCATTGGGTCCATTTTAGAGCATACAAAATTAGCATTTTAATAAGAAAATCTACAGCTTAGACTCTACTAACATAAACAGGACTAAAATTAGTATGGTAAGAAAACTATTTAAATGAATGTCTTCTTCTTGTCCCAAATACTCATAGACTTTATCTGGAACTCGGAGCCCATCAGAAGGGAAGATTATGAATGAGACAAAGCTTTATGGCAGTGAAAAGTTAAACATTCAACTTACCTACCTTGTATCAGGATTTTAGGAACCCCAGCGGCACAATGGTTAAAACAGCTTGGCTGCTAACTGAAAGGTCGGAGATTCAAACTCACAAGCTGCTCCTGCTTCTGTAAAGATCTGCAGCCTTGGAAACCCAGTGGGGCAGTTCTATGTCCTACAGGGTCACTATGAGTCAGAATCGACAGCAATGGGTGAACAGGATTTTATTTTTTTAATTCAGTATTTCTCAACCCTACTTTTTAGTCACTTATTTTAGCAAATAGGGACTATCATTTACCCCCTCAAACCTGTCCGGTCATCTTTTGCAAGGTAGACCTTACAGGTATTCCTTAAAAAAAAAAAAAATATAAACTTCCATTGTGCGTTTTCATCACTGTATATAATTCGCATAACTCCCATCTTAATTCCCATAAGCAGGGAAAATTCTGGTAAATTATGTAACATTTACATCAGATATATTTATAATTTAGGGTGACCTACTTAAAGCTGACCTCATTTGTAAAAAAATAGGACCTTCAATTAAATAGTTCACTGTGTAAGATACTGAATATAGAAAGTTGTTATCCTTTCATGTTTGGCTGAGCTATGGGAATGACTTACATAGTGAAAATAAAGGGATGTTAAAATTAGCAAAGTGTCTTCATTCAGAAAATGCAAATTGCGAACTGTATTTTAAGATGTTCTCATTTAAGAAACACTGTAATTTTAAAAATTAAGTAACACTAACAATATTAACAGTCATAATTCCACATGCTTTATCTTTTATCTCACAGCAGTTCACAACCATACCGTCTAAGTCATAATTACTAAAAATAAGCCACCCCCTGGGCAAATGGCAACAATACTTACTAACATTTAATGAGAGTTAAAGAATCTAGTTAAAGCACATGGAGAATTATGGGAGTGGGTCATTTGCTGCTGGGAGGATGGATAGACAGGAAATTTATGTAGATACCCCTGTATTAGAATAGACAAAATTATGAAATGACTGATCCTTTTTTGTAGTATGAGCTGGAAGGAGGGCTTATCCTGATATTTGGAGAGAAAACATTTTTGAATAATTTGAGCCAAAGCATGGGCATAGTGATATTTGTCAGCTTTTCATAAGGCTGGTATACTTTCAGAGTAAACTGCTGTAAGTATCAGAAGGAACCCATAGTCAAAGCTGCTCAGTAAGAAGACCAAAACAAGTTCTAAATTTAGCCTTGTTTAGGTAACATTTATTGTGCATTACCCTTGTGGCAATGTGTGGGCCCTTGGGGTAGTGCTACTCAAAGAGCAAGCCAACCCTCCTCACAACCATCATTCTCTTCATGCCTGCTTCTCCACTGTGCAGTCTCCCACCACCAGATTCCTTCCCTTGGTTTACCTTCGGTCTTACTATCTGTTTGAAGGTTATGACTTTACTGTTATTAGCTGCCATCGAGTTGATTGCTGACTCATGGAGACCCCAAGCACAACAGAACAAAAAGCTGTCTGGTCCTGTGCCATCCCGTGATTGGTTGTGGATTGGACTCTTGTAATCCAGAGAGTTTTCATTGGCAGATTTTCAGAGGTAGAGCACCAGGCCTTTCTTCCTAGTCTGTCTTAGTCAGGAAGCTATGCTGAAATATGTTCAGCATTATAGCAACACACAAAGCCTCCACTGACAGAGAGGTGGTAGCTGCGCATAAGGTATATGGACTGGGACTCGAACCTCAGAGTCCTCCGTGGAAAGTAAGAATTCTACCACCAAACCACCAGTGCCTCATTATGACTACATAGCATATATCAAGATGGTCCCATGCCACCTCTGGGAATCTTTTTAAAAATCCCAATACCTAGGCTACACCCAGACAAATGAAATCACTCTCTCTGGGAGTGAGAACTAATCAGTAGGTTTTGAAGCTGTCCAGGTGAGTCCAGATTGCAAATAAGATTGGGAGCCACTGCCTTATGGAATTCAGGTAAAATTGATTGGTGAAACCAACTAAATAATAAATGCACACCTACATAGGAGCTGCCTAAAATGTTTGTAAACACTGACACCATAATGATATCTGTATTCATTTACAATTTCCACAATATGTATTCATTCAGTATCCATCTGCACGCCATTTGCCTATTATAAACCAAGGCTAGTTAGTCAGTCAAATACAGCATGAGCCTTAGGACTCTGTGCTCCCACGCTGGTAATGGCTAACCTGACTGCAGTAACAAGCATTTCATTACCACTTCAGAAAGAGTGTTATTATGAAAATGTTTCTGCCCACTTGAGCCTTAAATGTTTGGGTGGAATAAGTGCTAAGTGGTGCAAGATCTCTGATTGTCTTTATCAGCTGTAATTAGAGTTCAGGGAGTTTTTAATCTCCCCTGAATTTTAGTGGTCCTCACAAAACAGGGCAGGCCAAGCCTGCAGAGGATGGTTAAGTCTGTGTGGTGCCAGAGAGATGTTCCAAAGTGCTACCTGCCCAAAATTCATTCCGCATGCTGATCTTTCAATATTCATGTCCCATGTCTAAAGAAATGTTACTGAGCAAGTTTGCATTTGTCTGAAATAAGCCACAGGCAAGGTCCTTTTTTCTGTCTGTATTTCCAGCATCTGGCATACAGAAGGTGCATAGTAGATGTTCATTGAAGCTAGGCTGAATGAACGAAGTTTTTCTAGGTTACTTCCTAGAAAACATAAAACAGGAGTCCCTACCAGGTGACCAGTGGGCAGAATTTGTGCTAAAGTTATATCCTATTTTGCATTCATGGCATTTTGTATTAAACTAAATTTTAATGGCGCGTTGCAGGGAACATCCTCTCTGGTTCAACACAGCTCACCTTCGCACTCCCAGCCCTGCCCCCACCACACACACACCCTTTTTCTCATACCAGATGTTTCACGCTTTTATTAGATCAGCCTGGGCCTGAGGGCATTTGAATTTGCAACTCCAGTATTTATTATTTATGCAAGTTTAACACAGAAAGCCACTGTCACTCATTAAAACCTCACCATAAATTGATGACCCAGGCTAGTGAAAGAAGGTTGATGAGAGGCGAATAGACCAAAACGACTTGCAAGAAGACAACTCTTCCTAGACAGTATGAGCACTAGCAAGCTCAGCAAGTCTTGTCAGGGTCTGGGGCAAGGGTCTTAGTAAATCCCATTTAATAAGAGGAAGTCAACTTTAAATGCTCTGATATTATGACTCCATTTTCTCCATATTTAATACATTCTAATGTTTACTCTCTGTCTCATTTGTATTAATCTCTAGGTACTTAGTATAAAAAAAAAAAAAAAATCCATTGTCATTGAGTCAACTCCTACTCATAGTGACCCTATAGGACAGAGTAGAACTGTCCCATAGAGTTTCCAAGGAGTGCCTGGTGGATTCAAACTGCCGACCTTTTGGTTAGCAGCCATAGCACTTAACCACTCCGCCACCAGGGTTTCCTGTACTTAGTATATATTTGAAAAATGAATAGATTAATGAAAAAGTGGGTGAGAAACTTGGAAGAATGTTGTACTACTGAAGGTAGAATTGAGGTTACTTTTCAATATTTTAGAGGTAGTGAAACAAACTGATTGTTGATAACCTCAAATTATTACACGAGGCTTCTCTTTACAAGAGTTAAGAAAGGTATGTCTCTATTTTCTTAAAAGACTGAGCTAATTTTAAATTATGGCATGCATTCTTAAAAGTAACCTTAGAAGCACTCATTCCTAGAAACAGTGAGATTAAATAAGTGAATCGTAGCTAAAACATTGTTTCTAAACATTCCCACCCCTAAGGTTCTTAAAAAATATGAAAGAATAACTTAACCATTCTAATTCAGTGGAATAAACTCCTTCTGAGGTTACAGAACTTTATGTCCGCGTTTGCATATTTTCTTTTCTACCCAGATAGTCATTTATCCAGAAGAATGTTTCAGATTTCAAGATGGAGCTGTTGAGTAGACATAAAGCGGCATCTACTTTTAAGAAGCTAGTGACAGCCTTTCTTTTCCATAAAATTAAATTCCCTGTATAACATTCTTGGGCTTTGGCTCCCTCCCTCCATGTTACAGCTAATTCCAGTCATTGACTTTTTTTCCAATTATGACTCTTTTGAGCCAAGGCTGAATGCTATTAAGCAAGTTTATATTTGTCTGAAATAAGTCCTAGGCGGGTCCTTTTTCTCACTGTACACTTAGTCTCTGCTAGAAGCTAGGATTCCTGTACCTGGGAGGAGCCAACAGTGATTAAACATTACTAGAAACAACAAGAGCTCAATCAATAGTAATAAGGCTATCAATGCAGTTTAATCACATAGAGATCTTGAAATGTCTCCATCTATATTTCTGCCATGTGTAATTCAGGCACATATAGTCACATAGGACAATAAAACTAAAACTTCAGAAAGTTGACGTTGAAACTCTAAACTTTTTTAAAGCAGACTTGATATCATTGTCAACAAACTATATAATCATAATATCTGACATACATGAACTAATAACATAGCTTACAGGCCAATTATTTTAACATGGGAAAACAAAACCCTGATTAATAAAATACTCCACATTTTAAAACATAAAGAAATGATTAGAAAATATTGTTTGTTTAACTCAGAGTAAACCAGAAAACACTTCATTAGCATCATGATGACAGGAAAAACTTCTAAAGAAATGTTATTGAGCAAGTTTGTAGTTGTCTGAAATAAGCCACAGGCAAGGTCCTTTTTCCTTACTGTATTTCCAGCTTCTGGCATACAGAAGGTACAGAGTAGATGTTCACTGAAGCTAGGCTGAATGAATGAATTTTTCTAAAACCTTGATGACTTGATACCACTTTCCTGCTTTATTATTCCTGAGTAAAATACTGTAATGTTCTGGGGATTCAGAATCTTGCTGTGACTTGGAGATATTTCTTGGAGTATCAGTTCTCATTGTACAATATTGTAGAGGTAAAAGGTATCAGAGATTAAACTGACTATAGGGTTGCTATGAGTCAGAATTGACTCAGCAGCAGTGGGTTTGGTGTTTTTGTTTTTTTAATATTCTGATTTCACAGAATTTCTTGTAAGTTATTGCTTGTTCTTTTTGCTGTTTCTAGTAACAATCTGATATAAACTTAAATCATCTTGACTTATCAATTTCTTTTGAAATTGGAGTGACACTAAAAATACTAGTCCACAGGAGGCGGAGCCAAGATGGCAGAGTAGTCAAGTGCTTCCGGTGATCCCTGTTATAACAAAACCCAAAAAAACAAGTGAAGCAATTATATATATGACAAGTTAGGAGCCCTGAACATCAAAGGCAGAGTTAGGAAATTGGACTGAGTGGCAGGGGGAGGGAGAGCTGGTTCAGAAGTGGCAAGGAGTTGCCAGATCAGACTCGGGGGGAACCGGAGCTCCTCAGCCATAATCCCCTGGTGTGACCGCAGCGGGGGTGGTAGCTTTTGGAACAAGGTTTCCTCAGGGAGAGAAAGCAAGCCACACAGTTTACCCATGCCTCCAGAATTAGAGAAGAACTGTGCTCTTGGCAAAAGCTAAGTATTTGTATCTAATTTACTGTGCCCCCAGCTCCCAAGCCAGCTTCAGTGGCTGTCAATATCCCTGAGCCTGAGATAGGTCCTGCTGCACACCCTGAGCCATTCTCTTGGCCTTAGAGAAGGACTAAATTAACAATTGGGGGAAAAGATGATGTGCCAGCTCCCCTAAGCTAAGAACTCAGGGCAGAACTGGCTCTTGTCCAAGCACAAACAGTCCACGGACTTTGAATGCCTTTCACTCCCTGTATCGACCTATGTGGGCCCATTTCAGAAGCTTAGGCCCTTGTTGGCAAACTGCAACAGTGTATGTGCCTGAGATCTGACTTCAACTGTCTCAGCTGTGTGCTGAAGAGGCAGGTTTTTGAAGTCTGAACACTGCTCTGCCTATTAAACAGGGTCCTCACCTACCTATATCAGGGGACTGAGGGCTGATGGCTCCACCCACACCACCTAGTCACTCACAACAGGGGTCCAGGGATAAGTGGTGCCTCCTATTCCTTACAAACAAAAACAGTGGGTGCTCATACTCTGGCTGCAAAACACATCCACCTGTGTGCAGTCTAGGGAACAGGGATGCACTTTCTTCAACAGACACTCAGGGGATGGTTATCAGCCCCTTGCCTTGCTCAGAGCATGACTCCCTGCTGCAACCAATACCTGTGCCTACACCAATAACCCCTGCCCCTCTAAGACTGTAGGACAGAGCCTGTACCACACACTTGATGATCACCTACCTGGACACCTCGGCTGAATCCATACAAGAAAAGTGAATGGACTCCTGGGCTCATATACCTGATAACAGCCTAGCCATCTGGTGACAGGAAATTAGAGCTTCAAAGGTGCAAATAATCAAGCCAGCTCTCTCAAGCAGCCTATTTGGGCATAAAAAAATGAAACAAAGCAAGAAGCTAGGATACAGTAGACCAAAGACTCATAGAGTAAGCAAACATAAAATAAATTAATACAATAACATATATGGCTCAGAGACAACAGTCGGTATCAAATCACATAAAGAAGCAGACCATGATCACTTCAACAAGTTCTCAAAACAAAGAATCACGGAATCTTCTGGATGAAGATGCATTTCTGGAATTACCAGAGGCAGAATACAAAAGATTAATTTACAGGACTCTTCAAGAGATCAAGAAGGAGATCAGGCAAAGTGCAGAAAAAGCCAAGGAATACACAGATAAAGGAGTCGAGGAAATTAAGAAGGTTTTTTAAGAACACAATGAAAAATTTAATAAGCTGCAAGAATCCATAGAAAGACAGCAATCAGAAGTTCAGAAGATTAACAATAAAATTTGAGAATTAGACAACTCAATAGAAAGTCAGAGGAGAAGAACTGAGGAAATGAAAGTCAGAATTAGTGAGATAGAAGATAAAACACATAGCATCAATATATTCGAAGAAAAATCAGATAAAAGAATTAAAAAAAAATGAAGAAACCCTGAGAGTCAAGTGGGGCTCTAACAAGAGAAATAACCTACGAGTGACCGGGGTACCAGAACAGGAAGGGAGAACAGAAAATACAGAGAGAATTGTTGAAGATTTGTTGGCAGAAACCTTCCCTGATATTATGGAAGATGAGAAGATATCTATCCAAGATGCTCATCAAACCCCACATAAGATATATCCCAAAGAAAGTCACCAAGACATATTATAATCAAACTTGATAAAACCAAAGATAAAGAATTTCAAGAGTAGCTAGGGATAAACGAAAAGTCACCTACAAAGAAGAGTCAAAAAGAATAAGCTCGGACTACTCGGCGGAAACCATGCAGGCAAGAAGGCAATGGGATGACATATACAAAGTACTGAAAAAAAAAAATTGCTAGCCAAGAATCATGTATTTAACAAAACTGTCTTTCAAATACGAAGGCAAAATTAGGACATTTCCAGATAAACAGAAGTTTAGGAAAATTGCAAAAACTAAACCAAACCTACAAGAAATACTAAAGAAATTCTCTGTTTAGAAAATCATTAATATCAGGTATCAACCCAAGAGTAGAACACAGGACAGACCAACCAGATATCAACCCAGATAAAGAAATCACAAAAGTAAACCAAGATAAAAAATGCTAAAAACAGGGAAACAGGCATGTCATTATGTAAAAGATGACAACATTAAATCAATAAAGTGAGACTAAAAAATGTAATCATAATCTTTCATATGGAGAGAAAGTCAAGGCAACATAAAGAAATAAAGGTGGTTTAAACTTAGAAAAATAAAAGTAAATATTAATGTAACCACAAAGGAAACTAACAATCCTACACATCAAAATAAAATACATGAAAAACATAAAGACTTAGCAAAAACAAAACAAAACAAAAAACCAACAATAGTGGATAAGAGGAAAAGACAATATACAAAGATAAATTACTCAGCACAAAAAATTAAGTGAAAAAAAGAAACTGTCACAACACACAAAAAAAAAGACATCAAAATGACAGCACTAAACTCATACCTATCTATAATTATGCTGAATGTAAATGGTCTAAATGAACCAATAAAGAGAAAAAGTGGTAGAATGGATAAAAAAAACCGACCTGTCTATATGCTGTCTACAAGAAACATACCTTAGACTTAAAGACACAAACAAATTAAAACTCAAAGGATGGAAAAAAAAATACATCAAGCAAACAACAATCAAAAAAGAGCAGGAGAAGCAATATTAATTTCTGACAAAATAGACTTTAAAGTTAAATCCACCACAAAGGACAAGGAAGGACACTATATGATGATTAAAGGGACAATATTCCAGGAAGATATAATCCATATTAAAAATTTATGCACCCAACAACAGGGCTTCAAGATGCACAAAACAAACTAACGCCACTGAAAAGCGAGATAGACAGCTCCACAATACTAGTAGGAGATTTCAATGCATCACTTTTGGTGAAGGCCAGAACATCATCCAGAAAGAAGCTCAATAAAGAGACATAAGATCCAAATGCCACAATCAACCAACCTTACCTCATTAAAAAAAAAAAAAATACACAAAACACTCCACCCATCCACAGCCAAGTGTACTTTCTTTTCCAATGCACATGGAACATTCTCTAGAATAGACCACATATTAGGTCATAAAGCAAGTCTTAGCAGAATCCAAAACATTGAAATATTACAAAGCATCTTCTCTGATCATAAAACTATAAAAGTAAAAATCAATAACAGAAAAAGCAGGGAAAAGAAATCAAACACTTGGAAACTGAACAACACCTTGTTCAAAAATGACTGGGTTATAGAAGACATGAAGGATGGAACAAAGAAATCCATAGAATACAATGAGAATGAAAACATTCCCTATCAGAACCTTTGGGACATAGCTAAAGTAGTACTCAGAGGTCAATCTACAGCAATAAATGCACACATCCAAAAAGAAGAAAGGGGCAAAATCAAAGAATTATCCCTACAACTTGAACAAATATAAAGAGAGCAACAAAAGAAACCCTCAGGCACAAGAAGAAAACAAATAATAAAAATTAGAGCAGAATTCAATGAAATCGAGAACAGAAAAACAATTGAAAGAGTTAACAAGACCAAAAGTTGGTTTTCTGAAAAAAATAACAAAATCAATAAGCCATTGGCCAAACTGATAAACCAGAGAGGAAGCAAATAACCCAAATAAGAAATGAGATAAGCGATATCACAACAGACCCAACTGAAATTAAAAGAATCATATCAGATTACAATGAAAAACTGTAACAAATTTGAAAACCTAGAAGAAATGGATGAATTTCTAAAAACACGCTACCTACCTAAACTAACACAAACAGAGGTAGAACAATTAAATAAACCCATTACAAAAGAAAAGATTAAAAAGGTAATTTAAAAACTCCCAACAAAAAAAAGCCCTGGCCCTGACGGCTTCACTGGAGAATTCTACCAAACTTTCAGAGAAGAATTAACACCGCTAGTACTAAAGGTATTTCAGAGCATAGAAAAGGATGGAATACTCCCAAACTCATTCTATGAAGCCAGCATATCCCTGATACCAAAACCAGGTAAAAAGACACCTCAAAAAAAGAAAATTACAGACCTATATCCCCCATGAACTTAGATGCAAAAATCCTCAACAAAATTCTAGCCAATAGAATTCAACAACACATCAAAAAAATAATTCCCCATGACCAGGTGGGATTCATACCAGGTATGCAGGGATGGTTCGACATCAGAAAAACAATCAATGTAATCCATCACATAAATAAAACAAAAGACAAGAACCACAATGATCTCATCCATTGATGCAGGAAAGACATGTGACAAAGTCCAACACCCATTCATAACAAAAAACTCTCGGCAAAAAAGGAACAGAAGGAAAATTCCTCAACATAATAAAGGGCATTTATACAAAGCCAACAGCCAACATTATCCTAAACGGAGAGAGTCTGAAAGCATTCCCCTTGAGAATGGGAACCAGGCATGGGTGTCCTTTATCACCACTCTTATTCAACATTGTACTGGAGGTCCTAGTCAGAGCAATTAGGCTAGATAAAGAAATAAAGGGCATCCAGATTGGCAAGGAAGAAGTAAAATTACCTCTATTTGCAGATGACATGATCTTATATACAAAAAACCCTAAAGAATGAATCCTGAAGAAAACTACTGTAACTAATATAAGTGTTCAGCAGAGTATCAGGATACAGGATAAACAGGCAAAAATCAGTTGTATTCCTCTACACCAACAAAAAGAGCATTGAAGAGGAAATCACCAAGTCAATACCATTTACAACAGCCCACAAGAAAATAAAATACTTTGGAATAAATCTAACCAGAGACATAAAAGGCCTATACAAAGAAAACTACAAGACGCTACTGTAAGAAACTGAAAGAGACCTACACAAGTGGAAAACCATACATTTCTTATGGATAGGAAGACTCAACATTGTAAAAATGTCTATTCTACGCAAAGCGATCTATAGATACAATGCAATTCCAATCCAAATCCCAATGACGTTTTTTAATGAGATGGAGAAACAATTCACCAACTTCATATGGAAGGGAAAGAGGCCCCAGAAAAGTAAGGCATTTCTGAAAAAGAAGGACAAAGTGGGAGGCCTCACACTACCTGTTTTTAGAGCATATTACACTGTCACAGTAGTCAAAACAGCCTGTTACTGATACAACAACAGACACATAGACCAATGGAACAGAATTGAGAATCCAGACATAAATCCATCCATATATGAGCAGCTAATATTTGACAAAGGCCCAACGTCTGTTAAACAGGGAAAAGACAGTCTTTTTAACAAATGGTGCTGGCATAACTGGATATCCATCTGCAAAAAAATGAAACAAGACCCATACCTCACACCAAAACTAACTCAAAATGGATCAAAACCTAAATATAAAATCCAAAATGATGAAGATCGTGGAAGAAAAAATAGGGACACTAAGAGACCCAATACACAGCATAAACAGTATACAAAACATTATTAACAATGCAAAAACACCAGAAGAGAAACCAGATAACTAGGAGCTCCTAAAAATCAAGCACTTATGCTCATCCGAAGACTTCACCAATAGACTAAAAAGATAACCTATAGACTGGGAAAAAATTCTTAGCTATGACATTTCTGATCAGCATCTGATCTCTAAAATCTGCATGATACTGCCAAAACTTAACAACAAAAGACAAATAACCCAATTAAAAAATGGGCAAAGGATATGAACAGGCACTTCACCAAAGAAGACATTCAGGTATCTGACAGATACATGAGGAAATGCACATGATCATTAGCCATTAGAGAAATGCAAATCAAAACTACAATGAGATACCATCTCACATCAACAAGGCTGGCATTAACCCAAAAAACCCAAAATAATAAATGTTGCAGAGGTTGTGGAGAGACTGGAACACTTACACACTGCTGGTGGGAATGTAAAATGGTACAACCACTTTGGAAATTGATTTGGTGCTTCCTTCAAAAGCTAGAAATAGAACTACCATAAAACCCAGCAATTCCATTCCTTGGAATATATCCTAGAACAATAACAGCCTTCACACAAAGTGATATACGCACACCCATGTTCATTGCAGCACTGTCTACAATAGCAAAAAGATGGAAGCAACCAAGGTGCCCATCAATGGATGAAAGGATAATAAATTATGGTATATTCACATATGGAATACTAGGCAACAATAAAGAACAACGATGAATCCGTAAAACATAACATGGATGAATCTTGAAGGCATTATGCTGCGTGAAATTGGTCAGTTGTAAAAGGACAAATATTGTATGAGACCACTATTCTAAGAACTCAAGAAACAGTTTAAACACAGAAGAAAATATTCTTTGATGGTTACATGGTGGGGAGGAAGGGAGAGGTGTATTCACTAATTAGATAATAGATAAGAACTATTTTAGGTGAAGAGAAAGACAACACATAATACAGGAGAAGTCAGCACAACTGGACTAAACCAAAAGTAAAGAATTTTCCTGAATACAACTGAACGATTTGAAGGCCAGAGTAGCAGGGGTGAGGGTCTGTGGACCATGGTTTCAGGGGACATATAGGTCAATTGGCATACAAAAAATGTATTAAGAAAACATTCTGCATCTCACTTTGGTGAGTGGTGTCTGGGGTCTTAAACACTAGCAAGTGACCATCTAAGATGCATCAATTGGACTCAACCCACCTGGACCAAAGGAGAATGAAGAACTTGAAAGACACAAGGTAATTAAGAGCCCAAGAGACAGAAAGGGCCACAGAAAGCAGAGACTACATTAGCCTGAAACCAGAAGAACTAGACGGTTCCCAGCTATAACCGATGACTGCCCTGACAGGGAACACAACAGAGAACCCCTGAGGAGCAGGAGAGCAGTGACATGCAGACTTCAAATTCTCATAAAAAGACCAGACTTAATGGTATATCTGAGGTCATGGTCACCAGACCTTTTGTTAGCCCAAGACTGGAACCACCCCCAAAGCCAACTCTTCAGACAGGGATTGGACTGGACTAAGTGATAGAAAATGATACTGGTGAGAAGTCAGTTTCTTGACTTAAGTAGACACATGAGACTATGTGGGCAGCTCTGTCTGGAGGCAAGATGAGAAGGCAGAGGGGGACAGGAAATGGCTGAATGGATGGGGGAATACAGGGTGGAGAGGAGGAATGTGCTGTCTCATTAGGGGGAGAGCAACTAGGAGTACATAGCAAGGCGTATGTAAGTTTTTGTATGAGAGGCTGACTTGATTTGTAAACTTTCACTTAAAGGACCATTGCTTAAATATCAATATTTTCCAGACTTCTGATCTCAGTACTCTGCTCTTCTTAAAATACACATTCTTACTGTTCATTGACACATCCTGGATCCCTCTCCTGATAAAATTCCTTGCCGGACTCCTCCAATAGAATTTGTCCAGATTGTAACTTCTCACTTGCACCTCCATCATTTATTAGTGTTCCTTCCCTAGGTTTATTACCACAGTGCACAGCACCACCATCCATCCAGCTGCCCAAGCCATAGTCCACTAATTATCCTGGATCCATTCTCTCTATAACTGTCACACTCCATCTATCAGCAATTCCTGACAAGCTAATAACCTTAACATTATTGAGTCCATCCATTTCTTCCCTTCTCAAGGCCACTATTTGGATTGTTGAAGTAGACAATTAATTGGATTTTTTGTCTGGTCTTGCCCTCCTCTGTTGCACTGCAATGGATCACTTTTGTATGGCCTTTCTTGCCATGGTCCTGTAACTCCCACCCAAGTGATTGAATGTGACTATACAACTAAGATAATCGCGGTTCCCCCAAGGCGACTGGATAGCTTGCTAATAATGCCAATAAAGTTCATGGCACTTGTGGGGAGGTGGGACCGTGCAAATAAGGACTAGGAACCCTAACTAAGGGATTGGTCAGTTTTGCCATCCTGCTAGGCTTAAAATGAGCCATCCCAGAGGCAGGAAGGAGAGGATCTCATCACCACCAAGGAAGAAGAGCCACAAGCGAGTGCTATCCCTTGGACCTATGATCCCAGTGCTAAGAAGCTCCTGGAACCAGGAGACTTAGAGAGAGAGAGAGAGAGCTGTAACACTGAAGACAGTGAGAAGCAACAGCAGAGAGGTGGCAACAGCTGAGACCAGCCGGAGATGGCCCAGCCCATGGAGCAAGAAAGCTGAGTGCCTTCAGGTAGGAGGCTTGCTAGTGGAGTAGGGTGCCTCCAGGCACTTGGCAGAGCTAGGTTTGCCAGCTCATAGAGCTACAGCTGAGTGCCTTTGGACTGAGGCTTACTGGTGGAGTGGAGTGCCTTGAGGCACTTACTGGCAGAGCTAAAAGAGCTTTGTAACACTTGCCCAAGCAGGGCAGAGACTGAGGGGCCAGAGAAGCATGCTTGCGGGCACAGCTGAGAAGAGGCAGTCCTGATGGAAGAACTGTATCCTGAGGATTCCTGAACCTGAATTCTAACCTGTTTACCTCTCTAATAAACCCCCATAAGTGAGTATTGTCTGTGAGTTCTACGTGGCCATTGCAGTGAATTACTGAACTCAGCAGAGAAGTAGAGAGTGCTGCGGGAGGGACGGATAGTGTCAGAATTGGTAAAGATGGCGGAAAGAGGAGGCATGTCTGGCCTCCTCCTCATAGGAATCAGCCTTGGACTGTTGACCTTGATTCTCCTTCCTCCCTGTGAATTCAGAGGAGGTCAGATGCCGCCCCCACACCATTCTTACACGGTTTTTGTCTAGCCTTGACCTCCTGTATACAAATTTCCACATGTACCCAAAATAGACTAAGTTTATAGAGGTAGGAAGCCCCTGGATGTGTCACAGTATCTGGCATATAGTAGATACTTGGCAACTCATCCCAGTTTGTCTAAGACCATCTTTGTTTATGCCTATTTTTTTTTTTTAATAGCAGTAGCAGTAATTTAGTAAGAAGCCCTAGTGGTGCAATGGTTAAGTGTTTGGATGCTAAACGAAAGGTGGTGGTTTGAACCCAGTTCCACTCTTTGGGAGAAAAGACCTGTCAACCTGCTCCCACAAAGATTACAGCCTAGGAAGCCCTATGGGGCAGTTCTACTCTGTCCTAAAGGGTTGCTATTAGTTGGAATCAACTTAACAGCACACAACAACAGTACTTTAGTAGTAGAAGTAATTAGTTGTATTTTAGTATCGTTATTGATAGTTGCCTTAAAATAAGCCAGGATGGGTTTTGTGGTCATCTACTTTGTCCCTGAGGCATCTTTCACAGTCTCATCTAGTAGTGTGTGAGATATACTCACAAGAAACAGTGTTCTCCTTTTAACATGTGTTTAAATCTGAAAGATAAAATGCGATAACCCATCTCTCTTTTCCTGACCCTTTCAATTTAAACAGCAAATCCTTTTCAAAAAACAACATACAAGGTACTTCCTGATAAAATGAAGTGTACTCAGGCACAAACTGCTATAGGAACAGCTAACTCCTTAGCAGTCGTGTCAGGTGGTGTTGGGAGAAGTACCCTGCAAGCCACTTGATAAACCAGCCAGTTGTCCATAGGCCACAAGATGAACAGGGCCGCCAGATCTCAGATGGGCAGGTTCAGTGAGAAAAACTTGAAATTTTTTATAATAAAATATTTTTAGGAAATAGAGGGTAAGCAGTTCTGTCTTATACAGAGAGTAGTCTAAATGCTTTGTTGTAGGATTTTTTTAACTTAATGGTTGTGTTAATCCACAACCATTAATTTATTTGATTGACAATGTGCCTTTATTTTGCAAGAATTTCTTATGAAGGAAACAAAAAAAAAAAGGGCAATCTTAATGAAAGTAAAATTTTGAACTTCTGTTTCTATGAAAGTTGATAATAAATATGGAACTTGCAAAAAAAGTTTATTGACATTTAATATCAACAATAAGGCCCATAATAATGTTGCTGAACACATGAAAATCTGAGGACACAAAGCGTCATTACCTACCTCAACAAGTATTCTAAATACAGAGCCCTCAAAGCCTATGATTTTCACAGGCGTCTGCAGATGTGTTTACAAATCACTCTGTGAAATGTTTTTCATTTAGATCAAATGATTTCTCTTTAAATAAATTTCTTTAATTTGTTATCTATATTTTCTTAAGCATGTAGAAAAACTAAAGTATTGCTGCTAATGTGTTGGCCTCACTAACAGAAAAAGAACCCCATTAAATTTTTAAACAACTATTTATATCGGTGTGATCAGACACTTCCAATACAAAATTAGACTAATTCCAATAATGGAACTATTGAGTTCAGTATTTTCATCTAATTTCTGGAATCAAAGTAAAGCTCTTGGTAGTCCTTCTGTCAAAGGTGATAAGGCTGTTATTACTATAAACACTACTGTAGATTGACCTGAAAAGTTTGATGATAAAATTATTTGCTTTTGGGGTAGTACAAATACAAATTTTGGCAAGGCATGGCATCATGGAAGAAATAGTGTTTGTAACAAATTAAGAAATTTATGAAGCAGAAAGATACTTGGAATTGATTTTGGTGCACACATCTCTCAAAACTGCATCAAACAAACTGTGAAATTCTACTAGCCAAATTGGGAATGGTCAAATTCTCAAATATTTTTATATATACCCAGTTAGAATATGAGTTGGAATCGACTCGATGGCACTGGGTTTGGTTTTTTTGTTTGTAGTTAGAGTAACTGAAGTAAAAATTTCTGTGATAAAGCTGATATTGAATACATAAAAATACTTCACCAGGTCAGTAGGCATTTTCTTTCTTTACACCTTACTCTCATTCTGATTTTACAAATGTTTGAGTCTTCAGAGAATTACTTTGTCAAAGTGTCCTGCAGTGGCAATAAACGTTCTTTTTTTGTAAACCAGTCCTCTGAATATCACTTGCATTTTCTTCAAAATCAACTGGAAATGTTTAATTGGTTAGTCAGCAACTAGTTCATCAATATCTTTAGTTTTTAAAACTTTTGGAAAGCTGCAACTATTCAGGGGAAAAAAGCTTATAAGCAGAAAAACACTAAAATTTATCCTGATCAAAAAGTAAAAAATAAAAAAGGGGTAGAATTAACCAATTAAATAATGATAGCCCAAATTGTTGGCAAGATTTAATTTTGAAACTTTATGACTGTGTTCTGGAATAGCTTCAGTGGGAAAATATATCTGAAAGAGCATATATTTTAATATTTGAAGGAATGGAATAAAATTGAGAAGGCCTATAATTTTGCAGCACCAAAATCTGATAAAATATTCAAAAATTATACACAGAAACAACTTACATAATGGAGTTTTGTCTTGTGAAAATATATGTGGGGCAAAAGTACTTTGAATGGGAAAAAGAGCAGTTAATATTTGTGGTGGAAAAAGTAGTTTCAAAGGCAGTGGAAAATAATGATGATATTTGAGAAAATACTTGAATTAAAATAGGTATCTGAGAAAATGTTTGGGTTAAAATGGTACCAAAAATAAATTTAGACTATCTTCCATTTAGCAGAATTTGCACCAAGCTTTACAGGCCCCTTGATGCTAGAGAAAGTATTTTCTCAAAAATATTATGGTCTATTCAGATAGTCAATTGGGAGTGTTGACAATTTCAGAAAGATATTAATAGCACTGAATTAGAGACTTCTAGGGCTAAGAAAGTAATTAAAGTATGTGAATATGTACCAATGTTAATTATTCCGCTAGTTTTTTTTAAGTGTTTAGATAATCAATATAAAGGTTTTTAAAATATTTGCTTTAATGGACAAGGATATGTGTTATTTTTATATTTCAGTACAAAATTTGTTTAAAAAAGGTCTCTGAAAAGATACTTGTAGCTCTACCCATATAGTAAAACCAACTTATTGGTCAATAAATAGATAATTCAAAACTTATTTAATTTTAAATATTCTTAGTCCCCCTCTACTACCCAAAAACATTTCATTGTATGATAAATTACACTGTTGCTGTGTACTGTTGAGTTCATTATGACTCATAGCGACTCTCTAGGTCAGAGAAGTACTGTCCCATAGTGTTTCCTAGGCTATAATCTTTCCAGGAGCAGATCAGGCTGCTGGTGGATTCGAATCACCGACCTTTTGGTTAGCAGCTGAATGCTTAGGATTGTGCCACTAGGGCTCCTTATAATAAGTTATATGGTCATTGTATAAATACATATTTATTCAATGAATGAATGAGGTTAGATATTCATCATCTGGTTGGGCATAAAATTGGTTCATTTTACTATTTTTTATTTAAACAATATAAATTTTTTTTAAATTTTGAAGTCAGTATTTTTAATAAAAATCTTACACTGATTCCATCAGCTCTATTTGAAATTGAAAATGCCAAATAGAAATTAGGGTAATTATAATATAAAAAAAGGAAAAAGTACTCAGATCTTGAAAATTATTAGCTTTCATTTTTCTTCAATAGCTACAGGTTCACAGTATCTTTTATGATATATTTTAAAAACCTTTATGAGGGGTACTATTCTTTTCAGTGAAAACAGATGGCTTCTCTCCAGGTTTCCTATTTCATCTCAAGCACTTCACTCTCATTTAGGCATTACTTCTCATATATCCTGTGGTTAGTAATCAAGAACAATTTGGGTGGAATTTTTTAAATTGACATTTATGGTATCCTAACTTTCTGTGAGTTCTGGTCTATAGCTTTAAGGAAACTATTGATGTAGACTTTATCTTCTGTTTTAACTGAAGTATTTGGAAGTAGCAACGATGTCTATTTGACCTTACACTTAACCAGTAAGTTCCATTACTACTGCATGCTTAATTGACTCCTTTCCTTGCACGGTATCATCTTCTCAAAGCTACTCTAGGATTTCTCACTGAGCTACTTAGTAGCATGGTGATGCACGCTAGGGTCAAGCCCAGGTCAGGTATAAACTTGGACTTATTTTGTCATCCACAGCAAAAGGAAGTTTTTTATTTTCTAATCAGCCTTTATATATATAGACAGATACATGCTAAATACGTGGGTTTTAAGAAATCTCTTACGTAACCATTCATTGCCAAAATATTCCCTCTCTTTACCCAAATACTTGAATATCCTAAAACACAATGTAATGGCTTTCATAAAGCAACAACAACAAAACAAGGTACTTCAAGGTACTTAATGTCTATAAATTTCTTTTTCATGTTTACCGAGGATTTAACTACAAATGCGACATACATAATGAAAATAAAATTCTTCAGTGCTCTAAAAATCCTTGGGGCAAACAACTGCTAAAAGATAGGAAATTTCACATAAACAAAACACTTAGCACTTAAATAATCTGGAATTGCTGTACCTACCTTAAACAATGATAGCATAATATAAAGCTACTCTTTTACTTTGTTTTCCGGTCCCAGAAATAAGTTGCTTTCATCCACCTATGTTTGTCACAAGAGACTAGGAGTAAATAGTTGAATTTTCTGAAGGTGAAAAGTAATAATTTGGGTGGAATGCGATGTTGCATCACTTGGTGGCAAAGGAGATATGCATTCTCCTCTCCCCAGCTGATGGCAAAAGTCAACATATTTTATGGACACGCTGGTGGAAAAAAATTATCAAACCAAATTCTATGTCATACGCCATGTCTTATTAAGATCTTTGATGAAATAGTTCCAAGAAAATCATTTAATATGGCAGAATAATTAGTTCAAAGCGCAGACATTGGAACCAGAGTTGTTGCTGTTGTTATCAATTTCTCCTGGCTTTTATTTGAACTTCTTCAAGCAAGTGATTGATAAGTGGGTCTTTAAAAGATATGGAACATTATGTTAGGAAAATCAAAAAGAATGCATGGACAAAGGGGACAGCCTGCCTTGAGGAAGTATAAATCCAGTAACAGAAACAAAGAATAATGGAATTGAAAGAAGCTAACAGAGTTGTTGGTGAAAGAAGTGAAAGTGAGCATTTCCCGCCTCCAGTAGGAATGCCTTTTTATAAGGTATTTCTCCAGTGTCTTTTATATCTTAATATCTTAATATAGTTTAATTCAATACTTGTTCCTAGGTGACTTTCATAATCTTGGTATGATATATTCCATAAATTGTTAATAAATGAATACAAATTGCATACAATATACCTATTACATGCTATAGAATTCTTGACATTTTTCATGGACAGGAAAGTTTTCGCACAAGCCTGAATTGGTGCTTCTATTCTTAAATATCTGCGTGCTATATTACAACTTTATTTACTCAAAAATTCTTTTGTATACCACATCATGTTCTATTAATACTTTTAAAATTAAGACTCTTGATCACTATCTGTGATACTATCTGAAGATAGGAGGTTAGGCTATCCTGTCTTATTATTTTTTTAGTGACAACTTATTATTTAAAGGGACATGAAAACACAAAGCTGAAATATTTATAGAGACATTAAAATATTTATACAGGCAAAAGCCAAATGACCATATTTAGTTGTCTACGCATTTCTTAATGAATAAAAAAGAAATGTAAAAAATATTCCTCTCATATTCTTTGCTTCAGTCAAATGATCAGATAAACTGGTAGTCTTTTTTGACAATTATGGGTACCATTAAATCTACTCTCTTTGGGTTTTGTACAGCAGTAGCAGACACTGTTGGTGCCCTGCCAAGATCCTCTTCACCTGCTGGTACACTGCATTCCCCAAGAACGTAATATCTGCTCACCCAGTGGATCAGGCCAAGGGTAGGCTTTACCAGAGGCCATATGACAATATCTTTTCTTGGCTACTTCTCCTTCCCTCTCCTGCTTCTCTCATCTCCTTACAGGTTTCTCAGGAAGGACACTTCCTCAATAAATCATGCGTCCCCAAACCCCTAATGCACGCTCTTTTTCTAGGGAATCTGACTTAAGACAGCATCTTTATAGAAAGATGGTATTTTACCTAATCAAATTCTTGATCCAGTTACCACTTTCATTTTATAAAATACTGAAATGCAACATACAAATCTACCAGACATGGGGTTAACTGATCAGTAAGTAAGCTGAAGTCATGAACTAGTTCCAATGAACAGACAGAAAGAAAGGCAGAGCAAATGAGAAGCTCAGAGAAATGCTGGGCTCTTGGGTTCAGCTCCAGTGGTGAAATACCTGGTGTGCACCCCTTCCATTTGTCAAATACACTTGTTCTATGAGTTTGCTAACTCTGATCCTTCTATTCCATGTTCCATTGTTCTAATTCTTTTCCATTATGAAGCTCAGCAAAGCTATTAGTGCTACTTTATTTCAGATACAACATCGAATTCAATTATGCTTTTTATTGTGTCATTTTGAAATATCAGTGGAAGGGAAATAATTAGAAAACTGGCATTGATCATAATATGAATTGTCAAGCCCAATTCCACACGGAATAACAAGCTAGATGTGACATTAGTTATTGTTCATCGACAAACTTAGCATTTGCAGAGCAGTCTATAAAATAGTGACATGAATATAGTAGAAGAATATGAACTAAAGAACGATTTTTAATTTGGTGAAAGGAAAAAAGACACAGATAGTCAAACTCTCCCATAGCAAGTATACAATAAGCAGTGAGTGGCAATAAAAAGTTCACTATATTTTAGGTTTGCATGTATAGTAGTCCCCCCTTATCCACGGGAGATACGTTCCAAGACCCCCCTGGATGCCTAAAACCGTGGATAGTACCCAATCCTATATATACTATGTTCTGACCTATATATACATACCTATGATAAAGTTTAATTCATAAGTCAGGTGCAGTAAGAAACTAACAATAACTAACAATAAAATAGAACAATTATAACAATATATGGTCATAAAAAATATGTGAATGTGGTCCCCAGGCGGGATGGAGCTGAAAGGTGAGAGGTTTCATCACGCTACTTATTTAACTTTGTCAGACTGAAATGGACCTCGGGTAACTGAAACCGGGGAAAGCAAAGCCAAGGATAAGGGGGCTACTGCAATTATAAAATTTATTTCATATTTTCTATACTTAAGCTGCAAGAAATACCTTACTACCAAACACTGCAGAAATATTACCCCTGAGAGCCCTGGTAGCGCAGTGGTTATGAGCTCATTGCTAACCAAAAGGTCGGCAGTTGGAATCTACCAGCCACTCCTTGGAAACCCTATGGGATAGTCCTACTCTGTCCTATAGGGCTGCCATGAGTCAGAATTGACTCCATGGCAACGGGTTTGGTTTTTGATTTTTTTTATTCTGTCCTAGTTTTGTGAATAAATATTAACCCAGAGAGAGTTTAAATTACTCTCAAGTATACACTATTCTTTAATTCTCTGATTATTGAAAACTAGCCAGCTTTCTGTCTTAAGTGGCAATTGCACATTGCTTAAGTGACCGAAAGGACATATCTCCACCCAGCTTCCTGCCCCAGAGCACTGAGCAGGGCTACGCCGCTGCCAGCAATAATGACCATTCAAGAAAGTCCTGGCAGGCTCTTAGAAGCTCAGTCTTTGCTTTACCAAAAAATGCCCTTTATACTCCTGAGTTACTTCACCATTCTGGGAAAATTACGTTAATGATCTATTAGTTCCACTCAAGGGATATATACAAGCAATTGCATCCTCCTGGTTATGGAAAGAAACAGCATGAGCAAGTGCATGGCATTGTTGCTGGAGTGAAGAACAGAGTCAACACCCGTATGCCCTGAGCAATATAACCCTTCTCCCCTGCCCCTTTCCAACACTGTAGAAGGCCCATTTCCCAACAATAAGAAAAAAACTGAACTAAGAAAGAAAAATGGAACTCAGTGCTCATGATGTGCTTTTGTACTTTTCTGGTCTATTTATTTCTTCAGTGAATACTTACTGAGCACCCATTCTGTGCCCAGCACTGCACTGGGTGCTGGAATATAACTGTGAACATGAATGACATTGAAACTCCCCTCAAGAAACTTATAGTCAAGTAGAGTCACGTGTTTCAGCTTTGCCTCTTAAATAAACATGGCCTTTTGAAACAAATATAATAGCACCATAAATATCAGTAAGTATGTATAAATATCAATTATAAAATCTTTCTGAAGAAATAGAAAATGCCTGAAAAATAAGAACATAAAATTTGTCACTCAAATATTTAAAGAGATAATGGAGTATTTACACATAAACCAGGTATGGTTAAAAATAGAAGGGTGAAATGTATTTTTAAAAATCACATTTTCTTCTAAAATCATATTCTTGCTAGAACCTCAATAGGGAGAAATAAGCAATTTTAAAAATTTTATTCCTTGTTATAATCCAACTACAAAACCAAAAATCAAACCAAATCCACTGCCATCAAGTTGATTCTGACTCATAGCGACCCTACAGGACAGAGTAGAACCTCCACAGAGTTTCCAAGGCTGTAAATTTTTATGGAAGCAGACAGCCACATCACCTCCCAGTTAGCAGCCAAGTGCTGTAATCACTGTGCCACCGGGGCTCCTTCTGACTAAAAAGCTGTGTTCTTTTCACCCAAAGGCATTTTCATATGAAGATATTGACTAAGCTTTTCCGGCTGTAATGAAGCTCCAAGTTTCAAGAAAAAAAGAAGCCTGTGAAAAATCACACACAATTTAAAAACAGATGGTCACTATATCAAACTAAAATAAAGAACTGAAGTAAAGAACTAAATTACTGTATGTGTCTATGGCTCTACACTCTATGGTAAAAGCTTTACTTGCAGTGGCACATATACACACACACCCACAGACAATCTTGGGAATATGTCAAAGCCAAGCAACGCCTGGCGATTACTGGGGGTTGATGCACACAGCACATGGTGTGTATAAGGAAGGACGTTTTCATAACAACAGTGGTATTTACCACCAGAGTTGTCTTCTTAGGTCCTAGTTCAACTTCAACTTATCTGTCAAACTTCTTCAGGAAAGTGATTGATAACGATGATCGTCAAATCTGGGGTCTGATGTCCCCGTGACTATCATACACCGTACCATTTAATGCTGTAAGAGCAAAGCAACTAGGAGGAAGCAGCATTGGAGAAAGGCAATGGTTAGGTACAGATAAACAGGAAGCATTTTTTCCCACTAATATTAGTGAGAGGCGGGAGCATGTGCTATTATGATGCCCAGGATCTGCCACCTTAGACTTCAGCAGAGGCTGTGAGCTCTGTCCTCTGAAGGGAGAACAGCAAAACTCGTGCAGCACACTGTGGGACTGGCAGACCCATCCCCAGTTCCTTGCTGAATGAATGGTACAGAGCCTGGGCTAAAGTGTGGATGCATGAAAATGGTGTTGTATGAGACACCCAGTGCCTTTGCTGTATGAACGTCCTCATGACAAAGCTCCTCCCTGCTGCTGTCAGCTGCAAAGGGCCAGCTCAATTCTAGATTGCATCACTCATAACTTTGTATAAAATTTAAAAAATAAATTGACCAAAAAAAGAGTAGTTGTTAGGGATTAAGTTGTGTTCCTCCCCTAAAATGTTTGTTAGAATCATAACTCCTTTACCTGTGGATATGATCCCATTTGGGAACAGGGTTTTCTTTGTTATATTAATGAGGCCATATCAATGTAGGGTTGTCCTAAAGCTAATCAGGTTTGAGATATAAAAAGAACAGATTAGGCACAGAAGCAAGCAAATATAAATGAGGAGAGATGGGTATCACCTGGAGATCCCAAAGGAACTGAGAAACATCAGGGCTAGAGAAGCTAAGACAGGAATTCCCTCCAGAGCCAACAGAGAGCCTTCCCCTAGAGCCAGTGCCCCGAATTCAGACATCCAGCCTCCTAAACTGTAAGGAGATAAATTTCTGTTCATTAAAGCCACCTATTTGTGGTATGCCTGCTACAGCAGCACTAGATAACTAAGACAGTAAGCTTAACCTCATCTTATATACCTTCTGATTTCTGCATGACGTGGAACGCAAAGCCAGGCAGTCAGGACTGCTTGGGAATCTGACCTGGTAGAGCTTGACACTTAGGATGGGGGTCAAGGATATTTGTTAGACTGATTGTGATGTCAATCACAGTCCTTAATGTATTTTTTAAAACCATGGAAAGTTTTAAAATTATTTCCATAAAAGAAAAATTCTCTATTTCAGAAATCCGTTAAAAAGCACACTTTCACTGGAAATGTAAGTAGTCACTTGCTTTTTCACGACAGTCACCTTCATCATTGATATTCATTTCATGATGAGAATTCTATAGACAAATGAAAGACTTAGACTCCTCTCATGAGAAAAACTATTACTTTTTAAATGTTATCAATGCACACATATGTAGACATATAAATATTTATACAGAAACTTACCGCCTAGTCAGTGAATAGAAATGATGTGTTCTGGGAATCCTCCCGGTGTGACTGTACTTTCAAATCAGGAGAGCGCCGTGCTTCATTTCCTATTTCCATCCCTGTACTTAATGGACGAATGTCAATGTTTCATATAACACAAGCAGAAAGGGACTCTGCAGTCTCCTTCAGTTTACAGAAAATATGAGAGGCCCTGGAGGGTTAAGTGGCCTATCTCAGAGCACAATGCTGGGAAAAGTCTAAAACAAAGTCCTCTTGATTCTCAAGCCAGTCTTATTTCTGGGGTGTTGGGAGCATTGATTAGGTCAATCATTCTATGGTATAAGAAATGGTAAAAATTTATCATGCTAGCTGGTTATCTTAGTCATCTAGTTCTGCTATAACAGAAATACCACAAGTGGATGGCTTTAACAAAGAGAAATTTATTCTCTCACAGTTTAGTAGGTTACAAGTCCATATTCAGGGTGTCAACTCCAGGGGAAGGCCTTCTCTTTCTGTCGGCTCTGGAGGAAGGTCCTTGTGATACATCAGTCTTCCCTTGGTCTGGGAGCATCTCAGCACAGGAACCTCAGGTCCAACGGACAGACTCTACAAATGGTGCTGTTTTCTTGGTGGTATGAGGTTCCCCAACTCTCTGTTTGCTTCTCTTTCCTTTTTTCTCTTGAGAGATAAAAGGTGGTTCAGGCCACACACCAGAGAAACTCCGTTTACCTTGGATCAGGGAGGTGACCAGAGTAAGGGTAGCGTTACAATCCCATCCTACCCCTCTCAACATAAAATTACAATCACATAATGGAGGACAACCACACAACACTGGGAATCATGGCCTAACCAGATTGACACATATTTTTGGGGGGGACACAATTCAGTCCATGACACTGGGAGAAACAGCAATCACTGTGGTGTCGATTCAGACTCATGGGACCCCAGGTGTGTCAGTGTAGGACTGTGCTCCATAAGGTTTTCAATGACTAATTTTGGGGAAGTAGATCACCAGGCCTTTCTTCAAACTGCCAACCCCTCCATTAGCAGGTGAGTGCATTAACCATTGGCACTACCCAGGAACTCCACTAATAGAAATAGAAGGCATTAAGACAGTAAATTTAGGAGAAACTATGACTTATGAAGGTCAGCCAAACCTTAGAGAGCAATACTACAGGCAGAGCTGTGAAATGGTTTGCATTCCCTTAACCACAAAGGTAGGGCAGACAAGAGGACAATAGGAATCCAGTCATGAGAAGTTAAAGGTCTTTGGTTAAAGCTGCACCATGCATTTGCCCCTAAAGGCTGCTGTAGCAAATGGGCCTGTATTGCTAAAGAAAAAAAAAAAGTCCTAATAAGTAATAATATAAACATCAAATAGGGGCAGAACTATATAGTCCTAGGAAGCACAAGGGAAATTCTAGGTGGAAGTTGGAGGATGAAATTGGGTCACAAACAAATGATGTCTTAATCAGAGAGGAAATTATTTATGTATAAAATGGCAGCCTTAAGTCTGCATACTCCAGAGTGAGTGCCTAGGTCCTGTTTTCAGGGTCAGTGTTAGATAAAAATCAGGAGGAATTATACCCAGGTTGTCTTAGTCTATTACAGCATTGGTGATTGGAAGGAAACTCTAGATCCTCTAGACTCCAGGCCTGGATAAAATGGGATGTTCACACTCCTGGCCTCCATACAAGGGTTAAGCAGTGTAGGCAGCCTGAGGCTTGGATTGATCCTCTGCCTTTACCATCACCTCAAGGGATTGAACTATGCCGAAGGGATTGCTGTTGTTGTTGACAGGTGTCCTTAAGTTGATTTTGGTTAATAGCAACCTCATGTGATAGAGTAGACTACCCTATAGGGTTTTCTAGGCTGTAATCTTTGAGCCCCGGTGGCTTAGTAGTTAAGAGCTTGGTTGCTAACCTAAAGGTTGACAGTTTGAATCCACTAGCCCCTCCTTGGAAACCCTATGAGGCACTTCTACTCTGTTCTATAGTGTTGCTATGAGTCAGAATTGACTCAGTGGCAATACGTTTGGTTTTGGGGGTTTAATCTTTGAAGAAGCGGATTGACAGTTCTTTTCTCCCATGGAACTACTGGGTGGGTTCAAAGAGCCAGCCTTTCGGTTAGTAACCAAGCACTTAACTGCTGCACAACCAGGGATCCTTGCCAAGGGGCTGAGAGTCCAAAAGTATGAACCAAAAACCAAATCCAGTGCCATTGAGTCTGTTCCGACTCATAGTGACCCTGTAGGATGGAGTAGAACTTCCCCATAGAGTTTCCAAGGAGCACCTGGCAGATTCGAACTGCCAGCCCTTGGGTTAGCAGCCATAGCACTTAACCACTACGCCACCAGGGTTTCCAAGTATGAACCATGATAGCAATAAAGCTCTTATGTCTACCTTACACTTTTGCCATTTTAAGAAGTGCTACACAATTAATATTTTTATCAAACCTACGCACAGGTCAAAACCAGAAAACTCATTGCATCCATTCTGACTCAGAGCGACCCTATAGGACAGAATAGGACTGCCCCATAGGGTTTCCAAGGAGCAGCTGGTGGATTTGAACTGCTGACCTTTTGGTTAGCAGCCTTAGTTCTTAACCACTGTGCCACCAAGGCTCCATAACACAGGCACCTACTGCCATGAAGTCAATTCAGATTCACAGGGACTGGATAGGACAGAGTGGAACTGCCCTAAAGGGTTTCCAAGAAGTGGCTGGTGGATTCAAACTGCCAGCCTTTAGGTTAGCAGCTGAATGCCTAACCACAGCACCACCAGGGCATAACACAGGTAGGAACTGTTAATCTCATTTAAAAAATGTGTAGACTGAGGCTCAGAGTATTATATATCATTTGTGGAATGAGAAACCAGAGGACACAAGGTCAACAATTGAATCCAGATTTCTGAACTCTTGATTGAATTCCCTTTTTCATTTTTATTTCACTTCACCATAAAGTTGCATCAAAATCAAATTCTACACCTATATGAGACCAAACGGTCAACAATTACTTTAAAATAAAGATGACAATGTAAGGGGGCAGGGAAACTAGATTAATGGAAATGGAACAACCAGAAAAAAACGATGAGAATGTTCACGCATTGTGAAGAATGTCACTGAACAACTTGCGTAGAAACTGTTGAATGGGTACCTTAACTGCTATATAAACCTTCACTGAAAACACTTAAAAATATTATTAAAAAAAATCAAAATCTACAGTTAATGTAGAAATTCCTCAAAGGCATCCCATCAAATTTCAAGGAAAGCACACTTTTCAAAGTTTATATATTTCCTTCAAAATAGTTTCTGCCCCACCCCCACCCTCCTACCCCCACCCACCACCTAGGAAAATGGAAAATTTTGACATGAAGCAGCCTGGCCTCAATGTCTGGCTCAAGTCTAATTCTTATTTCTAGTGATTCCAAATAAAATAAATCATTTTCAATTTAAATTTTAAAGTTTATGGGATGGGCTACATCTGGTGATTTGTTCTGTTAACATTCTAAAAATGAAGAGAGGTGGGAAAAGGCTCAAACACAGACTATACAAACCCTTTTGTGGTTACTCGAGACTCTTCCAGGATGATCACAGTAGTAGCAGTCAAGATATAACTCCTTCCTTGTCCCTGAAAACACCTGGGCTAGATAAAAAAAGCTGGCAACAGAAATAGCAGTAGCTGTGTTGTGACAATCTCCCCCATTGAATCTGGGACACATCATCTGTAGGGATATGTTTAGGCTGGGCATCATCCTTCTTTTGGCAAGTTTTTCGACTACTTTATCCTCATTTTCAAGCAAACGGAAGGATTTAGTTAATTAGGACTAACTTTTTTTTTTTTTTCGCACTTATGAAAGGTGTCAATTAAAGTTAAAGTTTCCAGTCTTTATTGGAATTATGCTCTTGTCACTCTGAGGTTCTCTTACACATTCAAAGGACCTAGAGTCTGTTACACAATGTATCTCAGTTTAATTAATGAATGATTAAAACGGAAGTTACTTCCTCGACAGTTGAGTTCAGCATAAGATATGGTGTACAGTCTATCTGCAGGCTTATAATAATAGATACTAATAATGGCAAAAGAGATTTCAACAGGCAGTTCTTAGAGCTCTTAGTTAATGTTAAGTTTGCAGGTTCAACGGGGAAAACCAATGTAGAAAATTATTTTTACATTCCTTTTAAAGGAGTTTCATATGGTCTTTTGAGAGAGACCAAACAACATTCCTTACCTGAAAATTGCACATGTCAAAAATAATCTTCATAGAATTCAGATCATCACAGGGAAGATTCTTCTATTAATTTTTGAATGTGTATTGTTTGTGTGAAAATGCACACTTATGACTACATATATGTATATTTATAAATAAATATGTCCCTGTGGAGAATCATTATTAATATTCTAGGTGCATTGATTTTTTTTTTTTTCCTGAGGGCTACAGATATTGTATATAATCTCTGGATTTGTCTATACTCATAAACTTGTTGCCCTGGAAAAACAGTAATTATTTTACTCTAAGCCACCAAAAGCAGAGTCTGTCCAACATTATGATCATGCCTTTCATCTGATGCTTGGTTGAAATGGGTGAAGTTAAAATTTTCTTACCATCCAAGCTGTGACAAAGTCCCCCATCCAGGTCCCTACCGCAGCTAATTTCATGAAACTTTCATTTCGGATGCCCATATAGTCTGTAATGATATATGCTCTGTGGAAACAAACACACAAGACATTGTCTGGACTCAGAGAGCCATGTAGTCAAAGTCTTCTGATTCAGCAACAAGCAAAGGGACGTTTCCCCTCTCAACAAGCTTTTTTACTTTTGTCTCATCACATATGCTTACAAATCTGAAAGGCTAAGAAGAGTTCTGAGGGTGTCCGGGTCAGTTCCAATTAGATTTGAAGACTGGATGCGGCTTCTCCAGTTACCATTTGGGTTTCGTTTTTGAGCTGTAAGACTGACAACAGCTTTTGGAAAATCAAACAGAAATACTCAGCAAAGGCTTCATTTCATGCTCACTCAAGTATGAGCAGAACGGAAACATTTCCTGAATTAGAGTAACTTGAAAGGCAAGAGAAAAACTAACTTTCCTTCAGCTTTGTCAAGTCAAAACTATTGAAAAGGAACTGGGTCTAGGCTTTAGATATAATATCATACTTGAATATTGTTTGGCATAATGTCAAGATGTGAGAAAAAATTTTCCATACAATGAAGCAATGTAAAATTTGATTTAAATATACGTGGCTTAAATTACTTAAATAAAATAACTGGAAGATTTCGTTTTATCACTTTTCTTTTTGCATAGCTAATTCTTGTTTGCTTGCTGTAACATTAATACATATTCTTCACAGCTAAGAGAGAGATTCAGAATTTCAGTTGTGGCTATATAACTGGCCATAAATGCCAGTAACAAGACCAGGTTTATCATTTACTAGAAATCTTTATTTCCATTTTCTCATTTGATATTCAAGGAAACCCTAGGTGTTATGTTTCCCATCTGCAATTTTTCTACAAAAGCTGGATCTCAGATAATCTAACTGAACTAATCAATGTTGCTTCTCTCCTTCAGTCTTAATTTTTTAATTAGATTTTTTTTTTTACTTTATATTTTGTTGCCTTTCTTATATGTAATGACTAGTTAAACTTGACTCTTCTAGATTAACTGTAAAACAGCATAAAACAGATAAGGATATTTTTGTTCTTTACTCAAATTATGAAGAAGCACATTTATGAAATCACTGAGACATAAACTGTCTTCAATTCAGTTTTGTCTGAAATTATTTCAGATAGGCTGTCAGCTGTAAAATAAATACATATTTAAATGGTTTTATTTAGCTATAAAAGCAAACTTATGAACTGTTGAAACAACTCTTTCTCCACATGCTCATTTACCTACCTGGGGTTTCTATATAAATGTCTTCAAGTTCTCACCCCAAAATTCTGGGTCTCTAGGCTTTCATAATAGCTGAAAGTTTGTAGCTACCATGTATTTCATGCTTACAATGTGCCAGGGATCATGATTAGCACTTTAAGAACAGTGTTTCCATCAACTCTTATATCAACACAATGAAATGCATTATTTTCCCGATCTCACAAATATTGAAGTGTGGCTTTAGAGAGATTAAACAGCATGTCAAGCATCTAGTAAATGGACAGGACTTGAATCTAAATCTGATTGACCCCAAAGTCAGGCATTTAACCATTATTCTTTATTTTCTTCCTATAAGGGTTAGTAGAGCTATAAAAACCACAATCTCTACATTGCCCTCCAATATTTTTCTAGACAATGAAGACAAAGTCTTATTTCCTTTCAGGACAATTCATAATAAGTCAACAGTAGCATCCAGAAGCTGTAGCTCCCTAGAGCTACCTTCAAGGGTTGTACTCCCACTCATACCCATGGCTAATTAATCTAAGCAGGACTTAAAAGTTCCCAGGTTAACTTGATGGACAGCTTGTGTTACTCCCTTCAGTACCACAATCACTGAACAGCTCCTGAGCAATGAACACGGGGTACTATAGAGTATTAGCTATGGCAATTGTACAGCTCTTTCAGTGACACCTATTTTGAAGAATTTTCTCAATACCAAAGTCCTACTTCATCACTTTCCCAATTACTTATAGAATGCATGAGGGTAGAGTGGAAATGTCAGAGTACATTCCATATGATTGTATAGACATGTATAAGAGAAAGCATCAGTCCTTTATTTCAGTACGTGCATTTAAAAATAGAGGTGGGATGGATAAGCTTGCACACCAGTGATCCAGCCAAAAGAAACTGTAAAAACTATATAAAATACAAAAATTACAAAAAAAAAAAAAAAAAAAAGCTTACAGACATCAGAGAGCTGATAAAACAGTGAGAACTAGAGAGGCCAAGATCCCAAATAGGAGAGAACTGTGGAAAGGTTAGTTGCTTTTTCTCTGGGGACGCTGCAAAGCAAGAGGATGAGACTCTTAGCTTTGCTCCGAGAGGTCAGTCTGAGTGAGCTGGACAGATGACATTGGAGACTTAAGAGACAAGATCTTTGTGAGAAAAGAGGGACTTAGAAGAGAGCATGACACACAGTTGGTTTTTCCTTCAAGACATTTACCAAACTCTGATCTTGTGCAAGAAGGATGCTAAAGGACTAGGCAGAAAGTCTCTGAAAGGCAGAGCAGAGGTTTGGGAGCTTCATTATGCTGAGAAGACTGTTATAATTCAGAACCTGCTAGGTGTGGCCCAGCAGAATACAGAGTTATGCAGGGATAAGCCACAAGGGTTGAACAAACCAGAAATGGATAACAGAGGAAAGGTAGAACCTTTTCTGGAAGAATATAATTATCATCTGGATCCTCTAATTTTTTTATACTTCACATCCTACACTCATGCAAAAATGACTAGAATATCAAAAGACAGGGCCCTATCACTGAAAACCAACAGAAAACACATTATCTAAAACTAGATAATAAGTTGCATGAGGGGAGGGAGATATTTTGGCGTATTTGTTCACCATTGAATCTCCAGTACCTAGCATTCTTTCTGTATATAAGTGATCAATAAGCATTTGTTTAATCTATGAATGAAGTGACACAAGTTATTTATATTCATTCCCATGTGACATGAGCAGATCTATGTACATAAAACCCTAGAAACAGAAATAAAATGAGATTGAATTACTAAGAATTTTGCCACAGAGGAAGGCAAAAACAATATTTTAAATTGCTTTGTGTGTTTGCTTTATTTCTCCAAATACATTTATATCCTCTTGACTGCAGTATATCAAAAAAAAAAAAAAAAAAAATCAAACTCGCTGCTGTCAAGTCGATTCTGACTCATAGCAACCCTATAGGACAGAGTAGAGCTGCCCCATAGAGTTTTCAAGGAAACGCTCGTGAATTTGAACTGTCAATCTTTTGGTTAGTAGGGGAGCTCTTAACTAACGTGTCACCAGAAAAAGAAAGCCAAACCTGTTGCCATCAAGCAACAAGGAGCTTCTGGTGGATTCGCACTACCGACCTTTTGGTTAGCAGTCATAGCTCTTAACCACTATGCCACCAGGATTTCCACTGTGCCACCACGGCCCCATAAAATACCTGTTGCCATTGAGTCGATTCCAACTTATAGCAACCCTATAGGACAGAGTAGAACTGCCCCTAAAGTTTCCAAGGAGCACCTGGTAGATTCCAACTGCCAACATTTTGGTTAGCAGCCATAGCTCTTAACCACTATGCCACCAGGGTTTCCCCAGGGCCCCATAGCTGCCCATAGCAGTGTGAAATTAAAAAACAAAACAAAACAAAAAACTCCCTTCTCCCCCATGGCTGTGGCGTACTAGATGTCATGATAACAATGTAAGCAGCAGAACTCTTAACCACTACACCACCAAGTGAAGAGTGGTGTATAAAGGTTAGTAGATACTCTTATTGTTGCTACTTTGAACCAATAGGAGAAAAAATTACAAATATGCAAAACACTCATAAAAAACTTTCAGTTACTAGTTCATTTATTTATATTTCCATTAACATTTCAATTTTCCTGCTCATGTTGTAAATGACAAAGTATACGTACGTATATTTATGTCAGTAATTTTAACCAATTTAAATATCACACTGGACCCTATAAAAAGTGAAACGGTGAGGCTTTGTACCCAAAAGTTTTGAGGAGTGATTCAGAATTAAATTTTATTTGCCAGGAGGCACAATTAAAGTTTTAGTTTAGTTTATTTCAACTATTCATAGATCATTTGTTTATTTGATTTGAATTTTAGCTGGTTATTTCCACTATGCATAGTTTTACCAGTCTTCCAGGTAAATATTGACCATTGAACATAGTCTCTCTGCTTTTAAAGATCCTAAATGAATATATTTTTTTCAGGCTATAACTTCAGTTTTTATTTTTTCTTGATACTTCAAGCTTAACCATCAAATCCATAACAAATGTGTGGAAAATCCAATATACAAGAGTTGGGAAAGGTTCATACTTAGCATAACAGCCTGAAAACATGAGCTATCAAGACGATCATACCTAGTGAAATCTATGCGCTAAATGACCATAACCTAAACAGACTCTAACATGGGCTATGCAGTCAATAAAATTATAATATAATGACTCGACTAACAGATGAAAGTCTTGATCACTAACAGCAAAAGTTCCAGTTCACTTGAGTCTACTCCGCATACGTAAGTGGAAGCAGTCAAAAACAGATAATTTAGGCGTTGAGCCTTTCCGGAAGTTGAAACAGGAGGCAGTAAACATAGATCACCAAACCAATATGGATTCACGCTTCAGTGAAAATCCATCTGCGGCCAGCTGGATTCGTGGTGTCACAGCTGTCTCTCCCAGCCTGCATGGGCAAAATAAACAAGATTGGGGGCTTTACACACAAGTAAAGCATGAATAAGGAGTTGACTCACACAAGCACCAGCCTCCATGAAACCGAAGCAAAAAATCTAAATATTCCCAAGATATTGAGGTGAAAAGCTGTCACTACAAAATGCCAGGGGTTAAACTTAGATTCATTTTATTAACCCTTTCCCGAACTGTGCCTATAATTAATTAACTGCTTATAATCTATTTACTTAGTCAATAATCCAAATCCAAACAGCCATATTTTACTATTTTGCTAAAAATTCCTTTTTTTTTTTTTGCTATGAACAACATTGATGGTGCTGAATACAGATATAAGGATCTTCCAGGCAGACCTAGGGTATGAAGCTATGGGGAAAAATTCACTGGAATGTAAAGAATGCTGCAGACAATTGTCGTAAGTAGGCTGGGATGATTAAAATTGGATCCAGACTTAGCAATGCTCATTGATAAGATACCAACTAAAACTCCCCAGCTTTAGCTATTCAATACTTCTAATTTCTATAAGACTGTAGATGGAGTTAAATTCATCGGGGTAGAGAACACATTTCATTCACCTATGCAGGTGAAACTATGTTATAATAGGAATAAATATTTGAATTAATTAAGTAGTCAATTCATTAATATAAGAAGATTACTTACATCATCTGACACCAGCGCAAAACTAGGAAGAAGATCAAAGAATAAAAGATAAAAACAAGGATTTCCAATATAAGATAAACTAAAAAAAAGCATCAGAGATAAAACGTGGACCACGCATTTATGATACTCTAACCCATTTAGAATGGAGTACCACTGTATCATTTTTATTTTCTCTTCTAGGATAAAAAGCTAGATGTCAGAATATAATCAAATCAAAATAAAGAATGTATCCTTGGCTTTCCGCAATCATGTGTTGTACACTTACTTTGAAAATAAGTGAGTTGACTAATTATGAAAAAAAAGTATTGTAGAATCTCTTCACAGTCTCTTTTTTACCGAATCCTCTTGTTTGTAAAGGAATCTTTTTAATGAGTCTAGATACCAATACATAATTTAGTGCACCAGTTTGCTAGCATAAACAATACACGAGCTATATAGTAAAATACATTTATTTTATCCGTGTAAAGAAAGAAAAATTTATTTCATGACCCTTCAAATGGTCTTTGCCCAATTACATTTGTTATTTGTCCTTTCAAATCAAACTTTAGAAATTTAGAAGGCTAAAAAGAAATATAACCTCAAAATTCATTCTAAAGTTACAGAATTGTTGTGGATGTACCTCAAGTGCCTTCCTTGGTTCAATTTTTTTCTCTCACATTTACGAACAGTTCAGGAATACGCAATGTAATTGGATGCTCAAAATGGGTTTGTCTCTACTACTAGTGGGGCCCTGGTGGCACAGTGGTAAAGAGCTTGGCCATTAACCAAAAGATCAGCAGTTCGAATCTACCAGCCACTGCTTGGGAACCCTATGAGGCAGTTCTACTCTGTCCTATAGGCTCGCCATGAGTCGGAATCAACTCAACAGCAAGGAGTTTGGGTTTCTTTCTGGTTACTACTAATGAATAAAACAAACAGAACCAAGACACCTCATGTTTCTTTAACTGAAAAAATAATAGATAGGAAAAAGCTTTAAAATTCTGAGCTTATTGTTAAGAGAACACCAGTAAACCCTCAAAGGAACTATAGAGTCAAATTACCTAAAAGTAATTTCACAGTAACTTAATCACATTTTAATATTAAATAACATCCATTGTGTTTATAACTATTTGGATAAAATGTATACAATAAACTCCCACCAATTTGTATTATTGTGGAAGTGAATTGCAGGCTGAGCCAGAAAGACAATTAATTTACCCTACATAATGGTGCTTCTTTCTAAACTAATTAAAAAGGCGTAAAATAATCTATAGATTCTGGTAAGAGTCTGCTGCAGTTCAAAGTAGGACAAAAAGCAAGTCTGATTTTAATGGGTTTAGAGTTGGTATTTACTGGACAGCAGCTGGTTTGTCTGTTTTTTCTTCTTAGTATTTCAATAAAGTGTTCATGGCTGTTAAAAGGTCAAAAAGATAAGAAATAATGAGATGAAAACACTAGTACATAAATAGAATATTTAACTTTTGCCAGAAACTATGGTTAAGTGCTACAGCTGCTAACCAAAAGGTCAGCAGTTTGAATCCACCAGGCGCTCATTGGAAACTCTATTGGGGCAGTTCTATCTGTCCTAAAGAGTCGCTATGAGTCGGAATCGGCTCGACGGCAGTGGGTTTGGTTTACTTGGTTATGTTTTGTTAACTGTGTATAACAAAATTTAAAAACCTCAAAAATGAGACTGCCTTTCTAGACCCACAAAATTTTCAAATCCAAAGCCCTTGTGAAAATTATTCTTTATTTTTCTTGAGATAAATTCTCTTCTGTCCTCTCCCTTCTCCCACTTCTACTTTTCCTCCCCCTCCTTTTCCATATTCTTTTGTATATGAGTTCAACCATCTCTTATCTTCTTCCTCATGATTACTCAATACTGTTTCCCCATCCTCTAAATTTAATTTTTTTGTGTGTGTGATTATCATATATTCAGACACTCTAAATCTCCCCTTAGAAAGATTGCAGCGTTAGTCATTTATACATCAGTGTTACCATGTTACTTTTGTCAAGGGACACCCTGAATTCTAAACCCTCTCTCTCGAATTGTTGATGAAATTTTAGGCTCCAGTGATATGGGAAAGAGGGAAGAGGGCTATTTTTTTCAATCAACCCTGAGATATGCAATTTACATTAGATGAGCATCTACCTTATTTCAAATTCATTTTATTCATTAAACAAATATTTACTGATCTCTCACTATATCCTAGACCGTGGGCCAGGTATTTGTAAATTCATAAGTTTCCAGGGAAAAGAAATAACACCACAGAGATAGTGGTGACTCCTGGATTATCACCCAGCACCTCTTGCCACAAAGAGTGGTAGAGGAACAACGTGAAGATTTCCGAAGTGTGGTCTTGCCTATGTGTTGGGAGTAGTGACGTACAGACATATCCTGGCAAGAACAAGGACAGTGTAAAGGAATAATAAAAGGCGAAGCTGAAAATTAATGATGTACTGAAGGGCACTGAGTGCCTGCAAAGTAATTTAGTTCTTATTTCAAAGTCTATTGGTAATTAACATTTGGAATTTAGATTGTCTGAGTTTCTTCCATAAGGCACTGCATTTTTAGACATCTTTCAGCTTTTTAACTGACCATGTTTCTAGTTATCTCTTAAAGGAAAAGTGATGGAATAGTTGCATGAAAGGCTACATTTTTATACCCACAATGTCTGATAAGATAGAGGTTAATTAAAGTACCCTGTTAAGAACCCATAAAAATTTATATTTATTTATTTCAAGGGGTGAAGCAGAAAGTCACCTTGAAGTAGGTGTTCCTTCAGTTCCATGAAGAATCACTTGGGTAATTTCCCAGAAGCTTCCTGGTTAAGGTAAGAAAGTTACTGGGGAAGGGAGATGTGGAAATGTGTAATAAACTCCTTTGATTCTAGCAAAGTTCTCTGTTGCTAGTGAGTCAGTCCCAACTCATGGTAACAACATTTACAACAGAACAAAACACTGGCCAAGCCTGTGCCATCCCATGATCACTGCTATGTTTGAGTCCATTGTTGCAGCCATTGTGTCAACCCATCTCATTAAGGGTTTCCCTTGCCTTCGTTGGCCCTCCACTTTAGCACACATGATGCCCTTCTCCAGCAATCTGTCTATCTGATAACACCTCCAAAATAAGTGAGTCAAAGTCTCAAATGATAACAAAGTTCTCTAAGAACTCCTTGGAGCTGGTAATCAAGGAGGAAGTGGATCTATCTGCTCCTCAAGATGGGAAGTACAAAAGACTTGTTGAGAAGGACCTGGTTAAGGCCCAGTGGTACAGAAGGATGACGAGGCCTCTCCAAACAAAAACTGTGAGGAAAGTGGGTGTTCAAGTGGTTGACTTGGACTTCCCAGTAAGGGTCATGGGCCTGGGTGAGAAAGCTGTTTTTAGTACCTGGCATGATTGATGGAAGCGCCTCTGAACCCATTTGAGGGTGAGAGGCATCATCATGGACTATGCAGGGACTGGGCCTGCCGGGGCACAATTGTTGTGCAGACAGGAGCCCATGCAACTATGCAGGACAAAGCTACAACAGCGATACCATGCGGCAGTAAGACACATGGGAAGTAGAAGAATAATCAGATGGCACAGCTTTCTCTATAGCTGGTATTTGAAAAAAGACTGGTCCCAGTGACCCCACTTTGGATTGGGTAAGATGCCAAATTCTAGGATCAACTGTGTGAGTAAAATCTCAAAAGCAAGCGTGCACTCCTTGCTAATGAGTGCAGACGAGGCCTCAAGACACTAGTTAAAATAGGAGGGTTAAAATAAATCAGTCCAAATTTGTACTCTGAATTTGTGAAGCATTCATGCCACTAACATGGGATTCCAGAGATTTTTGCATCATCAGCTAAAGTCAGATTGGTATACATAAAATCTCCTACAAATACTGAGAGCACGGGACATTGGTAATAGTTAAAGGTCTGTTTGCTTAAGGATTTCTCATCAGGCATCTGAGGTATAAGGAGCCTGGGAGCACACACAGTCTGGAAAAAAACATCCATGTAAGAGGCCCCCCAGTCATCTGCAACTTAACTTAAGGCAGTTGCCTGTCGCTGAAGGAGAGGGTCAGCTATTTACCCATCCTTTCAACAATATTGATTGAACACCTCCTATATGTCAGGAACTGCTAGGTGCTAGGAATACAAAGATGAATAAGACATGGTCATTACCATCCAGCAGATGAAAAAAGACTTGCAAACAAATCAGCACAGCCCTCTGTGAAAACTGCTATAAGGAAGAGGAGAGGAAGAGAGAGAGGCAAGGCACCGAATTTTCCTGGTGTGCAGGGAGGGGATGGGGAGAAGAGAAGGCTCCACAGAGGGGGGCAAACATGTTTGAAGTAGAAGGACACGGATGTACAAAGGCAAAGAGGACTGAAGGCAGTGGGGCATGTTAGAGGGAACAGCAAGGGCAGCTCAAGGCCACAGCTGGATGCACAGTGGAAGTGAAGCTGGAAGGGAAGGCAGAGGCTTTGCAGGGCCTTAACGAGCTGTACTTTATGAAACATTCATGGGAACACAGAACAACCCCCCACTTCCTTACCCCAACTTCCACCTGGATATTATCTTCATATCTTTAAAATGCTTTCCATTTAGGAAGCCAGGCTACCAATTTGCATTTAAAGACACATTTGTTTTACCTTCAAAAATACAACCCCCATCAACATCTGATACAACACTAAAAAAATCCCTATGACCCAAATTTTAGAATTCAACACAGAAATCTTGTAACATGGCCTATACTTGCCCTAACAGACACACACACACACACACACACACACACACACACAATGGTACTTCACCAAATACAGATGAAGCTTCTCATCAAGGACTATAACTAAAGAGTCAATATGGATTTGGTCAGACCTTAATATTTTATAATTCACACTGTGGAATTTCACAACATTTCTGAAATTTTAATACAGTTTCCATGAATATAATACCTGTGCCTTAATCTGTAATGAATTTCTTGTTTTTTTCAAAACAAGACTATTTAAGCTTTCTTTTTCTTCTGGCCCCTTTCTGCAGTTCTTACTTACACTGGAATTATTTTTGCTGTCAAGGATCAGCTTCCTGTTGCTATGTTAACAGCTGCAAGTTAGCAAACAAATTATTCACATCTGTGTCCAACCTAAAAAGCATTCCTTTGAAACTCAAGGGTATTCATTTTTAACTCCTCTTGCACACAAGGACTCAAGTTTAGGTTGGGTATTTTTACTAAATGATCTATTATTTTTTCATTAAAAATAGACTGTCCCTTTAATAGAACCATATACTGCACTAAAACACTGGACTAAGCAGGCACCAGCCTGTGACAAACACTGCAGAATATTTAATAACATGAAACCACTGGCAGCCAGGACCATGAAAATCAGAAATCATTTCTGGAATCCTAATAGTTTTAGGGCATTACATGAACATGGGTAGAAGTATCCAACATGGTGCCTGACACTGTAGGTGTTGAGTGAATATGTGTTAAATGTGAAGAGAAAAAAAACTATCTTCTGGAGAATCACAACGTTAGTTAGATGGGTGAGGAGAACCTGGGAAATTGATATTAAATCAAACTACATATTTCCTATAGTTGTACATGTTTATGCTCAGTTTATTGCTAGAAAAACAAACAAAACCCATTGCTGTCAAGCTGATTCTGACTCAAAAAACTCAAAGTATATATTATTTTAGATTCACTGATACTCAAATACATATGTATACTCACTGCCATCGAGTCAATTCTGACTCAGCCACCCTACAGGAACTGCCCCCATAGGGTTTCCAACAAGTGGCTGGTGGATTCGAACTGCCAACCTTTTGGGTAGCAGCCATAGCTTGCTGTAGTTCTTAATCACTGTGTCATATATATATATGTGTGTGTGTGTGTGTGTGTGTGTACTTTTAGGCATCTTCATCAAGTCCTTAACTGAAGTAGCCCATTACTTGTGAACAGGTGGCTTTCAGGGCTCGAAAAGGGGATGGGGAAACACTGCCAGACCTCTTATCCATGGTTGCCGTGTATGCGTCCCAACAACCAGCACCAGGAGGGGGTTCTAAGCAATCAGAGTCTGAACTGGGGTCTCAAATCTAAAGGTTAGCAGGTATCTGAGGCCCTGTTAGAGCTGCTCAGGCTCAGTCTATTGAAAAATTCAGATTACCAAATCCACAGTTAATTACAAAAAAATGCAGACACTAGGGTATAAAATCAGACAGTGTCCACAGGCAGAGACAAAGGAAGCTTGCAGCAATTCCTGAGCTGAAAAGCACGCCCTGTGGTTACACACATGGTTAGCTTTTTATCCAGCTCCTGGATTTGTGAGCAAGGGCATACCGGAAGTGATTAACATGGGCAGTAGAACAGACCTAAGGGATGCCTCCAGATACATATCTATGTCTGAACCTGGTAAACTTTAGCTGACTATGAGAGTCAAGATATGGGTGCACAACACAGGCAAAACCAGGTGGGCAGCACATTTGACTTAACATTGTTTTGATAAGGTTTTCTAGTGGACTTAGTTTGGCTAACAATCCACATGCAAATCTGCAACACTCAAAAAGGAGAACGAAAGACAGCAAATAGGAAACCGGTAATGTCTACTAACCTGAAGTATTTTTTATACTTATAATTGGTTCATCCTTTTTTCTCTGTCCTTTTCTCTTTACAAGGAGCCCTGGTGGTAAAGTGATCTACTGCTAACCAAAAGGTCAGCGGTTGGAAACCACCAGTGGCTCCGTGGAAGAAAGATATGGCAGTCTGCTTCTGTAGGGATTTACAGCCTTGGAAACCCTACGGGGTCGCTATGAGTTGGAATTGACTCAATGGCAGTGATGTTTGGTTTTCTCTTCACAATATGCCTTTGCTTGCTCTGGGTGCACAACTGTCTGCCTTCACGGGCACAGTAGCTGTTCCAGGTCCCGTCTCCTATCGTCTGGTCTGAGTTTTCTCTCTCTTTTCAAATCCTCCAGTCCCTATTCAGCTGATTCCACCTGACTCTTCCTCTCCCTGCCAAGATAACTACTTCCTTAAAGACCCTATCTGGTTTTTCATCCGTCACTTCCCCCAAGACAATTCCCAGACTCCTCACTACCTTCACCACTACCTAAAGATGAACATGCCCAGCCCACACTTCAGTCCTGATACACATTTGCTGTCCAGTCAACTCCAGTTCATAGCAACCCCATATGTGTCAGAGTAGAATAGCAGTCCATAGGATTTTCAATGGCTGTGACCTTTTGGAAGTAGATCACCAGGCCTTTCCTCCAAGACACCTCTGGATGGATTTGAACTGCCAACCTTTTGGTTAGTAGCCAAACACTTAACTATTTGCACCAGCTAGGGACTCCAAGACACTCCGTAGCCATCCTCAATCCTGACTATATATTAGATTCACCTGGAGAATTTTTAAGACTCCATTGCCTGGGCACCTTCCCAGGAGATTCTGATTTAGTTGAGCTGGCGTGGAGATGGGCAGCAGTATTTTTTAAGCCTCTTGGTGATGCTAACGCATCCAGATTTGAGAACCACTGCTGTAGCTAAAGCTTGTACACACGGTCTTCAAGAATCTGGAAAGCAATTTTGAGCACAAGTCACCACACTCAGCCACAAAGGGTTTCAGAAATCACTACAAAGGGCCGTCAAAAAGCAGAACACACTATCAGAATCACGAACTAGAACATCATTCTAAAGTTGCAAAATGACACAGGTAAGTACATTTGGACAGATCAGGAATGATCAAAGCTGGGGCTCGTGAAAAGGAAACATTTAAGATCTGACTTCCAACAAAGAGCCCTCGAGTACTCATTAGACTAGGTGTTCACCAGATTAACAGTCAACCTGATTCAGAAAAATCTTGAACATCCTGCCATCGAGGAGAAAACTGGAGTCTGCTCAGGATGCTCAGCTTTTAACTAGCCAAATTCCCTCTGAAAGCTTATGAAAAAATGATGGGACTATCAAAGAACAAGCTACCTCAGAATCACTGATTTACAAGAACACAGCGTATGATGACATAATTATATCTTTGGTGATTAACAAAACCAGAATTGATTTAAAGGCCTTCTGGTAGCAGTGAGCTTCAATCATAAGTTGATGTACCCAGCAACCCACAGCACACCTTACATTCAAAGTGGAGCATAAGAAGAAAATACTACCTCACCAAAACTGCTCTTGCTCATTTCAGAGTCATTTTTCCAGAAAAAAACAACTGAGAAGCACAAACTGTAAGTAAAGAGGAGCTGAAATGCAGTTTATATTATTTAATATTATTTAAAAATTTGGGGAGATTATCTTTGCTAATGGCTGCATTATATTCTGAAATGATGACAGAGAATTGGAAAGTAAAATGCAACAACTGCAGTGACTTTTAAAACCATAGCTAGAGACAAGCTTGTTTATGACCAAACAAAAGTGTGTAATAAATTTTGTCCGACAGGTGTTATACAAGTTGCAATATGTCTAAAGAAGTGAAAAAATACTTCTACTTTGAAGGTGAAAGCTGAAGGAAAAAGGCAGTGTGCATTAATTTTAATAAAATCAGGGATTATGTAATGCTTGAAGAGCTCAGTAAAAGGAAAAAAAAATTTTTTTTTTCACCTATTCCAAAAATGGGGGCATTGATGTTTCAGTGGTAGAATTCTTGCCTTTCATGCAAGATATCTGGGTTCAACTCCTGACCGATGCACCCCATGCACAACTACCACCGGTTTGTCAGTGGAGGCTTGTGTGTTGCTATGATGCTAAACAGGTTTCAGCAGAGCTTCCAGACTGAGATGGACTAGGAAGAAAGGCCTGGAAATCTATTTCTGAAAATCAGTCAATGAAAATCCTATGGATCACAACAGTCCAATCCTCAGCTGATCATGCGGATGGCGCAGGACCAGGCAGCATTTTGTTCTGTTGTGCATGGGGTCACTATGCATCTGGGCTGACTTGACTGCAGCTAACAGCAACAGTTACTAAAAAAGTTTGTTGAGTGACAAAATAACATGGTATATCATCTTTCTGCTTCTATCTCATACAAACAGTAATCTCCAGCCATTCTCAGGCTTCCTTGCTTTCTTATGTCTCTGATGTCTTGTTCCCTAGCCTCAGATACATTTCTCCATATTGTTCAGCAGGCAACTATTGCCTATGCTTTGAAAAACAGCTCCAATCTCACTTCCTCTTGCTTCTTTTCTTCCTTCTTCTTCTAAGGCAGAGTTAGGTTCTCCCTCTTCTGCATCAGTTTTTTTTTTTTTTTTTCCCTGCCTAATGTAGGCACCTAATAAACTTCTGTTGGATAAATATATTAATGGCAGTCTCTTAAAAATAAATTTGACTCATTACTCATTCTTCTTTTTAGAAGTTTTTAATCATAGAGGTAAGAAAAGTTCATTATTAAAATATGAAAAGCATTAAATATTAGAAGAAAAGCGTTATCTGATATTTCACCACTCAGAACTGATATAATTCTCATTCCAATATATTTTCTGTAAATAATTTTTAAATAAAGAAATTAAGATATATACAAGAATAAACTGTCATAAGATTAGAGAGATGATAGATAATTAGACACGTAGATGATTACCTACATAAATGAATTCTAAAAACACCTACAAACAAGAGAATTGATAATCCATACACCCAAATATATCTATAACACAAAGATGTGGTAAGGAGTTTTACTGATAAAATCTCTTGACTCTAAAGAGCAGGAGGTACTTGAAACGGAATCAAATAGTATCATTCTGACCTATAAAAAAAATAGCATGGTAAAAAGAACACTAATGGCTGACCAAAAAGATAAAATACAGACAATTTGCATGCCTCCCATAGATGATATTAAAATGATGCTCTAAATGAGCTTATTCCAGATTTCTCTTGTGTCTCTCTCCTTCACTAGCCAAAAACAAAACATATCCTCATTTCAGCTCAAAACTCCTGATGAATTCAGAATCAAGACATTGCGAACTGTTCACCACTAGCCAGCACATTTACAAACCATTGTAGAGGAACTATGCCAAGGTCATGTCCAGGAGTCCCAGACAATACTGGTAGAATTGGGGGCAAGACCAATCATGTTGCAACTGATTCAACCACTACGTGCTATGAATAGTGAAAACCATGAGGGATAAAGAGCTAAAGACAAAAGAGGACAATTTCAATGTCATGCACAAAATGCCACAATAAAGAAAAAATAGTGTACTATGGGCCGGGGAAGACTTTCATGTGGAAATGTCATCAGAGTTGAAGTTTAAAGGATGAGTTAAAGCTAGCCAAGGCAAGAGGGGTGGCGGAATTTCAGATAGAAGAAACAATATACACAAAAGTGAGGCAAGAGACACCATGATGCATTCAAGGAGCTCAAAGTATACTGAAGTTGAAACCAAAATTAAGGGGTTAATTGATGGAGAGGATGAAGAGTGATGAGGGACAAAGCTGGAAACGCAGGTAAGGACCAGTTTCTGAAGGGCCTTGTGCACCAATGGAAAGATTTTAAATTTAATCCTGAATGAAAAGGGGAGCTTTCAGATAATGCTCAGCTTGGTTGTCAGGTGATACAGTTTGTGTTTTATTAAGACTAAGCTGACAGGAACAGGGAGAACTGACTGATGGGGCTACAGTGAGATGAAATCAGGCCAGTTAGGAGGTATTCAGTGGATCTGGTGAAAGACAGGACTTAACTAAGAAAATAGGAGCAGGGATGAGGAGATGGGGACACAGTTGAAAGCTGTTGAGGGATAAGAACCAATAGAACTTCATCACTTATAGGATGAGGCTGATAAGAAATAAGAATGGAGTTAAGAGTAACTCCTATATATCTGCTTCAGCAACTGAGTGGATGGTGGTCATCAAATTAGGAAACATAGGAAGAGGTGCAGATTTAAAGAGGAGATACAGTCAGTTTTGGAAAAGTTGAGTTTTATATACCTATGGAGTATCAGAAGTGAGTCAAGTAAGTAGCTGAATATACTAGTCTGTACCTCCAGGGGTGCGCTGGAGAGAGAGATGCAAGAACGCTCAGACTAGAGGTGGAACTTGCAGCTATAGAAGTGGGTCAAGTTCCACATGAAGAAGAGAGGGACCGGAGGTCAGAATGCCATGAAAACCAACCTCAAAGGAATTGGAAGAGGAAAAGGAATCCACACTGGTTAACGCCAGAGACTGGGGGGGGGGGCGGGAACAGAAGAGTATTGTAATGGAATATAATGGAGAAAGGAAATTCAAGAAAGAAGAAATGACTGACAATATGAAATGCTAAGCAAAGTGAAAAAACTGAAGTACATTCTGTTAAATTTAACACTTAGATCACTGTTGATCTCAGCAGTGGTTAAGAAGAGGCAAATAGAGTTCAGTAACTGGGGTCATATATAGGAGGAAGAAAAATGGTGACAATGAATGTAGGCATCTATTTTGATTCCAGAAACTTGGGTGTTAAGGCAGAGAAAGATACACCAATAATTAGTGACACGAGTTTAAAAAATGAGAGACATGATCGTGTTTCTAAGTGGAAAGAACTAAACTGGAATGCACTTTATCTTGTAATTCTTACTGTCTTTATACATGACTCACTTTCTATATTTAGCACTAAGTTGCTTGAGTGCAAACAGTACCCCAGCATACTGCACACAGTAGCTGTCCAATAAATGTTATTTAATGAATGAGTGAATGAATGGGTCAATCAATTGGAAATCAATCTTTGAAGAATATGATGAATTAAGTCAGAATTAATTATAAAAACTGCCTAGTGTCACTGAATAAAACTGAAGTGGGAACATATACATTTGAGTTTTAGTTCAAATGATGCCAAATAAGGAGTTTCATGACTTTGTAAAACTCTTATTAACATTTGGGCCTTTATCTGTAAATAAGAATGTCACAATCAGGAATGACCAAAAAGAAAAAAGTTTTAATGGATCTCCAACTCTAAAAGATTGGTTGTAGCTGCATGGCACAGAATTCAGAGAGAATTCTGAGGCTCTGTATTTACTCAAGAGTCCCTGGGTGATACAAATGATTAATAAGCTCGGTTGTAATTGAAAGGTTGGAGGTTCAAGTTCACCCAGAGAGATCTCTGAGAAAAGCCTTGGTGATCTACTTCTAAAAAAATCAACCATTAAAAATTATCTGGCGAGTGGGTCCAAGATGGCTGAATAGCCAGACATTTCCTGCAATCCCTCTTACAACAAAGACCCGAAAAACAAGTGAAATGACTATATTTATGATAAGCTAAGCTAGGAGCCCTGAACATCAAAGGCAAAGTTAGAAAACGGACTCAGTGGCAGCAGGAAGGAGAGACGGTTCAGAAGCGGAGAGGAGTTACTGGACTTGATTTGCTGGGATCCCTCAGGCACCATTCTCAGGAGCGGCTGCAGTGGGCTAGTGATAGCGTTCGGCCGCAGTTTCCTCAGGGAGAAGAAGCCAGCTGCACAGCCTAATCACAACTCTGAAACCAGAGAAGAACGGTGCTCTTGGCAAAAGCTAAGTACTTGCATATATTTTACCACGCCCCCAGCCCCCAAGCCAGCTTCGGTGGCTGTTGATTTCCCTGGGCCTGAGATAGGCCTTGTTGAGCACCTGGGGCCATCCTCATGGCCTTGGAGTAGGAATAAATTCACATTTGGGGGAAAAGATAATTTGCCAGCTCCACAAGTGACTAACCGGGGGGAGCTCAGGATGGAAGCAGCTTCTGTTCAGGCATAAACAGTCCGTGGACTTTGAATACCTTTCCCCCCTGCATGGACCTGTGTGGGCCGATTTCAGGAGAATAGGCCCTTGTCAGCAAACTGCAACTGTTTCAGCTATACAGTGAAGAGGGGGCTGTTTGATATTTGACACCACTTTTTGCCTATTAAATAGGGTCCTCACCTATGCACATGATGGGCATAAGGACTGGTGGCTCCACTCAGGTCTGCCAATCACCTGTGACAGGGCTCCAAGGATAACTGGTACCTCCCAGTCCTTACAACCAAAAGCACTGGGGGGCCATGGACCATCTGCAGAACCCATCCACCTATATGCTCTAGGGAACAGGGATGTGCTTTCCTCACAGACATTTGGGGATGGTTCTCAGCCCCCTACCTTGTTCAGAGTGTGATCCCCTGCTGCAACCAGATACTGATACCTACACCAATCACCCCTGCCCCTCTAAGACTGTAGGACAGAGCCTGTATCACACACTTGATGATCAGCTACCTGGACACCTGAGCTGAATTCATACAAGAAAAGTGAATGGACTCCTAGACTGATATACCTAATAACAGCTCTAGCCATCTGGTGACAGGACATCAGAGCTTCAAAGGCAAAAATAATCAAACTAGCTCACTCGAACAACCCATTTGGGCATATGAAAACAAAACAAAGCAAGAAGATAGGAGACAGTAAGCAAACAAAAATAAACTAATACAATAACTTATAGATGGCTCAGAGACAACAATCAAAATCAAGTCACATAAACAGACTGATCGCCTCAACAAGCTCTCAAAACAAAGAACCAACAGATCTTCTAGATGAAGGTGCCTTCCTGGAATTACTGGATGCAGAATTCAAAATATTAATATACAGAGCTCTTCCAGGCATCAGGTTTGAAATTAGAAAGGAGATTAGGCAATAAGCAGGACTAGCCAAAGAACACACAGATAAAGTAGTGGACGAAATCAAAAAGGTTCCTCAAGAACCTAAAGAAAAATTTAACAAGCTGCAAGAGTCCATAGAGAGACAACAATCAGAAATTCAGAAGATTAATAATAAAATTACAGAATTAGACAACTCAGTAGAAAGTCAGAGGAGCAGAATTGAGCAAGTGGAAGGCAAAATTCATGAGCTTGAAGATAAAGCGCTTGGCACCAATATATTTGAAGAAAAATCAGATAAAAGAATTTTAAAAACTGAAGAAACCTTAAGAATCATGTGGGACTCTATCAAAAGAAATAACATACAACTGATTGGAGTACCAGAACAGGGAGGGATAACAGAAAATACAGAGAGAATTGTTGAAGACTTTTTGGCAGAAAACTTCCCTGATACCTTGAACAATGAGAAAATATCTATCCAAGATACTCATTCAACTCCAAATAAGGTAGATTCTAAGAGAAAGTCACCAAGACATACCATAATCAAACTTGCCAAAATCAAAGATAAAGAGAGAATTTTAAGAGCATCTAGGGATAAACGAAATGTCATCTACAAAGGAGAGTCAATAAGAATAAGTTAGGACTACTTGGCAGAAACCATGCAGGCAAGAAGGCAATGGGATGACTTATATCAAGCACTGAAGGAAAAACATTGTCAGCCAAGAATCATATATTCAGCAAAAGCCTCTCTCAAATATGAAGGTGAAATTAGGACATTTCCAGGTAAACAGAAGTTTAGGGAATTCGTAAAAACCAAACCAAAACTACAAGAAATATTAAAGGAAGTTCTTTGGTTAGAAGATCAATAATATCAGGTATCAACCCAAGACTAGAACACTGGACAGCACAATCAGGTGTCAACCCAGACAGGGAAATCACAAAAATAAATCAAGATAAAAAAACACTCACAACAGGGAAATAGCAATGTTACTGTGTAAAACAAGACAACATAAAAACAATAAAGAGAGACTAAGAAATGTAGTCATAGGTCTTTCATATGGAGAGGAAGACAAGGTGATATAAAGAAATAAAAATTACATTTAAACTTAGAAAAATAGGGGTGAATATTAAGGTACCCACAAAGGAGACTAACTACCCTACTCATTAAAATAAAATACAAGAAAAAAATAGACTCAGCAGAAACAAAATCAACAACAATGGAAAAGAGGAAAAGAGAATATATAAACTACTTGGCACAAAAAAATTAAGTGGGAAAAAGAAACTGTCAACAACACACAAAAAAAGACATCAAAATGACAGCACTAAATTCATACCTATCCATAGTTACGCTGAATGTAAATGGACTAAATACACCACTAAAGAGACAGAGAGTGGCAGAATGGATTAAAAAAACATGATCCGTCTATATGCTGCCTACTAGAGACACGCCTTAGACTTAGAGACACAAACAAACTAAAACTCAAAGGATTGGAAAAAAATATACCAAGCAAATAACAATCAAAAAAGAGCAGGAATGGCAGTATTAATTTCCAACAAAATAGACTTTAAAGTAAAATCCACCACAAAGGACAAGGAAGGACACTATATAATGATTAAAGGGACAATATACCAGGATATAACCATATTAAATATTTATGCACCCAATGACAGAGCTGCAAGATACATAAAACAAACTGTATCAGCATTGAAAAGTGAGACAGACAGCTCCAAAATTATAGTAGGAGACTTCAATACACCACTTTCAGTAAAGGACAGGACATCCAGAAAGATGCTCAATACAGACACGGAAGATCTAAATGCCACAATCAACCAACTTGACCTTGTAGACATAAACAGATTACTCCACCCAACAGCAACCAACTATACTTTGTTTTCTAGTGCACGTGGAACATTCTGTAGAATAGACCATATATTAGGTCATAAAGCAAGCCTTAGCAGAATCCAAAACATCAAAATATTACAAAGCATCTTCTCTGACCATAAGGCCATAAAAGTAGAACTCAATAACAGAAAAACCAGGGAAAAGAAATTAAACACTTGGAAACTGAACAATACCCTGCTCAAAAATGACCAGGTCATAGAACACACTAAAGATGGAATAAAGAAATTCATAGAATCCAATAAGAATGAAAATACTTCCTAACAGAACCTTTGGAACACAGAGAAAGCAGTGCTCAGAGGTCAATTTATATCAATAAACGCACACATACGAAAAGAAGAAAGGGCCAAAATCAAAGAACTATCCCTACAACTTGAACAAATAGAAAGAAAGCAACAAAAGAAACCCTCAGGCACCAGAAGAAAGCAAATAATAAAAATTAAAGCTGAATTAAATGAAATACAAAGCAGAAAAACAGCTGAAAGAATTAACAAGACTAAAAGCTGGTTCTTTGAAAAAATTAACAAAATTGATAAACCATTGGCCAAGCTGACAAAAGAAAAGCTGGTGAGGAAGCAACCGACTAAGAAATAAGATGGGCGATATTACAATACACCCAACTGAAATTAAAATAATCATACCAGATTACTACAAAAAAATTGTACTCCAACAAATTTGAAAACCAAGAGAAATGAATGAATTTCTAGAAACACACTACCTACCTAAACTAACACAGACAGAGGTAGAACAGCTGAATAGACCTATAAAAAAAAGAAGAGATCGAAAAGGTAATCAAAAAACTCCTAACAAAAAAAAAAAGCCCTGGCCTGGAAGGCTTCACTGCAGAGTTCTACCAAACTTTCAAAGAAGAGTTAACACCACTACTGCTAAAGGTATTTCAGAGCATAGAAAATAATGGAATACTCCTAAACTCATTCTATGAAGCCAGCATATCCCTGATACCAAAACCAGGTAAAGACACCACAAAAAAAGACAATTACAGACCTATATCCCTCAGGAACTTAGATGCAAAAACCTTCAGCAAAATTCTAGCCAATAGAACTCAACAACGTATCAAAAAAATTATTCACCACGACCAAGTGGAATTCATACCAGGCATGCAGGGATGGTTCAACATTAGAAAAACAATTAATGTAATCCATCACATAAATAAAACAAAAGACAAGAATCACATGATTTTATCAACTGATTCAGAAAGGCATTTCACAAAGTTCAACACCCATTCATGATAAAAACTCTCAGCAAAATGGAAACAGAAGGAAAATTCCTCAACATAATAAAGGGCATTTATACAAAGCCAACGGCCAGCATTATCCTAAAGGGAGAGAGCCTGAAAGCATTCCCCTTGAGACTGGGAACCAGACAAGGATGCCCTTTATCACCACTCTTATTCAACATTCTGCTGGAGGTCCTAGCCAGAGCTATTAGGCTAGATAAAGAAATAAAGTGCATACAGATTGGTAGGGAAGAAGTAAAAGGATCTCTATTCGCAGATGACATGATCTTATACACAGAAAACCCTAAAGAATCCTCAGGAAAACTACTGAAACTTACAAAAGAGTTCAGCAGAGTATCAGGATACAAGATAAACATAGAAAAAACAGTTGGATTCCTCTATGCCAACAAAAAGAAAATCAAGGAGGAAATCACCAAATCAATGCCATTTACAGTAGCCCCCAAGAAGATAAAATACTTAGGAATAAATCTTACCAGAGATGTAAAAGACTTATACAAAGAAAACTACAGGACGCTACTGCAAGAAACCAAGAGACCTACTTAAGTAGAAAAACATACCTTTCTAATGAATAGGAAGACTTTACATTGTAAAAATGTCTCTTCTACCAAAAGCCATCTATAGATACAATGCAATTCAAATTCCAATGACATTTTTTAATGAGATGGAGAAACAAATCACCAACTTCATATGGAAGAGGCCCCAGATAAGTAAAGCATTACTGAAAAAGAAGAACAAAGTGGAGGCCTCACTCTACCTGATTTGAGAACTTAATATACCACCACAGTAGTCAAAACAGCCTGGTACTTGTACAGCAACAGATACATAGACCAATGGAACAGAATTAAGAGTCCAGACATAAATCCATCCACATATGAGCAGTCGATATTTGACAAAGGCCTAAAGTCTGTTAAATGGGGAAAAGACAGTCTGTTTAACAAATGGTGCTGGCATAACCGGATATCCAACAGCAAAAAAGTGAAACAGGACCCATACCTCACACCATGCACAAAAACTAACTCAAAATGGATCAAAGACCTAAATATAAAATCTAAAACAATAAAGATCATGGAATAAAAAATAGGGACAATGCCAGGAGCCCTAATACATGGCATAAACAGTATACAAAACATTACTAACAATGCAGAAGAGAAACTATATAACTGGGAGCTCCTAAAAATCAAACACCTATGCTCATCCCAAGACTTCATCAAAAGAGTGAAAAGATTACCTACAGAGAAGGAAAAAGTTTTTAGCTATGACACTTCCAATCAGCGGCTGATCTCTGAAATCTACATGATGCTGCAAAAACTCAACTACAAAAAGACAAATAACCCATCAAAAAATGGGCAAAGGATATGAACAGGTGAAAGACATTCAGGTAGCTACCAGATACATGAGGAAATGCTCACGATCATTAGCCATTAGAGAAATGGAAATCAAAACTACAATGAGATTCCATCTTACTGCAACAAGGCTGCCATTAATCCAAAAAACACAAGATAATAAATGTTGGCGAGGTTGTGGAGAGACTGGAACACTTATACACTGCTGGTGAGAATGTAAAGTGGTACAACCACTTTGGAAATCGATTTGACACTTCCTTAAAAAACTAAAAATAGAATTACCATACAATCCAGCAATCCCACTCCTTGGAATATATCCTAGAGAATTAAGAGCCTTTACATGAACAGATATATGCACACCCATGTTCAATGCGTCACTGTTTGCAATAGCAAAAAGATGGAAGCAACCCAGGTGCCCATCAACAGATGAATGAATAAATAAATTATGGTATATTCACACAATGGAATACTACGCATCGATAAAGAATAATGATGAATCTGTGAAACATTTCATAACGTGGAGGAACCTGGAAGGCATTATGCTGAGTGAAATTAGTCAGTTGCAAAAGGACAAATATTGTATAAGACCACTATTATAATAACTGGAGAAATAGTTTACACGGAGAAGAAAATATTCTTTCATGGTTATGAGGTGGGGGAGGGAGGAGATAAGAACTACTTTAGGTGAAGGGAAAGACAACACACAATACAGGCGAGGTCAGCACAACTGGACTAAACCAAAAGCAAAGAAGTTTCCTGAATAAACTGGACACTTCGAAGGCCAGCATAGCAGGGGCGGGGCCTGGGGACCATAGTTTCAGGGGACATCTAAGTCAATTGGCATAATAAAATTTGTTAAGAAAACATTTGCATCCCACTTTGGAGAGTGGCTTCTGGGGTCTTAAACACTAGCAAGTGACCATCTAAGATGCATCAACGTGACTCAACCCACCTGGACCAAAGGAGAATGAAGAACACCAAAGACACAAGGTAATTATTAGCCCAAGAGACAGAAAGGACAACAAAAACCAGAGACTACATCAGCCTGAGACCAGAAGAACTAGATGGTGCCTGGCTATAAGCAATGACTGCCCTGACAGGGAACACAACAGAGAACCCCTGAGGGAGTTGGAGAGCAGTGGATGCAGATCCCAAATTCGTGTGACAAGACCAGACTTAATGGTCTGACTGAGATTAGAAGGACCCCAGTGGTCATGGTCCCCAGACCTTCTGTTAGCCCAAGACAGGAATCATTCCCAAAGCCAACTCTTCAGGCAGGGATTGGACAGAACTATGGGATAGAAAATGACACTGGTGAAGAGTGAGCTTCTTGGATCAAGTAGACACACGAGACTATATTGGCATTGCCTGTCTGGAGGAGAGATGAGAGGGCAGAGCAGGTCTGAATCTGGCTGAATGGAAGGGAAAATAGAGAGTGGAGGGAGGGAATGTGTTGTTTTATTATAGGGAGAGCAATTAGGAGTATATAGCAAGGTGTATATAAATTTTTGTATGACAGACTGACTCAATTTGTAAACTTCCATTTAAACCACAATAAAAATTAAGAAAAAAAAATAATCTGGAGCACAGTTCTGCTCTGACACACAAGAGGTAGGAGTTGGCTCAATGGCATCCGGTCTTTAGTCCTGGAAGGTTGTTGTTGTTGTTAGGTGCCATCAAGTCAATTCTAACTCATAGCCCCACAGGCTGTAATTTTTACGGGAGCAGATCACCCAGTCTTTTTGCCTATGGAGTTACTGATGGGTTTGAACTACCAACCTTTTGGTTAGGAGCCAAGTGCTTGACTGTTGTACCACCAGGGAATAGAGGGTTTTAATGGGTCAGCAATGTCTCTCTTGTGTACAGAAGGAGGAATGGTGTTGTTTGTTCTGCCTACTTGCCAACCCTGAAGTAGTTCATGTATACAGCTCTTAATGACAAAAACATGTGATTTATGGTCTTTTTTCTGAAAATTCATTTAAAAAGTTGTAAAAAGAAAATAAAAATTCTAGAGTGAACTGGATTAAAGACTAGAAAAATGTTTTTATCTGCAGCTTGACTCAGATTTTTTATAAAAACCAAGCTACCATGTCTAGCATATGGAGTCCACACATGGGAAATTTGGGAGTAGCATTTTTACAGGCAATGGTAGTGTTTGTTTCATAATCTATACAAAAACCAATGTGCTCCCCCACCCCCATACACTTTTATTAATACTTAGGCTTATGCAGTGACTTTTCAGCATCGTGAATACTCAATGCACATTCTTTTATTAATCTCAGAACGCAACTGTGACAGAGGTCGGTGGTAAGTATGATAAGCTTCACTGACCAGATGGCGAAAACAAAGCAGAGGGAATAAATTAATGTTCAGCTTACTGAGCAAAGCAGAAGTGGATGTGGGGATGGTTTCTTTGATCAAGCAGAAACAGGGCCTGACTTAGGCATTTGTTCAGCTGTGTCAGGACTGTAGAAAAAGGTCCCCGTTAAGCTCTGGTTTGGGTATCCCTGAGTTTTACCCTTCACCAAATCTAAGCTACAATCCAGTCCAAAATGCAGAGGCGAGTCCCTTAACTTCAGTCTTATATGTAGCTATAAAGTAGTACAATTTCCACAGCTACTTACTTGTAGGCACCAGCAGCTGCCTTATTCCTGGCTGCCATTATGAATAGACAGACATGAGAAGGAGATGGAGAAGTGAATAAAGAGATAAAATGTCCCTTTTAAGTTCAATATGTTGATCACAGATCAACAGACCTGTGAAAGAAGGTTTTGTCTATTTAAAAGCTATTGATGAGAAGATATTACTTACCTTACAATAAAGCATGCGGTATGATGGATTGCTTTTGTGTGGACTTTCTCGCCATGGTCTTGTAACTTCCACCCAAGTGATTGGGCAGTACTGTGCAGATATGATAATTGTGACCCATCAAAGGGATTGGTCAGTTTTGCCATCCTGCTGGGCTTGATATGCAGTACCCCAGAAGCAGGAAAGAGAATTCTACCACCACCAAGGAAGAATAGCTAGAAGCCAGCATGTCCTTTGGACTCAGGATCCCTATGCTGAGAAGCTCCTGGAAGCAGGACACCGAGAAAGAGAGAGAGAGAGAGAGAGCTGTAACCCTGAAGACAGTGAGAAGCGGTAGCAGGAGAGATCCGGCAACAGAGACCCGGCAGCAGAAGGCAGCACGGTAGGCTTCCCAGCCCATGGGGAAAGAAAGCTGAGCACCTTTGGGTAAAGGCCTAGGGCCAAGGAGAAGAATGCCTGCGAGCACAGCTGGGGAGTGGTTGTCTTGAGGGAAGAATGGTATCCTGAGTGTTCCTGAGCCTGAATTGTTAATTGTTACTTCTCTAATAAACCCCATAATCATGAGTATGGTCTGTGAGTTCTGGGTGGCCATTGCAATGAATTGTCGAACCCAGCAGAGAAGTAGAGAATGCAGTGGAGGGGCGGTTGGTGTCAGATAGGTAAAGATAGCAGAGAAGGAGGCATGTCTGATCTCTGCCTCATAGGAATCAGCCTTGGGCTATTATCTTGATTGTCTGTCCTTGTGAAGTTAGAGGAGGTCAGACACCACCCCTATACTGTTTTTACAAGCAACAGAATAAAAATAAACAATAATCAAAGTTAGAGATCTAAAGAAACAAATACCGAAAGGTCTATTTGGCCTGAAGAAGCTGGGCCAGACATAGAAAGCTCTTTTGCCATGTTATTAAACTGGCTCAGTGCAGGAAATGAGCAACTTTTGGAAGTCCCATCCTATAGTGATTGCATACTTTTCCAAAATGTAAAAAAAAAAAAAAAAAAAGTTTTGTGGTTAGAATTATGGCCATTTGTCCACAAAGGAAACAAAGTTTTTTGAAAACTTGATTTTGAGATTAAAAGTCTTAAAATGATCAGAAAAAGCTAAAACTCTGAATAGTTCTTATGGAACAAATATTATCTAATCTAAAATTTGCAGGGTGATTAAATACGATTGATGTATTTTAGATATTCTTCGTTAACGATATTAGGAAAATTAAAAACTCAAGTGCTCTGTGCTCCTGTCTATTCTTCACTATCGTATATGAACTTATTAATAGTGAAATTATCTGTTTCCTATCTCCATGTCAATGCATATTAAAAAAAAAAAAACAGTCTATGAGCCTTACTTAAACGCAACAGTGCTCTCGAACAATTGTGCAATAGAGTAAAAAGAGTCTAGGTTTAAATGAATTTTTATTTCCATTCTATAAAAGTAGCTAATGAAAATCTGAGGCTCGTTCTTCCCCTCCTTTTGATCTGTCCACAGTCATGGTTTCTTAAAAGCAGCTGTATTAACTAGACAAATGTCCATGGAATTTTTCAAAACATGGGCAACTCTATGAGCTCTGGATTTAAGCAGACACATGTTCAAATCCTCACCCCACAGCTTACTAGTCTTGGGGAACTGGGGGAAATTTATTTAACTTCTCTTGAACTCAATAGTCTTGTTTTTACAGTGGAAATTGATGACAGTTTCTACTTAAGGTTATTTTGCGAACCAAATGTGTAATTCTTATAAAGCACCTAGCACGGTACCTGTTGCTATTATTATTTTTAATTATACCATCATCAGCTTTACTGAAAGGTAGCCAAATAACCATTTATCCTGGCTGCCATCTGAAGAAGACCCCTTGGATTTCACATGCAATATTAGTGGCAAAATAGCATAAAAAGAAGAAGAGGATTTAAGAAAAACAAAGTACTCTGTAAGTTCTATTTTACATACGGGAGTCTACACTTCTATGAAAGAGGCTAAGTAATGTCCCGGGGTAGTGCAAATGGTCAAGCACTGGACTACTACTAACCAAAATGCTGGCAGTTCAAACCCACCCAGGGATTACTCATAAACAAGGCCTGACAATCTGCTTCTGCACAGCCTTGAAAACCCTACGAGGCAGTTCTATTCTGCACTCATGAAGTTGCCATGAATTGGAATGGATACAAGAGCAACTAACAACAACAAAAAATGTCAAGATTTGAGGTAGCAAATATTCAGTGTGCACTGTAATTAAAAATCATCTTTTATTCCACATGCAAAATGCTCAATATTTATTACTTTGTGGTGATAATTATTAATGTTTTTTAATTATGTGATCTATGGAAGAAATATTGCACAGTAATAACAACATATAATTATTATTCAAAGTAACAGACCAACCGGAACAGCTAATATATAATAGAAAAAAATTCAAATTCAATTAAAAAAAAAATCTTAGTCTCTGTCACTTATAACTGTGTTTGACTTCGGGTAAGTTATTCAGCGTCTTTGAACACCTGAGCCTGCTTTTGTATATTTAAAATAGAGGTAATACACCAATCACAGGGCTTTTGTGGATTTAAATGAGGCTAATTATTAGTTAATTTAGCAAATGGTAGGGGCTAAATAAATACTTAAAATAGAAAAAATAAACACCTTAAACTCTACTTAATTGAAAACATTTAAACTTGATGTAATTTTGATTAAATTGATTTGTGTACTCAAAAATATTTGTTAAAAGAATAGAGGAAGAAAAGAAAGAAGGGAGACAACCCCAGCTATAATTTAAGTTGACCTATTGTGCTGTTATAAATAAGGTACTAACTCATAATTCTACTTTAAAGTAACATTATTTACACTCAGCTTCAAATATGTTTCCAGTGTAGCTTCCATTTACAGCATCTGTTGAAATGCTAGTAAAGGGTAGTCATTTGTACCAGACTTAATGGTTTGACTAAGCCTGGAGAAGCCCCAGAAGACACGGCCCCTGGACTCTCTGTTAACCCAGAACTAAAACCATCCCCAAAGCCAACTCTAAAGACAAAGATTAGACTGGACTACAAGACATAAAATGATACTCGTGAAGAGTGTGCTTCTTATTTCAAGTAGATACATGAGACTAAATGGGCAGCTCCTGTCTGGAGGCAGGATGAGAAGGCAGAAAGGAACAGAAGCTGGTTGAATGGACATGGGAAATCCAGGGCAGAAAGGTAAAGTGCGTTGTCATTACAGCGATAGCGACTAGGGTCATAGAACAATGTGTGTATAAATTTTTGTATGAGAAACTATCTTGAGCTGTAAGCTTTCACTTAGAGCACAGTAAAAAAAAAAAAAAAAGAGTAATCATTTATAAACTGGTAACTCCATATGTTGCTTAAAGTTACCACTGCTCCTTCTCTTGTTTTGACTCCCTCTCTCACATCCTCCTGGAGAAGTGTCAACTTCACTTTTCTTTCTAGAGTTTAGATTGCAAAGTCAGTTCTCAGGTTTTTTGGGTTACAATGAACTTGCAATAATGGATATAGACCATTCTATTCAACTACGACATGAAAACTAGTGAAGAGAACAGAGCCAAAATTAAATTACCTGTATCTTCTAAAGGACTTGAGAGAAAAATCTAGTAAACACCAGATAAAAGAGTCAAAGACAAGATGTTGTACCCGCTCCAGAAAAAAGAAAAATTGTTGTATCGATTCTGCCACATGACTTTGCCACAAATAACACGAGCTTTAATGTCTCCTCCTTCCTGCACGGATTCTAGGAGCAGGTACTGGGATCCACTCGCCTGCCAAGTTTTAGGATGCTATAGTAGGTTGCATCCATGAAAAGCCAATTTTAGAAAAAGATATGAAATCTTCCAAGAAGGCCAAAAATTAGGGAAAAAAAGACAAGAGAGAAAGAAAGAGAAGATACCTGAGGCAAAGTTAATGAAAGACAAAGAAGACTTTGGCCAATATCAACCAAAGAATGAGGGAAAGTAGACACATAGGTGGAAAGATAACACAGGAAACAATTACAATCGCTAGATCCAAGGTTTAAAAAATGAAACCTGTAAAGATATAGCTCAAAGGTGAGCTGAGTATTCTGTGGCATTTGTTGCCCCTCACGGCAGTGGTGCTGGTGGATGGCCTCTTGGGCTTTTAATATCATTTTTTTTAATGAAGGAGGGTTGAAGTGCTCTGGAAAAATGGTCTGTCCGGAAGTTACAACAAAAAAACTTCTCAAAAGGAAAAGATATGAAGCTGTACTGAGGAAAGTGTATTACAGGAAGAAGATTTGAGAAAATAATATAGTTCAAGTAAATGACCATAAAATGTTTCTTCAACTCATTACAGAAATAGACATTTTATTCTATTGTAATGCCAGCCAAAAAAACAAAAGACAAAACAAAACAAACAACAACAACAACAGAAACAATGAATTAATTGTAGATACGAAAATAGAATTGCAGTGTTTGGACCGTTTCTGAAAGTCTTTTATACTGTATAATGGGGCTGGGAGGATAGGGATAGGAATGAAGAAATGTTGAGGAGTTGTGAGAGAAAGGGAGGAAAAAACAAACAGAGAGAGAAACAGGAACAGCAAGACAAAGAGACAGAAAGCAAGAGAGACATTCAGAGAGATAGAGAGAGGCAAAAAGAGACAGAGAAAGACAGGGACTAACTTACTGAGGAAAAAAGGGACTACAAGAAATCACTGAGTTGACTTCTCTACGTTCAGGCCGCCTCATACCTAAAATGTGATAAAAGGAAGAAAACATACTTTTTAGGTCTATAGATAAACAAAATTTTTGCTCTCTCTTTTTTTTTTCTTTTCCTCAGTATTAATGGAGGGCAGTTTGAGTTTATGCTCCAGGAAATAATTTTTCTTTCTTATATTTCCCCTTAGGCCTTTACTTCTCTTGGCTGAATAATTTTTTCTTCACCTGTTCTTCATGATTCTAATTTTCTAAACTTTTAATTATCTTTATTGGTTTCCTGAGTCTCCTCCACAAATCCCCTCAAGTCCACCTCAGAATGATCTAATAACAAGAACCACAATGAACATGCTATGGATCACGTCATGGTGCTTGGAGGAAATCCGTAAAGCAGTTACACTGGCCGTATTCCTTCGATCACCACAATGTTCCCTTAATACAGACATTACAATTACTGTATTGTGTTAGGACGAAAAAGCACAAAGGAATTAAGCATCCTAGAGGTTGCTAGACAGAAAAGGGGAGGACAGACACATGGGCAGGAACATGAATTCAGAGGCAGTAGCCAGTCTCTGTTTGGTGTAAGCAGAAGAGTGGAGGTGTGAGGCAGGAATGGAAAGTGGGAACCAGGCTCTGAATGAGCTTGTATGCCATGGTAAGGCCTTTTTTATTTTATGCATTGGACAATGGGTATTTTAAGCAATTAAGTGCGGCATCTGGCTTGTTTTGGCAGGAGACTATTCTGGCCACAATTTGCAGTATGATTTGGAGCTGGTGCAAGAGGATTATGTCCAACTAATCTGCAATGGAGGGGGCCGTGGTAGTTCAGCGGTAGAATTCTCACCTTCCATGCTGGAGACCCAGGTTCGATCACTGGCCAAGGCAGCTCAAGTGTGGCCACCACCCATCTGTCAGTGGAGGCTTGTGTGAGGATATGACGCTGAACAGGTTTCAATGGAGCTTCCAAACTAGAAAGAAAGACTGGTAATCTACTTCTAAAAATCGAGCAGTGAAAACCCTATGGATCAGAAAGCTCTAATCCCCGTTGTGCATGGGGTCACCATGAGTCTGGGGCCAACAACAATCTGCAATGGACCAGGTAAGAGCTAATGTGTTCCAAACTAAGGCAAAAACTATAGAAATTGGAGATTTAAACTCCCATTCCAGGGATATTAATACACAGAGGAAGAAGAACCAGTGAAAGAGACCAAAAAAAAAAAAGAGTAGCCAAAGAAAAAGGAAGAGCGGACGGGGAGAATGGCACCCAAGGCAAACAGCGCTGAACATCGGAGAACGGTCAAGCAGTTGTGCAGAGGCTGCAAAGAAGTCCAGAGTGGGTGTTCTGTCGTCCATCGCTGCTGACTCTAATGAGACTGCTTTTACTAAGCAGTGAGAGCAGAAGACAAACTGCAGTGACTTGAAAAGTAAATACTAAAAGGTAACAGCTATGCTTTTTAGAAGTTTCATGGTGATGATGAGAAATGAGATAAGGTAGTATCTTCAGTGAATCTAAGAAGCAGAGAAAGAGCTCTGCTTTGGGGGGATGCTTACAAAGAAGAGAATAAGCAGAATATGAGCAAAGTATCATCAAGCATTATACTTTCATGGGTGAAAATACATCATCACTTGGCAATGAGTAAGCCCACGATATAAAGAATCTAAGCAATTGGCTGCTAACCAAAAGTCAGCGGTTCAAATCCACCAGCCGCTTCTTCTTGGAAATCTTGTGGAGTGGATCTGCTCTGTCCTATAGGGTCGCTATGATTCGGAATCTACTGGATGGCAACAGGTTTATATAGTACTACCAGTATTTTGAATTAAGTGTTTAATGTCAAATAAATGTGATAGATTCCCCCCCCCCAAAAAAGAATCTAAGCATTGAAAAGAAAAAGAATTTTTTTTTCTTTTCAATGCTTAGAAGAATTTTTTTTTTTTGGTATGTAGTAATTTAAGAGAAAATAAGGATGTTTAAGTGGAATTTATCGGTCTCTGCATATGTGTGTATGTGTGTATATATGAAAAACCCAGTGCCATCGAGTTGATTCTGACTCACAGTCGTGGTAAGTGCTACAGCTGCTAACCAAAGGGTCAGCAGTTCAAATCCACCAGGCGCTCCTTGGAAAATCTATGGGGCAGTTCTACTCTGTCCTATAAGGTCGCTATGAGTCGGAATTGACTCTACAGCACTGGGCACTGGGTCACAGTGACCCTATAGGACAGAGTAGAACTGCCCTATCGAGTTTCCAAGGAGCACCTGGCAGATTCGAACTGCCAACCCTTTGGTTAGCAGCCATAGCACTTAACCACTATGCCACTAGGGTTTCCTCTGTGTGTGTCTGTGTGTGTGTGTATGATCCAACAGAATGCAGAAATTATTGAACAGTATCATTAATGTCACATGCAAGTAAAATTTTGCCAAAGATCATTCAAAAGTGGTTGCATCAACAGGGAACTGCCAGAAATTCAAATCAGATTTAGAAAAGGATGTGGAACCAGAGATCTCATTGCTGATGTCGGATGGATCTTGGCTGAAAGCAGAGAATACCAGAAAGATGTTCCCCACGTTTTATTGACTACGAAAAGGGATTCGACTGTGGAACATAACAAATTACCGATAACACTGCAAAGAATGGGAATTCCAGAACACTTAATTGTGCTCATGAGGAACCTGTACATAGACCAAGTAGCAGTTGTTCGAACAGAACAAGGGGGTAGTGCATGGTTTAAAATCAGAAAGGTGTGCATCAGGGTTGTAACCTTTCACCGTACTTATTCAATCTGTGCTGAGCAAATAATCTGAGAAACTGGACTACATGAAGATACAGCATCAGGATTGGAGAAAGACTCATTAACAACCTGAATTATGCAAATAACACAACCTTGCTTGCTGAAAGTGAAGAGGACTCGAAGCGCTTACTGAGGAAGATCAAAGACTACAGCCTTCAGTATGGATTATGCCTCAATATAAGGAAAACAAGAATCCTCACAACTGGACCAGTAAGCAACATCATGATAAATGGAGAAAAGATTGACACTGTCCAAGGACTTCATTTTACTTGGATCTACAATCAACACCCATGGAAGCAGCAGTTAAGAAATCAAATGACGTATTGCATTGGGCAAATCTGCTGCAAAAGACCTCTTTAAAGTGTTAAAAGGAAAGATATCACTTTGAGAACTAAGGTGTGCCTGGCGACCCAAGCCATGACATCTTCAATGGCCTCGAATGCATGCGAAAGCTATACAATGAATAAGGAAGACTGAAGAAGAATTGAGGTCTTTGAAATATAGTGTAGGTGAAGAATATTGAATACACTATGGACTACCAGAAGAATAAACAAGTCTGTCTTGAAAGAGGAAACCCTGGTGGTGTAGTGGTTAAATGCTACAGCTGCTAACCAAGAGTTCAGCAGTTCGAATCCACCAGGCAATCCTTGAAAACTCTGTGGGGCAGTTCTACTCTGTTCCATAGGGTCACTATGAGTAGAAATCAACTCGACGGCAGTGGGTTTGGTGGGTCTTGGAAGAAATACAACCAGAGTGCTTCTTGGAAGTGAGGATGGCAGACTTCATCTCACAGACTTTGGACATGTTATCCCGGGGGACCAGTCACCAGAGAAGGACATCATGCTTGGTAAGGTAGAGGGTCAGCAGAAAAGAGGAAGACCCTCAGTGAAATGGATTGACACGGTGGCTGCAACAATGGGCTCAAATGTAGCAACGATTGTGAGGATGATGCAGGACCAGGCAGTGTTCCGTTCTGTTGTACATAGGGTCACTGCGAGTTGGAATTGACTTGATGGCACCTAACAACAGCAACAACAACATCTATATATATATATTCCATACTGTCTACTAGCACTGCCCCTAGAAAAAAATGATCAGTACATCAAATAAAAGGAATAAATCCCAGTTTTAACATTATCAGTCACTATATGAAATTGTCCTGCATATTACAAGGTAATGGAATGTCAATGATTTTGATCTGGCATGTTTGTACAGCATTAAGAAAAAAACCTGTGTTTCTAGTTCAGCATTATTTTCAGCACACCGCATGAGAGTACCTAGCACTGTCTGGGCCACAATATAGGATAAATGAATGTTTTCACTATCTTTGGAGTCCTAATCTGCCTAATTCCTTTGCTCAAAAAGAATCATTCTACTTTTAATACAATTTTGATCACTCCATGAAAATCTTTTTCAGTCTGATTTTGATGCTCCTCGGCTATACCTATAATTAACATTTCCATTAACCCAGTATCAGGTCCTCATTCTTCAACCCACCTCCCACACCACTATCTCACTTTGCTTAGCTCACAAATTGCTCTGGCCTCTAGGTCTATTTTGGCCTTATTACTAATATCCAGTTTGTCTTGGTGCACTTTTTGAGGAAGAGATTTCCATATACATATGGGAAAATAATTCTCTGTTTTTTTTCCCCTTTTCCTCATCACCGACAGGAACGTTTGACGTTGAAATTCTAACCTGCACATTTTGAAACTTTCTTTTATGTTGTTCAAAGCTAGGACTTCACACACTCACCTGCCCATCCAAGGTTCAACTTGAGTACCTCTAATTTTATCAGCTTTCTATATCAGAGTCCCTCATATTTTATCTGAAAACCATGTTGTACTGCTAAACTAAAAGTTTGAAAAAGAATAAAAAAAAATAAAACCCTATGTTTTAAAGTTCTAGGCACTCTACTATTTCACTGTGTTCTACAAACTTAAGTAACAGCAAAATAACCAAACAACACCATGCCCCGGTACTTTCACATGCGAAGGAAAACTGTTCACCATACAACTTCCCCATTCAGCTTTGGATGGAAAAAGCATAGCACTAATACTAGTCTTTTCAACTGAGTCCACTGTGAACTACAAAACCATCTGGGGCATGAAAAGCAAAATATCACTTAGATATGTACAGGACAGTAGTAAAAATAGACCATTAGTCACCAGTCAGAAATCTATTTAAGTATTGTGTGCTGAGGGATTAAAACGAAGAAGAAAAGAAAATTGCTGATAACTAGAAAATACTGATTTTGTTAAAGGATGATTAGCTACTGCTCTACTTAAGACCGTTTTAGAAAAGTAGAAATAACTCCAGGTTGCCTTTTTTTTTTTTTTTTTAAGGTAGCCTAAGGTTGGTTTTGCCAATAACCAAATAATAGCAACAGACTGCTAAGCAGATGGACAAGAACCAGATGTCAAAAGCAAATTAATACATCATGAGACCGCTGTATCCCCTGAACAGTTGAAAGGCATCCATAAGATGGTGGGCTGCCCCTTTGTCAGCTATACCTGAGGCAGGAGATGTCTAGATTAAAATGAGATCAAGGAATGACCCAAGGGAACAACTATGAGGAAACAAGAAAAGAAGAGCTTATCTATTCCATCACTGCTTTAAAAGCAATATCTCTCAGATCCATGCTCAGTATTATTTGGAAAAACTGAAGAAGGCCTCTACCTTGTAGAAATTCTAAAACAGTAAGAACAGCTAACAGAGATATTGGGTACCACCATGAGACCAGCTGACTGTTTCTCAAGAAGCTCAGAGAGTGATCATGGCATAGGGTATGACTGAAAAACCTGATGTTGGCCATATTCTGCGAGAGGATCCATTCCTTAGAGATGGACTCATGTTGTTGTCGTTAGCTCCTGTAGAGTCAGCTGTAACTCATGGTGACCCTATGCACAACAGGATCAGACCATTGTGATCTATAGGGTTTTCATTAGCTAATTTTCATAAGTAGATCACCAGGTCTTTCTTCCTAGTTTGTCCTAGTTGAGAAGCTCTACTGAAACTGGTTCAGTATCATGATAAGACACAAGACTTCACTGAGGAGTGCTGGCTATGCTTGAGGAGCATTGGCCAGGGATCAAATCCATGGGAGGCAAGAATTCTACCACTGAACCACCACTGCCATAAAACTCACTTAGACTGTTGTGAAACCCAGAATGCCAATGGCCGTATTTTAAAACAGAAATATAAACATTTCAGGGACCGAAGTGTTCATATTTGCTTGACTAGAATATTCTTTCCCAAAAGACAAATACACCTGGGAATTCAAATTACAATCAGAAATTTGATTAGTTGGCTTGAAATCTGAAAAGAGAATGTTAGATGATTCAATTCTTTAATGTTATCAGACAAAACTGTCTAATACAACTGTCTTCAAAGGACAGGTTTTCTGGACAATGGAGAGCAGTGCCATTGGCACCCTCTCTCTGGGAAAATGCTTGGCCATATCCTGCCAGATTGAAAGATCTCTGAGAGGTCAGGCACTTGTCTATCTTATTCATCACTATATCCAATGTCGGGCACCTGGAAGGCATCCAACATATATATTTATTGACAGGGAACTGCCAGAAATTCAGGCCAGATTCAGAAGAGGATGTGGAACCAGGGATATCATTGTTGATGTCAGATGGATCCTGGCTGAAAGCAAAGAATACCAGAAGGATGTTTACCTGTGTTTTACTGACTATGCAAAGACATTTGACTGTGTGGATCATACTAAATTATGAATAACATTTCAAAGAATGGGAATTCCAGAACACTTAATTGTGCTCATGAGGAACCTGTACACAGATCAAGAGGCAATTGTTTGGACAGAACAAGGGGATACTGATTGGTTTAAAGTCAGGAAATGCGTTTGTCAGGGTTGTATCCTTTCACCATACCTATGCAATCTGTATAAAAAAAAAAATTTTTTTTTCTTTTTTTTTTTTTTTTATACTGAGCAAATAATCTGAGAAGCTGGACTATATGAAGAAGAACGGGGCATCGGGATTGGAGGAAGACTCATTAACAACCTGTGATATGCAGATGACACAACCTTCCTTGCTGAAAGTGAAGAGGACTTGAAGCTTTAGCTGATGAAGATCAAAGACCACAGCCTTCAGTATGGATTACACTTCAACAGAAAGAAAACAAAAACCCTCACAAGTGGACCAATAAGCAACATCATGATAAATGGAGAAAAGATCGAAGTTGTCAAGGATTTCATTTTACTTGGATCCACAATCAACACCCATGGAAGCAGCAGTCAAGAAATCAAAAGACGCATTGTATTTGGCAAATCTGCTGCAAAGGACCTCTTTAAATGTTGAAAAGCAAAGTTGTTACCTTGAAGGCTAAGGTGCGCCTGACCCAAGCCATGGTATTTTCAGTTGCAGCGTATGTATGTGAAAGCTGGACAATGAATAAGAAGACCGAAGAGGAATTGACGCCTTTGAATTGTGGCGCTGGAGAAGAACACTGAATATACCATGGACTGCCAAAAGAATGAACAAATCTGTCTTGGGAGAAGTACAACCAGAATGCTCCTTAGAAGCAAGGATGGCGAGACTGCATCTTACACAGTTTGGACATGTTGTCAGGAGGGATCCGTGCCTTGAGAAGGTCATCATGCTTGGTAAAGTACAGGATCAGCGGAAAAGAGGAAGACCCTCAATGAGATGGACTTGCACAGTGGCTATAACAATGGGCTCAAGCATAACAACGACCATGAGCATGACACAGGGCTGGGCAGTGTTTCATTCTGTGGTACATAGGGTTGCTATGAGTCATAAGTGACTCGACAGCACCTAACAACAACAACAATTTTTACAGAAGCAGATCACCAAGTCTTTCTCCCAAGGAGCCTCCAGGTGGGTTCAAACTCCCAACTTTCAATTAGCCATCCAATTTGGTCACCAGTAAAGCCTGGAAGCCACCTGTCATGGATTGAATTGTGTCCCCAAAAAATACATGTCAACTTGGTTAGGCCATGATTCCCAGTATTGTATAGTTGTCCTCCATTTTGTGATTGTAAGTTTATGTTAAAGAGAATTAGGGTGGGATTGTAACACCCTTACTAAAGTCACATCCCTGATCCAATGTAAGGGAGTTTCCCTGGAGTGTGGCCTGCACCACCTTTTATCTTACGAGAGATAAAAGGAAAGGGAAGCAAACAGAGAGTGGGGACCTCATACCACCAAGAAAGAAGCACCAGGACCCTAGGTTCCTACACGAGAAGTTCCTAATCCAGGAGAAGATTAATGAGATGGACCTTCCTCCAGAGCCCTCAGAAAGAGAAAGTCTTCCCCTGGAGCTGACGCCCTGAATTTGGACTTCTAGCCTACTGGAGTGTGAGAAAATAATTTTCTCTCGGTTAAAGCCATCCACTTGTGGTATTTCTGTTATAGCATTACTAGATGACTAAGACACCATCTTTGAGTCATGGAAATCCATATAAGTGACAACTGCAAGTTGAGCCTTTTCTTCTCTCCTCTGCCCCTCCGATGCTTTTTCTCCTCAGTTTTCTTTCAAAGCTATAGGCCTTTTAAAGATCTATTTCTTCTTTCTACTTCTGTGCTGACTCACGTTCAATTTCCCAGCCTCCAAGCAATTCTACTTCCAATAAATAATTTCTATTTCTTCCCCCACTTTCCTACTTATTTCAAAGTGGTCCTCATTTAAGTTCTATCTCCAAACCACCTAACCCTTCAACCAAAACCATTTTCTATGAATCTCATGCAAGACAACTTCACACTCCTAGTCATTGAATGAGTTTATACTTATTTTTCTCAATGTTTTTGCAAAGGCATTGCTTGGTTTGAAGATTCTACGTACAAAAAGCCAAAAAAAAAAATTTTTTTTTAGAATATTACACAGAATAAAGCAAATAAAAATATTAATCCTTCAGAATCAGACTCTCACTAAAATGCTGGGTGTGAATATGCTTTATTTGTTGTACTTGGGATATACGGGTGTATAACTCAGAAACCATGGTGGCGTAGTTGTTAAGAGCTATGGTTGCGAACCAGAAGGTTAGCAGTTCGAATCCACCAGGTGCTCCTTGGAAACTCCACGGAGCAGTTCTACTCTGTCCTATAGGGTCACTGTGAGTCAGAATCAAGTTGATAGCAACAGGTTTGGTTTTTTTTTTTTTTTTTTAGCATAAATGTCCTATGCCTTTCCCAGCAACACACTGCAAAAGCAGCAATGTCACATTGTAGTGAATCCCTTTAATGTCCAAACAATGTATTTTTCCCTAGCTTATACCTTAAAAGAAGTTGACCAGCATTGTAATATCTGAAGTAGTTTTTTTGTTGTTGTTTTTAAGTAGTTTTTTTGTTTGTTTTTTAGTAAGATCGTACTACTTATGTAAAAATGTGATAATATGTAAAGCTATTTGCATAGTTTCGGACAAACAAAATCTATTGGTTATTTATAAATTAGGTAAAATGCCTATCAGAGTCCCTGGTACACAAAAAGGTATTACAATATTTTACTTTCTTTTCCCCCTTCATTCTTTAGTTGAGGAAACCCTGGTGTCATAGTGGTTAAGTGCTACGGCTGCTAACCAAAGGGCTGGCAGTTTAAATCTACCATGCGCTCCTTGAACCCTACGGGGCAGTTCTACTCTGTCCTATAGGGTCGCTGTGAGTCGGAATCGACTCCACGGCACTGGTTCTTTTTTTTCTTTTTCTCTTTAGTTGAGTGCCCCCCATATGCATACGTGTACACATACAGGCATGTTATTTCCCTAATTTATTCTGTTCATTAATTAGTAATGACTGAATTTTGAGAAAGATCAACATAGATGCCCAACTGAATGGATTTTCTTAGTAATAATGGAATTTCTGTTGTATCTTCATAGGAACGGAAAAAAATAAATACTGGACATGAAAGAAAAGATTAAAGGGCATGCTCTCATCGATTGATTTATGCTCTTTTATCAACCATCCCAACTCGCTCCTTGTGCTAGAGGAGTCAGAAATAATTTTTTAATACTTCTCACTAATGCATTTTCTTCATTGCTCCTTCTGGGGCTTTCTATATAATCAGCAAATTGGCCAAAGTAAAAATTTAGGAGCCACTACTATTAATAAATGCAAGCTTCTGGGTAAAGTGTCAAAGCATTTCCAAAGGGTCTGACTTTACCCTCCAATTCACTCCTCTCACTTCTGTCCAATTACGAAATGCATGCCGTTCTAACCGAGGTGCACGTTTTTAAAGTTCGACATTGACATGCACCACGCAGAGATCAGAACTGGGCAGAGGCCCATGACCTACTATGATTTATATTCTGTCATTGGAGCAAATGCAAACTGAATGGCTCAAAATCCTCTTCCCTTTCTCCAGCCCTTTAAATGGAATCAAGCACAGGCACAATATTAATTTTAAACTTAACTTACTCTAATTGAATGGCAATGCTTTATTACAGTCATGTATCAAACCAGAACCATAATACATCATAAGTGACACAGCTGAAGTAGATTCTTCTATGCTTTGCTTTTCATTTTGCTTAATTTTTTTAATCTACAAGCTCTTTAAATACCACTGTTAGTATACTAATATACACTGTTAGTAAATTAATGTTACTAAATCAGCCCCGTACTAGCAGCTGTATCCCTGAATCACCCAAAAACCAATTCATACTTCTTCAAACTGAGGTATTCCTATAGAAAACCGTAGCTGAAAGGAACATTAAGTGGTCCTCCAGTCTACAAGGCTTCCTTCAAGAAAAATCAATTTCCTCACATTTGTTTCACCTCTTCGTCCCTCAGATAGTTCTGTCTCTTAGTGGCACCCAAGAAAAAGTAATATGTTAATAACATTTCCTCAAGGCATCTAAGTAACAGCATTCAATGAAACAAAAAAATTATTTTCAGTGATATGGTTGATTTGTAACTTCTCAGGAAAAAAGAAAAAAAGACCTTCCTGTGGCTGGATTGAGAAGTCAAATATGAGTTTTGTTAATGTCTGTCTGATTTTCTCTGTAAATCTAAGAATTGGCCTAAAACAAAGCTTTGAGGTTTCTGCCAGTGCCTTCCGTCACCTTGAGAAGGATCCTGGCCTCTGTGATCCTTGCTTGTATTTACTGTGAGCATCAAATTAGATAATGTGTAAAAACATTTTGTTAAAAACACTGAACATTATAGCAATAGTTATAAAAACATGATTGATAAAAGTAGCAATTACAAATACCAAAGTTAGAGAAAAAAAGAGTCCTTTGGCTTTATATTATGGGGAGCTGAGGATAAATAACTCGAATAATGTGAGAAATTCCATTGTATTTCTTTCTTCAGGAAAATAAAACTTCGCCTAATCCAGCTCCAAGCCATACCAGCACTCCTGTAGATCCAGAATTTTACCACACTCATCTCAAACATTCATAGTTTCCCCCTCCATGGAACGCTTCACCTCTCCCCTACCCTCCGTCTCAGTCTACAATCATTCCTCCAATTGTAGCTTAAATGCCACTGATTCAAGGGATCTTTCCTGTCCTAAACCCTACTCCAAACTAGATCAGGTTACTTGCCTTTTGGTTAATTAAGTGCTCGGCTGGTAACTGAAAGGTCGGCAGCTTGAACTCACCAGCTGCTTGGAGGACGATGTGGCAGTCTGGTTCCATAAAGATTTACGGCCTTGGAAACCCTATGTGGCAGTCCGTACTACAGAGTCGCTTTGAGTCGGAAATCGACTTGACAGCAGCAGCTATATATTTTCAAAGTACTTCTTGCTCCTTTTCAGCACTTAAGAAAACCATAATCACAGGGTTCTTTGGTTGTAACGCAAGCTCCATGTTGGAGCCCTGGGGGCGCAGTGGTTAAGCATTTGGCTGCCAACCAAAAGGTTGGCAGTTTGAATCCACCAGCCACTCCTTGGAAACCCTATGATGCAGTTCTACTCTGTCCAACCCCTTGTAGGTAGGGGTTATGTCTGTCTTGTTCATGTTTATCCCCAGCATACAGTTGGAGTTTGATCGATAACTATTTATGGATAAATGAATAAACAGTACTTGGCCTCTTGGTCTCTACATAAAGACTGCTGAAGCTCTCCAACACAGCCTGAATTGTCTGGATAGGTGACTGGTTTTCTATAGTGTATGGCTACTTCTGACTAATTCCAATATTTCTGTTCCTGTGAGTTGGCTTCAACAGTCACTTCATTGGCTGTGTCACACTCTAATGGCAAGGGGAGATGCTATTTCCATGCCACTCAATGTTCCTTGGGTAGTGACAAGTGTAACGACATCTACATGAGGTAACAATAAGCACTTCAACTTGCATTTTTGAGGCAAGTTGATCTACTGCATCTCAATCAGGAAAGTGCCTAGTCCTAGGTTTCGAGACCTGTTTGGTACCTAGCCCACTGTGCCGAGTTCATCTGCTCAATGGTTTGCTTTGTGAAAGCAGTTCTGGAAATTATGTCAGGTGGTATGAGTGAGAAATATACCTCAGACATTCTATGGCTGTGCCAATGTCGTGAGACATTTAGAATGTAATAAATACCTATACGAAGCTGAGCATTTAATCCCACACACTGGTAAAAGAATGACTCATTTCCATACTTACCTCTGTAATACTTTATTATAAAGAAAAGTAGCTTGACATATATCAGATTCTTCACTATGATCAGCATAACCGTTCTTTGCCACCAGTGAACCACTATTTTATACTCTAAGATGAGGAATCTGTGCTGAATATATCCTTGAGTAACTTGGGACAGCTATGCTTCCTTTATCCCCATTATCATTTCCACAAATCTTATGGTTTACAATTAATCTTCTCGAGACCCCGTCTATGTCACCAGAAAATGTGAGTGTAGTATTCACAAATATCAGCTAACATGTACAAATAGATAGTTACAACACAGCATGAATCAAAAACTAATGACTCAACTACATTTGTCAGAATTTTTCCAGGATAACAGAATAAGAAAAAAAAAAAAAAAAAGCTGGAAATGCACAATTTTCAATTGCTTTGGTTTTTATGCTTCAGCTTCTCCTGGGTAAATATAACATCTAGACTGCTGTCCTTTCCAAAGCCTTGACTTTTGTAAAGAATGCAAAGTTGATTGTATTCTGCCCTCTATTGTACTAACTGTGCAATGCTGAGAATAGAGCCATTTTTCTTCCTGACCTTAATATCAATCAGTGGACACTGTCAAACTTGACATTTTATTGTCCCTTCCTTATTGGCATGCTATAAATAGAAACATTATTGTTATAAATTGTTCTTTGAAGTTTGACAGTGTACAAATTACACTGTGTACTCTATTTTATTAAATGGTAAAACTCAGCAGGCTTTCTCTCAGGAGGCCAACCCAAGGTACTTTGTTCTCCTAGGAAATGAGCACTGCGTTGGCAGGTAAAACAAAAGGTTTCATCATAACCATTCTGTCAGTAAATAAGTCATAAAATCTTATTCTTAGGATGCACTAATCTGTTTTAATATGTATCTTAACATGAGAGGTAATAACCTACATCTGAGCATGAGCACTAAGCAAAGAATCTACACTCAGCAAAGAATCGCCACGTATATACAAGATCACAAATTCGCACATACACACAAAGGCAACCAAATGAAAGTAAAGAGGGATCAAGTGTTGTCTTGTCTTTAAAAAGCATTTAAGTCAATCACAAATATCTGAATGTCTGAATACATACTATGTCCCTGAGTGTCACAAACAGTTAATGTGCTCGGCTGCTAGCAAAATGTTAGAAGTTCAAGTCCACCCAGAGGCGTCTCAAAAGAAAGGCTTAGCCGTCTAAAAAAAAAATCTACTTCTGAAAAATCAGCCACTGAAAACCATATGGAGCACAGTTCTACTCTGACACACATGGGGTCACCATGAGTTGGAGCTGACTCAGTGGTAACTAATTTATAATGTACTGAGATAGATTTTGTGTGAAATATAAGGAATGGTAAGATTGTCCTCAGGGGGCTTATAGTCTAGTTGGGTAAGCATTGGATGAACACATGAAACAATAAGAAAAGACATTACATAAGTGACTGCTAACCACAATAGGTGCTCTAGGACAAGGGTTGGCAAACCATGGCCCCTTTGTAAATAATTATTATAAATAATTTACAGATGATTTTACTGGAACACAGCCACTCTGATCTGCATACTTATTATCTATGGCGGCTTTTACATTAGGACAGCAGAGCTGAGTAGTGACAAAGGCTTAGTGGCCACAAAGCCTAAAATATTTCCTGTCTACAAGAAAATTTTGCCAACTCTCTTAGTTATCTATTGCTGCCATAACAGAAATACCACAAGTAGGTGGCTTTAACAAAGAGAAATTTATTTTCTCACAGTCTAGTAGGTTACAAGTTCAAATTCAGGATGTCACTCCAGGGGAAGGCTTTCTCTCTCTGTTGGCTCTGGAGGACGATTCCTTGTCCTCAAACTTCCCCTGGTCGAGGAGCTTCTCAGGCTCTGCTCCTGGTGCTGCTTTCTTAGTGGTATAAGGTCCCCCTATCTCTCTGCTTGCTTTCCTTTCCTTTTATCTCTTGAGAGATAAAAGGTAGTACAGGCCACACCCCAGGGAAACTCCCTTTACCTTGGATCGGGGAGGTGACCAGAGTAAGGGTGGTGTTACAATCCCATCCTACCCCTCTCAACATAAAATTACAATCGCAAAATGGAAGGCAACCACTCAGTACTGGGAATCATGGCCTAACCAAGTTGATACACACATTTTTGGGGGACATAATTCAATCCATGACACCAACCCATGATCTAGAAGGTTAGATGAAAAAGAGCTTGCTATGTGTTGTGAGGCTCAAAGGATGGGGATGAATCAGGGAGGAAAAGAAATGAAGGAAGAGCGTGCTATGCTGTGGGAGCCACAAGAGCAAAAGTGGAGAGGTGGGAATCTGGGTGGGAGAAGCAGTAAATAGGTGAACCTCGCTTCATCTGGTGAGGAGATTATTTAGAAAAGTGGAAAAAATGTTGAAAACATGGTAGAGAGTTTGGCAAAAAACTGTCAAAGCATTAAATGCCAAGTGAAGGAATACAGACTTTCTTAAGAGTCAACAGAGAAAAGCTTTGTTATGGCAGTGGTTACCCCTTTATTTGCTTTGCTTTGTTTTTAACAACTAAATAAAATAATGAAAGAAATACCATAGTTAGAAAAACGTTACCATTTTTTATGTCAATAAAGCAGTTGCTCTGTCTCATCTAACTAGATCAGTTCACTGTAGAGCAAATAAAACAGTCCAAGAGCTTTTTATGCCACCTCTGTAAATACATCCTCCCTTTTAATTCATTTCAAAGAAAATTTAAGTGTTATTTATAGTTTCTCACCCCCCACATATTTGTGTCCTTTACATCTGTAATCCATATTTTTTTCATGTTTAATGCTTGACGAATCAAAGCCCTAAGCAGCAACAGAGATAAAGGATGGTCTTTGACCCTGTCCCTTTTGATTTACAGGCTGTACAGGTGCTGTCATTTTGATCTGCCCGAAGGTTAAAGCTTAAAGACAGTATGGAAAGTGCAGTCCCCCAAGGAGATGAACACACTGCAGCGAGCTCCCAGGCAAATGGTATTTGATTTTCTTGCTCCTGGCTGTCGGCCATTTTAAGCCTAGTGCTGGGGGCAATGGTTCAGCCTAGGAAAGGTTTGACAAGTCTGTCCAGGTCTCTAGTGCCACTGAGTAGGGTAGCCCAGATGCAAACTATCTTTGTCTATCAGATCTCTCTGGAAAGCCCAGGTAAGTCCCAAGGCAGAAGTATATATGCATGATAGGTGTATTCCCAAAACTCCCCAGGATCCATTTAACAAAGATCCTCAAATCTTCAGGTTACCCTTAAACCAAATTCACCTTTCAAGTGTCACCCCGCACCAGATCAGCATCACTCAAAAGTTAAATGGAGACTTAAGTCTATTTCAAATCAGTTCCATGCTCTGGAGGTTGCGATGGAACTAGATACACCTCAACTAACCCAGTTCTATTAACAATTTTTAGATTGTCCAGGTATGAGAGAAAATACATTATAATGGAAATATCAACAGGGTCTGGAGTTAGAAAATCTGAGTTTAATTTTACTAGTTGAACTCTCTGGAACCAATCACTTTAATTTCCCTGACCATAATTTTGTCTTACGTAAGTAAATGTATGGAGCCCTGGTGGCACAGTGGTTAAGAGCTACAGCTGCTAACCAAAAGGTCAGCAGTTCAATCCACCAGCTGCTCCTTGGAAACTTTATGGGGCAGTTCTACTCTGTCCCATAGGGTCGCTATGAGCCGGAACGGACTTGAGGGCAATGGGTTATAAAAAGTTATTATCATAATCTCACAGTGTTATTGGGGGAATCAAATAAGAAAACATTTGTGAAACCACATTGTAAACTTTGAACTACTCTACGACTATTTCTTGTTATTATCATATAATATAATACCTTATGCAGCAGTTCCCAAAGTGTTATATGGGGAACTTAGATGTTCTAAGACACTTTCAGAGGAATTGTAAGGGCAAAACTATTTTCATAATAAAACAAAGCTATTATTTGCCTTTTTCACTCTGATTATCTCAAGTGTACAGAGGAGTTTTCCAGAGTCTAAGTGACATGTGATGACATCATCACTCTATCAGCTGATAGAATGGTGTGCTTGTGTGCTCTTGCATTTTCCAGAATTTTCTAAGGTAAATGTTTGGGGTCCTCAATAATTTTTAAGTGTGTAAAGCCATTCTGAGACCAAAAATTTTGAGAACTAATGTTTCATGATATACATTTTGAATAGAATTCAGATTTGCCGCTGAGTTGATTCCAACTCCTAGCAACCCTATAGGACAGAGTAGAGCTGCCCCATAGGGTTTCCAAGGAGTGGCTGGTGGATTCAAGCTGCTGACCTTTTGGTTAACAGCCGCACTCTTTACCAGTGCACCAATATTTAAAAAGATGTCCTTAAATTCACTTTATAATGAAATAAAGCATGTATTTCTTTTCTCCTATGGTAAACATACAATATAAATTAGAGAAGCAAACAGAAATATCTTTAACTGATATGTATTTATGAGTTTATCAACTTAAAAATAAGAATAAAAAATATTGCAATGTCTGTTATATCAACTAAAGTGCTGATTGGGTACTATTTAGCATGTTGCTCTACGGCACACACTAGAAAAGTCCAACACAGTTTGTAAATATCTTTGTAAAATTCTGACTGAACTAAATATTTTTATAAAAATTTTTTAAAATTATATTCTGATTGTATGGTATAGACAAAATGTAGTAACAAGAACTAGGGTGGGAATACTTCTATGTCAGCTAGTATAAGAAAAGAGGCATCACAACTTTCTACTTGGTTCTGCAGTCAGTATTATTTATAAAGCCATAATAATACAAACAAATGAATATTGAATTAATTAAAAATAAGATAAAGATTGCTTTCCTTGGGAAACAAGACTGAAGGAATTGACCTCGGTTGTTATAATCATAAGCAATAAGTACGGTTTGACCTTATAAACTATGCCAATGCATTACAATGATAAAGGTGAAAAAAAAATTTTTTTAATGGGCTTCAGTATTTTGTTTGATATTCTAAGAATTCACCAAAATCTCAAATACACAACACATGTGCTTGCAAATGGCCCTTGGCCATCTGAAACTCTGGTTTATCCAGGCAGATTTTTGTCTGGAATTTGAGCCAAAAGCTGAGTCAAGCAGGTCTGGATCTGAATAGAATCTGAGTGTAAAGCCAGCATGGAGAACACACCTAGCTCCAGAAAGAAAACAAACCAAAGTAGTATGTAGGCGGAATGAAGAATTGGAAGCAACATCCGGGACTTGCTTAGCAAAAGCATTTTAAACATTCCACATCCTACTGAAATAAAAGCCATGGCGAAGACTCGTGTCATGTTCCATCTTTGTTAGCTTTCCAGAGCATGTGTCTTTGTGACAACTGATCATTGGGAGCAAATTGTCCTTAGATGACTTATAGCAGGAAACCTTGGTAAAGGAGAAAAATTCATTCAGTTTAAAACCTCATACTACAGAACAATTTGAGAGATTATCTTAGGATCCATTGGAAAGACTAGAATAAAGTTTCACTTAGCAAAATTAGGCCTGGCAAAGATTGGATCAAGAAAATGACACACTAAAATTGGGCATGCCATAATAGTTCTGGGGAACATTTAATCTCTCTCTCCCCAAACACCGTGACTCCAGAAGCAGTTAACAATTTTACAAGAAGCACTACTTTATTTTCTCTCTTTCTTCTCTCTGGAAAAGAAAGCTACAAGAAGGAGGCTAAAAGAAAGCATTTGTGTATTTTTTTTAGTTGTTACATACAGGAATGATTAGGCATGTGGATGAAGAACGCTTCTCTCTTTTGGGGAAAAAAGATGTTATATAATTTCAAAGTGGCATAGATTTGATGAGATAACTTACAAGAGCTAACACGTACTATTAGCAACCACTCTTCATAGGTGAGAAAGCACCATTCTGCTTTTTCCTAAACGTATCTTTCTCTATTTACTTCCTGAGTTCCTTAAAATAGACTCATGAAATCCTGGAGGAGGGAGCTGAAGGTCAGCTGCTCTTGAATACATGCTCAAATCAAGCTCCCCATAGATAATTTGGTGATAGTCAACCAGACTAAGTGGTTATACCAGAGTCCCCAAATTCACTTGTTGTATGCCATCAAGTAGATTCTGACTCATAGTGACCCTATAGGACAAAGTAGAACTGTGCCATAGGGTCTCCTAGGACTTAATCTTTATGGGAGCAGATCTCTAGGTCTTTTCTCCTGCGGAGCAGCTGGTGGGTTCAAACTGCCAACCTTTTGGTTAGCAGCCAAGTGCTTTAACCACTGTACCACCAGGGCTCCTTCAGATCCACTATACCCATTGTCTTTGAGTTGATTCCAACTCATAGCCACCCTGTAGGACAGAGTAGAACTGCCCCATAGGGTTTCCAAGGCTGTAAATCTTTACAGAACAGGCTGCCACACATTTCTCCCCTGAAGCAGTTGGTGAGTTTGAACCTCCGATCTTTTGGTTAACAGCCAAGCGCTTTAAGTACTGTACCACCAGGGCTCCTTCTAGATCCACTAAAAAAAAAAAAGATTGCCTTCAAGTTGATTCCAACTCATAGTGACCCTGTAGGGCAGAACAGAACTGCCCCATAGAGTTTTCAAGGAGTGCCTCGTGGAAGCAAACTGCTGACATTTTGGTAAAGTACAGGGTCAGTGAAAAAGAAGACCCTCAACAAGATGGACTGACACAATGGCTGCAACAATGGGTTTAAGCATAACAAAGATTGTGAAGATGCCGCAGGACCAGGCAGTGTTTCGTTCTTTTGTACATAGTGTCACTACGAGTCAGAGCCGACTTGATGGCACCTAACAACAGTTATGATTATAAGAAATGAGACAAAAAAGGCCCCAAAAACTATAAAATGAGAACTGCCTTAAAGATAAAATAAAGGGCTAATAAGGCAGACTTATGAATTAATAGCGAAACTGATATATGCCAAAGTTGTAAAGATATATAACCATAGATACAAAATCATATAAAATCAACATTATCTTCATTGGTAGCATTTAATGAACACTGACTATACATGAGGCACTCTTATCATTTAATCCCCACAGCAACCCTAACAGTATGTAATTCTCAGAAATCCTGCTTATATTGGATGCTGCAGAAAAGCAAAGGTCATAGGGAAGTCCTCCCATACCTAGTTTCCTTACTCTTCAGAAACTGAATTGACAGTAAACTTTCACTCATCGCAGGGAGCAGCAGTTGAAACGTCTGATGGTACCAGTAGGGTAGAGGGCTCTTTTATACAAGAAGCAACAGCATGAGAATATATGCAGCACAGAACCCAGCACGGTCATTGTTATGCCACTGTAAACATATGAAGTCAATGAGTAGATGAGACTTAGCACGGGGCCTGAGATCCAATGAGGAGTGCTGAAAAGAATGGGTCTTGTGAATTCAAGCCATCTCACCAGGTAGAAAAGGTGAGGTGAGTAATTATCCCCAGATAGTGACCTTTTCTGATACAGATGAAGCAAAGAATAAAAGATAGCTAACAGGGGAAGCTCACGCTCAAATAATACATACTCCTCATACAGTTGAAATATCACATGAGAGAACTGGATTTTATAAATAATCATAATAATTAGTACAGTGGTGTTTTAAAAAAAAAAAAAACTACAGATGTGATAGTGATGGCTTAAGCAGTTATGCTGAACTTTTTAATTCCATAGATGTTGGAAGACTTTTCAAATTACAAAGTGCAATACAAATGATGATTAATGTAAAATGTAAGTGTCAGAGCCCATTTTTGTATTCAGCTGGTCCCACTAATATAATCTAGTAAAACCAGTGGTGGTCGAGTCGATTCCAGCTCACAGTGACCCCATGTGTGTCAGCATGAAACTGCTCCACAGGGTTGTCAGTGGCTGAGTTTTTGGAAGTAGGTCACCAGGGCTTTCTCCAAGGTGTCTCTGGGCGGACTCCAACCAACAAACTTTCAGTTAGCAGCTGAGTGCTCTAACGGTTTGCACCACCCAGGAACTCCCTATAGATATACTAGAATAGAATAGGTTTTGGATAAGGATCACTTTTAGTTTCTGGCATAAATATATTTCTACCTATCCAAATATACGATTTTGTCTGTCATCTACCTTTGCACACAATATTTACCTAGTGTCGGTTGGGCATTCTCTTGTCGAAGACCATTTTAAACAATTAAAATTTATCTCTGCTTTAGAGAATTCATGTGTCATGAATAACATGGATGCAATTTTGATTGTATATCAAGCAATGTAAATACAGATTAATGTGGTATCAATGTCATTTAAATATAATATTTATTTTACCAACAAGCAAATAATCTGTTACCGTTCAAATAATCTTACATCGGAAATGAAATGCTTAAAATTTCACAAAAAGAAATTAAGTAATATTTTTATATTGGTTACTCAGTGAAGTTTTTCTGATTTACCTGTCCTAAAATGTTCTAAAAGTTCCTCACATAGGATTTATACAACTAGCTCCCTTTCACAGTGATTCAGGCTCTAAAATCTTAATATTGAACATGTAACTTTTCATATGATGCTGATGATATTTTATGAATAGAATTGTGAAACACCATGTTTCTAATCTATAAGGCTTCCAGTAAAGAACTTGCTTGATGAGATTAGAGCCTTATTTGTTTACTAAGGAAGTCAGAAGTTTTGCATTTTGAGTTTACTCCAGCCTCAAAAGAAGCCCCAAGGGAGTCATCTGCTTTAAAAATAATTATAATCAATAATCTTGGAAGCCTCAAACTCATAACCTAAAGAAGAGTTAACTACAAGAAAGCTGTTCTATGGCAGAAATTTCAGATTTGTATTCCAAGGCGGACTCGTTATTGATTCTTTACAAATCAATTTCTTTATGTATAAATGGATGATTACAGATCATAGAAGCTTCTGTCTCTCGGTGTGAATAATCATAGAGATTTGCATATACTTTTAATACCACATGGCCCAGAGGAATCATAAAAAAGAATTGAGAACAGGAAAAGCCAGAACAGCATGCATCTAATTAGGATTACATTTAGCTGAGTTAAATCAGACACAAATATAGTTTGTGATTCCACAAATGTATTGTTCTCAAATTTATGGCAATTAGTTACTTCAGGGACATGACAAATATTACTACATTAAACAAGTCTTCAAAACTACAGGTTAAACTAAATCAGAAGAAATGTACATGGCTAAATAGCTTGTTCTTTAAGTACAATATTTTTCAGCTTTATGTGTTGTGTTAATTTGTTCCTCTATTCCTTCAGCAAATATTAGGAAGCTACTCCTTGCCATGCCAGAGCTAACACAAAATAATACTATCGTACAGTCAAACCCATTATGACTATGTATTCATAATACCAGTTAACATGTAGTCTATTCAGGCTTATAGTGACCCCAATTGTGTCAGAGGGGAACTGCTCCACTGGTTTTCAATGGCTGATTTTTTTTGGAAGCAGATCTCCAGGCCTTTCTTCTGAGGTGCCTATGGTGGACTCGAACAGCCAACATTTTGGTTAGTAGCTGAATATGTTAACCATGCGCATCACCCAGGGACTCCATGTGTCTATAACATTAGCCCATAAATAATTATGGTAAAAGTAAAAATTACATAACTGTATATCAAAATCAGAAATTAAATAATTTAGAACAGAAGTTGGCAAATTTTTTCTATAAAGGGCCAGATAGTAAATATTTTAGGCTTTGCAGGCTAGATGATCCCTGTTGCAGCTACTTTAATCTGCCTTTGTAGCCCAAAAGAAGCCATAATAACAGACAATACATAAATGAATGAATGTGGCTGTATTCTCATAAACCTTTATTTATGGACAAGGAAATTTAAATTTCTTATAATTTTCAGGTGTCCCAAAATATTACTATTATTTTGATTTTTTTCAACGATCTAAAAATGTGAAAATCATTCTTAGCTTGTGGACTGTACCAAAACAAATGGGAGGTGGGATTTGGCCCATGGGTCATAGAGCTTGATGATTACTGATTTAAAATATGAAGATATTCTCTCTTATAAAAGTCACTTTCTAAAAAAATGTTATCTGTTTGCATGACATGAAGAAACAATTTTGTGTTTCACGTACAATTTTAAAGTTTCTAAGAGGGCACTTTAAACAGTATTGCCAAGCTTCAATATACTTAGAGAAAGACTCCCTTATTGAATTTAATTTGAATTCACTGTAAAAAATGCCTCTCTTTGGGTGAAGAATTTTGTAGTATGCTTCCCCTCAGTGTCATGAAAACTTTTGTTGCATTCATCTGATCTGGCTTATCCAAAATATCTTGATACATCTTTAAACATTGGAATTTAAACAAGCAAGAGCAAAATATATAAAACGTTGAGCCCAAAGTGCCTTCCCTGTGGTTCATTCAACCATATGAACACTCATCCACAGAGCCCATTCTCTGCTGCAAATGACCCACCGTTGGCGAACCAGCTGTGTCTACACAAGTGGTGTTAAAATGACGGACCCAGCTGAGGACAGTTGCATTTCCCAGAATGCCGAAGAGCTATGTCATGTGTGTTGCATAACATGTATTTTCAGCCAACTCATCTGACATAAATTATTTGAGATAGTTTTCTTATTAACTCAAGAAACCAGACCATTTTAAATATCTGTGAGATTTTAAATATTTCTGGATAGTTGGCATCTCTCTCTGTTCCAAAGATTCTGGAAAACATTAATTGAAATTAAAAAAAATGCCAATAATATGAAAATTGCCTTTTCAACATCTGTTTCATTTCTCAAAATGAAACATTTTAGATAATCACCATTTCCTTTTCCTCAGTTTTTAATCATTGATACAGAAGTTATGATTATTTAATTCCTATAATTTTTCTTTCTGAATTCTGTCTCTTGGTTTTGCATTTCCTTTGAGATTTTTGATTGCAGGGAATGTCAAGAAATATTGGTGGGGTGGGATCTCCCTTGAATTTCTCTTTGAGTCTGTGTAATGTAAGTACGACAACATACTTATACCCAAAAAGTGATGAACAACATACTTAAGTGTAGAGAATTTTTAAAGCTGTGACTTTGAGAGGAAAAGATTTTTGATGAATTAAAAAAAATGCAAGACATGAAGTGAAAACCTGGAACTGTCAGCAAATGGAATAATAAAATTATGCTGCTGGAATCATTTCTTTAGTTTGAAGGACTCTGCCAAAATCATGAGATGGTAACATTTTGTATCTTTCTCAAGGTCATAATTGCAAGTGAAATTATCTTAATGCTTCTAACTTGTTCTTAGTAGAAAGTAACCCATCATTTAAAAAAAAATTTAAAAAGATTAGCACATAATTTAGCAATTTAGCAGATGGTATTTAAAATGAGAGCAAGATCTTCTAGGAGTCATTCCCTTCAGATGAACATAAAGTTACAGTGGATTAACCAAACTCAGAGCTGAAATATGACTTTATGTCTGTTTGGTCTCTTAAGTGACTGGAAAATATGTTAGGTCAAGCCATTGTTTACATTCCTAAGCAATATATTTACATTGACCATTCAAACAATAAATAACAATAAGAGGAAGAAAAAAAATGTTCTTTCTGGCAAATATTCTCACATAGGTTATAAACTAAAATGGTTCAACATTAAATGATAATAAAGCTCTCTCTCTGGATTCTGCAAATCTTCAGAACGGAGTTCTTGACATCTCTGCAGCAAGTTTTACCTGTGGAAATGCTAGCTTCAGAGTAATATCTAGTAAGGAAGCACAGGTTAGGAAGGCAACATAAATGTGACTCATTGCAGCAACAGTTCTAATGAACGCTTTTCCCTGCCTTCGGCAGATGAAGAATATTAAAGCTTTGTCCCTGCTGAGCATGCCAGGTATTTTCTATTTGTTAACTCCCCGGAAACTTGTCGTCATGTCTCCTGGTGAGTATAAGATGGTACTACATTGTGTAGTTGCCAGCTGGTAGGAGCAAAAACACCTGGGCAAGGTACTTGTTAAATGGCATATTTCTTCTCTGTGGCAGGCACTATAGACTGAGAAATCTGCTTATTAGTTCAGCCTATTTTTTTTTTAATTGCCCAAAGTGTCAGTTTAATAGTTTAAGTCTTGCCTTTACCACCACTGCTCCAAGAAATGGTGGTGGTATTTTCTTTTTTCCTGTCTCCCATTGGGCTAACCATTTTACAACCTGTTGCAATGAATCCACCATTATTTCTTTATTCATTGCTGTTCTCAAAGGGCTATATTTATTATAGCAAAGTTCAACCGCTAAGGGGACAACTATTTTTATCTATACAGAATCAGAAATTAACGTATTGTTGTGGACACTGATTACTCACAAATATAATAGCGTTGACTAATTAGGGATATGTGCTGATTTGCTATCCATATTTAAATCTACAGTATAAATGTAGGATTATGAACAGAATGTCTCATTTACATACTGAATAGCCTTCAACTTCATATACTAAGGTGTGAGCAAGAAATGAAAGCCTTTCTAAAACCACAGTAATAATTCATTACTATTTTTAATAAATAAAATGTATTAGAAACATTTTTATTTAGCATTTTTTCCTTGCCTTTGGTATTCTAATTATGATTTGCATGAATGTTGTTGTTGGGTTCTGTTGAGCCAATTCCAACTCTTAGTGACCCCATGTGACAGAGGAGAACTGCCTGATAGGGTTTTCTTGGCTTTAATCTTTGTGGAAGCAGATCACCAGGTCTTTCTCTCACAGAGAGGCTGAGTGGCATCAAACCACCAACCTTTCAGTTTGTAGCTGAGAGTTTAACCATTGCATCACCAGGGCTTAAATGCTATGTTGCTTGAAATACAATTCAATCCTAATTCTTCTCATAATTAAATTAACAGAAGAAAACAGGCATCTATATCAACTTGTATGTCACAGGTCACACACTCTCAAAATCCAAGATGTGTCTAAATTTTATCAACGACTCACATTTCCCTGATGCTGTTTCCTCACTACCTTTTAAAGCATAAAACCAAACCCATTGCTGTTGAGTCAATTCTGACTCTTAGCAACCCTATAAACCCATTGCCATCAAGTTGATTCTGACACATAGTGACCCTATAGGACAGAGTAGAACTGCCCTACACAGTTTCCAAAGAGCTGCTGGTGGATTTGAACTGCTCAAGTTTTGGTTAACAGCCATAGCTCTTAACCACTGTACTACCAGTTATAGCGACCAGTTATAGCGACCCTATAGCCCTTAAAAAATCCATTCCAATTATTTCTCGGTGAATGCAGGAAATTCCTCATATGTGTTTTTAATACAGTGCCCTGAGGAACCACCTGACATCTGCCATTTTCCTCCTGTTTCTCCCACGATGATATCAGTTCTTAGTGGCGGTGGTAGTGACGGCGCTGGTAGTGATGGTGGTTGTGTCCAGTGCTGGGACCTCAGAGGCCCTTGGAAACCTAAGAGGGAATCTTACAACCACTGTAGCCACTGCCACTGGCACTCAGCCAATAATCACACCATGCCAATACATCAACATATATAACAGTATCTCTTTCCCAATTTTGTCTAAATTAGAGGATGTGCTAATATTACTAAGAAGTCTCATGCAAAACCCCTTAAAGATCTAATCTACTTCTTCCTTTCTGAAATTCTCTTGCTCTATTTCTGAGATATTATGAATTTTTATGAGAATCACAAATTTTAGTCAAACACAGTTATTAATATCTTTTGTCTTTAGACAAGAACTTTCAATGCATACTCTAATAAAGTTGAAAGTCACACAGCTCTGGAATTAAATTGTCATTTATATGAAACCTTGAGAAAGTTCTATATCTCTCTGAGCTTTATATCTATGATCTTGGGATATAATGCCCAGCAAATAAGCGATCAACAAATATTAACTATCATCTTTTTTTTAATTTCATCTCTTGACTTTTCTCATAACATTTGCATGACTGAGACTTTGTCAGGTTATTTTTTTACAGGAACTATGAATCTTTTCTGTTTCTAATTAATAAGTGACTAATAATATAATAAACCCATTGCCATCAAATCGATTCTGACTCATCACAACCCTATAGGACAGAGCAGAGCTGCCCCACAGGGTTTCCAAGGAGCAGCTGGTGGACTCGAACTGTTGACCTTTTGGTTAGCAGCTGAATGTTTAACCACTGCACCGCCAGGGCTCCAACTCATAATTAGGTACTTAATAAATAAAAACTATAATCATGATGTCCACATGTTCCCACTTACCTAGAACATTTGTTGACTCGGTTTAATTATTAGTAAAGTGTCCCTTTTATTCTCAAAAGGAGCAAGGAAAGGTATTGAAAGGAGCATCTCAGAAGAGCTAGTATTAAAGATAGCATAGGTTCAAGTTGGGAATCACAAATAACCCTGGTCTTTAGTTGTTGTTAGCTGCCATCAAGTTGGACCCCAAAGTACCGTCAAGTTGGATCTGAATGACAAACTTTATGATCACCCTGGCTATAAAGCAACTGGTTTAAGTTCAAAAGCTATCAGTCCTCCCTTTTCTGGTAAGCTATCTTTTTTTTTTTTTAATTGTCTTTGTTTGGGACTTTGCAATGTTAAACTTAAAATAGGGAAATGACATTTATGCATTAACAGGTAGTTAATTAACACTCACTTCAACAAACTGCTCCGTTAGGTCTACGAGGTCAACAAAAATTAAAAAGGCAAAGTCCTTATCAGTTTTCTCGATATCCTGTCCACGGACTAGAAATATTTAAGAACCATGTTCCTAAATCAAAAATCACACATCCTTTAACCTTTTACTTACAGAAATAATTGTCTGCCCTTTTTCTTCTGCAACTTAAAAAAAAAATTCTCAATTCGTGCAGCTCAGAGTAGAATACCAAACACTGAGGATCGATTTGCAAATCTAGTAAGAGGATGGCTTCCTATCTTAACTACACCATATCTTTAATGCTTAACCTCCTTGCTCTTAACCTCCAACAGCGTTTCTCATTGCTCTCACTATCTGGAACTCGTCAGACTGCCTTTCACTAGGCTTTTAAATAGGGATGTATCTGTCTCCCCAGCTGTACTACAGGCTCCTTGAGGGCAGTGAAAGCACCTCAATAGTAATATTAATTGTAATTTATTAATATGTGCCAAATGTTTTACATTCTTTAGTTATTTAATTCTTAGAAAGGCCCTTTAAGGTATATGTTACAAATTAAAAAAAAATAATTTTTTTTAAAGGGGGAAAGTAACTTACCTAAGCTCACCAGCTAGAAGGAATAGAATCAAGATGTGATTTACACTCATTTTAGAAACCCTGGTGGCATACTGGTTAAATGCTACAGCTGCTAACTAAGAGGTCGGCAGTTCAAATCTACCAGGCGCTCCTTGGAAACTCTATGGGGCAGTTCTACTCTGTCCTGTAGGGTTGCTATGAGTCAGAATCAACTCAATGGCAGTGGGTTTGGTTTTTTTTTTTTCTTCTTCTTCTTTTGGTTTGATTTCAAAACCCATGCTCTTGGCGCTTCCATTATTCTTTTTTATATACCCTAAAGTATGTCAAATTCTCTAGGCACCAGATATAGTACTCCCCCCCTCCAAAAAAAACCTCTTGCTGTTGAATTGATTCCGACTTGTAGCGACCCTATAGGACAGGCTAAAACTGCCCCATTTGGCTTCCAACGAATGGCTGGTGATTTGAACTGCAGACCTTTTGGTTAATAGCTGAGTCCTTAACCACTGCACCCCAGATATAGTAACCATTCAGAAATGATTTCTTTATTAATATACTTAAATAAGCTTACAATATAAAACAGAGAAGCAAATTTTAAAGGTTTTCAACAGGAAGCCAAGGGCAACGTGGTTTTCTAAATCAATTTTTTAATCATAAATTATCTGTTCACCCACTCAATAAACGTTATCGAATGAAGGAACAAATATGTTCAGGACTATAGCTTTGGTTTTCTCTGTTTTGTTCTGTTCTTTTCATTTCCAGGTTGAGCTTTCTATTTAAAACAAAGTCCCCACTCAACCTGAGCCCCCCGCACAGGGTCTGCGTGACATCCAGGAGACAAAACATTTGACCTCAATGTGGATTTGGCTAGAGAGGCAAGCATCTATTACAAAAGTAACTCAAAACCCAGGAACCTAATTCTTGTCAGAAGAAAGCAAAAGACAAAGGCACCTTCTCTACTGAGGATTCAGGAAGAAAGAAAGAATGGGGATGTGAAGTCTGTAGTGACAAGAGCAATATTTTTAGCATCCTCTGAGAATCTCTTCTAATGTTTCTGGCTGTGTGAGGAAAATAAAAAATTATAGAGCCAAAGTCAGAGAAAAAAAGTAAATAAAGCACACTATACATTTCCCTTTTTGACTTTTTGTTTGTTTGTTTTTCTATTTCTACTTAAAGATGGGACTTTTCTACATCCCCTCTAAGTTCTCGATGTTAAATCAAAATAAATAGGGGAAAGTTTCAACTAGAGAAAAACTTCTCTTCATTTGTAAGGAGTACATCAATCTGTTTTATACCAACTCAGTCCTAGATGTGATGCCAGAAGCCTCCTAAATACTTGGTACAGTTCTGGATTTTGCATTTCCATCTTGAGCAATATTTCTCTAAAGGTCATTTGCAGAAAAACTACAACGGAGTGGTCTGGATGCTTATTAAAACAGATTTCTATACCCTGCCTAATCCCTACTTAAACAGAACCTCTGGCTTGGAGCCTATGAACCTACATTTTTAAGGAAGCTCTTTAGGTGGTTTTTAAATGCGTAGAAATTTGAGAGCCACTCACTGGTTAGGTGTCAGGTCATAATAAATCCCATTTATAGAATGGTCTGGTATTACCTATTTCTTAATCAGTTCCTCAAGATTCCCTCAAATTTCCTCACAATCCACACATTCTTTGCTAGAGTTTTGCAAAAGCACCCAGGATATTACATAAAGCTCTTAGTATTTGAATAAGTAGAATAAGCTTGGATTAGAGTCCCAGTTTTTTGTTGGTTACCAGTTGTAACTTTAAGTAATTGAAATTAATCTCTATAAATTTTAGTTTCTTTATCTGTAAAATGGAAGTAGTAGCATCTGACACACATTTTGTAAGGGTTAAAAGTGATAAGGTAGTTAATATTCCCAGCATCATAAATAATTTAAAATTTCCATTCCTTATCATTTTTATGTATTTTTATTCTTTATGCCTAAACTTAGGGCCTCACTGTACTCTTTTAGCCAAGCTGGAACACTGGGTCATTAATTACTTCGGTCCCAAGGTCTCTGGGATAAAACGACATCAGTCATGTGAAAGGGAGGGGTGAAGGCACACCTGAACGAAGATGGATCTGAGCACAATCCCTGCCTTTCCCAGCTGCATCCATTCTGAGACGGAGTTGAAATTCCCGTCTGGCCTGGAGCACGGCTGTTCTGCTTCCCAGAGCTCCTTGGAAACACAGCTTTAAGCAAATCTTATACAAAAAAAAACCACAGGTTTAGTCAAAAAACAAAGAGCAATTGTTATCTTTATAAATTAATTATGCAATTCACAAAACTAATGAAAATGCCCTTTTTTTACAGAGAGGCCTCTTCTGGCATATTTTAAATCTTCCTACAAGAAACACAGTCTCTTCGTGAATTTTCAGGAACATTTCCACTGTGTCACAGACCAGAAGAATGAGTCGCGTCTCTTTTCTCCAGAGAATAATGCTTTTCCTTAGTCCTCAGCTTCCTGCTTGCCTCAGGAAACTCAGGTGGCAGGGAACCAGAGAGAAGCCACGAAGAAATCACAGTCCCTAAGCCTTCGGAGAGAGCAGGAGCCTTCCAATGGTCTCTCATTTACTGGAGAAGGCTGGATACAAATGGTATTGCACCTGCCTGGGAAAGAGCCAAGGCTTTTCGTGTGATTCTGACGTTGGCACCCTGATTTAATGATCGAGAGCCAATGACATCTGTTCTTCCTGCTCTGCCACTAAAGTACCTCTGAGGCAGTCACTGACCCTCTGGGTCTTTCTTGGTCTTTTTTTCTCTAAAATGGAGCTTACCTATAATCAATACAAAGTTGTCAAGGATTTCATTTTGCTTGGATTCACAATCAATGCCCATGGAAACAGCAGTCAAATCAAACCATGTATTGCATTGGGCAAATCTGCTGCAAAAGACCTCTTTCAAGTGTTAAAAATAAAAGATGTCACTATGAGGACTAAGATGTGCCTGACCCAAGCCTACTATTTTCAACTGCTTCATATGCATGCAAAAGCTGGACAATCAATAAGGAAGACCAAAGAAGAACTGAGGGGCTTTGAATTATGGCGTTGACGAAGGATACTGAATATACCGTGGACTACCAGAAGAAGGAACAAATCTGTCTTGGACAAAGTACAACCAGAACGCTCCTTAGAAGTGAAGATTGAGAGACTTCGTCTTACATACTTTGGACATGTTATCAGGAGGGACCAGTCCCTGGAGAAGGACATCATGCTTGGTAAAGTAGAGGGTCAGCGAAAGAGAGAAAAACCCTCAACGAGATGGATTGACACAGTGGCTGCAGTGATGGGCTCAAGCATAACAATGATTGTGAGGATGGTGCAGGACGAGGCTGTGTTTTGTTCTTCTGTACATAGGGTTGCTATAGTTAGAACAACTCGACGGCACTTAACAACAGCATAATATATATTTCACTATGAACTGCTTACTATTTTTATCAAGAAATATTTATTGAACTCTAATATGTTCCAAGAACAATTCTAGGCACTGAGGACAATGGTGAATACAACCAAAGCTTTTGCTTTATGGGGTTTATAGCTTACTATGATTCTTGAATAATAATTTTATCTTTATTTTATCAAAATAATATTAGTAAAATTAAACAAACCAAACTCGTTTCTTTCAAATCGATTCTGAACTCATAGTGACCCTATAGGACAGAGTAGAGCTGCCCCATAGGGTTTCCAAAGCTGTAAATCTTTACGGAAGCAGACTGCCACATCTTTCTCCCACAGAGCAGCTGGTGGCTTCAAGCTGTAGACCTCGTGGTTAGTAATCGAGCTCTTTAAGTACTGTGCAATGAAGGCTCCCAAATTAAAATAAAAGAGCTACTATAATTGAGCACTAAATTAAACACTTCCCTAGTGCTTAAAACCAAAGAGAGAAACAGTAGGTTTTATGTCGCATTGGCTGATAAAAGCAATCATACTATTTAGGAGAGAAAACTTTTTATTAAAAAAATAATAATAATAAGATGGATTCTAAAGAAATTATCACTAGAATCATTACTTTAATGAGAATTTAAAACAGTTCACACAAGAAGTCTTTACTGGTAGACTGACAGAACATACACACTCCTTCCTCAAAGAGCCACTTGAAAAAATACCCCCAGAACTTAAATAACGTTAGCACCAATTAGTGGCAGAATCATGGGGTTTTTTTGTTTGTTTTCTTTTTGCTCTAAATCGCAAGGTCTAAACTCTATTGAAGTAATAAATGAGCAAGAGTTTTCAGACCCTTTTCCAGTTAAAAGAATATATATTATGCAAAGAGCTGGTTTAAGTTAACTTAAAATAAACATCAATATTTAAGGAGATACTCTTCAAACTGTTTGAAAACAAAATAGAAATAACGTTAATTGATCCACAAAATCCTGATGGTTTTTTTTTTTTTCTTTTTAGTGCAATACCTCTATGTATTCCTTCCATCTTTTATTTTCATTTTTTAAATTTTTTTCTTTTTATAATTTTTATTGTGCTTTAAGTAAAACTTTACAAATCAAGTCAGTCTCTCACACAAAAACTCACATACACCTGGCTACATACTCCCAATTACTCTCCGCATAATGAGACAGCCTGCTCTCTCCCTCCACTCCCTCCTTGCATGTCCATTTCGCCAGCTTCTAACCCCCTCTACCCTCTCATCTCCCCTCCAGGCAGGAGATGCCAACATAGTCTCAAGTGTCCACCTGATCCAAGAAGCTCACTCCTCACCAGCATGCCTCTCCAACCCATTGTCCTGTCCAATCCATGTCCGAAGAGTTGGCTTCAGGAATGGGCCCCGTCCCGGGCCAACAGAAGGTCTGGGGGCCATAACCACCAGGGTCCTTCTAGTCTCAGTCAGACCATTAAGTCTGGTCTTTTTATGAGAATTTGGGGTCTGCATCCCACTGCTCTCCTGCTCCCTCAGGGGTTCTCTATTGTGTTCCCTGTTAGGGCAGTCATTGATTGTGGCCAGGCACCATCTAGTTCTTCTGGTCTCAGGATGATGTAGTCTCTGGTTCATATGGCCCTTTCTGTCTCTTGGGCTCGTAATTACCTTGTGTCTTTGGTGTTCTTCATTCTCCTTTGATCCAGGTGGGTTGAGACCAACTGATGCATCTTAGACGGCTGCATGCTAGCATTTAAGACCCCAGACGCCACTCTTCAAAGTGGGATGCAAAATGTTTTCTTAATAGATTTTATTATGCCAGTTGACTTAGATGTCCCCTGAAGCCATGGTCCCCAAACCCCTGCCCCTGCTACACTGGCCTTTAAAGCATTCACTGTATTCAGGAAACTTCTTTGCTTCTGGTTTAGTTCAGTTGTGCCGACCTCCCCTGTATTGTGTGTTGTCTTTCCCTTCACCTAAAGTGGTTCTTATCTACTATCTAATTAGTGAATACACCTCTCCCACCCTCTCTCCCTCCCTCCTCTCATAACCACAAAAGAATGTTTTCTTCCCAAACTATTTCTCAAGTTTTTATAATAGTGTTCTTACACAATATTTGTCCTTTTGCAACTGACTAATTTTACTCAGCATAATGCCTTCCAGGTTCCTCCATGTTATGAAATATTTCACAGACTCCTCACTGTTCTTTATTGATGCATAGTATTCTGTTGTGTGAATATACCATAATTTATTTACCCATTCATCCGTTGATGGGCACCTTGGTTGCTTCCATCTTTTTGCTATTGTAAACGGTGCTGCAACAAACATGGGTGTGCATATATCTGTTTGTGTAAAGGCTCTTATTTCTCTAGGATATATTCCAAAGTGGCTGTACCATTTTACATTCCCGCCAGCAGTGTATAAGTGTTCCAATCTCTCCACAGCCTCTCCAACATTAATTATTTTGTGTTTTTTGGATTAATGCCAGCCTTCTGGAGTGAGATGAAATCTCATTGTAGTTTTGGTCTGCATTTCTTTAATGGCTAATGATCGTGAACATTTCCTCATGTATCTGTTAGCTACCTGAATGTCTTCTTTAGTGAAGTGTCTATTCATATCTTTTGCCCATTTTTTAATTGGGTTAATTGTCTTTTTGTTAGTTGAGTTTTTGCAGTATCATGTAGATTTTAGAAATCAGGCGCTGATTGGAAATGTCATAGCTAAAAACTTTTTCCCAGTCTGTAGGTAGTCTTTTTACTCTTGGTGAAGCCTTTGGATGAGCATAGGTGTTTGATTTTTAGGAGCTCCCAGTTATCTAGTTTTTCTTCTGCATTCTTCATAATGTTTTGTATACTGTTTATGCCATGTATTAGGGCTCCTAACATTGTCCCTATTTTTTCTTCCATGATGTTTATCGTTTTAAATTTTACATTTAGGTCTTTTATGCATTTTGAGCTCGTTTTTGTGCATGGTGTGATGTATGGGTCTTGTTTCATTTTTTTGTAGATGGATATCCAGTTATGCCAGCACCATTTGTTAAAAAGACTGTCTTTTCCCCCATTTAACTGTTTTGGGGCCCTTGTCAAATATCAACTGCTCATATGCGGCTGGATTTATGTCTGGATTCTCAATTCTGTTCCATTGGTCCATGTATCTGTTGTTGTACCAGTCCCAGTCTGTTTTGACTACTGTGGCGGTATAATAGGTTCTAAAATCAGGTAAAGTAAGGCCTCCCACTTTGTTCTTCTTTTTCAGTAATGCGTTATTTATCCTGGGCCTCTTTCCCTTCCATATGAAGTTGGTGATTTGTTTCTCCATCTCATTAAAGAATGTCATTGGGATTTGGATCGGAATTTCATTAAATGTATAGATTGCTTTTGGTAGAATAGACATTTTTGTAATGTTAAGTCTTCCCATCCATGAGCAAGGTATGTTTTTCCACTTATGTAAGTCTCTTTTGGTTTCTTGCAGAAGTGTTCTGTACTTCTCTTTGTATAAGTCTTTTACATCTCTGGTAAGATTAATTCCTAAGTATTTCATCTTCTTGAGGGCTAATGTAAATGGCGTTGATTTGGTGATTTCCTCTTGGATGTTCTTTTTGTTGGTGTAGAGGAATCCAACTGATTTTTGTATGTTTATCTTGTATCCCAATACTCTGCGCAACTCTTAGTTTCAGTACTTTTCTGGAGGATTCCTTAGGGTTTTCTGTGTATAAGATCATGTCATCTGCAAATAGAGATACTTTTACTTCCTCCTTGCCAATCTGGATGCCCATTATTTCTTTATCTAGCCTAATTGCTCTGTCTAGGACTTCCAGCACAATGTTGAATAAGAGCGGTGATAAAAGGCATTCTTGTCTGGTTCCCGATCTCATGGGAACGCTTTCAGGCTCTCTTCATTCAGGGTGATGTTGGCCCTTGGCTTTGTATAAATGCCCTTTATTATGTTGAGGAATTTTCCTTCTATTCCTATTTTGCTGAGAGTTTTTATCAGCAATGGGTGTTGGACTTTTTCAAATGCCTTTTCTGCATCAATGGATAAAATCATGTGATTCTTGTCTTTTGTTTTATTTATGTGGTGGATTACATTAATTGTTTTTCTAATGTTGAACCATCCCTGCATACCTGGTATGAATCCCCCTTGGTCACGTGAATTATTTTTTTTGGTATGTTTTTTTAATTCTATCGGCTAGGATTTTTGCATGTATGTTCATGAGGGATATAGGTCTATAATTTTCTTTTCTTGTAGCGTCTTTACCTGGTTTTGGTATCAGGGATATGGTGGCTTCATAGAATGACTTTGGTAGTATTCCGTCCTTTTCTATGCTCTGAAATACCTTTAGTAGTAGTGGCGTTAACTGTTCTCTGAGAGTTTGGTAGAACTCTGCGGTGAAGCTCTCTGGAGCCGGGGCTTTTTTGTTGTTGTTGTTGGGAGTTTTTTGATTACCTTTTCAATCTCTTCTTTTGTTATGGGTCTATTTAGTTGTTCTACCTCTGTTTGTGATAGTTTAGGTAGGTAGTGTGTTTCTAGGAGTTTCTAGGAATTCATCCATTTCTTCTAGGTTTTCAAATTTGTTTGAGTATAGTTTTTCATAGTAATCTGATAGGATTCTTTTAATTTCAGTTGGCTCTGTTGTAATATCGCCCATCTCATTTCTTATTTGGGCTATTTGCTTCCTCTCCTGTTTTTTTTTTTTTTTTTTGTCAGTTTGGCCAGTGGTTTATCAATTTTGTTGATTTTTTAAAAAGAAAACAGTTTTTTGTCTTGTTAACTCTTTCAATTGCTTTTCTGTTTTCTATTTCATTTACTTCAGCTCTAATTTTTATTATTTGCTTTCTTCTGGTGCCTGAGGGTTTGTTTTGTTGCTCCCTTTCTATTTGTTCGAGTTGTAGGGATAGTTCTTTGATTTTGGCCCTTTCTTCTTTTTGGATGTGTGCATTTATTGATATAAATTGGCCTCTGAGTACCACTTTTGCTGTGTCCCAAAGGTTCTAATAGGAAGCGTTTTCATTCTCATTGGATTCTATGAATTTCTTTATTCCATCCTTAATGTCTTCTATAATCCAGTCTTTTTTGAGCAGGGTGTTGTTCAGTTTCCAAGTGTTTGATTTCTTTTCCCTGTTTTTCCTGTTATTGAGTTCTACTTTTATGGCCTTATGGTCAGAGAAGATGCTTTGTAATATTTCAGTGTTTTGGATTCTGCTAAGGCTTGCTTTATGACCTAATATGTGGTCTATTCTAGAGAATGTTACATGTTCACTAGAAAAGAAAGTATAGTTGATTGCTGTTGGGTGGAGTGTTCTGTATATGTCTACGAGGTCAAGTTGGTTGATTGTGGCATTTAGATGGGTGTCTTTATTGAGCTTCTTTCTAGATGTCCTGTCCTTCACCGAAAGTGGTGTGTTGAAGTCTACTATTATTCTGGAGCTGTCTGTCTCACTTTTCAATGCTGATACAGTTTGTTTTATGTATCTTGCAGCCCTGTCATTGGGTGCATAAATATTTAATACGGTTATATCTTCTTGGTGTATTGTCCCTTTAATCATTATATAGTGTCCTTCCTTATCCTTTCTGATGGATTTAACTTTAAAGTCTATTTTGTCAGAAATTAATATTCCCACTCCTGCTCTTTTTTGATTGTTGTTTGCTTGATATATTTTTTTCCATCCTTGAGTTTTAATTTGTTTGTGTCTCTAAGTCTAAGGTGTGTCTCTCGTAGGCAGCATATAGATGGATCTTGTTTTTTAATCCATTCTGCTGCTCTGTCTCTTTATTAGTGCATTTAGTCCATTTATATTCAGGGTAATTATGGATAGGTATGAATTTAGTGCTATCATTTTGATGTCTTTTTTTGTGTGTTGTTGACAGTTTCTTTTTCCCACTTAATATCATGTTCTGAGTCGATTATCTTCATATATTGCCCTTTCCTCAAATTTGTTGATTTTGTTTCTCCTGAGTCTCTATTTTTTTCTTGTATTTTATTTTGATGAGTAGGATAGTTTGTTTCCTTTGTGGTTACCTTATTATTTACCCCTATTTTTCTAAATTTAAACCTAACTTTTATTTCTTTGTATTGCCTTGCCTTCCTGTCCATATGGAAGGTGTATGATTACATTTCTTAGTCCCTCTTTATTATTTTAATGTTGTCTTCTTTTATATAATAACATCGCTGTTACCCTGTTTTGAGCTTTTTTTTTTTTTTAATTCTTGCTTTGTTTTTTTGGATTTCCCTGTCTGGGTTGACTTTTGGTTGCTCTGCGCAGTGTTCTAGTCTTGGGTCAATACCTGATATTATTGATTTTCTAACCAAAGAACTGCCTTTAGTATTTCTTTTAGTTTTGGTTTGGTTTTTACGAATTCCCTCAACTTGTGTTTATCTGGAAATGTCTTAATTTCACCTTCATATTTAAGAGACAGTTTTGATGGACATATGATTGTTGGCAGGCAATTTTTTTCCTTCAATTTTTTAAATATGTCATCCCATTGCCTTCTTGCCTGCATGGTTTCTGCCAGGTAGTCCGAGCTTATTCTTATTGGCTCTCCTTTGTAGGTGACTTTTCGTTTATCCTTAGCTGCTCTTATAATTATCTCTTTATCTTTGGTTTTTGTAAGTTTGATTATAATATGCCTTGGTGACTTTCTTTTAAGATCTACCTTATGTGGAGTTCGATGAGCATCTTGGATAGATATCTTCTCATCTTTCACGATATCGGGGAAGTTTTCTGCCAACAAATCTTCAACAATTCTCTCTGTATTTTCTTTTATCCCTCCCTGTTCTGGTACTCCAATCCCTCGTAGGTTATTTCTCTTGATAGAGTCCCACATGATTCTTAAGGTTTCTTCATTTTTTTAATTCTTTTATCTGATTTTTCTTCAAATATATTAGTGCCAAGTGATTTATCTTCAAGTTCAGAAATTCTGGCTTCTACTTGCTCAATTCTGCTCCTCTGACTTTCTATTGAGTTGTCTACTTCTTAAATTTTATTGTTAATCTTCTGAATTTCTGATTGCTGTGTGTCTATGGATTTTCCCAGCTTGTTAAACTTTTCATTATGTTCCTGAATAATCTTTCTAATTTCTTCAGTTGCTTTATCTGTGTGTTCCATGGCTTGTTCTGAGTATTGCCTCATTTCCTTCCTGATGTCTTGAAGCGTTCTGTATATTAAACTTATGTATTCTGCATCTGGTAATTCCAGGAATGCACTTTCGTCTAGAATATCCCTGGATTCTTTGTTTTGAGAGCCTGTTGAGGTGATCGTGGTCTGTTTCTTTATGTGACTTGATATTGACTTTTATCTCTGAGCCATCTATAAGTTATTGTATTAGTTTATGCTTGCTTACTGTGTTGTAGCTTCTTGCTTTGTTTTGTTTTGGTATACCCCTACCGGTTGCTTCAGTGAGCTAGCTTGATTATTTTCACCTTTGAATCTCTGACATCCTGTCCCCAGATGGCTAGAGCTGTTATCTGGTATACCAGTCTAGGAGTCCATTCACTTTTCTTGTATGAATTCAGCTCAGGTTTCCAGGTAGCTGATCATCATGTGTGTGGTACAAGCTCTGTCCTACCATCTTAAAGGGGCAGGGGTGATTGGTGTATGTACTGGTATCTGATTGCAGCAGGGGGTCATGCTCTGAAAAAGGCAGAGGGCTGAGAACTGACCCCTGAGTGTGTCTGAGGAAAGCACGTCCCTGTTTCCTAGAGCATGCAGGTGGGTGGGTTCTGCAGGCGGACCATGGGCACCCAAAGTTTTTGGTTGTAAGGAGCGGGAAGTACCAGTTATCTTTGGACCCCTGTCGTGGGTGGCTGGGTGACCTGAGTGGAGCTACCAGTCCTTAGGTCCCTGATGTGGGTAGGTGAGGATGTTGTTTAATAGGCAAAGCAATGTCAAACATCAAACACCCACCTCTCCACTACACAGCTGAAACAGCTGGAGTCTGCCAACAAGGGCTTTTTCTCCTGAAATAGGCCCACACAGGACCATGCAGAAGGGAAAGCTGCTCAAAGCCCGTGGATGGTTTATGCCTGAACAGAAGTTGCTTCTGTCCTGAGCTCCCCCAGTTAGTGGAGGTAGCAAATTGTCTTTCCCCAAATTGCAAATTTTTCCTTCCCCAAGGCCAGGAGGACAGCTCCAGGTGCTCAACCATGCCTATCTCAGGCCCAGGGAATTCAGCCACTGAAGCCGGCTTAGGGGTGTGGGGGCACAGTAAAACATATGCAAGTACTTAGCATTTGCGGAGAGCGCTGTTCTTCTCAGGTTCCGGAGGTGTGAGTAGGCTGTGTGTCTGGCTACCTTCCCGTGAGGAAACTGCAGCCGAATGCTAGTACCAGCCCACTGTGGCCGCTGCTCTGGGAATGGTGCCTGAGGGCTCACCACAATTCAGGTCCGGTAACTCCTCTCCACTTCTGAATGGTCTCTTCCTTTCCCTGCCCCTCAGTTCGTTTTCTAAGCTTACCTTTGGAGCTCAAGGCTCTCAGCTTGTCACAGATATACTTGTTTTTTCAGATCTTTGTTGTAAAGAGGGCTCGCTGGAAGTGTCTGTCTATTCTGCCATCTTGGCTCTGCCTCCTGCCCTGATGGCTTTAAGGAAGAACCTTCTCTCCTCACCTACTTAATTTTGGCTTGACTCCAGAAGCTTGTCATCATCCCTCTTTTTTGAGAAGTTTCTCACCGGTTGCTCTGTGGTTTTCTCTTCTGTGCCAAGAAGACGTAGGTCTTTCTCTAGCATTGCCTCTTAGTAATCCCTTTACAGAGACCCCAAGAGGCCCATAAGTATAACTTGGCACACAAATATGTTTAGCATCTCTGTAGCACACTAGAAGAGTTTTTATTTTTTTTCTGAGAAGGGATTTTAAATTTTCCTCCTTCTATCTGATTAATACCATATTTCCAAACAAGAAGCAAGCCTATTAATTTACAACCTATTTGCTAGTTGCCCCAGCAACCACCTTTAGCCACTTCTCCCTCAGAGTCATGCATCCTCTTAAATCAGAAAATTGTATATAATTTTATTTGGCTTTATTACTTCCTCCAAGGATATAATAGAATGAGAACAACGTACAAAATTTAAAAAAAAAAAAAAAAAACACCAGAACAAGGACTGTCAAGTCTGTATCCTATTTAGCCACACAGGAACTTTATTTTTTAAACTGGAAAGCATCTTGGAGGTTACTTTGAGCAGTAAGTTGCATTTTGAAAAAGAACCTGGCATTGCTAACAAAATATTCAAGGCTATGCAGAGAATACAACTGTCAGTGAGGGATTTAACAACTCTGCAGCATTCCTTTATACTCCTTAAAAATGTCTTCTTGCTTCAAAATAGAGATATGTCTATATTAAAGAAATACTAATATACAGTCCTCACGTTTTAGTAAATGAGATGAGGAAAGATTCTTGGGAAACAAGGTTTTTCAGTCTCAGTGTCTGAACAAGCAGTCACTTTCCACAGGAGGAAGGTCGATGCTGTTTCTGTTTCAGCTAAATGTTCCCACTTTTTACCTGAGAAGATATCCCATGACTCACCCCTATGGCAGGTGTACTACAGCATTTTATCCATGAGTCAGAGTTAATGTTCTTTAAAAGCAAACTTTTCAAATTATACTTTTAGGTTTACATCTTAAGGTCATTGTAGAAACACCCTTTTCACTTCAGTAGCCACCCCAGGAGTCCCTGGATGGCATAAATGGTTAAGTGCCCAGCTACTAGCTGAAAGGTTGGTGGTTTGAACCCACCCAAGGACTCCTCAAAAGACAGGACTGGCGATCGGCTTCTGAAAAGTCACAGTCTTAAAAACCCTATGGAACAGTTCTACACTATACAAACAGGGTCACTGTGAGTCGGAATCAAGTCCGCGGCAACTAAAAACATCCCACTCCCAGTTACTTGTCTTAGCATTTTTTGAATCAGATTCCTGGAGGAAGAATCATATTGGCCTAGCTTATCTTTTTTGCCAGGCCACAGATTATAAGTCACTAACTAACTGTGGCTTAGCTGTCCTTATATGGGGATTCCCATATTCCAATCAGCTGTGCCTAGGATAGTCTAGGATCATTTGGTTAAATCCATGACTCCCAGATCTGTCCCTTCAGTGGGAACTGGAGGTCACTTCTAGAAGAGGTGAAGGGTAGAGAAATACCATGAAGCATCTGAGGCAGCCCATCATGAGCAGAACACTGGACTGGTTAGCTGGGAACATTAATCATATTTGGATTAATCCATCAAAGTTAGAGTCTTGGAGTTAAAAATGAAGACATTTCATTATGGACACCTGTATAGATACTTTAATTAGATGTCCGAGATGCATAAATGTAGTTAACTGGGCTCTCTCCTTTAAGTCAACTAGCCCCTTCTTTCAAACAAAGTTGGCAGCAACCCTCATGATACAATTTGAGGCATTGCATGTAATCCTGCCTATCTAAATGTATCCTTAAACTTTATTCACTTCTAATGACAACTTTGCTAGGAAAATTTATAACATAAATTCAGTGAAGGTCAATACTATCTTTCTCTGCTGTTTGGCAATCATTTTATGCATTTGTTCAATCAGGTGAACCAAAATTATATCTTCCTCAAGTCCTACATTCAGTCCTTCTTCTTCATCTCAGTAAATGATATTGCTCCTTGCTTTAGAGAAAAGATACAAAGATGGTCAAATTGGGCATAACTTTTCCTCTTGAGTGTCTCTCTCAAAACTACCCTAGGCATAACCACCAATTCACTTTAAAATATCCCTGTATTGTTCCCAAGCGTCTCTCTGCTCTGAGGGAAAAGTGACTGCCTCCTATTCATGATTTATAAGCCTATTTATTAAATCCATTTAATCTCACTTTCATACCTTCTCTTTCTCTCTCTCTGTACAAGTGCCTTCCCCTACCCCATATACTTACTAACTCAACTACTCTATACCCAAAACCCAACCCCAGTGCCTTAAAGCAATATAAAACAAAACAACAACATCAAATTAAATGCCAATGAATGTGGGCCCATCTTCCTTATGGGGTGTCTGTATCAGTACTTCACCAGCATTGATGTAAATCTCATCTCCTTTATGGGTTTTCAATGAAAAACAAACTCATTACACTAAATACATCCTGGATTTCATGGTTTTACTGAAACATGTGAGGCTAACAGGAGAGGTCATATCACACAAAGCATAGATTTTCACTCAGAAAAATCTCCCTTAAACATATCTCTTCCCCAGTTTCTCCCTTTGATCCCCAGGCACTATATCTTGCCTCTCAATTCTCCCACTAAAACGCTGATACCAGCCCTTACCCTTTCTCCTTCACTTATTTTGCAGAGTAAATTTTTTTCCTTCAATAAGAAACACAGCCCAGTAAAGCCCCAGCAGTTCCCTTTTACTGTCTTCTCAGAAAAGTTCTTCCTACCTTTCAAAGAAATCCCCAAACAAGTTGTTAAAAAGATAAATTGCTCTTCATATGATTCCCCATAAACCTTTCTCTGACCCCAGACACCAAAGAGTATCTTTTATACTATATAATTTCTCCAAAGAGAATATACACCCTCTGCTAGTTTTGTAGGTGCCTATAGGTCCCTGGGTGGACCAAAGGGGCAGTGCTTAAAGTGCTCAGCTGCTAAACAAAAAGGTTGGCAGTTCGAATCTGCCAGCTGCTCTGCAGGAGAAAGATGTGACAGTCTGCTTCCATGAAGATTTACAGCCTTGGAAACTTTACAGTGAAGTTCTACTCTGTCCTATGGGGTTGCTATGAGTCGGAATCAACTTGCTGGCATTGGGTTTGGATGGTGCAAGTGTTGGCTCTTGACTACTAACCGAAAGGTTAGCAGTTCAAATCCACTCAGTGGTTCAAATGCACATAGCGACACCACAAAAGAAAGCCCTGCTAATCTGTTTCCCGTAAGAGTACAGCCATTGAAAACCCTGTGGAGGGCAGTCCTACTCTGAAACACATTAAGGTCACCATGAGTCAGAATCAACTCAATGGCAATGGGTTTGGGCTTTTTGTTTTTGTTTTTCCTACTTGCTTCCCTCTTCTTAATCCTCTGTAACCAATCTTTTCAACTCTTAATTGAAACTACTTTATTGGACTTCACCAAAGATCTCTTAGCATCCAATGCCAATGACTTTGTCTAATGTTCACTTTCTTTGTCTTCTCTGAACCAGTTGAAGCCTTCCTATTTGTACTCTTGCCTTGGAAATGTAATGATAAGAGCACAACTTTTGAAGTCAGGCAAGCTCTGGTCCAAATCTAACACTGCTGCTTATAAGTTGTTGTTGTTGTTAGGTGCTATCCAGTTGGTTGCAACTCATAGTGAACCCACGTACAACAGAACGAAACACTGCCCAGTCCTTCACTATTCTCAAAATTGTTGTTATGCTTGAGACCACTGTTGCAGCCACCATGTCAATCCATCTTATTGAGGGTCTTCCTCTTTTTCACTGACCCTCTACTTTACCCAGAATGAGGTCCTTCTCCAGGGACTGGTACCTCCTGATAACATGTCCAAAGTATGTGAGATGAAGCTTCTAAGGCACATTCTGGCTGTACTTCTTCCAAGAAAGAGTTGTTCATTCTTCTGGCAGTCCTTGGTATATATATTCAGTATTCTTTGCCAACACCATTAATTCGAAGGCATCAATCCATTTCTTCATTCTTCCTCATTCATTGTCCAGCATTTACATGCATATGAGGTGATTGAAAACACCATGGCTTGGGTCAGATGAACCTTAGTCCCTAAAGTGACATATTTGCTTTTTAACACTTTAAAGGTCTTTTGCAGCAGATTTACCCAAGGTAATATGTCATTTGATTTCCTGACTGATGCTTCCATGGGCATTGATTGCGGATCCAAGTAAAATGAAATCCTTAACAACTTCAATCTTTTCTCCATATATCATGATGTTATTTATTTGTCCAGTAGTGAGGATTTTTGTTTTCTTTATGTTAAGTTGTAATCCACACTGAAAGCTGTAGTCTTTAATTTTCATCAGTAAGTGCTTCAAGTCCTCTTTACTTTCAGCAAACAAGGTTGTGTCATCTGCATGTCACAGGTTGTTAATGAGTCTTCCTCCAATCCTGACACCATGTTCTTCATATAGTCTAGCTTCTCAGATTATTTGTTCAGCATTCAGATTGAATAAGTATGGCGAAAGGACATAACCTGATGCACACCTTTCCTGATTTTAAACCACACAGTATCCCCTTGTTCAAACGACTGCCTCTTGGTCTATATACAGGTTCCACATGAGCACAATTAAGTGTTCTAAAATCCTCAGTCTTTGAAATATTATCCATAATTTGTTATGATCCACACAATCGAATGCTTTGAATAGTAAATAAAACCTATTGAAATAATTGAAGTCTCCTTTTCTGTTCTATAACTTAGTGATAATACTGTCTACTTCACTGGGCTGTTGTAAGAATAAAGTGAGTTAAAATATGTGAAGCCACCATACAATGACTGAAACTGGTAGGAGTTGAATAAAGTTTGCCTCACACATGCACCAAAATAACAATCTTCTCTGTTATTCTCTCCTTTTTCCTAAGCAACCATTCCTTCACAAAGTCTTTTACTGATTTTATCTCTTCCAATCTGCTAAATGTGATTGACTCCTCCCATCTGCTAAATGTGAGCATATGTTAAAATTAGTTAATAATCTTTCTTCTTCCTCTCCTTTCTCTTTCTCTCCCTCTCTGTCTCTCTACGTCTGTTTCTCTCAAGCTTTAACAACTTTTATGGCTTCAATATATAGTCTTAACATTTCACCTGTTCTTCTATCTTTCCCTCATCTCTTAAAATCTCCATATCTAAAAATAAACTATCTTCTTAGCTCTGAAAACTGCTCCTTCATCAGACATACTTTTCTCTATAGATGTAGTCATTATTCTAGGGCTTAAAATTACTCAGCAACTTCCCCATGAAGACCACAGTCATCAGGACATATCAGGTTGAAGACCTCTACAATTAGCCAACAACCTAATTTTCCTCTGACTGTTTCTCAGAAAAACCATGCAAATTCCTGATGTTGTGCCTTTGTTCTTGTAGATTCTCTTGCCCGGAATACTCTCCCACCCCACCCCAACTTAAGTTCTAAGTTCCTTCAAAGACTAGATCAAATCCCACTTCTATATGAAATCTTCCTCAATTGCCCCAACCTTTTCCCCTGGATCTTTTCAGTGATTATTCTTATTATCACACACTTTCTACTTCACATTCATTTCCTTACATGATTTGGCAAAGGAAAAAGAGGACAATGCAAGAGGAGAAAGAAAAATTAAACACCTATGAAGCCTCTCATTCATCCTAGTCACTGGATTAGGAGCTTTCACTTAATACAATATTCCTGGGAGATAGATGTTATTGTTGCACATTTAACTGTTCCAGTATTCGGCACTTTCATGTTTGTCAAATTTGGAAATTATTTGATGATACTCATTTTTGTTTCAGGTCCCTGAGGTACTTGAGACAGTATGTGCCTAAAATTTGTCATAACAGAATTATACAGCAACTCATAAGCTATTTTCACTATGTTCTTCTTATTTGGGCTGTCACTATCTACACAAATGAGAGGCTGGGTCTCTAACTTTAGTCCATAAAGCTGTCACTACAATCCTCATGGACAATTTACAGTGACATGCCCATAGGCATGTCTAGAAGAAATACATATAAGTGTCATAGTGAAATACTTGGTGGCAATTTATTCTGGTTTTGCTGCTGCTGTAATTTTAATGAGCACACTGCAAGTTCTCATATGGGACCACAATCCATTAGAGTATGTTGCTGTATGCTCTGTGCAGGCACTTGCCTGTCATAAAGTGATCTGTTAACAAAATGAAAATTATGCCTTATTTCCTCAATGTGACAAGAGATAAAATGGTACAAACTTTTGTAAATGACCAACACAATGGATGCCATAACCCATTTACACTTTAAGGACCTCCCCCAAATGAAAGAGCGAGGTCACCATGTGTTCTTAAACTATTGCAGTACATGTGCTAGCACAAATGTTGGCAGAATTCTCTCAAAAGCTGAGCTTCCCTCTACATAACAATGGGGACTCTGCAAAGAATAAACCACATGTAATTCTTTCACAGTTGTTTATTCATGCATTTTCTCTTTATCCTAAAGGGATTTTGTAAAGTGACAAGAAGGGAGGCACCTATAAGCCATTTTCTTATAAATCTCTGTTACTTTATTTCTAAGCTGTAGGTGGTTTGAATAAAATATATTCTTTCTTTCTTTGGTTCATGCAGCTGAGTTCTCTGATCTGCAAGTTTACAGAAGAGAAAGTACAAAAATGCTTTGGCAACATAGTGAATGGAAACCCTGGTGGCGAAGTGGCTAAGTGCTACGGCTGCTAACCAAAAGGTCGGCAGTTTGAATCCACCAGGTGCAGTTCTACTCTGTCTTATAGGGTCACTAGGAGTCAGAATTGACTCAAAGGCCATGGGTTTGGCTTTGGTTTAATACAGTAAACAAAAAAGCTAAAGAAAATGTTTAACAGCAGAATCCACATGAGGTTATAGAGCTTGGATTTCACTGGCTTCATAACCACACCTTTTACTGCAACAGTTATGTGAACATATAGAAACCACTTCCTTCCCAAAGTGGAAAAAAAAAAAAATCACCTTTCAAAATGAATGTGTCTGTGTGGGCATTTTTTTTAAATCACCGTGACAACTTTTACTCCTCCAGTATACGAAATTTGATTGCTGTTTGGAACAATGATAAGGAAGTGTTATGAAAATAAGCAGTGTTTAGCTCATCTTTAAACTGATACTGCTGAAAAAGACAAAAACTTGAGGAAATGGTTATATTGGTATTCGCAGTGTAGAAAAACTTATCCCAGTAATATCACCTACCAATTCCTTCCTGGGTAACACCTGGTGAAATAGCTTTCTATTGTGATTACACAAGATCATGTACAGCAAGAAAATATAGGTTCCAGAATCTGTCATACTGCTTTGACTATCTCTTGTGGTATAAGAGAGCTTCATTTTTGACTGAAGGCTGCTAAGATTCACAGCAAATATATTGTTTTGAGCAGGTTAAATTGCCCAGGATATGATATCAGTAACATGTATGATGTTCCAGAAAATAACATCTCTATTTCCTACATCTCTATATTGTTGATTTTCTCCAAATTAAATATTAAATAAAAATAAATAATGTAACACAGCTGCTCTCGAATGGCTTCTTATCAACAAAACTGGAATAAAAGAAAAGTTTCAGCAATAATTTGCTTTTGTCTAGGATAACCTTGGTTAAATCAAATTGGAAAAACTGCTGAAATTCCGACTTTGTAAACTGAAGGCTGTTCAGGCACTTGGTAGGAGGAAACCAACACCAGTGCTTAATATATAAACATTTGATGTGAAAACAATCAGCTTAATGCCAGCTTTGTTATGTAATTATATCTTTACATATATTTTTATTTATATTTCTAGATAAATAAATAAAGAAACAGAAAGGTAGATGGTTTCCACAGTGTCACACAGCTCATCAGTGGCAGAATCAGGAATCAGGACCAGAATCTAGATCTTCAGACACTTTGAACAGTCTTCCTTGGGTTGCCTTCAGTAACTTAAATTGCAATTGACATAACCCCTTTTTTTTGATTGATCATCAATTTTCTAATCTATCAACTTGCCAGATACTTTCCATCATTTTATCCAAAAGACTTAATCTTAACACTGATTTAGAGATATAGGCAGTGTATGCTTGTAGTTTGTTGGGATTCACTAATAGTTACCCTATCATATCATTATGTTATGTCCCCTGTAGCTCTTATTCCCAATTAGTCATTATCTTGTCTCTTTTTATGTTATTTTCCTCCCACGAAAAGACCCTTGGAAACCCTGGTGGAATAGTGGTTAAGAGCTATTGCTGCTAACCAAAAGGTCAGCAGTTCAAATCTACCAGGCACTCCTTGGGAACCCTATGGGGCAGCTCTACTCTGTCCTAGAGGGTTGCTGTAAGCCGAATTGACTCAATGTCAACAGGTTAATGAGTAGAAGATCCTTAAGGGCAGAGCCAGTGTCTGACCTGTTCAGGCATAAATTCTCCAGAACCCCAGGACCATGACTGGCACGTAGTAACTGATAAGAAATTTTTGTTGAGTAAATGATTCATTCCAAAGGCACTCTTATGAACTTGGTGATTGAAATGCCAAGCTTGCGTTTCTAATGAGGACAGAGATTCTGAAAATTGAGTCATCAACCTAGAGAGATTTAACACTTCAGTGTAAAATATAACTGCTTAAGCTACATAAATTGAAGGTAACCATCACTTAATTTCCTTCAAAAAGACAGAGGCACAAATAAGGTTGAGCTCTACAGTTTCTCTCAGAGAGTCAATGATAACTCAAAGGCACGAGACTTGCAGTGGTCAATGCTTTGGTATTAATTTCTCCACCTTGCTGGAGGTGCCTGCTCGTCTGCTATTTTTGTTAAGTGCCAATAAATCAGTTCTGATTCACAGTGACACTATGTACAACAGAATGAAACACTGCCCAGTCCTGCAACATTCTCACAATTGTTGCTATGGTTGAGTCCATTGTTGCAGCCACTGTGTCAATCCATCTCATTGAGGGTCTTTCCTCTTTTTCACTGACCATCTGGTTTACCAAGCATAATGTCTCTCTCCAGGGACTGGTCCCTCTTGATAACATGCCCAAAGTATGTGAGATGAAATTTCACCATCCTTACTTCTAAGGAGCACTCTGGTTGTACTTCTTCCAAGACAGATTTGTTTGTTCTTCTGGCAGCCCATGGTATGTTCAATATTCTTCACCAACACCATTATTCAAAGGCATCAATTCTTCTTTGGTCTTCCTTATTCATTGTCCAGTTATCGCATGCATACCAGGTAACTGAAAACACCATGGCTTGGTTCTGGCCCACCTTAGCCCTCAAAATGACATCTTTGCTTTTTAACACTTTACAGAGGTCTTTTGCAGCAGATTTGCCCAATGCAAAACCTCATTTGGTTTCCTGACTGCTGCTTCCGTGGGTGTTGATTGTGGATCCAAGTAAAATGAAATCCTTGACAACTTCAATCTTTTCTCCATTTATCATGATGTTACTTATTAGTCCAGTTGTGAGGATTTTTGTTTTCTTTATGTTGGGATGTAATCCATACTGAAGGCTGTGGCCTTTGATCTTCATCAGTAAGTGCTTCAAGTCCCCTTCACTTTCAGCAAGCAAGGTTGTGTCATCTGCATATTGCAGGTTGTTAATGAGTTTTCCTCCAATCCTGATGCCTCATTCTTCTTCATATAGCCCAGCTTCTCAGATTATCTGCTCAGCATACAGATTAAATAAGTATGGTGAAAGGCTATAACCCTGACACACATCTTTCTTGACCTTAAACCATGCAGTATCCCCTTGTCCTGTTCAAGTAACTGCCTCTTGGTCTATGTACAGGTTCCTCACAAGCACCAGTGAGTGTTCTGGAATTCCCATTCTTCACAGTGTTATCCGTAATTTGTTATGATCCACACAGTTGAATGTACTTGCATAGTCAATGAAACACAGGTAAACATCTTTCTTGCATTCTCTGCTTTCAGCCAAGACCCATCTGACATAAGCAAAGATATACCACATTTAATGTCCTCTTCTGAATCTGGCTTGGACTTCTGGGATTTCCTTGTCCATGTACTCCTGCAACCATTTTTGAATGATCTTCAGCAAATTTTACTTGCATGTGATATTAATGATACTTTTCAATAATTTCCACATTTTGTTGGATCACCTTTCTTTGGAATGGGCACAAATATTGATCTCTTCCAGATGGTTGGCCAGATAGCTGTCTTCCAAATTTCTTGGCATAAATGAGTGAGCACTTCCAGTGCTGCATCTGTTTGTTGAAACGTGTCAATTGGTATTCCATCAATTCCTGGAGCCTTATTTTTTGCCAATGCCTTCAGTGCAGCTTGGATTTCTTCCTTCAGTACCAACAGTTCTTGATCACATGCTACTCCTGAAATAGTTGAATGTCAACCAATTCTTTTCAATACAGTGACTCTGTGTATTTCTTCCATCTTCTTTTGATTGTCCCTGTGTAGTTCAGTATTTTGCCCATAGAATCCTTCACTATTGTCAACCCCAGGCTTGAATTTTTTCTTCAGTTCTTTCAGCTTGAGAAATGCCGAGTGTATTCTTTCCTTTCGGTTTTCAATCTCCAGGTCTTTGCACATTTCATTGTAATACTTTTCTTTGTCTTCTCAAGCTGCCTTCAAATCTTCTGTTCAGCTCTTTTACTTCATCATTCTTTTCACTTTAGCTACTCCACATTCAAAAGCAACTTTCAGAGTCTTTTCTGATATCCATTTTGGTCTTTTCTTCCTTTCCTGTCTTTTTAATGACCTCTTACTTTCTTCGTGTATGATGTCCTTGATGTCATTCCATAGCTCATCTTATCTTAGGTCATTAATGTTCAATGTGTCAAACCTATTCTTGAGATGGTCTGTAAATTCAGGTGAAATATACTCAAAGTTGTATTCTGGCTCTCCTGGACTTGTTCTAATTTCCTTCTGCTTCAACTTGGTTATGAGCAATTCTTCTTTTTTTTTTTTTCTCCAGTCAGCCTCAGCTTTGTTCTGATTGATGATATTGAGCTTTTCCATCAACTCTTTCCACAGACGTAGTTGATTCGATTCCTATGTGTTCCATCTGATGAGGTCCACATGTATAGTCACCATTTATGTTGTTAAAAAAAAGTATTTGTAATGAAAAAGTCATTGGTCTTGCAAAATTCTATCATGTGATCTCTGGTGTTGTTTCTCCAAGGCCATGGTCTCAAACTACCAATCCTTTGTTTCCAACTTTTGCAATGTAGTTGCCAGTAATTATCAATGCGTCTTGATTGCACGCTCAACCAATTTCAGACTGTAGAAGTTGGTAAAAATCTTCCATTTCTTCATCTTTGGTCTTAGTGGTTGGTGCATAAATTTGAATAATAATGGTATTAATTGGTCTTCCTTGTAAGCATATGGATACTATCCTATCACTGACAGCGTTGTACTTCAGGATAGATCTTGAAATGTTCTTTTTGATGAACATGACACCATTCCTTTTCAATTTGTTATTCCTGGCATAGTAGACCATATAATTGTCTGATTCAAAATGACCAATACCAGTCCATTTCAACTCACGAATGCCTAGAATATCAATGTTTATGCATTCTATTTCACTTGATGATTTCCAATTTTCCTAAATTCGTACTTCATACATTAAATTTTCCAATTATTAATGAATGTTTGCAGCTGTTTCTTCTCATTTTGAGTCATGCCACATCAGCAAATGAAGGTCCCGAAAGCTTGACTCCAACCGTGTCATTAAGGTTGACTCTACTTTGTGAAGGCAGCTTTTCCCCAGTCATATTTTGAGTGCTTTCCAACCTAAGGGGCTCATCTTCTGGTACTATATCAGACAATGTTCTGTTGCTATTCATAAAGTTTTCACTTGCCAGTCTTTTCTGAAGTAGGCTGCCAGATCCTTCTTCCTAGTTTGTCTTAGTCTGGAAAAGCTCCACCAAAATCTGTCCACCAAGGGTGCCCCTGCTGGCATTTGAAATATCAGTGGCAAAGCTTCCAGTATCACAGGAACAAGCAAGCCACCATAGTATGACAAACTGACAGTCACGTGGTGGGCCTAGCACACAGTAAGTGTTAATTTTTGTTGTAGTTGTCATTGTTGTTTCTGTTGTCTGGCTGAATGGACAACCAGTAATTCCATTTGCCTCCTAAGTCACCCATTTTTTCCCTCAGATGTTCTTTAAGTATAATTTATGTTAAAATACAAAGAAGAAAGTCAAGCTCAAATCCCTGTTACCTGCTATCATTACCACACACTTTTTCAATGCTGTATTCTAACACCCACAATTGCTATTAACTTCATAAAATCCCTTCCAACACCCTGCTCAAGTAAGTATAATTAAGACTTTAAAATACTTAATCTCTAGAAAAAAGATTGAAGTATAAGCTAAAATGTAACTCAACAAATGAGAAACTTTTTGTTTGAAACATTTTTTCCCAACACGGTATGAGTTAGTGATTTGAGAGCAGAGGTATATAAAAGCATGACAGGATCCTCATGCACTGATGCTGGGAGGAAAATTTGTGGAACATTAAAAAGCAGTTTGTTAATACACAGTAAAATGCTTAAAATACATATAAATGTAATCTTATAATTCCATTTTCACAATTTTACCTAAAAGTATGGCTGTTGCAAATTTACATATAAGAATTATATTATGATTTTGTTTAAAAAAAATAAAAAGATGGAAACTAACTAAAGGTATACTAATAGTTTACGTAATTTAAGGTATAAATATACAATAACATTCTCCAAGCTTTTAATAACTATGTACAATAAAAAGGACTTGAGAAATGATTATAATATATTAAGTGGGAAAAAAACAGGTTCAAGGTACAGTAGGACAAAAGTTTTGCTTAAAGATGATGTGTGTATACTTTTTAAATACATTTATATAGCACTCAGCTCTATTCTAAGCACCTTACAAATATTAACTAATTTAATCCTTATATTAGCCATATGGAAGTTGCTATTATTATTATTTCCACTTTATAAATGAGAAAAATTGAGGCACAGAGAGAAAAACAAACTTGCCCAATGTCACACAGCTAGTAGTAAATTGACATGTTCATACTTGAACTAGGATTTCTGGCTCCAGAATCCATGCTCTTAAAAAAAAAAAAAATTTTTTTTTTTTTTTTACCCACTACTTTTTTTTCCTAAGGCTGATATTTGTTTATCCAATTTTTTTTTTAATTTTCTACAGTGTGCCTATATTATTTTTGCTATAAACAAAATGACTTTAGGCATTGCGTATGGTAGGAGATATAGATAATGGATAGCAGAATTTCCTAGATTGGATAACTGTCCCCAACAGCTGTTTCATCTTTGCAAACATGTGGATACATTTTCATGAAAAATGTTTTAAATTTAAATAATCAGTAGAGATATACAAAATGTTTACTTAATATAATTTTTTTAATCTAAATTATTCTATCTCTGCTTAACATTAACAGAATATAAACCTTCCTGCTAACTATAAGGGTATTTTTGGTTTTGTTTTTGTAGAAATAGAGTTTGCATCACAGATTTATACTTTCTTCCTCTAGGTTGTTTCTTGTGATAACAGTTCAAATCTGAGTCATTCAATTGTCTACCTATTATAAATCAACATGGAGACAAATGCGTAACTCTTTAATAAAGATCTGAGTAGGGTTAACACGGAGGTTGGCTTATGGCTGTGGCTAGTCTGCATACTGTACTGGTATTTGTGGGCTTCTCTGGAGAGTAGGACAAGTCTACACGAACAATCCTATTGATATCTATAAGAAAAATATCATTCATTGCACAATCTAACACATAAGCCTAAAAAGCTAAAGCAAAATTGTGTTCCACATGATAATAATGTACTTCTAATATTTAAAATATGTCTTGCAAAGAATTCCGAAGTTTTCACATTTTATTTGTAGACATCTTTTTTAGAAATATGCCATGTGTTTTTTAAGATAACCTCTCTGTTATAGATTGAATTGTGTATGTCCCCCAAAAATATGTGTTGTAAATTCTGACTGCTGTATTTGTGGTTATAATCCCATTCAGAAGTGGGTTTTCTTTGTTATGTTAATGAGATAGAACTAGTGTAGGGTGTGTTTTAAGTCAATCTCTTTTGAGACATAAAAGAGATTAAACCGGCAAGTGAGTGAAGCAGAGATGGGGAAGAGAGATGACAAGCCACGTGAAAACCATCCAGGAGCATAAGCTCAAAGAGACAAGGACCTTCTTCAGAGCCGACAGAGAGAAAAAGCTTTCCCCTAGAGCCGGCACACTGAATTCAGACTTCTAGTCTCCTAAATCATGAAAAAATAAATCTCTGTTTTATAAAGCCAACCATTCGCAATATTTCTGTTATTGGAGCACCATATAACTAAGACACTCTCCATGCAGTTTTCACAATTATCACAACCAAGCCTCTGACACAGTTCAGTTCAATTACAAAACTGATTATTCATATATCCAGGGAGGTTTACAGTAAAATCGACTTTGTGGAAAAGAACAACCTTTTGAGAAGCCTCAATATGACCTCCCCCCAAAAAAGCATTCTTCAAATTCAAAACCTTTTACCTCCCACAAACACCTTTGGAAATTTGTAAATTACCACATAAATTATTCTTTTCCAATCCTAGATTAAGATTTATAGGCACATAGATTCTTTCTAAGTATAAACCTTTCAAAATAGGAAAATATCTTTTTCGATATATGTCATTACTTTCAAGGCTTTAGTACCCTTGGGATCTCCATTTAAATCGGTTCACCAAAGGCAAGACCTTCATGGTGTTTACAGCCAACATTAAAAATATGTCACTAGTTATCAGGGATGCAATTTTTCAACAAGTCTTTTGATCTGCATCTTTCCTTTCACTTATAATTACCTAACTTGGTGAAATAGAATATTTTTTCAAGAACATTGAAAGCTATCACAACCATATTTAAAGCCCATACTTGTATATGAATTCACATTTATGTAGAAATAATCATGTTGTAAGTTCACTGTGTAACAGGATGTTAAAACAAGATTCCTCCAGTCTCCCTTTCTGCTGAGGGCCCTAGACAATAGGTGCTGAACACTCCCAAGTTCCAAGGTCAAATAGCAAACCTCTAAACAGAACTCACAAAGGAGGTAGTTAAGAAACTCTTTGGGAACTGTAACCTGGACACCCACCTGCATCCTATGAAAGAGATTGTAGAGACCAAGGAGCTGGGAAGTATTTTTAAAAAAGAAGCTCCTGGTATTTCATGGGACAGAGAGTGATTTTCTTGCACCTCAAGTCCAGGGGAAGGGACACTCAGAGAAGTTGAAAAGCGTCTCCTAGAACTAGGGCAATTCACTAGGCTGGTGTGTGACCTGCACTTGAGAAACCTAAAGAGGGTGAGAATGTCTGGCTACCTGCTCTGGCAGCACTGCCAAGAGTGGTCCCTGCACTGGGGACAGGCCACATAGCAGAATGTACTGGGGCAAAGGAAATGTTACTTTTCTGTGTACCCTGCCCATGCTTGAGAGGGCTAGAGGTTGTCAGATTCTGCACAAAGGTAGGGAGGAGACACCAGCAGTGTTTGGGAAAAGTGGGTGGAATTGTAATTGACCAGCCAAAGGAGATTCATCTCCCCATATCATTGCAACCACAGGGGACAGATTCTCAGAAATTTCACTGAAAGGTCTACAAAGAACATACATAGCACCCAAAAGTTCCTGGAGAGGCCCAGGGTGGGAGTTAGGAGAGGGGAAGGAGAACTGGCCTTAACACTTACCGTCAATTTTGACTTTTCCTACTTCTTACGTCCTCACTCTTCTTTGCTGAGGAGCTAGAAGCAGCCTAGAGGACTGGGGAAAGCAGTGGAGAGCTAAGTGGTGAGACAGAGAGGTCACCTCGCCCTCCTTTTCCACTGCCAAATTGAAACAGATCTGAGTCAGGCAGAAAGGAGCTTAACCCTTTTAAGACCCGATTATTTTCTCCTTTGAATTTTTTGTTGATACTGTGTGTTTTCACTGATGAAGGCACGCTGATTAAAGGACGAATTCAGAATTTCCGTTATGAGTTATGGATTTTGATACTCATTATCTGGGATCTCAAATGTCCCAGCAGACCCTGGATAATGTAAATCCTGCCGATATGAGTCAATGATTAAATTGAGGGTTTTTTTGTTTTGTTTTTTTATTTCTTGAAAATTTGCATGAAGTCACCTGGCAATGACTGCACATACATTTTATTCTAGTCTCCTTCTTCTTAGCCTTTTTGTTATTTTTCAATAAACTTTTCAAAACGTGGTACAATGCATTCTTTCTTACTGCAAAAGCAGTTCTTACAGCCCAAACAAAGTCAAGGGATTTTTTTTATTTTAGGAAAATTACCATTACAATGCATTCTTCTTTACTCCAAAGCAGTACTTAGAGGCTAAAACTAAAGGAATTTGAATTCCAGAAAACTACCACTACGATGTATTCTTCATTATAACAAAAGTATACTAATAGCTAAGAAGCAGAAAGAGTTGCCCTGGAATATTGCAGAACTGCCCAAAAGGGTGTGTTCCACCTGCTACACACGGAAGCGATGATTGGGCCCTAAGATTGAATGCAGGCTAAGGATAACTTATAGCAGTTCCAGTGGTACTTTTTAAAGTACCACTGCAATGCATTATTCCCTATTGCAAAAGCATTACTTATCGTTCAGGAGCTAGAAAAGAAGGGAGCCAGCAACAACTGGAAACATGAATGGCGTAAAGGATAAAATGCCACTATAACTAAATGCAGACTGGTAATAGCTTATTCCCTCAGTGAGTACATTCTCAGGAGAACCCAGTTACTGGGAAACAGGGAGGAGGCTTACCTCGCAGAAATAAAGGCAAACCTTGCAGAAGTTTAGAAAATTCACATATTAGGCAGCATCACCTAAGACAATGCTCAGTCAACACAAAAGTGAGCTTCTCACTCAGGGTTTTTGAGTTTCACACTTTTCAGAAGGCTCCCACCTTGAAGCTAAACAAGTGAAAATTGGGCTGGCCCCTTTCCAAAGAACTCCAGAGGCATAAAAAGTGGGTGGGATATTGTGTGTACCACTGGCCTTGAAAGGGTTTTAAGTAAGTGCACTGGAAGGTTTGACTATTACCCTAGACTGGACTGAGACTACTTTGGGGACTAAAAGCAATGAAGTAAATTTATGTTTATCAAAGAGATAATAGAAAAGTCATGAGATATGGCTTCTATTTCATTAAAGGGGGTAGGAGGGGTCAATAAGCCCAATAGGATTACTGCAAAAAATAGCTAGAATTTTTGAATAAATGTGAACCCTCAATGGGATAAATAGCTTCCTAGAACTTAGCAGCATTACTGACATTTATTGAGTTTTATCATGTGCTAAACGAAAACCTCTTGCCGTTGAGTGGATTCCAACTCATAGTAACCCTATAGGACAGAGTAGAACTGCCCCATAGAGTTTCCAAGGAGCACCTGGTGGATTCTAACTACTGACCTTTTGGTTAGTAACTGAAGCTCTTAACCACTACACCATCAGGGTTTCCTATTATGTGCTACACATATTTAATCTACATGCTAGCCCTGTGAACTCTAGGTATTATTATTACCACCTTTTTATTTGATAAGGAAACTGAAGCTTAGAGAAAGGAAGTAACTTAGAAACACTGCACAATTAGTAGTCATTAAAGCTAGAATGTGAACCTTTATCTCTTTGAAAGGAGAGACGGTGTCCTTAATAATTAATGCTTTGTGCTGACTTGCCTATTGACTATAAGATTTTTTTAAACAAATTTCGAATTTGATAATGATGTCCATATGATCCACTTTAATGTTGCTACTATATACTCAGGTTCATGAGCTTCTCCAGTAACTTTGAATAATAAGTGGGGTGTAGAACATTGTCATTCCAAGGACTAATGCTCCACATTGTTCCCACTTATCTTCTCACTGCCCCGCATTTCACACAGCCTTCTGGTACCATTTTATGCATCTTGGCTTCTACTATATTAAGATGATATGATTTTCATTGTCATACAACTTGATCGTGGCAAATCTGCATAGATGCCTCTGAATGGTTACCTGATTTAGGGAAGGAATATACAATGTACAATTTTCCTCATACAACATTAATCCTGCCAGAGTCTAGTTTTACAATAATTTTTAATTATATACCTCTGGGCTTCACAAATATTTTATTATTCATTTATTCTTGAAAAATGAAAGAAAGTCTGACATTTCTTGCATACCTACATAGCATAGTTTTTGCTACTGTTGTTCATTAGAATAAATGTGGATATTATCTATTATTATTATCATCATTATTACTATCCTCCCTCCAGCAGAAGATTGCCATGGTGACTGTGAGTTAAGGGAGGGTTTACAACACCTCTGACATTCCACAGGATTTATCATATTTTGAGGCTGTCAGGTCCCCTCAGGACACCAACGGCATTCGTATGTATGTCTATGTACATTGCCTTCACCATTCCTGAGCTCCCAGCTCCAAACTTCATATGCAGTCTGTGACACACTTGGGAATCCTTCAAAATGAATGACTTCACAGTATATAACACATAAAGGGATTATTATTGTTGTCTTCAATTATCTCAAATCCCAAAGATCATAATAAATGGAGTCTCAGGAATAATGAAATAATAAATTTTCATTTAGAAGAAGTTGCAATCTGAATATCTTTAATACACTCCATCACTCTCACTCTTAAACTTCCTAGGGCACGGGTGATATTGCCCTTGCATGTCCTCAGGGCTGTCAGTAAGATTAAGTCTTCAGTCTTTACTGATGTAAATTCTTAACTCAAGGGAATATAAAACATTCTTTGTGAAACAAAAGGTGACAGAATAACGTGGTTTAAGAAATCACTCTTCAGAACTATATTAGCAATAGGTTTTCTAATGGGTCTCTTACTAGATTGAAAGTTCCTTGAGATCATGCGAGGCCTAGCGGCACAGTGGTTAAGTGCTACAGCTGCTAACCAAAAGGTCAGCAGTTTGAATCCACCAGCCACTCCTTGGAAACCATATGAGGCAGTTCTACTCTGTCCTATAGGGCTGCTATGAGTTGGAATCAGCTTGACGACAATGGTATACGGTAAAAAAAAAAAAAATATGGTACATATATTATATAATCTTGAATACAGTGTTTTAATAAATCCTTTAAAATATCAGAAATATTAAATATTTCTATTATTTTCATACTCTGAACTCCACAGTAAGAATTTGTCGAATTATAATCATTTATTTTTGTTTAATTCTTTAAATTATAGCCTAAATATATCTCATGAGTAAAAACAGTTTTTACAGACACATATAATTTTAGATGAATGATTTTGTGAAGTAATGAAAAATTATTATTATCTTACAAACACAGAAATTTGTCTAGTGATACTCTCACGTAACTCACTATATGTAAGAAAATAAACACATGGATAGGAGCAAACCCAAATATTTCTTGGAGCCCTGATGGCATAATGGTTAAGAGCTCAGCTGCTAACCAAAAGGTCAGCAGTTCAAATCCACCAACCACTCCTTGGAAACCCTATGCGGTAGTTCTACTCTGTCCTATACGATCCCTATGAGTTGGAACCAACTCAATGGCACTTAACAACAACCGTTAAAACTAGAAGAGAGTTATCCATTGTTTAATAAATATTTTCGAAAATCTGCCATGTGAATATCAGGAATATACTAAGAGCGTTACAGTATATAAAACGACTGATATGTAGCATTAAATGATACTCTTAAGAAGTTCTGATTCAGCTAAAGTTGTCGCTGAAGTGTATAGAAAACCGTATACCTTTTAAGGTACATAATAGGAAGAAAAGCTGAAATTTAATGAGCAAAACGTCCACCTCAACAAGTTATAAAAATAACCGTAAAATAAATGCAAAGAAAGTGGGAAGAGAGAATTAATGAAGATAAGAGCATAATTAAAAAAATAGAAAACAAAGAAAAATTAGAGAACAAAACCAAAAGTTAGGTGTTATAAAACAATAAATAAAATTGATAATACCTTGACAGATCAACCGAAGGCAAAAAAGGGAAAGCAAAAATAATAATGTTAGGAATGAAAAAGGGAACTATTACCACAAAATCTATAAATATTAAAATAATAAAGAAAATATCATAAAACATTTATTATAGTGAATTTGAAAATGCAAATAAAAATCGATAAATTTCTAGAATAACATAATAAAACTGACACAAGAAACTAAAAATCTCAATAGTCCTACAACTACTAAAGAAATTAAATCAGTAATTAGAAAAAAAATTCCCAAACAAAACTTCAGGACCACATAATTACATTGAGAAATACTATCAAATATTTCAAAGAAAAAATAAAGCCAACTTTATATAAACTCTCCAGAGACTAGATAGAGAGGGAACTTTTTTCAGCTTATCTTAGGTCAGTATGACCTTGATATCAAATTGACCAGAAATTGATGAAAAGGGAAAATTACAACCAAGCTTTACTTGTGGACGTAATGCAAAAAATCCTAAACAAAACATCAGCCAACCATATCCAATAATATATAAACTGAATGCTCTGCCTTGCTCAATTTGAGATCCCTTTCCTGAGGGCCTAGTGCCTTGGATTTTATAGTGTACAATCATGTGAGGGATTGGAAGAAAAGCCTATGAACTATTCAAGTTATTCAGCAAAATTATGAACTCTTGCAAAAAGCAGGAATTTTGAAAAAGCAATGGTTTCGATGAAATAAAGAACCAAAAAAAAAAAAAAAATGCCCCTTACAAAAGGAAATAGAAGGAAAGGATGCCTATTTGTCTTGAATCTGGATGATGGTGGGAGATTTGGGGCCTGAATTCACAATACTGGCCCAAATAACCTAAGCAAAGAAGGAGCCTTGGTGGCCCAGTTCTAACCAAAAGGTCGGTAGTTTGAACCCACCAACTGCTCTGCAGGAGAAAGATGTTGTAGTCTGCTTCTGTAAAGATTTACAGCCTTGTAAATCCTATGGGGCAGTTCTACTCTGTCCTATAGTGTCTCTATGAGTTGGAATTGACTTGACAGCAATGAGTTTTTAATCCCACATTGCTAGAGCCTACACTTATCTGGACAAAACAAACTCAAATTTTATAAGTCATGTACTTTAAATGCAAAGCTCAAAAAATTCCTACAGAAAATGTTCCATGGATTATGAACTCAGAAATAAATACCATAAACACATGAGAAAGTTTCTGCACAGGAATGGAGAGAGAGCAGGAAACAACAACAAAATGAGATGAAGACTGATGACATCAGAATTAACAGATATCTAATGTAAAATAACTTTGCTTAAAGATATTTGAAGGAAAAAAAAGAGAGTTGGGAAATACAAGGAAAAAAAGAGGAGACATTTTTAAAAGCCTGGGCATGTTTCCAAACAAACAAAATAGAACTTTGAGAACTAAAAACCTTAATTATTAAATGTGAAACAAAACAGACAGGATAAAAAGCAGGTTATTTGTAGCTGAAAAGAGAATTAGTAAAATGGAAGATACCAAAAAAAAAAAAAAAAGGAAGACAGATATGAATACGTTATTCAGAATGTAGTACAAGTACGGTCTTCTGGTCGGAGAACACTTTGCATTGAATCGGAAACTGTGAATTTTGCTAAGAATGGCTATATAGTTGGTCAACTTTTTAAAAATATCTTAGCTTGAAAATATTATACATTCTTGATCACTGACTGAAGTATTCTGTATTTTTACAGTAAATCAAGTAGTTAATTATGTTACTCATATATATATTTTTCCTATACATCTTTATTTTCTCATTTCTCCTTTCACATCTGTCAGTCATTGTTTTCTATAATTTGACACTGTGTTATTAGGTATGTTAAAAAGTATTTCTGGTAAATTGAACATTTTTTGTTATATAGTATATGATCATCTCAATAGATGCAGAATAATAAAAAAATAAAAATAGTATCATAAAATTCAATATCCGCTCATGGAAAAAAAATCCTTAACTAATAATGAATAAAAGGAAAATTCCTTTGCCCAAGAAGTGAGATATTAAAAAGAAACATAAAATCTTAAAGCGTTCATTTAAAACCAGAGACAAGACAAGAATGTTCTCCTTTCTATTACTACAACATTCGACATTGTACTGAAGGTTCAGGTCAATGCAATAACACAGCAATAAGATACGAAATACGCAGGGTTGGAAATGAAGAAGCAAAGGTGCCAGTATTTACTGATGAGAAGTTTGTCTAAAAAGAAACCCAGAAGAATGTACGTAGAAATTATTTGAATTATCAAGAGATTTTACCCATTTTGCTAGATACAAGAACATAATATATAAGTTAATTGCATTCTTATGCACCAGCAAGAAATTGTTAGAAATCTTAATTTATAAAACAGGAAAAGCTATTTACATCAGTCACACCAAACATAAGAAACCTAGACAACCGTGTTCTGGAGCAAGCTCTTACTGTTTGCAAGAGCTCATTGTTAAAATTTCAAGAATTTTGCATATAGCGGTTAAATACAATCATTATTAAAAGTTAAATTATATAAACTTATAACTACAAATGTAATTGTTATTAAATTTTACAATTTTATATGTTCTTGAGGTTATTTAAGTCTATTGTTTCTGTTTAGTGGGAATACTCTAAAATGATATGATACTCCACATCTCTTCATAACTCAGTGTTCAGTGATGTCATGTTGTTGTTGTTATGTGCCTTCGAGTCAGTTCTGACTCATAGCGACGCTATGCACTACAGAACGAAACACTGCCTGGTCCAACACCATCCTCACAATTGTTGCTATGCTTGAGCCCACTGTTGCAGCCACTGTGTCAATCCATCTCATTGAGGGTCTTCCTTTTTTCGCTGACCCTCCACTTTACCGAGCATGATGTCCTTATCCATGGACTGATCACTCCTCATAACATGTCCAAAGTACGTGAGGCTTAGTCTTGCCATCTTTGCCTCTAAGGAGTATTCTGGTTGTACTTCTTCCACGACAGATTTGTTTGTTCTTTTGGCAGCCCATGGTATATTCAATATTCTTCACCAACACCACAATTCAAAGGCGTCAATTCTTCTTCCATCTTCCTTGTCCATTGTCCAGCTTTCGCATCCATATGAGGCTATTGAAAACACCATGGCTTGGGTCAGCAGCACTTTAGTCTTCAAGGTGACATATTTGTTTTTCAACACTTTAAAGAGGTCTTTTACAGCCGATTTGCCCAATGCAATGTGTCTTTTGATTTCTTGACTGCCGCTTCCATGGATGTTGATTGTGGGTCTAAGTAAAATGAAATCTGTAAAAATTTTAATCTTTTCTCCACTTATCATCATGTTGCTTATTGGTCCAGTTGTGACGATTTTTGTTTTCTTCATGTTGAGTTGTAATCCATACTGAAGGCTGTGGTCTTTGATCTTCATCAGTAAGTGCTTCAAGTCCTCTTCACTTTCAGCAAGCAAGGTTATGTCATCTGCACAACACAGGTTGTTAATGAGTCCTCCTCCAACACTGATGCCCCACTCTTCTTCACATAGTCCGGCTTCTCGGATTATTTGCTCAGCATACAGATTGAATAGGTATGGTAGAAGGATACAACCCTGATGCACACCTTTCCTGACATTAAACCACTCAGTTTCCCCTTTTTCTGTTCGAACGACTGCCTTTTGATCCGTGTACAGATTCCTCATGAGCACAATTAAGTGTTCCAGACTTCCCATTCTTCGCAATGTTATCCATAATTTGTTATGATCCACACAGGCAAATGCCTTAGCATAGTCAATAAAACACAGGTAAACGTCTTTCTGGTATTCTCTGCTTTCAGCCAGGGTCCATCTGACATCAACAATGATATGCCTGGTTCCATACCCTCTTCTAAATCCAGCTTGAATTTCTGGCGCAGTTCCCTGTGGATATACTGCTACAGCCACTTCTGAATAATCTTCAGCAAAATTTGGCTTGTGTGTGATATTAATGATATTGTTTGATAATTTCCCCATTCTGTTGTATCACCTTTCTTGGGAATAGGCATAAATATGGATCTCTTCTGGTCAATTGGTCAGGTAGCTGTCTTCCAAATTTCTTGGCTCTTAGTGAGCACTTCCAGCACTGCAACCATTTGTTAAAACATCTCAGTGCAGCTTGGACTTCTTCCTTCGGTACCATCAGTTCCTGATCATATGCTACCTCCTGAAATGGTTGAACATCGACCAATTCTTTTTGGTATAGTGACTCTGTGTATACCTTCCATCTTCTTTTGATGCTTCCTCAGTCGTTTAATATTTTCCCCACGGAATCCTTCAGTATTGCAACTTGAGGCTTGAATTTTTTCTTCAGTTCTTTCAGCTTGAGAAATGCAAACTGTTTTCTCCCCTGTTGGCTTTTTATCTCCAAGTCTTTGCACATGTCATCATAATACTTTGTCTTTTCACCTGCCCTTTGAAATCTTCTGTTCAGGTCTTTTACAGCATCATTTTTTCCTTTTGCTTTAGCTACTCGACGTTCAAAGCAAGTTTCAGAGTCTCTTCTGACATCCATTTAGGTCTTCTCTTTCCCTCCTGTCTTTTTAATGACCTCTTCCTTTCTTCATGTATGATGTCATTCTACAACTCCTGTGGTCTTCGGTCATTAGTGGTCAACACGTCAAATCTATTCTTGAGATGGTGTCTAAATTCAGGTAAGATATACTCAAGGTCGTACTTTTGCTCTCGTGGACTTGTTCTAATTTTCTTCAGTTCAAACTTGAACTTGCATATGAGTAACTGATTTGCAGTTGGCCCCTGGACTTGTTCTGACTGATGATATTCAGCTTTTCTATCATCCCTTTCCACAGATGTAGTCAATTTGATTCCTCTGTATTCCATCTGGCAAGGTCTGTGTTTATAGACACCGTTTATGTTGGTGAAAAAAGGTACCTGTAATGAAGAAGTCGTTGGTCTTGCCAAATTCAATCATGCAATCTCCAGCATCATTTCTATCACCAAGGCCATATTTTCCAGCTACCAACCCTCCTTTGTTTCCAACTTTCACATTCCAATCACCGGTAATTATCAGTGCACCCTGATTGCATGTTCAATCAATTTCAGACTGCATCTTTGGCCTTAGTGGTTGGTGTGTAAATCTGAATAATAGTCATTATACCTGGTCTTCCTTGTAGGCGTATGGATATTATTCTATCACTGATAATGTTGTACTCAGGATAGATCTTGAAATGTTCTTTTTGATGATGAATGCAATGCCATTCCTCAAGGTGTCATTCCTGGCATAGTAGACCATATGATTGTCCAAATCAAAATGACCAATACCAGTCCATTTCAGCTCACTAATGCCTAAGATATTGATGTTTATGCATTCCATTTCATTTTTGATAACTTCCAATTTTCCTAGATTCATACTTCATACATTCCAGGTTCCAATTATTAATGAATGTTTGCAGCTCTTTCTTCTCATTTTGAGTTGTGCCACGTCACCAAACAAAGGTCCCAAAAGCTTGACTCCATCCACGTCATTAAGGTCCACTCTACTTTGAGGAGGCAGCTCTTCCCCAGTCACTTTTTGAGTGCCTTCCAATCTGAGGGGCTCTTCTTCCTGCATTATATCAGACAATGTTTCACTGCTATTCATAAGGTTTTCACTGACTAATTATTTTCAGAAGCAGACCACCAGGTCCTTCTTCCTATTCTTAGTCTGGAAGCTCAGCTGAAACCTGTCCACCATAGGTGACCCTGCTGGTATTTGAATACTGGTGGCATAGCTTCCAGCATCACAGCTACACACAAGCTCCCACAGTATGACAAACTGACAGACGCATGGGGGATGTCAGTTTGAAATAAGCTTGGTAGGAGAATATACACCACAGAAATCAGCAAACTCTACAAATCATTCCTCCTTCTACCCTCCTTTGCCAGTATACCACTAAACCCAGGAGTAAATCTAACAGGGATGGAATAAAGAGCTCAGGAACAGACCCACACAAGTTGGGAAAATCAATGTGTATCAGAGATAGCATTAGACATCAGTGGGAAAAAGCAAACTGTTATATCTAGTGCCTAGACAAAGAATTATCCTTATTTAAAAACAAATAAAAAACTGGATCTGTATCTCACCCCCTACATAAAAATCAATTCCAAATGGATTAAGAACTTAAACGTGAAAAAGAAAAGTTTTAAAACATTTCAAAGAAAGTATAGGAAAAAGCTTCATTATCTCAGTTGACAGACGCCTTTCTTAAGCAAGAAATATAAACATACAATCTATAGAGGAAAAAGTTGATCAGTTCAACTAATTAAAATTAAGAACTTTTCTTCATCAAATATAATATAGCAACGAAAAGGAATGAACTTTAGTCATGTACAACAAGATTGATAAATTACTGAAAAGTAAAGTTGAGTGAAAACAAAACACATCTTGGAAACATACAGATGTCAGTTTGATTTTATTTATGTATATAAGTTTCAGAAATGTAAAAATGTCAATTAAAATACATATATATGTGGTAAAACTATAAAGAAAAGCAAAAACAATAAACACAAAATTTAGTATAGGAGTTTCCTCTGGAAGGAAGATAGTTTTATTTACTCTTTTGTATACATTATATACTTCATAATCATATACTATATATATAGTTTTTTAAAAGGGTGATCAATAAAACCATTTTGGTAGAAGAGGTTTTTTGCACTGCAAAGTGAGATGATAATCTCTGAGGTCTCTACTGATCCCCATGATCTAGAAACTTCCCACTGTATTGTCAGCACCCTAAAACCTGTCTAGAACAGCACGGAGCTAAATACCAGCAAAGAGATAGAAAAAACTCAGTGGGAGAGAGTAGGACATATCCTCCCATCAGGTCATAAAACACCTGCTGTATCTTTCATTTGCTAAAATACATTAAGAAAATTCAGGGGCCTTCAATAGTCCTCCAATAACCCTCCCTTCCCTTCTAGTATGAATTTGGTTCTTTTCATTTGGAATCAAGTAACAATCATACATGGGACTTGATTCCACTCTCACTCTGGCGTAACCACACAACAATTTGTTATCAAACAGAGCCTCTTTGCCTAATTGGCAGGCCTTAACACTTCAGCACTGTCAGCTCTAATATACAAGCCATATTGATAAAGATTATGGACTTTAAAGAAAGAATACACTCAATAACACACTAGATTAAGGTAAACAGTAATACACGAGAATAATACCCTAGATGGATGGAATAGTCTCCTAACTGGTTTCCCTGCCTCAAATTTTATTTATTTAGACCATTCTACATAAAGAAAGGCTTGGCAATATACTTCCAAAGATCACAGCCATTGAAAACCCTATGGAGCACAGGTCTACTCTGAATCAACTCAACAGCAACTGGTTTGGAATTTTTAAATGTATACTTCAAGTTAAATATCACATATTGTGCCTTAATTATTTTCTTATTATTGTTTCCCTCACTAGACTGTAAGTTTCTTGAGGGCGGGAACTATATTTTATCATCTTCAAATGCCTAGCATACATCAAGCACGGATTACCCAATAAGCAAGGTACATACAATTTCAAAGATGTGGTGAAACCCATGTGAAATTGTGTGCTACAGGTTAGTAAGTAAACACAGTTAAGCTCGTGAGTACCTTGCTTGCTGGTTAATCTGCCCCTGTGTATAGTAAACAATAAATATTTAATGAATAAATGAAGTCATAATCACAGAACACAGGAGCAATCATCTAATTAACATCTTTGCTTTCACAGGTGAGAAAGTTGAGACCATCCAGAGTTCTCAAACTGCCTAGGGAATTCTTTTGTTCTCATCCTAAATTTTAAAAGGTACATCATATATTACCTTCCTACAGAGTACAGGATTTTCTAAATGTTAAAATAATCATTCAAATCAAATTCTAAATTTTTTTTATTTTAATTTTGAGTGGATTTATTGAGTGGGTACCTTTAATAGCTTCTCAACCACTAAAACGTGATATAAGCCTGCTATCTTAGCAACATTTCTGAGTCCAAGACCACAGTCTAATCATTTATTGTTGTTAGTTGCCATCGAGTCAGTTTCGACTCATGGTGACCACATGTGTGCAGATTAGAACTGCCACATTTTGGAGCCCTGGTGGTACGGTGCTTCAAAGTCCAGCTGTTAACCAGAAGGCTGGCAGTTTGAATCCATCAGTCATACCTTGGAAACCCTATGTAGCAGTACTACTCTGTCCTATAGGGTCGCTATGAGTCAGGATTAACTCGACAGCATTAGTCAGGCTTTCAAGGCTGTGATCTTTGGGAAGCAGATTGCCATATCTGTCTTCTGAGGTGCCACTGGGTGGTTCAAACCACCAACCTTTTGTCTAATAGCCAAGTACTTAACCATTTGCACTCCCAATTTAATAATAGCTATCAAGAACTGCAAATTCTGCATCTCCAGAATTCTAACATGATTTTAGGAGCAATTGCCATGAACTCACTTGCATTAAATGTCACACAGTACATTTTAATCTATGTGAGTAAATTTAACAACTATTTTTTATATTTACCATTCATTTCTAATGCCAGTGGTATAACATGCAAGGCCTAATATTATTGATCTGCCTACGAGGTCATTAAAACCAAGGACAGAGCTCTGCACCATTCTGTTTTCATCTATCTTCACTGATTGGCTTCTGGAAATTTCCTTTACTTTCTTATGGTCTCAGCTACTAATGTAAAAGGATATTTGTTGTAACTTACCCAGTATTTCTACGTGTTTTAGTAGGAAGGTTTTTCGGGTATGAAGTCTATCATACTACAATAAGTGGGAGCTCAACCTGTTTCCTAATAAAAAAAAATTACCATCTCACATTTTTCTCATCCTTCTTTTGTTGAAGGACTTACAAGGTAGGCATGGTGCTCTAAGAACTTAACAGCGTCAGAGAATGGACACTGCGAGAATGATACATATGATTTTTGCTGTGGAGCAGGTAGAGGAGAATCACACGACACAAAGTTAGTACATCTCTAACTCTACAGAAGAAAATACCAAGCTCAATTAATGGTTTCTGATTTTATCTTGAGAAAATCATCAACATCCTAAGTAGAAGGCAGTTGACAGAGTCCTGTCTAGTCCATTATTCAGCATCTATCAAGGAGAGTTACAAAAAAAAGCATTTTTTATGAGATTCTACTCAGTCATCCTTGAAGGAGAAAGAAGAAACCTAGACGTTGACGCCAAAATACACTTTTACAGTTAGAAAATTCTTTCAGTTGAAGAAAATAAGAGAATTGTCCAAAATGTGCAGATGATCACTGGGCAAATGTTTGAATCCAAATCACATCATCTTAATGACCTTTGGCAAATCATTCCTTACTCCTGGGCCTCAGTTATTTCACCTGTTAATTGAGGTAGTTGGCATTTCAGCTACAATATATTTTGGTTCTATGAAAAACGTAGTCAAATGATCAATTTCCAGAACTGGCACATTATTATGGAACATTGCTAAATTGAACACCCATTTACCTCCCGCCTATGTTATGGACACTGGAGTGATGAAAATGTTATACTGGCATTTAAAAAAAAAAAAAACTTATATGCTCAGTCAAACTTCTTACTGACAGTAAATAACAAGTATACACCTCAAATATAGAAAACCTAAGCACATGTAACACCTAGTTATAAACCTACCAGAAAGTCTCTAGCGGTCCAGATTCACATACATGTTTATATTTGAACGGTTTCATTTATACTACTGGTAAGTTATACCAACAATCAAGAAATAGGTCTGAATCCCCAGAAAATAACCCTTTATCATTCATTCAATCACTGTTAAGAAATTTGATCAAAATGTGAAAATTTGACATCACATGCCTTCCCATGTGATGCATTGAGAAGAAAGCAGGATGTATGTCTCATACAGTATTCCTGACAAAAAGGTGGTATCTGAATACAGTCATTCAGATAAACCCAAATTGAGGAACATCCTACAATATAACTGGCCTGGCTTCTCTAAAAATATAAAGATTCATGGCAGTTATTCATGAATAACTGCCTTTTTTGCCATGAGACCAGAACTGGATGGTGCCTGGCTACCATTACTGAACATTCGGATCAAAGGTTCTATAGCAGGATCCTGATCAAAAGGGGAAAAATGCAGACCAGAATTTCAAATTTTCATGGACTCCAGGCTTTCTGGAGTCATGGGGGCTGGATGAAGCCCTGAAACTATTGCCCTAAAATAATCTTTAAAACTTAAACCAAAAATATCCCCTGAAGTCTTCTTAAAACCAAGCAATAAAATAAGCTTAGCTTAACTAGTAAAAAATGTCTGCTATGAAACGTTAAGGAAGCTCCATAGACACATCCAAACTCCGTGAGGGACCGAATTGCTGGCCAGGGGGTTGTGGAAACCATGGTCTCAGGGAGCATCTAGCTCAAGTGGCATAACATAGTTCATAAGGAAAATGTTCTACACTCTACTTTGGTAAGTAGCGTCTGGGGTCTTAAAAGCCTGTGAGTGGCCATTTAAGATACTCCATTGGTCTTACCCCTTCAGGAGCAAGGGAAAATGAAGAAACTAAAGACACAAAGGAAAGATTAGTCCAAAGGACTAACAGACCCCATCTCACACGGCCTCCGCCAGTTTGAGCCCAATACAACTAGATGGTGACCGGCTACCACCACTGACGGCTCTGACAGGGATCACAATAGAGGGTCCCAGGCAGAGCTGGAGAAAAATGTAGAACAAAATTCTAACTCACAAAAAAAAACAGACTTATTGGCCTGACAGAGACTGCAGAAACTCCAAGAGTATGGTCCCGGAACACCCTTTTAGCTCAGTGATGAAGGCACTCCCGAGGTTCACCCTTCAGCCAAAGATTAGACAGGCCCATAAAACAAAATGAAACTAAAAGAGCACACCAGCCCAGGGCCAAGGACTAGAAGGCAGTGGGGTGGGGGGGCGGGGGGAAGCAGAAAAGCTGGTAATAGGGAACTCAAGGTCAAGAAGGGAGAGCATTGACATGTGGGGTTGTTAACCAGTCATAAAACAATATGTATACTAAATATTTAATGAGAAGCTAGTTTGTTCTGTAAACCTTCATCTAAAGTACAACTAAAAAAAAAAAGTCTGCCTTGAGCATGATGCTCTTTTAAGAACTATCTATATGGAGTCAACGTGACAACAGCAACTCAAAAGATCAGATAGGAGCTTTAGGGGGCAATGAGCTTATGTTAATGGAGGAAGAACAACTCAGAAAAGGAGGATGACAATGGTTGCACAACTCTAAGTATATATATCAATGTCACTGAATTGTACATGTAGAAACTGTTGGATTGGTGTAGTTTTGCTGTATATATTCTCAACAACAAAATAAAATTTAGAAAATAATAATACCAAGATCCCAGAAACTATGGATGGGGCACTGACCACGTGAGCTACAGTAGGTTAGTGTTGTTGTTGTTACAGTTATTCTACTTTTGTAAAAACAAACCCTGTACAATAGTAGGAAAAAAAAAATAATGTAACCAGTGTCACTGAATAATGTGTGTAGAAATTGTTGAATGGGTATGTTTTGCTATGTACCAAAAATACAATAAAATATTATTTTTTAAAAAATATATCGAGATTATAAATGTCTAAGGAACTGTCTGAAGTGAAAACAGCCACAAGAGATATGATAACTAAATGCAATGTGTGATCCTGTATTGCACCCTGGACTGGGAAAAATTTGCTATAATGGACATTAATGGGAGAGTTGCCAAAATTTGTATGCGAACTGTATATTAACCATTAATATCGCATCAACGTTAAATGTGCTGATTTTTATAATTGTCCTGTGTTTATGAATGGGAATGTCCTTATTTTTAGAAAACACAACTGGAATATTTAGGGATATATACAGAATCTTAAAAAAAAAAAAAAAAACCTGTTGCCACCGAGTCTATTCCAAATCATGGCTACCCTACGTGTTACAGAGTAGAGCTGCTCCATTTGGTTTTCTTGGCTGTAATCTTTAGGAAAGCAGATTTCCAGGCCTTTCTTTCAAGGCACCACTGAGTGGGTTCAAGCTGCCAATCTTTAGGTTTTAGCCCAGTGCACACTATTTGCACCACTGCAAGACCTCTGTATACATAATAACATGTATATACAAAGAGAATCCTGGTGGCTCAGTGGTTAAAGCACTTGGCTGCCAACCAAAAGGGCAGCAGTTGGAACCCATCAGCCGCTCCACAGGAGAAAGATGTGGCAGTTTGTTTCTGTAACAATTTACAGCCTTGGTAACACTCTGGGGCATTTCTACCCTGTCCTAGAGGGTTGCCGTGAGTCAGAATTGACTCAACGGCAAGTGGGTTCAGTGTTTTTGGTATACTGTACACAAAGAGAAAAGAAAATTACAGTGCAGATATGGCAAAGTGCTAATAACTGGTGAATCTGGATACGTGGAGTTTTTTTGCACTATTTTTGCGACTTTCCTGTAAGTTTGAAATTATTTCAAAATAAAAGGTTAAAAACATAATTAAATTTTGTTTTCCAGTCAGGGATTCAGGAACATAAAGGTGTTCTAGGCAGATATGTTCCCTATCTTTACCAGTGTAGTAGAGACACTGATAAGGAAACAAAATATATAATGAATAATTAGAAATCATGATAAATGCTATGACTAAAGCACATGGCCTAAATAAAACGTAATGGCTCTGGGTGGAATGGTTTCCGTGGGAATCAATGATGTAAAGGTCGGGGAATATCTTGGACAAAACATAAGCAGAGGCAGTAGAAACCCCAGGAAAGCCAACAAAGGCATATGTGCTAAGGGTCATGAAGTGAGTTCTCAGGTTTTTAACTACAATCTGAATTACAAGAAAAGATGGGGGAGGGGGATGGCATCGTGATACCAGAGCAGCAGGATTATAAAATCAGAACAGCCTATGGAATTATTTTGGACATATGGACATGCTTCAAACAAGATAATAACGCTGCAGTCTGCTAGAAAAAAACCACAGCAAGTAGCAAGCCAATACTTCAAAATGAAGTTTCTCCTTTGAACCACGGAGTTAGAATAGACATAAGACCAAAAGGTGGTAACCCATGTTATAACAGAGTCAGCTGCTAAAGCTTCAAACCAAACAGCATGCTTCACCATGCAGAGGATAGAAAAGGTTCTTGGACCTATATTAATTTCTGTTGACAAGCTAAAGAGTAACCACTCCCAGACTCATCTTTGGAAGGGAAGGGCAGTGACCTGGATCTTCTGAAATTTCCTTCAAAGGGACATATGAAGGCCTCCATGAGGGGATGGACAATCCTCTCACTGTACCAGAATTTTATATACATTTTTTCAGGAATTATAGCTATGTAATTTTTTTTTTAATGAATCTAAATTTGGAGTTTTATCACATACACAATTGACAGAAGATCTGAAACACCATCTGTTATTTAAACTTCAGAAGTCTTCTCTAGAAATTTCCCCTTCTTCAAGGAAAGAGGATCCTTTAATACAAATTTAGTAGAATGAAAAATAAATGTTCCAATAGGCCGCCAGCAGCATTTTTTTCTAAAATACAACATCTGAATTCACAAATTGTCCTGGTATTTCATTACTACATGTTCCTAAGCTCATGAACAGTTCTTTCTCAATATGGTAATGAAGAAAGTGGAATTTCTCTCTGCATTCTTCTTTTTCTACCTTTCAGTGAAATTAAATTAATTCTAATATTTACCATTTTCCCACATTAGTAGAAGATGAAATCTGACTATTGTGAGTATTTAAGAAAAGTTAAGCAAATCTGAAGTTTATCTAATTCTTTCTTAAGTGACAATCAGTATTGCATGAATCCACTCAGTCACCTTACCCCTGTTTATGGTGGTCAAGTGCTCCTAGAGTGTACCTGTTGAACTTGCCTTCTGTCTCATTGTTTTATTATTGTTATTACGTAAAATTGATTGCTCTTTAATGTATGTCATACAGTTTACAAGTATTGGCTTATCTACTCCTCACAACAACCCTTTGAGTCTTATAATCTGCATTCTCCAGACACGAAACCAAAGCCCAGCAAGGTCAACTTTTTGCCTGAGGTCATTCACTCATTTAGTTACTGTTCAAAGGGACCCTATTACGTATGTGATGGAGTGTCCCAGTCACCTTCTGGTTGCATCTGGAAATCCAGCCCCTGAGCCAAGCAAGCCAAGCTGTCTATACTTAGAAATGAATAAAGGCAAAAATACATATGCCAAAGGTACAATACTTTTTTATACCTATACTGACTAAAGGTTGAAATAATTTTTCCTTACATTAATAGAATCTAATATGAAATGCTTGGGTAAACTTGCCTCTCCATCATCATTATCCCTTAATTTTTTCATTTGTCATTAGTTTTTCCTTCCTTTGTTTTTCCTTCATTTCTTCCTTTCTTCTCTCCCTCCCTCCTTATTTCCCTCTTTCCTTCCTTCCTTTAATTTATTCAGCTATATACTGCTTTCTTTCCCAAAAGATTCATAAAATAGCTATCAGCACTGTATAAAGAGACCTTACCTAATCTCCTTGAATCGTTTCTGAGCACGCTGTTCTCATTTACACATGTACTCAATGCTTTTCTGGACCACTCATCACAGAAATAAGCGCTATAAGCTTGAGGACTGTTCCCCTTCACATCTACCCATCCAGAAATAATATTTTTTTCCTATACATGGTCCAGTTCACACTTTTTTTACTACATTTCCATCAAAAGCATTTCTACTGTTCAACATATTCTCTACGTAGATTATCAACTGACTTCACTTCAGCTGCATCGTCTTTGCTGTAACCCCTTAATGCAGTTCACTTGCATACACATTATAGATGCACTTAGCAATATTATGCATTTGCTCACAAAGAGCAATGTTAATGATTCATTCTCTATTTTGATCCCACTTTACCACACACCGTTTTTAGTTAGTGTTCTGAATAGGGCTTCCCATCCTCTTGCAAATAGTTTTAGGAAGACTACCATATCTTTAGGTAAATAACACATGCCTTATACCTTTTTTTGCCAACCACGCAACCCCCTGCAAGTTATTTGCATAAGTGCACTACGCCAATTTTTTTCTTACATGTTGCTGACTTCAGTTTTATTTCTGATCATAGAACAACTTCGCTTAAGGTAGGTATTATCAACTTAAATTAATAAAATCAAACGCTCAGTTTCGGTAGTTTATTTCTTAATTACCGGGGGACTTTCAGTTACTGGCTGGGCTACCAAACTTGATTCATGGCTTCTTGACTATGGTTTGTACCTTTATTATACAATTATGATTAAAAGTAACATTTTAGGACTATTTTTATACACATAAGCAGGAGATTCAAGAAAATGAACAGAACAAAATGAACAGAAGGACATGATTTATCTGTAATATGGGAGGATAGGTGAATGGGGTGAAACTCACTTCTGGAAAAGTCAGGGGACATGCATCGTATATGCATGGGCGTGCTATGCCAGAACTGTTTACTTACTCTTAGCATTTCTATGTGTTACATGTGTGCCTGCATTATGTATGTGGGCACATTATTTGAGGGAAAAAATCGTGTCCTCATTTAAACACAGTCTTTCCTTTTCCTGTTAAAAAGACCAAGTTCAGTCAGTATAACATGAGTAAAAACACTCAGCATCATGTTTGAGCACTGATCTGTAGTCTGAAAATTATTCTGCTTCCTTTATTTGTAAGTTTTGATTAGATGTCGAACTTCATTGATGTAATCAGTTGTTGGAAATTAAATTAAAACAAGAAGCCTCCTTGTTTTTTATCCTTCTCTGTACTCAAGTCATGTTTTTGTCCTCATGTAGTGTGGATATCATATATGTAAAGGCTGTCATTATGAATAATGTATATGAATCACGACAAAGGAACATATGAGAATCATTTTGATCAACTGAGGCACTTTTATTCTTGGACATTATTGCCTTCTAACATTTTACACTTTTCACATTGTTTTTCACATAAATGCAGAATTATTGCCTAAAGGCCTATTTGGTTTTTAGAACTATCACCTACTCCTAAACATCTTGCTTCTTTAGTATGCTCACATTCCTCATGATACCTTTAGATGCCTGATATGATACTTGTACTTCTTTGATTTTACCATTGAAGTGCATACATAATGTGTATGTCTATCCCTGTGCACCAAAAGCATTTGAAGGAAACCTATTTTGATCCTTTGATCAACTCTGCGAAGGAGGTAGCATTGTTATCCCTATTTCACAGATAAAGAAAATGAGGTTTAACAGAAGTTACCCCAGGTCACCTCATTGGTGAGGCCAGGATTTGAAGCTAGAGTTCACGCTCTTAAGTACACTGTGCTTCAGAGTCCACCAACTACTTTTACATTCTTTCTGTCATCTCTTTATTGTAATTAGGACAATAAAAATAATTATAATTTTGATCATCATTGTCTTACAGTTCTGAAACTGAACCTCAGAGAGGCTAAGTAATTCGTCCAAAGTCACACAGCTAATAAATAGTGGAGTCAAGGCTCAAACACATGGCTTCTGGCTTTAATACCTTTGCCGTTTCACTATAACATATTGCCTCTAATAATTCCATAAAAAAAGCAGGCAAATTACCATTTCATACCATGAAGGAGCAACAATTATTATTAACACATCTTTTTAGAATGTTGATTCTTGTCAGATCGTGAGTGAATGGTGGCTCACTGATAATGATTATCTGAGTACTGCTAACACAGAACCTGATTATTTTCATTCAAATAGTTGAGCTATTTCATTTATGAAAGACAGAGACCTGATCATTGGATTTGACCAAAAGATCAAAAATTCTTCAATCTGAATTTGTCTTAATTCTTAATTTATTTTAGTATGCACAGTTAGGAATTGGAAATTTCAAAGGACATACCATTACTGATTAAGATATTCCCTATGCTAGAGTCAAAAGATTTCTATTTGCTCAGTATCAGCCCTACCAGACTCTATTGCAAAGTGTCAACAATCAGAACCTACATTCTGTTCGAAGGACCTTTTCTCTGAAGTTGGAGATTATCATATACAAAATCAGGAAAAATATAACAGGCTTGGGGGATCCAACAGTTATTTTTATAAAACCTTTATTAAAACATTTCCAAACTTTCCAAAGATATAATCCCACGTTTTGATAGTTAGGAATGCAAAGGAAAGACTTTCCACACATGTAGGTAGTATAAAAGTTACCACTTGCCTAGTTTATAGTATATACATGTTTATACTAATTGGTGGGCCTGCCATCTTGAAGAAATTCAAATTAATCAAATATTATGTCTATAAAATACAATGTTAAATAAAATTTGAAATGATGACCACATTTAACTTTAACTTCTTTGTTGAAATGCCCTTATCCAGAAGAAGAAGAAAGAGTAAAAAGAGGAAAGGAAGCTGTGATTTCAACCCCCCCCCAAAAAAACCCCTCTATTTAGCCAATCCAATGACAACCATTCAGAATATGCAAATCTGCACTCCATGTGATTCACTATCCTTGGGGCTGAGGAGGGTCACCCCGAAGGTTCAGGTTCTGCTTTTGGAAATTATATAAGATTTGCTTCCACAACTATGAGACTTGGGAGCTTTTTTTGGGGGGGAGGGGGTGGCATTTGGGGAGAATGCTGAAGACATAATAGAGAAAAAGAAGAAGGAGGAGAAATGTCTAGAGCCCTGGGTCAGGTAGCAAAAGAGCTGAGTTCTACCTAATTCCTGTGCTTACTCTGAGTGAGCCAGCCCCTTCCCTGGGACTCCACTTCTACCTCTGCCAATCTCAGGGCTGCTGAAGGTGAGCTGGACTGAGAAACTATAATGGGTCTTCTGGACAGAGGGACCTGCGTGTGTCCAGTCATTCCGAGAAGGGTGGCTGTTGTACGGGATTCGCCTGAAATGATCTTTGCCTCAGGATTTGCAGTTATCACATTCTAGGTGTACAAGAGCCTGGTCACAGTAAAGGAGCTTTCTCCAAACGTGTTCAAAACTGGCTTCCCTTCCTCAATAAGCTCTACCCCATTGTGCCAGCTCTAGATGTTGTTGAAGAAGAGCTATCTCCAAACTCCTAAACAGGAACCATAGTAATTACCCATGAAATTTTTTAAACATACATAAACCTGAGCTCAGCCACTTGGGGTTTCTGATTCAGTAGGTCTGGGTTGGGGATGCAGCATCACCTTTCATACAAAAAGACAATTAAACAAACAGGCAAAAAACTTCATAGGTGATTTGGATTGAAAACTCACTTCCTTCCCTGACCTCTGCTTAGAGCTAAGAACCACTGATTTAAATGAAATCTACTTACTGCTCAGTGCAGCTAAGGGTAGAGTTAATTATCAAGAGTACTTAAAATAACCGACAAGGTCCTAGAAGTTGTTGTTGTTCAAGACACATTATGCAGTTTGAAGAATTCACAATAGCAGAAGTCTCCATTTATGTAACAACTGATACAATAAATGTATAAAGAATTAGATTCATAATCTAGGAATGTAACATTCTTTATTAAAATAACTATCTCTAAATTACTGTGCCCATTTCCAATTAAAATTCTTTCAAGTGTGTTTCACCTGATATACTCTAGTCACCAAAAGCTTTAGAAAGGTGTTGAGAGTTTTTTTATGGCTTACTTTGAGTTCTTGAAAATTCAATAGGTCTAAGATATATTTGTGACATTTCCTAGGAACCCTGGTAGCTCAGCAGTTAAAGCGCTCAGCTGCCAACCGAAAGGTCAGCAGTTTGAACCCACCAGCCACTCTGCAGGAAAAAGATGTGGCATTCTGCTTCCATAAAGATAAAACCAAAGACACCCACTGCTGTCAAGTTGATACTGACTCATAGTGACTTTATAGGACAGGACAGAGTACAACTGCCCCATAGGGTTTCCAAGTCCACCCACCTTTCAGTTAGTAGCCTAGCCTGCACCACCAGGGCTCCTTCCCCATATTACAGCCTTGGAAATCCTATGGGGCAGTTCTACTCTGTCCTGTAGGGTCGCTATGTGTCAGAATCCACTTGACAGAAATGGGTTTGGGCTTAAAGCACACATACCATTTTCGAATGATTTGAGAGAAAATCCAAAACTTGGGAAAGAAGGAGAATATATAATGAATATCTTGGGGAAAAAAGAGTCCTTTTTCTTAGTAAAGATTTACTTTCGCCTTTTGTAACCATTCCTAAAGTCTCATTGACTAACTAGGGTTAGTTCAATTCCCTACATTTTGACGTTTCTTGTTTAAATTCAAGACAAAAGCAGAAAAAGGTTGAGTCTGGGCACAGCTGCATCAAACAGCATGAAACAAACCCCAGCAGAGTAGCCTAGTCACCAGAAGCAGCCAGCACACACCAAATTGGGAATGATTAATGCATGATCCACCAACTAGATAGTCTAATTAAATAACAGTGGTTAATTACTAATTAGTATGTGACTTATGAAGCTAGACACATTTAGACTTGTCAGATGTTAAAAAGAACATTGAAAAAAATCAAAGCTCTCTCATTTCAATGATCTATTTAAAAATGATGCATCAGAGAGGTTTTTTTATTGCTATCATGTGTCTAGCCAAAGTACATATTGAAGAACTTATTTTAAAGATGGCTGTCCTCCTTCAATTTAAGTAGCAATGCTATCTTTGATGTCATAAAAGGCTACAAACCCTAAAATGGTATAATATTTATTAAAAACCATGTGGGGCAGGGTTGGAGGTAGTTTCTATGGTGCATTTAAGTACCAGCATAGTTGAAATGTATCCACTGAAAGTCAGCTGGACATATTTGGTTCTCGCCTCTTTCGTGTTTATTGACTGTACACTTTGAAAGCTGTGATTTCAACCAAAAAAAAAAAACCCTATTTAGTCAACCCAATACAAACATTCAGAATATGCAAACCTACTCTGCATGTGATTTAACATCCTTGGGGTCCAGGATAAGGAGGGTGACCACTAAGATTCAGCTCCTACTTCTAGAAATTATACAGGATTTGCTTCCAAAATTACGAGACTTGGGAGCTTTTATTATTATTATTTTCTGCCATCTATAGGTTAAAAAAAAAACCCATCTGGCTCTTCAATATCAAGCAAGGAAGGAAGAAAGGGAGGGAGGGAGTGGGAGGAGAGGGTAGCTCAACAAAGCATACAGCATATGGATGACAACCTTTACTTTCAATTATTTATCATCTAAAAAAAAAAAAAAAACACCCCTGGCTTCATAAATAATGCATTCTTCTTTTGTGAAAAGTGTGAGTAGAAATATTACACCTATACTCCTAAACGAACAGATTGATGCCCATCTTAACTAAGCATTCTTTATTCATAACCTCACCAAACCAACCAACCAACCAAATCTATTTTCTATCTCCTTGGTGATAGTAACACATTTGCTTCCTGAAAACAGTCACAAACAAAAGATAACACTCTAAAATCATGACACACATGCCTGGCAGGAGGCTTGAGGATGATGGAGAACCTATGGCGTAGTTTCTCAATATCAGGCCTGAAGAGCTTTTTAGCAGAATCACCAAGGAGGGTACTTCCCTGGGACCCACCCCACACCTAGGGAAATATGAACGGCTGCCAAGCACCCCCACATGATACTGATGCACCCTATATTACAAGGGCTGCTTGTAGTGCTCAGGGTGCTGGACCACTACTTTTCACCATCCAGGGAGAAAGAGCCCCTCTGACTGACCTTCTTCTTGTCCACACACCTTCGGAGACTTTGCTCTCCACTCATCTTCACTTTCATCTCCATTAGCCTTGAGAAGAAGAAAGAAAATGCTGATTTTCAACTTCCACTAAGGAGGAAAGGGAAGGATGGCAAGAAATCAGGGTGAGGATTTAACTGGCAGGTCAGAAATGTTTAAACACAAGAATAACATATGTTCTGCTTCATATCTAGTTTAAAGTACTAACTGACTGAAATGTAAATTAATGTCGTGAAAGCTCCAAAGAGAGAAAATGCATGGTTCAAATCCCTAAGCCCAGAAAAAGGGTAATTGAGTTAAAGGGAAGAAAGTTGAAGAGGGAAAGAGAAAATGGGACCCGTTCCTAGGACAGAGGGACAGAGGGAAAGAACGGTGACTGCTGTGGCCACTGGGATGAACCTGTTCCCACTGAGAACTGAGCTGTGTGAATTTCCAAGGCTAGATCACGGGGAGGTTGAAGCTAAAAGAAATGGCCCTTGTCCTAGTGGCGTAGTGGTTAACAGCTGCAGCTGCTAACCAAAAGGTTGACAGTTTGATTCCGCCAGGTGCTCCTAGGAAATCGCATGCGGCACTTCTACTCTGCCCTATCGGGTCACTATGAGTAGGAACTAAAGGCAACAGGTTTGATTTTTTGGTTTTTCTAGTGGCCACAGTGGTTAAACGCTCGGCTGCTAAGCAAAAATGGGCGGTTCGAATCCACCAGCTGCTCCAAGGGTAAAAGGTATGGCAGTCTCCTTGCATAAAGATGTACAGCCTAGGAAAACCTATGGGGCAGTTTTACTCTATCCTACAGGGCTGCTATGAGTCGGAACTGACTCCACGACAATGGGTTGGGTTTGGTTTGGGGTATCTTGAGACCCGGAGGAAATGGCTCCATCTAGGGACCAAGACAGGACATCTGGCCTCCATCTAAGAAAAAGGAAAGAAAGAAAATATCTACTGAACAACACAGGTGGAGAAACGGAGGTGGCAAGAGGAATTGAGAGTCTGAAAGCAAGGCAGCCAAGAGGGCTCTAGGGGAGGCAGACATCACCCTCTGCCTTGCAAAATCAGAAAGTAGTCGGGACGAGGGGGGATAACGCTGTCAGTGAAGTAAGTGGGACTGAGCCACAGTCTAACAGCTCTTTAAAACCAAAAAACCAAACCCACTGCCATCAAGTCAATTCTGACTCATGTTGGCCTCATGTATTACAAAGTAGAACTGCTCCATAGGGTTTTCTTTACTGTGATTGTGAAGAATGTTGACTATACCACGGACTGCCAGAAGGACAAACAAATCGGTCCTGGAAGAAGTGCAACCAGAATGCTCCTTAAAAGTGAGCATGACAAGACTTCTTCTCACATACTTTGGACATATTATCAGGAGGGACCAGTACCTGGAGAAGAACATCATGATTGGTAAAGCAGGTCAACAAAAAAGAGGAAGACCCTCGATGACACAGTTGCTGCAACAACGGGCTCAAACACAGCAACGGCTGTGAGGATGGCGCAGGACTGGGCAGCGTTCTGTTCTGTAGAACACAGGGCTGCTATGAGTTGGAATCAACTCGACAGCACCATCAACAACAACAATTTTTATATAAGCAGATCACCAGGCCTTTCTTCTGTGGCACCACTAAGTGGGTTCAGACAACCTATAAGTTAGTAGCCAAGTGCCACTGTTTGCACCACCCAGGGACCTAACAGTTTGTTACTGAGTATTTTTGTTTTAGTGTTGTTTTTAGGGAGTGGAGATTCAACTTTGTCACGTATCCAAGCTACTGGACTTCTGTAATTAAACCTGCCCCCTGCCAAAAAGAAAAAAATCTACATCCAGATTTTTTAAACCCTATTATATCTAAATGAATTGTATACTTTGGCGGGGTGGGGGGGGAGGGCTTTAGTTGTTTTTGTTATTGTTTACTTTTATATGGCAAATAAATCTCAGCTATAATAGATATTTAACAGAATATTGGGGATTACCTTAGGAAGAAAACCACTGTTTATTTTATTGTTACTATGAGAAAATGCATTCTGAGTTTCCAAAAAGTAACTTATAAACAAACTTTTAGATCGGTATCCATGGGCAACTGGAGACTTCCTGCACAACTAAACCCCGGCGAGTTAGAGCTCTTCGTCTATACTAGCTATCTTTGGTACAAATGTTTATACACAGCGCCCTCTAGCTGTTTTAATTGTCATTTTAACACGGATAGACAATAATAATCCTCTGAACAAAGAGTCCTGAAACCATACCACCCAAGAATTTTTAATCTGGAGAATACTAAGAAATATTTGGGTTTATTACACAGTCAGAAATTAATCACTGTTCACATGATCATAACACAAAAGAAACATGTTCTTGAAGAATTAGTGAATTGACACCTTCCTGGTTCTTACTCTTTTCTAATTATGGACATCAGTATGGATACCATCATCACTGATTTAAGAGAGCCTTTTTTCCTGATTGATTTCTCTTTTTCAATTTACTAGAAGTCCAGCTTCCTCTTTTTTAAACGATGCATTAATGATTCCTGGACAGATCTTGTAGCTAATAACAGTAATATCAGCCAGAGAGAAAGATTTTTTTCCATGGTAACTTCATTTTCGGTGTCTCAAATCTCTCATTTATACATTATTACTGTAGTCACCAATTTTTTTTCCCCCAAATTGAGTTGCTAGGGTTTTTCAGATGCCCCTCAACAAATAAAACCTCCAAAGTGGAGCTAATAACAGGAATTACGGCAGGCTTTGTGCTGTTCTCAGGGCTGGATGCAAGGTAATTTACTTTAGGGTTAATTAATTATATTATTTTCACATGCTTATCACAGTGTTTCACAGAACATGGAAAAACATTACAACAAATAAAAAAAAAAACAATAGAACTTGTAAAAAAAAAAAAAGATCAGAGCAAGGAGAGCAAAGAGAATTAGGAAAGAAAGAAAAGTGCTAAGATAAAAGCACAACAGTAAGGAAAGAAAAATAAGTGCAGGACAGGAGATGGAAATACAAGTGTCCATTTTCCTTGCTGCATCTAGGAGATTAACCGTAAGGTATAGAAAACTACACAACCTGGGGATTTGGCTAGTGTAACATATCTTTTGATCATGCATAGAGCTATTTACACTTATTAAATAATATCAGGTTGGCTAAGGTATATAGTACAGTGGTTTTCAAAGCACGGTCCTAGAACCAGCAGCAGCATTGCCTGAGAACTTGTTAGGAATGGAAAGTCTCAGGCCCCACCCTAGGCCTTCTGAATCAGAAAGTCGTGATTTAACAAGCCCTCCAGGTGATTCTGATGTACACTGAAGTTTGAGATCCGCTGGTGTAGTAAAACCAAATCTGCTGCTGTCGAGTCGATTCCGACCCATAGCGACCCTACAGGACAGAGTAGGACTGCTGCCCTTTAGGGTTTCCAAGGAGCGGCTGGTGGATTCAAACTGCCGTTAGCAGTTAAGCTCTTAACCACTGCACTACCAGAGCTCCCTAGTAAAACAAATGCTGACCTTAATTGGAGGCAAATTTTAGAAAACCTGAGCTCAAATTTTATGATGATACTGAGCAGCCTGGACATAACAGACAAAAATCTCTGCTCTCCTAGAGCTTGTATTTGAGTGGAGAAAGACACACACGAAAAAATAAACATATTATCTAACATAGTATGGTAGATAATAAATAGTGTTGAGATAAAAAAAAATAACAAAACAGGGTAAGAGGGTTGGGGAGTACTGGAGGTCAGGGTTGAGATGCAACTTACAAGGCGTGGCCTAAGCAGGCCTCAGAGGCAGAAGATGTTTGAGCCAAGACTCGAAGGAATCTTAGAATGGATGTTACAGAGGAGACTCAAGCACCAGTAGGTGGCCTTCTGTATCTGCTCCAAGCCTAAGAGTCTATGAGCTACTGCCAGTCACCCTTTGTCTATAGCTAGCTGCTGTGTGCTGAGCATAGTGACTCCACATGGGAGACTGATCTTAATGACCACAGACCAGCCCTTCCAACTTTTTTTCTTCAGGTTCGTGTTTCAGGAAAAATTGAGGATTTTATGCCGAAAATCACTGCTACCAATTTTCTGATAATCTGAAGAACAAGAATTCTGAAACCAAGCATATTTTTCCCCAGGACATCAAAATACAAATACCATATTCTGTGAAACAAAAACAGGTATGTCGGAGCTTGTTTCACTGTGACTATTTTTCTGGTCATTCATCTGAATCTCTGGAACGCAGTACAGAGTCATCACCAGATTATCTACCCTTCCTACAAAACTTCTCCTAAATATTTATGACTTCCTGCAGGATGTTGTTAAAATATAGATGTCAGTATGAAAAGTTCATATTTTACATTTAAGTTTCATGGAACCAAGCTCTAGGAACTGAGCCTTATAAATCTCCCAATAATATATTTCTAGATTTGTCTTTATTATTTTGATTTCCTACTATGTATGAACTGGTATGTTCTTTACATGAGGTAAGTGGCCATGTTTGTTTTTTGGAGATATAAGGTGGTCTAATAAAAATACCACTGGGTATCAGAGGACCTGAGTTCAGTCTCAGTAATTAACTTACCCTGGGCCTTTACCCAGTTGCCTCAACTATAAATTAAGGAAAGAGGTAGATTGAGTTGTTTTCAATCTTCTGCTGACATCCTTATACCTGAGGGAAATGACACACTTCGACCACTATCAGAAGTTCCCTAGAACATTCCATGAGGCTGTAGGTAAGAGTTAGGGGTAGGATATCTATTCGAAGAATTCCTATAAAAAACTCTGACATATTCTAGAGGTTAAAGTGGGCTGTCATGTCACTGCCATTTTCAACACTACTGCTTTAGGCACTCAGAACCTTCTGACCACAATCTTCATTATATCTAGTCTCTGGGCTAACATACCAGATATTTTTAGCTGACATACCAATACTCTTGCTACCACTATCACTATCTTCAGCATCATCACTTCTGCTCATACTACTACTCACTAAAAAAAAAAAAAAAACTACTACCACTATTACTCCTGTTGTTACTGTTTGATTGAGTGCCTATTATATGACAGACATTGTGCCAAGTACTTTGCCTATATAATTGTGGTTATGATGCTTCAGTCTACAAACTCAAGTGCAAAAAAGAAAATCACTTTATTTTCTTTGGACAGAAATTTGTCTCTAGCTCACACTGGGGGAAGAAGAAAATTAATTTTAGTCGTGATAAATTCAGCCTCTCAGTGGTACCATGCATTAGTATTCTCAAGAGACACAGAACCATCCTTGTTTAGATGGATAGATAGAGAGATTTAGATATTGTGATGGTTAAGGCTGTGTGTCAACTTTGCTGGGCCATGATTCTCAGTAGTTTGGCAGTTATAATGTAGTTTGGAAGCTATGTAATGACACAGTCACCTCCATGATAAGATCTGTTAGGAGCAGCCAATCAATTGAAAGGGAGTTTCCTTGGGGGTATAGCTTGCATCCAATATAGGTGGACTTTCTGGCAAAGCTTGCTGGCTTTTGCTCATTCTGGATCCTGTAGCTGGCTCTGTTCATTTGACCTCCAGTTCTCGGGATTTGAGCTAGCAGCTTATGTACCAATCCTGGGACTCATCAGCCTCTGTAGCCTCTGAGCCCAAGGTTTTCCATCTGACCTGCTGATCTTGGGTTCAACAGTCCCTGCAGCTACATGAGTCAGGAGAAGCCTCTAGCCTGAACCATGGACTTTGGACTTTTCAGCCTTTACAACCATGTGAGCCATTTCCTTGATATAAATCTCTCTATATATACATTGGAAACCCTGGTGGCGTAGTGGTTAATTGCTATGGCTGCTAACCAAAAGGTCAGCAGTTTGAATCTGCCAGGCACTCCTTGGAAACTCTACGGGACAGTTCTACTCTGTCCTATAGGGTCGATGTGAGTCGGAATCGACTTGACAGCAACAGGTTCGGGTTATATATATGTTTATACACTTCACTGGTTTTGCTTCTCTAGAGAAGCCAGTATAAGACATTTGGTACTGACAGTGGTTCTAGAGAAACAAAATTGTAAGAATGAGTTTTCTAAATAGGTTCTCAAGTCTGGTTAGTCTTGGGGAGGTAGGGCCAAGATGGCGGAGTAGTCAGATGATTCCTGTGGTCCCTCTTACAACAAAGACCCAAAAAAACAAATGAATCATTTATCCATGACAATCTAGGAGCCCGGAACATCAAAGGCAAAGTTGAGGAATTGTACTGAGCAGCGGGAGAGGAAGAGACAGTTCAGAAGCAGCAAGCAGTTGCCAGACTTGACCTCGTGGGAACCAGCACCCTGCAGGCCAGATCAGCTGGCATACACGGTGAGGCAAGCAGTGGCGCTTGAGACGTGTTTTCCACACTGGGAGAGACTGAGTGGCAGAGAGTCTACTCAACCCTCTAGAACCATTGAAACACAGTGCTTAATCAGCAAAAGATAAGTACATGTGTCTGATCTACCATGTATATCAAAAAACACCCTTTTGGGAGAAACATCTCTCTCCTTTACCTGCCCCCTCCCTGCTCTCCACCAGGTCCCAGGCCAGCTTCAGAGACTGCCATGTCCCCTGGGCCAGAAGTAGGAACCATCATGTGCCCTGAGCCATTCTCCTGACCTTGGAGAGTAAACAAATTAAAACAGGAAAAAATAATCTGCCAGCACCCCTAAGCTGGGAACTCAGGGCAGAAACAGCTCCTTTGCCTATGCACAGGCATAAGGGGTCCATGAACTTTGAATGCCTTTAACCCCTGCATAGATCTGTGTGGGCCCATTTCAACCGTGTAGGTCCTCATTAGCACAGTACAACAGGGTATATACCTGAAGCATAACTTCAACCGTATCAGCTATATGGTAGACTGGTAGGTTCATGATATTTGACACTGCTCTGCCCATTAAGCAAGGTCCTCACCTACCCACATCAGGTGCCTGAGGACTGGTGGCTCCACCCATGATGCCTACCCACCAGCGACAGGGGTCCAAGAATAAATAAGGCCTCCCAGTCCTTATAGTTAACAGCATTGGATGTCAATAGTCCAGCTGCAAAACCCACCCACATATGCACTCTAGGGAGCAGGGAAACGCTTTTCTCCAAGACACTCAGAGGCAACTATCAGGCCCCTGCCTCACCCCTTGCATGACCCACTACTACGGCCTACACAAATCACCCCTGCCCGTCTAAGACTGTAGGTGAAAACCTGATCACACACTTGGTGACCATCTACCTGGACACCTGAGCTGAATTCATACCAGAAAAGTGAACTGACTCCTGAACTCACATACTCAGTAACAGATCTAACCAACGGGTGACAGGATGTTAGAGCTTTAAAGGTGCCAATAATCAAACTAGCTCACATGACCAGCCTATCAGGGCACATCAAAACAAAACAAGAAACTAAGATGCAGTAAAGAAACATAAAATAAATATAATAACTTACTGATGACTCAGAGACAATGGTCAACATTGAATCACACAAGAAGGCAGTCCATGTTGGCTTCAGCAAGCATCCAAAGCAAAGAATCAAGAAATCTTCTGGAGGAAGATAATATCATGGAATTACTAGAGGTAGAATACTAAAGAGATTAAAATACAGAACTCTTTAAGAGATCAGGAAGATCAGAGAAAACACAGAACAAGCCAAGGAATGCACAGACAAAGCAACAGAGGAACTAAGATTATAGAAGAGCATAATGACGAATTTAACAAGCTTCAAGAATCCATAGAGAAACAGCAAACAGATCCAGAAGACTAACAATAAAATTTCAGAATTAGACAGCTCAGTAGAAAGTCATAAGAGCAGACTGAGGCAATGGAAGTCAGAACTAGTGAGAATGAAGATAAAGCACTTGACACCAACATATTTGAGGAAAAATGAGATAAAAGAATTTAAAAAAGAGAGAGAGACAGCAGTAACTCTAAGAATTATGTAGGACTCTATGAAGAGGAATGACCTATGAGTGATTAGAGTACCAAAACAAGGGGGATAAAAAAAAAAAAAAACACAGACAGAATTGTTGAAGACTTGTTGGCAAAAACCTTCCCTGATATCGTGAAAGATGAGACGATATCTATCCAAGATGCTCATCGAACCCCACACAGGGTAGACATAAAAGAAAGTCACAAAGATATATTATAATCAAACTTGCCAAAACCAAAGATAAAGAGAGAATTTTAAGAACAGATAGGGATAAACGAAAAGTCATCTACAAAGAAAAGTCAATAAAACCAAACTCAAACTACTCAGCAGAAACCACGCAGGCAAGAAGGCAATGGGATGACATATATAAAATCTTGAAGGAAAAAACTGCCAGCCAAGAATTATATATCCAGCAAAACTGTCTCTCAAATATGATGGCAAAATTAGGACATTTCCACATGAATAGAAGTTTAGGGAATTTGCAAAAACCAAACCAAAGTTACAAGAAATACTAAAGAGAGTTCTCCGGTTAGAAAAATACTAAACATCAGATAACAACCCAAGACTAGAACCCAAGACAGAGCAACCAGATTTCAACCCAGATAGGGAAGGCACAAAAACAAATCAAAGCTAAAACACTAAAAATAGGGAAACAGAGATGTCAATATGTAAAAAATGACAACATTAAAGCAAAAAAGATGGACTAAAAATGTAGTCATAGATTTTTCTTATGGAAAGGAAGTCAAGCTGATATAAAGAAATAAAAGATTGGTTTAAACTTAGAAAAATAGGGGCAAATATTAAGGTAACCACAAAGGAAGTTAACAATCCTACATAGCAAAATAAAAAACCTGTTGGCACAGGACAGGAATCATCCCCAAAGACAACTCATCAGACATGAAAGGAACTGCACAGTGGGTGGGAGAGAGATGCTGATGAAGAGTGAGCTAATTATATCAGGTGGACACTTGAGATTGTGTTGGCTTCTCATGTCTGGAGGGGGGATGGGAGGCTAGAGAGAGTGGGAAGCTGGCAAAATTGTCACGAAAGGAGAGACTGGAAGGGCTGACTCATTAGGGGGAGAGCAAGTGGGAGTACGGAGTAAGATGTATGTAAACTTATATGTGACAGACTGACTTGATTTGTAAACGTTCACTTGAAGCTCAATAAAAGTTAATAAAAAAAAGAAAAACATTAAGACTCAGCAAATACAAAATCAAAAAGATGAAAAGAAAATACATAAAGAAAAATGACTTAGCACAGAAAATTAAGTGGAACAAAGGAACCATCAACGACACACACACAAAAAGACATCAAAATGACAGCATAAACATATACCTATCAATAATTACACTGAATGTAAATGAACTAAGTGCATCAATAAAGAGACAGAGAGTGGCGGAATGGATTAAAAAACACAATCTGTTTATATGTTGCCTACAAGAGACACAGTTTAGACTTCAAGACACAAACTAAAGCACGAAGGATGGAAAAAAATATATATATATCAAGCAAACAACAATCAAAAAAGAGTGGCAATATTAACCTCTGACAAAATAGGCTTTAAAGCAAAATCCACCACAAAGGATAAGGAAGGACACTATATAATGATTAAAGGATCAATACACCGGGAAGACATAACCATAATAAATATTTATGCACCCCAAAACAGGGTTCAAAATACATAAAACAAAACCTAACAGCCCTGAAAAAAGAGATAGCTCCACAATAATAGTAGGAGATTTCAACACACCACTTTCAATGAAGGATAGAACATCCAGAAAGAAGCTCAGTAAAGACACGGAAGATCTAAATGCCACAATCAACCAACTCGATCTCATAAACACATAGAGAACATTCCACCCAACGGCAGCCAAGCATACTTTCTTTTCCAACCCATATGGAATATTCTCAAGAATAGAGCACATATTAGGCCATAAGTAAGCCTTAACAGAAGCCAAAGCATCGAAATATTACAAACAGCTTTCTGATCATAAAGCCATAAAAGTAGAAATCAACAACAGAAAAATCAAGGAAAAAAAAATCTAACACAAGGAAACAGAACAACACCTTGTTCAAAAACTCCTGAGTTTTTAGAAGAAATTAAGAATGGGATAAAAAAATTCACAGAATAAAAAGAGAATGAAAACACATTCTATCAGAACCTTTGGGACACAGCAAAAGAGGTGCTAAGAGGTCAATTTATAGCAATAAATACACACATCTAAAAAGAAGAAAGGGCCAAAATCAAAACATTAACCGTACAACTCAAACAAATAGAAAGAGAGCAGTAAAAGAAGCCCTCAGGCACCAGAAGAAAGCGAATAACAAAAATTAGAGCAGAATTAAATGAAATAGAGACTAGAAAACAATTGAAAAAGTTAAGGAGACCAAAAGCTGGTTCTTTGAAAAGATCAACAAAATTGATAAACCACTGGCCAAACTGACAAAAGAAAAACTGGAGAGGAAGCAATGAGATGGGCAATATCACAACAGGTACAACTGAAATTAAAGGAATCATAACAGAATACTATGAAAAATTGTATTCTAACAAATTTGAAAACCTAGATGAAAGGGAACAAATTTCTAGAAACACACTACCTACCTAAATGAACACAAACACAGGTAGAATAACTAAATAAACCTATAACAAAAGAAGGGACTGAAAAAGTAATTTAAAAACTAGCAACACAAAAAAGCCCTAGCCCTGACAGTTTCACTGGAAAATTCAACCAAACTTTCAGAAAAGAGTTAACACCACTACTACTAAAGGTATTTCAGAGCATAGAAAAAGATGGAATACTCCCAAACTTATTCTATGAAGCCAGTATATCCCTTACACCAAAACCAGGTAAAGACATCACAAAAAGGAAAATTACAGACCAATATCCCTCATGACCACAGCCCTCAGTATGGATTACACCTCAACATAGAGAAAACAAAAATCCTCACAACTGGACCAATGAGCAACATCATGACAAACAGAGAAAAGGAAATCCGTGTCAAGGATTTCATTTTACTTGGATCCACAATCAACACTCATGGAAGCAGCAGTCAAGAAATCAAAAGACGCATTGCATTGGGCAAATCTGCTGCAAAAAGGACCTCTTCAAAGTGTTGAAGAGCAAAGATGTCACCCTGAAGACTAAGGTGCGCCTGACCCAAGCCATGGTATTTTCAATCACATCATATGCATGTGAAAGCTGGACAATGAATAAGGAAGACCAAAGAAGAGTTGGTGCCTTTGAATTGCGGTGTTGGCGAAGAATATTGAATATTCCATGGACTGCCAAAAGAACAAACACATCTCTCTTGGAAGAAATGTGGCCAGAATGCTCCTTAGAGGCAAGGATGGCGAGACTGCGTCTTACATACTTTGGACATGTTGTCAGGAGGGATTAGTCCCTGGAGAAGGACATCATGCTTGGCAGAGTACAGGGTCAGCGGAAAAGAGGAAGGCCCTCAACAAGGTGGATTGACACAGTGGTTGCAACAATGAGCTCAAGCATAACAACAATTGTAAGGATGGCTCAGAACCGGGCAGTGTTTTGTTCTGTTGTGCATAGGGTCGCTATGAGTTGGAACCGACTCGACGGCACCTAACAACAACAACAACAATCCCTCATGAACATAGACACAAAAATCCTCGACAAAATTCTAGCCAATAGAACTCAACAACATATCAAAAAATAATTCACCACACCAAGTGGTACTCATACCACTTGGAAACCCTGGTGGCATAGTGGTTAAGTGCTATGGCTGCTAACCAAGAGGTCGGCAGTTTGAATCTGCCAGGTGCGCCTTGGAAACTCTATGGAGCAGTTCTCTGTCCTATACAGTTGCTATGAGTCAGGATCGATTTGACGGCAGTGGGTTTGGGTTTGGTTTTATGCAGGGATGGTTCTACATTACAGAAACAATCAGTGCAATCCATCACATAAATAAAACAAAAGACAAGAACTGCATGATCTTATCAATTGATGCAGAAAAGGCATTTGACAAAGTCCAACACCCATTCATGATAAAAACTCTCAGCAAAATGGAAATAGGTAGGAAGTTCCTCAACATAATAAAGAGCATTTATAGAAAGCCAACAGCCAACATCATCCTAGATGGAGAAAGTCTGAACGCATTCCTCCTGAGGATAGGAACCAGACAAGAATGCCCTTTATCACCACTCTTATTCAACATTGTGCTGGAGGTCCTAGCCAGAGCAATTAGGCTAGAAAAAGAAATAAAGGGCATCCAAATTGGTAAGGAAAAGGTAAAAGCATCTTTATTTGCATATGAGATGATCTTATACACAGAAAACCCCAACTGGAGGGACCCCAGAAGACATGACCCCTGCATTCTCTGTTAGCCCATAACTAAAACCATTCTCACAGCCAACTCTTCAGACAAAGATTTGACTGGACTATAAGACATAAAATGATACTCATGAGGAGTGTGCTTCTTAGCTCAAGTAGATACATGAGACTAAATGGACAGCTCCTGTCTGGAGGCAAGATGAGAAGGCAGAAAGGAACACGATGTGGTTGAATGGACAGGGGAAATCTGGGGTCAAAAGGAGGTGTGTGCTGTCACATTATAGGGAGAGCAACTAGGGTCACATATCAATGTGTGTATAAATTTTTGTATGAGAAACTAACTTGAACTGTAAAACTTTCACGTAAAACAATAAAAAAAAAAAAGTCTGGTTATTCTTAAAGATGTTGAGACTCTGCTTCCAGTAGTAAAGAGGGCACTGCTAATCCATCATGTGAGGCAGCAATAGAAACATGTAAAATATCACCACCAGTAGATGAAGTATTGGTGAGAGGCGAGGCTCTGGACGATCACATGCTTGATACTTTTCTACAATTCTGTCATAATGAGAAATATAAGAAAGCTGGTTGGTTTCCCCTACTTTTGCTAGACAAACTAGTGAAAGAAGATGAGCTCAGGGCTTATCTTGAGTTACAGCTCAAGCACTGCATAAGCAATCTCAAAATTTCCACTTGTGCTTTGAAAGAAAGCCTTATTTCTTGTAGTAACAGAGCTGATATTGTTGAAAACCAAACTCAAAGTCTTATCACGAGAGTGGCTGAATTGCAACACCAATTAAATTTCCAACCTTGAATGGTGTCTGAAGTTAAAGCAATGGTATTTATTGGGAAGAAATGGGATCCCAAAACTTGGGATGGGAATATATGGGCAGATAATCAGGAAGCTGAGGACACTGAGCCCCTAAATTCCATTGAATCACTCCTGACAACAGAACCAGTCCTCTCACTCCCATCTGAAGAGATTACTCCATCTTTGTCTGCTAAGCCATACTCCACAGTAAAACCATTAGCCCCTCCACCCCATCTGATGAGATAACCCAGTTGTGTATGAAGAGCCTTTGTCTGAGTCATTGCTTGGGGCATCACCTGAGGCAGATCCCTTTCAAGACATTGTTGAACTTTCTCAGAACCTATCCCCACTGCCCATTTTTGCTTCTAGACCTATAACTAGACCTAAGGCCCACTAAGCCCCAAAAAGTGAAGTACGAAGTGTGACCCAGAAGGAAGTACACTACACTCCAAAAGAACTGCTTGAATTTTCTAATATGTACAAACAGAAACCTGGGGAATATGTGTGGGAATGACTATCAAGGGTGCAGTATAATGGTGTAAGGAACATAAAGTTGGATCAATCTGAGTTTATTGATATGTGCCTACTAAGCACAGATCCTTCATTCAATATTTCAGCGCACTAGGCTACAAAGGATCTAATACAATAGTTTATTTGGTTCGGTTGCTGAAGCATGGATTACATGGTGGGTCACACTAAATCAAGCTGAAGTGCCAGATGTGCCTTAGTATACTATACAAGAAGGAATTCAAAGGCTTAGGGAGATTGGCATGTTAGAGTGGAATTATCATGTTAGACTCACAGACCCACATATAGAGTGCCCAGAGGATACACCTTTTACCACAACAGTGAGGAACAAATTTGTGAAGGGAGCCCAGCATCGTTGAAGACTGCTGTGAATCCTATTTTATGTAAGTGAGATTTGACAGTGGGAATTGCCCTAACTGGACTAAGACACCTGACTACAATGGGGCTGACTGTCCCTGTAGTAGTAGAGGCCAAGTGGCAGCACTCAATTAACAAAGACAAGGTGGGCATGGTTATAGTAATGGACAATGGAGTCAAAGCAGTAATTAGAATAGTCTGACTCATATGAATTTATGGCATTGGCTACTTAGTCATGTTGTCCCTAGGAGTGAAATAGATAGGAAATCTACTAGTTACTTGATCTATATAAGCAGAAGAATTCTAGGTCAGGTGAATGGCAATCTAACTTGAAGCACCAGAATACAAAGTCACAGCCCCTCAATCAAATCCCAGACTTCAGTTTATAGACCCACAACCCCTTGAATGAAGGGGAGGCCAGGTCCCCTTGAGGAAGGACCCCACTACACCGCCAAAATTTTATACCGTTAATTTTTCTTCAACCTTCTCCAAAGAGATCTATGTAAGGCCTTTTATGAAAGGGACCATTCACTGGGGAAAAGAAAATAATCAGATTTTTCAGGTATTACTGAATACTGACTCTGAACAGACACTAATTCAAAAAAAATTCAAGGAGACCCAAAATGTCACTGTGGCCTGTCAGTCAGAATGGGAGAGTATAGAGGTCAGGTTACCAATGGGGTCTTAGTTCAGTTTTGCCTCACAGCAGGTCCAGTGGGACCCTGAACTCAGCCTGTAGTGATTTCCCCACTTCCAGAATGCTTAATTGGAACAGATATACTCAGCAACTGACAGAACCCCCACATCGGATCCTGACAAGTGAAGTGTTATGGATTGAATTGTGTCCCCAAAAAATGTATGTCAACTTGGCTAGGCCACAATTCCCAGTATTGCATGGTTGTCCTCCAATTTGTGATCTGATGTAATTTTCCTATGTGTGGTAATTCCTAATCTCTGCCTGTGGTTAATGAGGCAAACTAGGTTATGTTAAAGAAGATTAACGTGGAATGTAACACCCTTATTGAGGTCACAGTCCTGATCGAACATGAGGGAAGTTTCCCTGGGTTGTGGCCTGCATCACCTTTTATCTTACAACAGATAAAAGAAGAAAGAAGAGAGCAGAGAGGGACCTCAGATCACCAAGAAAGAAGCATCCGAAGTGGAGCATGTCCTTTGAACCCAGGGTCCCTGTGCTGAGAAGCTCCCATATCAGGGGAAGATTGATGCCAAGGACCTTCCTCCAGAGCCAACAGAGAGAAGGCCTTCCCTGGGCACTGGCACTCTGAATTTGGACTTCTAGCCTCCTGTGAGAGAATAAATTTCTGTTTGTTAAAGCCATTAACTTGCAGTATTTCTGTTATAGCAGCACTAGATAACTAAGATGGAAATTTGGTACTCAGAGTGGGGTGCTGCTCTAACAGATACCTGAAATGTGGAAGAAGTTTTGAAACTGTGAATGTGTAGAGGCTGGGAGGTTTTAAAGTGCCTAATAGTAAAAGCCTAGATTGCCTTGAAGAGACTGTTGGTGGAATCACGGACATTAAAGACAATTCTGGTGAGGGCTCAGAAAGGAGAAGAGTTGTAACACTGGAGATGGCACAGATGGTGAGAAGCAAGCAGCAGAGAAACAGCAGCAGCAGAAGCAGGATATTAGCACAACACAGCACAGGAGTGAACCCAAGAAGCAAGAGAGCTGAGTGACTTTGGGCGGGAGGCTTCCTGGTGGAGTAAGATGACTCCAGGCACTTGTCGGTAGAACTAGGCTTGCCAACCTATGGAGCAAGAGAGCCAAGTGCCTTCTGGCCAGAATTTACTGGAAGAGTGGGGTACTTCCAGACACTTATCAGAGAGCTAAAGACCTTTGGAACACTTGCCCCAGCAGGGCAGATACAGAGCTGGCCCAAGGGCCTAATGGCTAAGAGGCCAAGGAACCGGGAAGCAGAAGGTGAAAACACAAGGAGCACAGGAAGCAGAGCTGCCTCAATCTCAGAGGGTAGGGTCACAGCCTCTGGAGTTTCAAAGGGTGGAACTATGGCCTGCTGGGTCTCAAAGAGTGGGGCCACGGCCACCTAGGTTTCAAAGAGTCAGATCTTCACCAACTCGGTTCCAGGGTGTGGGGCTGCCATTCATGAGTGCCAGGGATATGGGGCCTGACCTGCTGCCCAAAGCTGAGGGGTTGGAGCTGCCATGCCCAAGGGGAAGAAGAACAGGGTCTATGAAGCTTGTGTCCCAGATTTCACAAGTCAGGTGAAGATTGACAAGTGCGGGAGTTCTGGCAAAATGTCTATTTAAAGTCTGAAAGCAAAATACACCATAGAGAAAACTCTCTTTTTGTTCTTAAGGCCTATCAACCGATTGGATGAGGCCCACCCACATTATGGACAGTAATCTGCCAAATTAAAACCAACTAATTTAATCACATGCAACTACTTCATCAACAACATTTAAACTAGTGTTTGACCAAACAACTGGTCATTACCGCCTAGCCAAGTTGACACATAAAATTAACCACCACACACCGGGTCTACAGTCATCTGTCTTTCTGCTGCTTCATCTTTCTCAACTTCTCATCCTTCTCACCTCAATGCCAAGGCCTATTCAGATCTGCTGAAGGAACATGTCCGTACCACTCTCAGTCGTAAAGAGGGAAATGATTCTTTTATTCTCTGCACCAAAAATGGGTACATGGGGATGCTGTGAGATTGCTCTGGCCTATCTACCTAACTTGGCCCATTTACCTGCCTTGGCGGTCTACCTGCAACCATTACTGCTCCTACGCCATGGAGATGCAGGGGGTTCTGAACATGGCTGACATCTCCTCAGGTTTCACACAGTGAGCAAGATAACAGGTCTCTGCTCTAACAGCCACAAGCCCATCTCAAGTGTCTGTTGTTCTCCCTATGCTACTCCCCTACAAAGCTCTTTAGATACAAAACTCTTTCTCAGGAGCTCTCACCAACTAGTGTCTTAATCTCTAACTTCCCCTCCTACTCTCCACCCTTCCTCAAGCTAAAGAAGTTTCATTTTAATATTTATTTCAAAATATTATCCCATTCTATATAAATTATTAGTTGATTCAGTTATCATTACCAATATATAAGATAGATATTGTTGTCCTCTTTTGCAGACAAGCAAACTCAAGCTTAACCCATTGCCTTCAAGTCAATTCTAACTCATAGGGACCCTACAGTACTGAGTAGAACTGCCCCATAGGGTTCCCAAGGAAGCACCTGGTAGATTCAAACTGCCTACCTTTTGGTTAGCAGCCACAGCTCTTAACCACTACACCAACAGGGCTTCCAAACTCAAGCTTAGAGAGGGAAAATCATTTGCTAAAGGTCATTCAGCAAGCAAGTGGTTAAGTAGATATTGGGAAATCTCTTAACTCTTTGGACCTCCCCATTAGCTGATAGACTCTGAAGTTAGTCTTTCTAACGCTTGGGGTTGGGAACCTACATGCCAATGCATCTGCAACAGAACCTGGGCACCCACAGACACTCTAACACAACTTTCCCACTTAAACCTGCTTGTGATCAGGAAATTTTCACAACCAGACTTCAGCCTTTGTTTTCTGATTAGCATTTCAGTTCTTTGAGTCTAGAGATCTTTTTTGAATGCTGTATTTTTGACTGGAGCCCTGACAACTGTTCCCATCCTTGTCTTTCCCCTTTCCAGGGTCTGGACAACCTTGTCTATATAATTCCCAAGTGGTTATTTAAGTCCTACATCCAAAAGGCGGAACTACAATCCTACCTGCTAAATGAGGTGGGCATTGCATCAGTTGAGATGAATATTTTTTTTGTGAGTATTACCTTACCTAGTGGATTCCACAATGCTTTGAACACTGACCTGGACTACTGCCCCAGAAGCCAGCCTCACCACTAATAAGAATATAGTTTCTTTATTTCCCTCCCTCTCCTACTCGTTTTAGCTAAGGGAACCATGCATATCACAGAATATGTTACAATCAGTAACATCAGAATGGGTACAACTTGAATAAACAGTACTATATTCTTATTGTACCATACAAGCATGGGCTTTGGGAGTGAACTGAATTGGATTCAAATCTAAGCTCCACCACTTACTAGGAATCCGACTTCGAACAAGTTATTTAGCCTGTCTGAGTTTCCTCATATGTAAAATGGAGATAATGATAGCAATATTGGTACTAATAGAAAGAATAACAGTCCTAGTAGCAGTACCTACCAGGGCTTATAGGAAAAAGTAAATGACATACCACTTGTAAAGTGTAATGTGCCAGGCCCATGGCAAGCACTTAACAAATATTAATGACAATAGTGATGACAATAATGATGATGAAAAAGAGATAATACACGCTCCAGGTAGGTGCTCTTATTTTTAAAACCTGAAGGGAATGGGAGAAATGGTAAATGAAAAGGAAGATGAAAGAAGTCAGGCATCTTTAACAAAGGAGTTGATAAGTAGTCTTGAATAAATAAGAAAACCAAAACCCATTGCCATCGAGTCGATTCCGACTCATAGCACCCTACAGGACAGAGTGGAACTGCCTCACAGGGTTTCCAAAGAACAGCTGGTGGATTTGAACTGCCAACCTTTTGGTTAGAAGCCAAACACTTAACCATGCACCCGAGTAGTCCTAAACCACCACCCATCTGTTAATTTGTTGTACTGTGGTGGCTTGCATGTTTGTATAATGCTGGACGGTAATAATAACATCAGTATTCAGTATTTCAAATACCAGTAGAGTCATCAATGGTGGATCGTTTTCAGGGGAGCTTCCAGGCTAAGACAGATGAAGAAGAAAAGCCTAGCTTCTACTTCTAAAAAGTATCCAGTGAAAACCCTACAGATCACAAAAGGACCAGGCAACATTTAGTTCTGCTGTACATGGGGTCTCCGTGAGTTGGAGCCAACTTGATGGCAACTAACAGTCCTGAACTCCTCGCTTCCGTTTCGTATTCAGTCTCCTGTCCCTATACCAAAAAAAGAAAAACACTAAATTAAAACAGGCACCTATGCATGTTCTCCTGTTCCTGTTGCTATTTTTAGTTGGAGAGAACCACATGGAAAGAGAAGTCCCAGAAAAGCTCTGCAGGCTTTGGAGTCAAATAGATGTGGGTTCTATCCCAGTTCTACCATTCCCCAGCTTACCTAATCTCTCTCATCCATAACCTCCCAAGGTTCATGTGCTAGTCAGAAAGCAACAGAAACTCAATTCAAACTAGCTTCAATAGGAAGGGAATTCACAGGCTGCAGGAATCCAAGGAAAGTTTCAACAAATGAGACACAGGAAGGTCACATATGAAGCTAATCCTCAAGAACCACAGACATTGGTAAGAGGCTTTTTTCTCCTCCTGACTCTTGTATCAGCTCTCTGCATTGTCAATTTAATTTTCTCTCACTAAGACCGACAAACATGGCCAATTAAAGCTCCAGGGCTTCAGCTACCACCTGAAGCCAAAGTTAAGAAAAATGCTGAGGAAGCGCTCCAGTTAGCTAAGGTTGGGTCAAATACCCACCAAATACAACCAGTGGTATAGAGTTATGTAAGGGTATGGCTTCTTCTATAGCAGGGCAAGAGAAGAGATGATGCTGGGCAGAAAATCCTGTAGGTATCCACTAAATTGGTATATTGACACCATTGAAAATACTGTTTACAAAAAAATTTAATATGTTTAAGTGAAAAATTGATACATTAAATTTAGTTAAAAAGGGTGTAAAACTGTATACAGAGTATGAGCTCAACTTTAGAAAACAAAATCACTGCAAAAATGCACTAAAATATTCATAGTGTTTACCTTGGGTAACAGAATAATGGATGATTTTTATTTTCTTATAAATGTTTTCACTATACTATGATTTTTTTTTCTAAAATAAGTCTGTATTACTTTTACTCTCAGGAGGAAAGAAATAAAAGATCTCTGTTGTTATTGTTGTTGTTTTAATATCACCTATATTTGTTTCAAGGAGCCCTGGTGGCACAGTAGTTATTAAGCACTCGGCTGCTAACCAAAAGGTCAATGGTTCGAATTCACCAGCCACTCCACAGGAGAAAGATGTAGCAGTCTGCTTCTTTAAAGATTTATAGCCTTGGAAACCCTCCGGGCAGTTCTACTCTGTCCTTTAGGGTCACTGCGAGTCAGAATCCACTTGATGGCAATGTGACTCAGTTTTTTTGGTATATTTGTTTCAGATAAAATTCTGATATATCTAAGACTCAGGTTCACACCTAGCTCAGCTTATAACCCTAGTAACAAGACTTGGGACTGAAACAAAAGTTCTATGAGATTTCTTCTGACTTCTGTGGGAATTGTGAAAGTTGTCTGGAGAACATGAGCACTTATTTAAAGATTGAGTGACAAAGAGTTTTTATAGATGATCCATTAAAATCATGTAGGTTGATAATTTTTTAATATCATATTACCTTTATTGCTTCAGTGATGTTTGAGTTGTTAGCATTTTACTTTCTTATTATCTGTAATTTCTGAGCATTCAATATCTCATGGATCTTACACGGTCCAGATTGGTTGCGCATGCTTGCTAATGAGACAACAGCCAACTACTGGTGGTGCCTCCACCTTTAGAAGGTTATTCCAGCTGTTCAAAGAGTGAGTACAGATGAAAGTTTCAATTTACATGGTAATGTCATTCCCTGTGTAGACATTAAAACATCTAAGATAGCCTTTAGAAGGTACCAGTTTTGCAAAAGATATCCAGTGAGAGGCTGGGCTTCATTGTCAAAATTCAGTTCAAATACCAATTTTTCAAGCTCTGTGACCTTCAGCAAATTCCTTAATTTCTAAAGTCTCAGTTTTTTCACCTATAATAAAGAAATTGTGTCCATATACAACACGGTTGCTATATGGATTAATGAGATAACACGTGATAAATCCACAATGGGCCTGGCACACAGTGGGCGCTCATCAAAAGTTCATTTTCTCCTTTGAGCCCTTTCCCAGCTCCTCTCCTTCTCTCTTCTTCCCAGCCCAAGAAAGATAATTTTCTATCAAAAATAATGTGACACATAAGTAAATGCAAAAAGATATTTCCCTTCAGTATATATATTCAATAGGAGAAAAGGATAATTAGAAGACTTTCAATTCATTGAAAGGGAAAAGTAGCTGTAAAACACATTGCTAGACGAAAAAAAAAAAAATGAAATCAGTGAATCATGTAGCCATTGCTAAATCCCAAAGCCTGGATTTTACTGTTGGTTTTTCTTGTTGTTTTCTTATTTGTTTTGCTTTCCAAACTCTGGCCGTCCAAAATAATATAGCTTACAGATTATACAAAACTTATTCTATGGGAAGAATTTTTGCACATCATTAGGTACCAAGTTCAAATTGACCTGGTAAGCTTTCTTTTGTTACAATAAGAATTAGGAATATAAGAAAATTAAGCCGTGTCAAGTCTTGTTGACATCATGACATTCTACTCTATCTAAACATTTTGAGAGATGTATTGTTAATAACCACCACCTATTGTCATTTTGTCATACTGTGGTGGCCTGCATGTTGCTATGATGCTGGAAGCTATGCCACCAGTATTTCAAATACCAGCAGTGTTACCAGGGTGGACCAGTTTTAGCCTAACTTCCAGACTAAGAGAGAGTAGGAAGAAATACTTGGCAATCTACTTCTGAAAATTAGCCAGTGAAAGCCCTGATGGATCTTATGGATTACAACAATGTTTTCCAACTCACTTGCTTTAGACACGTCATCAGAAGGGATCAATTGCTGGAGGAGGACATCATGTTTGGTGAAGTAGAGGGCCAGTGAGGATTAGGGAGCCCCTTGGTAGGATGGACTGGCACAATAGCCACTATGATGAACTCCAACATGCCAGCAATCATGAGGATGACACCGAGCCATTTGGTTTTGTTGTACAGAAGGTCAGCATGAGTCGGTGTCAGCTAGACAGTAGCTATCTATCTATCATTAATAAGGCGTCCCTAGGCGGTGGAGATGGTTAATGCACTTGGCTGTGAACTGAAAGGTTGGACATTTGAGTCCATCTAGTGCGGCTTTGGGAGAAAGGCCTGGCGATCTACTTCCAAAAACTCAGCCATTGAAAACACTATGGAGCATAGTTCTACTCCAGCCTACATGGGGTTGCTATGAGTCAAAATCAGCTCAATAGCAACTGGTTGGCATTGTTGAGAAAGCATACTTCCATTCCTCCTACATGGCCTTCGTTGCCTTAATTTTGACTAAAGAAAGCACAAAGAAACAACGGTTCTTGACCTCTGTGACAGGCGGGACCTTTAGAGAATACAATTGCCCCTCTCCACAGAGAAAGACAAATACATTTATAAACTTTTGCATTTTTTTTTTATTTCAGGGGTTCGTCCTTGCCTCAGCAGGATTAAGAATATTGAAATAATCTATGTTAACGTCTCCATTAATATTCTGATGATAAAACTAGAATTTTAAAAAAGTATCTGAACTATAATTATTTTTAAAAGCATTTTATAGACAATTCTATACCTGATGCCTAAGACATAGATATACAGTGATTTTTTTTTTTTTTCCTTTCCCTCCCAGTTTTTCCTCATACCTTCCTTGTCCTCCATATTCTCAAGGGCTCTCTGAATCCTAAACCCTGCCACCAAGGTCTAGTGTATACACTGGCAATACATGTGTGAGTTAAATAGTAAGAATGATAATTATGAGTGTAACAAACACCAATTGCTGAACATCCGTTATGTGCCAGACACTGTGCCAGGTGGTTTACATATGTAAAATAAAATCCTCTTAACACACCCACAAAACAGGTTTTATTATAATGACCATTTTACAGATGTATAATATCTGACAGCTAGGAAGTAGCTGAGTCGGCGTTACATTCTGGCATAAAATCTACAGTTTGACTGACTGATGCCCTGGAGGTTTGCTTTTTTTGTTTGTTTTTTTAAAATGCATTTACTCCAGAAACACCAAAGAAAAGACTCTAACTCAAGTACTACCATCTCTGTGATCCTTTCTTTCCCTACAGTCAGGAATGATCTCTCCTTTCTGTAAATTTTATAGTGCTTTTTGTCTGAACCAATTGTTTAACTGCCATGTATTGTTATTCATTCAACATATACCTATTGATTATCTATCATGTGCCACGAAATGAACCCTGGGGAAAGACCAGTAAACAAGACTCAGTCCCTGATCTCAGTACTTTTAAATTTAAAGGTAAAGAAGGACAAAAAGGTTATTGTTGTAGAATGTGATAAGTCTTTGAGAGCACCTAAGGGATTAGAGATGACTTCTTGGAGGAGGTATATAAACTGAACCTTGAAAGTGAAGAAAATATAAATAGTCTGATGAAAAAGTGAGGCAGGGTCAGATGATAGGAAGCGTGCCACAGCTCATGCAAGAAGTGGCATGTGGGCTCAGACCACACCTAGACAGCATGGATATCATGGCAACTTGTGTATGTTTCATAACTGTTAGATTATAAAGTCAGAACAGGTGTGGTATAAATAAGCCTGAAGAAGCAGTCATGGACTGGATCATGAAGGGTGTTATCAGTCAAATAAATGAGTTCATACTGAAGTCCATGAAGAGCAATGAATTTAAGATGGTGATTAACATGCTCAGACTTGCATTTTATTAAGTTCTCTTTGCCTCAGTATGGAAAAATGGATTGCAAAGGCTGAGACTGGAAAGAGGGTAAACAATTTGGAGTCTGCTGCAGTAATTCAAATGAGAAATGAAGGTCTGATCTCAGGCAATGGGATGGAGAACAAAAGAAGGAGACGAAATGATAAATAATCTTTTTTATCTTGTCCATAGATAATAATAACTAATATTTATTGAACATTTACTATGTAGCAGGCTCTTTTCTAAGTGTTTTATATTTAGCTCATTTAATTCTCAAAACAGGCCAATTAGATAAGTACTTTCATTTTCCTCATGACATAAATGAGGAAACTGAACTTCAAAACTTAAGTAGTTTATCCAAGGTTCTTGAGGTCAGGACATTATCTTGTATTTCTTTCATCCTACCATTAGAATACTCATATATATAAATATATTGTGAGGATGGCACAGGACCAGACAGTGTTTCATTCTGCTGTGCATGGAGTTGCTATGAGTTGGAACTGATCAACAACATAGAGTGATATGGATATCTAGATATAGATATATATGACTCAATAAATATTTGCGGATTGTTTATTACGATTATTCACAAGTGCAACAAGGTTTCTTGGAAGGGACAACTTCCCATCTCCCAAAATGCTCAAGCAGAGACTGCATGATGACCTGTCAAAAATGTCTTGGAACAAAAATCCTACATTTTGTAGAAGTTAGGCTCAGAAAATCCTAAGGCCCTTAATAGCACTAACATTCTCATGACTTTATGACTCAGTGAATTTGAAGGATGCACAACTTAGATCCTTGCTAACTGATAGGAAAATACGAGTTCATAATATTCTCCATCCGTAAGGACCATCAGTAAGAAAATCACCATTAATCTCAGCCACTCTTACAGCCACCATCTTCTCTCTACTGGTATTTCTGAAGCCCTCTTTCAGTGCTCCCCATGTGACTGGACAAAAGGAAATACCTACTAAAGTGCAGTACATTGATCACATGTATTTCCCTGGAAGCCTAATCAAATAGTAATGGAGAGAAAGGGATATTTTATTAAATTCCTCTTAGGTTCCTTTTTATTTCATAAAGCACTGGGCATGTGATAATAAGCCAATTTTCATGGATATAATGTAGCATCCTGTAGTGAAATTAGGGATATATCCTGAAAAAAGGTTGAAAAATCTCTCAAGCCAGGGGACTGTGCCTTTATTGCTTTTCTGCTATTAACTTGCTCTGGGACTTTGAGTAAGTCCCTTAAGCCTCTCTCAGCTTCATTTGTGCCTAATTTGTAAAATAAGGAATAACGCTTACCAACTACCTCAAAGAGACATACTGAAAAAATAATGAGCTAATATAGAAAGGCAAGATGCTTTGAGATCTTTGAATGAAAGAGCCATCACATTAAATCCTAATTAATTTTAATAAATTAAAAATGCACACAGCTCCTATTAAATGTGTACACTTCAGAGAAATGGGCTATGATATTATAAACTGTATGAAAACTTTTACACTGTGAGGTATGAAAACATTTAAATACAAGTCAATTTCCAAAAGATCTTACCTAAAAAGATTAAAAGCCAGTAGTCCTAAATTCCAATTTTGTCTAAAACTCTGGAGGATAATAAAATGTCTCATGATGGTATTTTGAGAGGAAATGTGGAGTTATCTTGAAGTCTTTTCTGGATAATAAAATGGCTTAAAGTCTAATTTCTGAAACTGCAAGAGGAGAAACCTCAGATTCACCTGACCCTGGCTGCCTGTGTTCCTTCATGTTTCTCACCTGAGTTTATAGCAGGCAGAAGGTTAACAGCTCCCAGGACCCACAGCATTCTAGACTGAGTGATGGTGATCCATACCCTCCATTCCGGGAACTGCCTTTAAGACTTCAAGAATTGTTTTTTGCTTTTATAATCAACTTTCTTATAATTAATATTTCCTAAGGCAGATCAGTTTCCACATTAGGAAATGTTGGCCTTGATTTATATACTAGTTTAAATCTTACCAAAGGTGTGTTTCCCATTTTGGAGATACAGCCAATGATACAGTCATTGTCTCATTCAAATACATGGTATTTAAGGTGTGCAGAAATAACACAGAAACCAGGAAATTCCACTGATCCTGTACATAAGAGAGCTAAGCTCCTAAAGGAAGTTTAATTATTCTAGATTTTTGGTTGAGGATGAAATCTTAGGCAGAAACAAAAATAATAATACAGATAGAGGGACAGATTGTATGGGGCTGGAATTTCCTAGCTAGAGCTTTGACTTTCCAGAAGGCTTAAACTGCTAAGTACAGAACCCTCTAACAGAGAGGAGAATTGTCCATAAAAATAAATATTTGCAAATTAAAAGAGGTCATCAATCTGACTGGAATCTTTTGGTCAGAACTGAAATGCCCAATACCCAAATGTTAAGCTTCTTTCACAGACATCAACCGATCTTTGAAACAGGATAAAGAAACCAGCCATGGGTAGAAAAAGCTTTACATTTCGGTTAAAGAAAATGTAGCAGTACAGACATTCTAAGACTTACAACCAACACTAAATTTCAAAAAAAAAATACAAATGACTTATCAGGAAAGCATAACTGAAAACTGCCTGTCAGCCTACTTCCTATTCCAGTGAGGTCTGATTCAAGAGCAATGACTAGAAAGCAATGAATAATACAAACATATGCCCGAGAGTAACAAATTCTAAAAACCAGGCCAGATATATGAAAACAAAGTTGGAAGAAATAAAATTGAGCCAGTTATAAATATTTTTTGCCCTATTTACCCATTTGTAAAGCCACTTTTATCGGGACCAAATAATAAAAAGTTGAATATAGGATGAGGCATCTTATTAGCACTTGGAGATGGATTAGCAAATACCCCACACTGATGTCACCACTCCTCTCCCACGGTACACAGCACATATCATAAAACAGCGCTGTTTCCCACTGTGCTTGGAGAAGGCCTTCAGATTGTTTTAAAAACATTGTTCCACGTAGTCACTACCAATCAACTGTCTGTGGGTTCTAAGGTGACATGTGTTTCCCAACCGTGGCTTAGAAATTCATGAGGAACGGTTGATTATAATTAGAAAGCAGTGGGGGTTTTCATATGTTATATTTAGCAAAAATAACACTTAAGTAAGCACTCGTTAGAACAGAACAAGGGGATACTGCGTGTTTTAAAATTGGAAAAGTTATGCAGCAGGGTTGTATTCTGTCACCTTACTTATTCAATCTATATGCTGAACAAATAATCCAAGAAGCTGGGCTAAATGAAGAAGAATGTGGCATCACAGTTGGAGGAAGATTCATTAACAACCTGAGATATGCAGATGACACAACCTTGCTTGCCGAAAGTGAAGATGACTTGAAGCATTTACTGATAAAGGAAAAAGACTACAGACTTCAGTACGGATTACACCTGAACATAAAGAAAACAAATACTTATAACTGGATCAATAATATGATAAATGGCAAAGAAATTGAAGTTGTCAAGGATTTCACTCTACTTGGATCAACAATCAATGCTCATGGGAGCAGCAGTCAAGAAATCACACAACTTATTGCACTGGGAAAATCTGTCACAAAAACCTCTTTAAAGTGTTAAAAAGCAAAGATGTCACCTTGAAGACTAATGTGCGCCTGACCCAAACCATGGTATTTCAATCACCTCATATGCATTCGAAAGCTGAGCAATGAAAAAGGAAGACCAAAGAAGAATTGATGCAATCGAATCATGATGTGGAAAGTTAAATACACTATGGACTACCAGAAGAGCAAATAAATCCATCTTGAAAGAAGTACAGCCAGAATGTTCCTTAGAAGTGAGAACGGCAAGACTTCATCTTGCTTACTTTGGACATGTCATCAGGAGGGACCAATTGTTGGAGGAAAACATCATACTTGGTAGAGGGTCAGTGAAAAACAGGGAGACCCTCAATAAGATGGATTGACACAATGGTGCAACAATGGGCTCAAACAAAGCAACAATTGTGAGGATGGCACAGGACCTGGCAATGTTTTGGTCTGTTACACATAGGGTCGCCATAAGTCAGATGGCACCTAACAACAATAAATGGGCTTATAAAAGCCTTGAAAAACACCAACTATCATTTGCTGCTGTTAAGTTCCGACTCATAGCCACCCTATATACAACAGAATGAAACACCGCCCGGTCGTTCACCATCCTCACAATCATTTAGCCGTTTAGAGTAAAGTAAAACAACCCTTTATTGCCCTCCCTTCCTGTTGCCGTCCGAGTTGATTCTGACTCATAGTGACCAAAAGGATAGCGTAGAACTGCCCCATAGTGTTTCTAAGGAGCGGCTGGTCGATTCGAACTGCTGAACTTTTGGTTACCACCAGGCTCTTAACCACTGTACCACCAGGGCTCCATTGCCCTCCCCAACCCACCCCCACTCCCATGCAATTCCCACTGGTAAACATTGATAAATATTCAGAGTAATTCTTTCTAGAATTTTTCAAACCACCATATTTCCTCATCTAAATATTTTCATTGTAATAAGCATTTTAACAATAGTTTTTCTGAAGAAAAAAAAGGCTACCATATTAATATAATCATAAATTATAAGACTCCCAAATTTTAGTCATTAAAATTTGAAGAATATGTGTCATATACATGTATTTTACATAAGCAAAACATTGGAACTCACACTCTTATAAGTAGCTTTTAATCAAGTATTAAATAACACAAACAAACGTACCTACAACCTACTTTCCAGATGCTGCCAGGCATCAAATGTATTTTTTCAAATTTATACATGAGTCTGATGTGCCCTTTATATGTAGACTTATTGCCACAGAGTATCTTTTTTTAGTCTATGAAAATCTTTAATTGACTCCTTTCTATTACAGTATTTTAAATTTTAATGTTTTCTAAGGAAAAGCACTAATACCTTTCCTAAGGCTTGCTCTAAGAGTCTAAAGGCATTTCAGCCAATCAGGCATATATTATTTTAGTTGATACACAATTAGAATATAACAGTATCCTGATAAATTGAAATTGGTGGTTTTCTACGATTAACTGCACTAGAGTTGAAAACAACATCCCACTCCACCTTCAAACACTCCTGTGTTTTCCTGCTAAAAATAGAAATGAATATTAATTTTTAATTTCCTGGAGAAGGCTAAGAAATATCTATAGCTTACAGAAATCACAGAGATCAGAAATGGATAGCATTGAATCATCAGAACAAAATGCAGACTAGCTAATGTACTCACTTGCGTTTTGAAGAAATGATATAAACACTGACTCTAAAAAAAGACGTGCATACGGCAGATGAGCATACGAAAAAGTCCTAGCTTATCAGTGCCTTATACAAACTAAAGTGAGATTCAATTTTTTGTCCATTGGATTATTACTTTTTTTACGGACCTGAGGCACAAGAAACTCCCAAAAAGCAGAAATGAACTAAAAACCTCACTAACAGATAACCGAAAACCCACTGCTGTCGAGTCGATTCCGACTCATGCTAACAGATAAGCTGACAATGAATGTACAGGTCACACAAGGCAACGCAAATGCGTGGGGATGAGTCAACAGAAACACAGAGATAGAAAACAGATCAAAATAGTCTGAAATTAAAGAACGAGTAAAAAAACACACTAGGGGAAAAAAAAAAAAAACCACTGTGGAAGGAGGGAGGAGCCCTGGTGGCATAGTGGTTAAGATCTTGGCTGCCAATCCAAAGGTCGGCAGTTCAAATACACCAGCGACTCTTATGGGACAATTCTACTCTGTCCTATAGGGTTGCTACAAGTTGGAATAGAGTTTCAGGGTTTGGTATGGAAGGGGGGGAAAAGACTGATTTGAAAAACAGTCAAATTAAACTTCTGGAAATGAAAAATAAAGTCTTAGAAATTTAAAACTTAGTTGGTAATTTAAACAGCAGCAGTGAGAGTTCTGTTCAGAGTTCTGAAGAAAGAATTCGTGAAATAAAAACATCTGTGGATGAGATCTAAACTGCCACAGAGAGATAAAAAGATGGAGAATAAGAAAGAATGATTAAGTGAGAAAGAGAATAAGATGAGATGGTCAAATTTATGTACTGGAATTCCAGAAAGGATATTATGGAAACGAGGGAGAGATATCCAAAGAGATAATGACTGAGAATTTTCCAAATTCATGAAGACATTAATTCTAAAATTCGAGAATCCCAAGAAATTCTAAGCAACATAAATGAAAAGTAATCCACATCAATACATACTATAGTGAAATGAAGACCTCCAAATGAACGAAGTGAAACAAAAATCATTACCTACAATGGCATAAATATTATAAAGACATCAGCAATAATAGATAACATGGGATAACAGAATAACATCTTCACACTGTTGAATAAAATAATAGTCCATTTCTAATTCTAAACCCAGATACACCATCATTCAAAAAAGAAGGCAAAATTAAGAGAGCTCAGGAAAGAAAAATTAGACATATTTATACCAAAAAGTTAATCATGATTATTTCTGGGTACATTAAGTACAGATTATTTTTATTTCTTCTTAACACTTGTCCATATTTTCCAAAATTTCTATAATAAGCCAATGTTGCTTATTTCACATTTAACATTTTAACATTTAACATTTAAACAAAAGACATTTAAACAAATCATACACATATTTGTTAAGAAAAATAAAAAAGAATAACCTAATAGTCATTTTCTCCACTTTACCCATGAAAAATCTTTTTTTGATGTATCACATCTCAGATCTTATTAAAATAAATACCATTCATTCAAAGACCCCCATTCCTTTTCAATACAATTTGTGAAAAAAAAAAAATCACAATTTAAGACCAGAATTGGGACAGCTTCTTGGAATTCAACTGTAATGGAATTTAAAAAATTAATTAGCACAATGTTATGAAACCAACGAAGTATAGAACCTTAAATGTGGGGTATCTGCTCTGGCTTTCACTAACGGTTTGTTCTTCTGGAATGGGCATATTATGTGGCATTCAGAGAAATGTTCCCCAGTAACCTAGAGCAGCAACCTGTTGGGATTCTATTGTTAGTCTTAGCTTGTTTTGGAAATTACCTCTTTCAATCACCTTCATTTTCAATTTCTGGCATTTGTTTACTAACATCTAGATTATTTTTATTAATGTATGTGGTACTAATTATAAGCTGAGCATTGTTGCTAAATCTTGCCTTTCAAAACAGTACTCCATATGCAAAGCAATATTTGAAAATAAAATCAGCAAGAAATAATCACACTGTAATTATACTTCACAAGCATTTTAACAGTGCACAGGTTTTTATTCTGCTATGTGTAGTAGGCAAAATTATTTAAAATCAGTAAATTTTTACTTAAGAAATGTTACATGTTGTGATTTGTTCCACTGCCCCTCAAGGACACTCTTATTTCCTTCAAAGCTTGAGTCAAGATCATCTTTAAGATAGTCCTTTGTAAAAGAACCCATGCTCAATCCAGAGATGTGTTGTCAGTCGGTCTTGTCATAATTCTCTTTTGGTTGGGCTTCTTTTATCTCCGATTAAACGTTGATATAGTGATGATATACTCCAAAAATTTCCTGCCTAGAATTCTTGGGATCTAATTTCTTCAAATTATTCACTTTAAGACCCTAGAAGTTGAACTGTAAAATATATATTGATAATTTGGCAAATATTTAAAAATGAATTAGTCCTGTTGGTGGTACCTTCAAGCCCATTTTAACTCACAGCAACCCCATGTGACAGAGTAGAACTGCCCCACAAGGTTGTCTAGGCCGTAATCTTTACCAGAGCAGATTGCCAGATCATTCTCTCTTGGAGCCTCTGGGTGGATTCAAACAGGCAACCTTTCAGTTAGCAGCCAAGTGCTTAGCTGTTCCACCATCAGGGCTCCTTCTGAATTAGTCCTACTGCTTATAATTTTGAAAGGGCTCGTTACGTCCAATATTCACTCATGACCTTAGCAAAAAACTGTTACAGATCTCATTGTTACCATCGCAACAAATTCACTGTGTCTTAATTTATACACATTAACAATTTCTAGTCACCGTCATCAACTATGTCCATTCTTATCAGAATGAGGTTACTGTACAAGAATTTTTTAAAAAGTAAAACTACCTTAGGTAAAGTCTAAAAAGTAATGCTCTTCATTATACTCATTCAAGTAGCGCCTTCTCCACCCCTTGCCCAACATTTTGGCTTTCAGTGTGTCTTTCGAATATACCTTATTTAGAAAAAAAAAAAAATATATATATATATATATCCCCTATTTTGTCCTAATATTTCTTTCATATAAACATACAGCTTTGACGTTGTAATTTTCAATGTTTCATTGCAATTTTACTAACATTTGGGCTGTGGCAGAATCCTGCTGTTGTCCTTGCAATAAAATTACTTTAAAATAACTTTCCAACCCACATTTTACTTGGTGATCACAGAAGATGACGGCTTTAAAATATCTCTAATCAATCTATAAAGCACTCTTGAGAATTTCAAGTAACTGTCTGAATTCTTGGCATGCAGAGATTTGTAAGAAATTGTGCATATTTTCCTTCCAGTGTTTTCTATCAAATGATTCCCAGTTTATTAATTTGCAACTTTATTCATGTTGGTAAGTATTAAAAAAAAAAACTCAAAGGGAGAAGCTTCAAATAAAACCGTCATGCAGAAATTTATTTCAGCTCAAAGAAACTTTCACTGGAAATGCTCCTATCTTGTTATTTCTTTAAAAGTCTCTTTCTCCTCCAACATCTGATGGAATGGTTCCATTTTGGAAATAAAAGAAGACATTTCAATATGTGGGCTGATTTAAAAATGAACATTCCATTTTGCATGAATGAAGAAAAATGAGATTAACGAAGAAGTGGTAATAGATTGTGACGGAATGCTTTCCCCTTACCTCTTTCAGACAAAAAATCTGAGTTAACAAATGCTTCAGTTCAAACCCATGGCATTGGGTCAAAACTATTTCAGTGTCTCTTTTGCTCTTTAGTGGTTTCTCAAAGGATCTATCAATAAGGGAAATTTATGCTCAAATCTCTTCTACTCCAGAATACCAAATCTTTCCTAAGGTCATGATTTCTTTAAGTCACAAGGAGATGATAGTAGATGCTGATAAAAAGAGATTAACTGCAGAGGTAAAGGTCAGGTGCTCATCACATGATTAAAACACGATGTCAATGTAATACTGTAGTCAAGGTACACCTTTCAGATAAATCAGGAATGTGAAAGTAGCAGTATATTTTTAATGTCCCCTGGTTATGAGCATTGTGGTTTCACATGCTCATGGGAGGCAGTCTGGGGCAATAGAGTGGCTTTCAAACTTTTTAAAAAAACAATCTATGTAAGAATTCTATTTTGTACTGTGGTCCAATACACATAAACGTATAAAGTTTATGAAGCAGTGTCTATCCTTAATATGTACCATTCCTGATACTTCCTATTCTTTTTTTTTTTTTTTTTAATGCTTGTTGAGACCCATAGACTAGAATGTGAATTGCTAACTGTGACCTTGGACAAGTTATTTACCTGCTCTGTACCTCAGATTTTTCACTTGAAGTTTATGAGGTTAATTAAAATAACACGTGAAGCTCTTGACACTGTGAATTCTCAAAAAATGCGAATTCCCTTCCTTATTTTAGATAAAGTCTATCCTCATATTATGTCCATCAAAATCAAAATTTAAATGGATCAAAAAATTAAAATTAACTTACAGACAAGTTGTGTTAAAAGACTTTAGGAATAGCCGCTAAAACATCACCTGTCCCTGTATCCACAACCTTGCATGGTCCCCTTCCACACTGACTGTGGGCTTAGCCATGTGACTTGCTTTCATCAATGGGAGATTATATGATACCATACCAGCTGCCATCAAGTCGATTCTGACTCATGGTGACCCCGTGTGTCTCAGAAGTAGTCCTAGTGCTCCACAGGGTTTTCAACAGCTAATCTTTTTGGAAGTAGGTCCTCAGGACTTTCCTCAATGGCTTCTCTGGGTGGACTCAAACCTCCAACATTTTGGTTAGTAGCCAAGTCCATTAACTGTTTGCACTACCCAGGAACACCAAAATGGGATATTAGCAAACAAAATACACAGTACATGAAAACTCTCTATTTTCTGATAGGTAATACCACAGGAAAAGTAAAAGAAGGATCATTTTATTCCCAGGTTAGCTCCCAGGAGAGATGGGGTATGAACAATTTGGGTCATGATTTTTCCTAAAGGAGAAAGGTGGACAAGATGATTTTAAAGCAAAAAGGAAGTCTCCCAGTATAGGCTGAGGGAAAAATATTTAGGTGCCATCTCAAAAACTTGTCAAGCATATATAGGGATATGGTATAAATAATGTCTGATGATGTAGAAATTTTTAAATCATGGTAAATTCACCATGAAAAGAAGTCCTCGTGGTGCAATGGTTAAGCACTCAGCTGCTACCCAAAAGATCGGCAGTTTGAACCCACCAGCCACTCAGTAGAAGAAAAGACCCAGCAATCTGCTACTGTAAAGATTACAGCCTAGAAAACTGTATGGGGCAGTGCTGCTCTGTCATACAGGATCCCTATGAGTCAGAATTGACTCGACAGCACACAACAACACAAGTTCACCATAAATTTAAAAAGAAACTTCATTATTGATCTTCCAAAAGTCTTTAAATTACAAAAGTAAGCAGATAAAAAACAAACAATTGGCAGGGCCAAGATGGTGGAATAGCCAGGCGCTTTCAGTGATCTATCTTATGACAAAGACCCCCCAAAAAATGTGAAACCATTATATTTATGATAAGCTAGGAGCCCTGAACATCAAAGGCAAAGTTAGAAAATGGCCTGAGGGGCAGTGGGAGGGTGACGGTTCAGAAGTGGAGAGGAGTTGCCGGACCTGAATCACTGGGATCCCCCAGGCACCATTCCCGGGAGCGGCTCTGGAGGGCTGGTAGTAGCATTCGGCTGTAGTTTCCTCAGGGAGAAGCAGCCAGCCACACAGCCTACATACACCTCTGGAACAAGAGAAGAACGGCACCCTCGGCAAAAGCTAAGTACTTGCATATATCTTACCATGCCCTCCACCCCCAAGCTGGCTGCAAAACTGTTGATTTCCCTGGGCCTGAGATAGGCCCTGTTGAGCACAGGAGCCATTCTCCCAGCCTTGAAGAAGGAATAAATTCACAACTGGGGGAAAAGATAATTTGCCAGCTCTGCTAACCTGGGGAGCCCCAGACAGAAATGGTTCCTGTCCAGGCATAAATGGTCTGTGGACTTTGAATACCTTTCACCTCTGCATGGACCTGTGCAGGCCTATTTTGGGAGAATAGGCCCTTGTCTGCAGACTGAACTGTTTCAGCTGTGCAGAGGAGAGGTGGGTATTTGATGTTTGACACCAACTTGCCTATTAAACAGGGCCCTCACCCAAATCATCGGCCTAAGGACTGGTGGCTTGACTCAGGTCACCCACCCATCCACGACAGGGGTCCAAGGATAACTGGTACCTCCTAGACCTTACAACCAAAAGCACTGGGGGCCCATGGTCCATCTGCAAAACCCACCCACCTGTACGCTCTGGGGAAGAGGGACACGCTTTCCTCAGAGACACTCGGGGGATGATTCTCAGCACCTTGCCTTGTTCAGAGCATGACTTGCTGCTGCAACCAGATACCAGTACCTACACCAATCACCTCTGCCCCTCTAAGAATGTAGGACAGAGTTTGTACAACGCACTTGATGATCACTTACCTGGACATCTGAGCTGAATCCATACAAGAAAAGTGAATGGACTCCTAGGCTGATATACCCAATAACAGTTCTAGCCATCTGGTGACAGGACATCAGAGCTTCAAAGTTGAAAAAAATCAAGCTAGCAAACTCAAGCAACCCACTTGGGCATATCAAAAAAAAAAAAAAAAAAGGCAAGAAGCTAGGATACAATAAGCAAACATAAAAAAAAACTAATATGATAACTTATAGATGGATCAGAGACAACAGTCAATATCAAAACACATAAAGAAACAGACCATGATCACTTCAACAAGATCTCAGAACAAAGAACCAAGGGATCTTCTAGATGAAAGTGCTTTCCTGGAATTACTGGATGCAGAATTCAAAAGATTAACATACAAAACTCATCAAGACATCAGGAAGTGAATCAGGAAATACACAGAATAAGCCAAGGAACACAGATAAAGTAGCTAAAGAAATTAAAAAGGTTCTTCAAGAACATAATGAAAAATTTAATAAGCAACAAGAATCGAGTAGAGACAGCAATCAGAAATTCAGAAGATTAACAATAAAATTACAGAATTAGACAACACAGTAGAAAGTCACAGGAGCAAAACTGAGGAAGTGGAAAGCAGAATTGGTGAGCTTCAAGACAAAGCACTTGGCATCAATATATTTGAAGAAAAATCAGATAAAAGAATTTTAAAAAATGAAGAAACCTTAAGAATCATGTGGGACTCTATCAAGACAAATAACCTATCAGTGATTCGAGTACCAGAATAGAAAGGGATAACAGAAAATACAGAGAGAATTGTTGAAGATTTGTTGGCAGAAAACTTTCCTGATGTCATGAAAGATGAGAAGATATATATCCAAGATGTTCATTGAACTCAACATAAAGTAGATTTTAAAAGAAAGTCACCAACCAAAAAAAAACCAAACCCAGTGCCATCAAGTCGATTCCGACTCATAGCAACCCTATAGCACAGAGTAGAACTGCCCCCGCAGAGTTTCCGAGGAGCGTCTGCCAGAAAGTCACCAAGGCATATTATAATCAAACTTTCCAAAACCAAAAATAAAGAGAGAATTTTAAGAGCAGCTAGGGATAAGCGAAAAGTCACCTACAAAGGACAGTCAATAAAAATAAGCTCTGACTACTCGGAAGAAACCATGCAGGCAAGAAGGCAATGGGATGACTTATATAAAGCATTAAAGGAAACAAACTGCCAGCCAAGAATCATATATCCAGCAATTGTCTCTCAAATATGAAGGTGAAATATGGACATTTCCAGATAAACAGAAGTTTAGGGAGTTCGTAAAAACCAAACCAAAAGGACAAGAAATACTAAAGGGAATTCTTTGGTTAGAAGATCAATAATATCAGGTATCAACCCAAGACTAGAACACTGGACAGAGCAATAAGATGTCAAACCAGACAGAGAAATCACAAAAGTAAATCAAGATTAAAAAACGGCTCAAAATAAGGAAACAACAATGCTATTGTGTAAAAGACGACAACATTAAAGCAATAAAAAGAGACTAAGAAATGTAGTCATAGATCTTTCATATGGAGAGGAAGACAAGGCGATATAAAAAATAAAAGTTAGGCTTAAACTTAGAAAAATAGGAGTAAGTATTAAGGTAATCACAAAGGAGACTATCCGACACATCAAAATAAAACACAAGAAAAAAATAGACACTCAGCAGAAACAAAATTGACAGTAACGAATAAGAGGAAAAGACAATACATAAAGTACACAGCACAAAAAATTAAGTTGGAAAAAGAAACTGTCGACAACACACAAAAAAAGACATCAAAATGACAGCAAAAATTCATAACTATTGATAATTACGATGAATGTAAATGGACTAAATGCACCAATAAAGAGACAGAGAGTTGCAGAATGGATTAAAAAACACGATTCGTCTATATCTTCCCTACAAGAGACACACCTTAGACTTAGAAACAAAAATGAACTAAAACTCAAAGGATGGAAAAAATATATCAAGCAAACAGCAATCAAAAAAGAGCAGGAGTGGCAATATTAATTTCTGACAAAATAGACTTTAAAGTTAAATCCACCACTAAGGATAAGGACAGACACTATATAATGATTAAAGGGACAATACACCAGGAGGATATAACCATACTAAATATTTACACACCCAATGACAGGGCTGCAAGATACATAAAACAAACTCTAACAGCATTGAAAACTGAGATAGACAGCTCCACAATTATAGTAGGATACTTCAAAAAAAAAAATTTTTTTTTTTTTTTTTTTACTTCAACACACCACTTTCGGTGAAGGACAGGACATCTAGAAAGAAGCTCAATAAAGACACAGGAGATCAAAATGCCACAATCAACCAACTTGACCTTATATGCATATACAGAACACTCCACCCAACAGCAGCCAAGTATATTTTCTTTTCTAGTGCACATGGAACATTCTCTAGAATAGACCACATATTAGGTCATAAAGCAGGCCTTAGCAGAATCCAAAACATGGAAATATTACAAAGCATCTTCTCTGACCATAAGGCCATAAAAGTAGAAACCATAACAGAAAAAGCAGGGAAAAGAAATCAAACACTTGGAAACTGAACAATACCCTGCTCAAAAAAGACTGGATTATAGAAGACATTAAGGATGGAATAAAGAAATTCATAGAATCCAATGAGAATGAAAACACTTCCTATTAGAACCTTTGGGACACAGTAAAGCAGTGCTCAGAGGTCAATTTATATCAATAAGTGCACACATATGAAAAGAAGAAAGGGCCAAAATCAAAAAATTATCCCTACAACTTAAACAAATAGAAATAGAGCAGCAAGAGAAACCCTTAGGCACCAGAAGAAAGCAAATAATAAAAATTAGAGCAGAATTAAATGAAATAGAAAACAGAAAAACAATTCAAAGAATTAACAAGACCAAAAGCTGGTTCTTTGAAAAAATTAAAGAGATTGATAAACCACTGGCCAAACTGACAAAAGAAAAACAGGAGAGGAAGCAAATAACCCGAATAAGAAATGAGATGGGCGATATTACAACAGACCCAACTGCAATTAAAAGAATCATATCAGATTACCATGAAAAAATTGTACTCTAACAAATTTGAAAACCTAGAAACACACTGCCTACCTAAACTAACACAGAGGTAGAACAATTAAATAGACTCATAACAAAAGAAAAGATTGAAAAGGTAAATAAAAAACTCCCTACCAAAAAAAATTTCCCTGGCCCAGACAGCTTTACTGCAGAGTTCTACCAAACTTTCAGAGAAAAATTAACACCACTACTACTAAAGGTATTTCAGAGCATAGAAAAGGATGGGATACACCCAAACTCATTTTATGCAGCCAGCATATCCCTGATACCAAAACCAGGTAAAGACACCACAAAAAAAGACTATTACAGACCTATATCCCTCATGAACTTAGACGCAAAAATCCTCAACAAAATTCTAGCCAATAGAATTCAACAACATATCAAAGAAATAATTCACCATGACCAAATGAGATTCATACCGGGTCTGCAGGGATGGTTCAACATTAGAAAAACAATTAATGTAATCCATCACATAAATAAAACAAAGAAAAGAATAACAGGATTTTATCAATTGATGCAGAAAAGGCATGTGAGAAAGTTCAACACCTATTCATGATAAAAACTCTCAGCAAAATAGGAATAGAAGGAAAATTCCTGAACATAATAAAAAGCATTTATACAAAGCCAACACCCAACATCATCTGAAATGGAAAGAGTCTGAAAGCATTCCCCTTGAGATCGGGAACCAAGCAAAGATGCCCTTTACCACCACCACTCTTATTCAACATTGTGCTGGAGGTCCTAACCAGTGCAGTTAGGCTAGATAAAGAAATAAAGGGCATCCAGATTGGTAAGGGAGAAGTAAAGTATCTCTTTTTGCACATGACATGATCTTATACATGGAAAACTCTAAAGAAAACTACTGAAAGTAATAGAAGAGTTCAGCAGAGTATTAGGATACAAGATCAAACATACAAAAATCAGTTGATTTCCTCTACACCAACAAAAAGAACATGGAGGAGGAAATCACCAAATCAATACCATTTACAATAGCCCCAAAGAAGATAAAATACTTAGGAATAAGTCTTACCAGAGATGTAAAAGACTTATACAAAGAAAACTACAAGACACTACTGCAAGAAACCAAAAGAGACCTACATAAGTGGAAAAACATACCTTGCTCATGGATAGGAAGACTTACATTGTGAAAACGCCTATTCTACCAAAAGCCATCTATACATACAATGCAATTCCAGTCCAAATTCCGATGACATTTTTTAATGAGATGGAGAAACAAATCACCAACTTCATGTGGAAGGGAAAGAGGCCCCCCATAAGTAAAGCATTATTGAAAAAGAAGAACAAAGTGGGAGGCCTCACTCTACCTGATTTTAGAACCTATCATATCGCCACAGTAGACAAAATAGCCTGGTACTGATACAACAACAGATACATATACCAAAGGAACAGAATTAAGAATCCAAACATAAATCCGTCCACATATAAGCAGTTGATATTTGACAAAGGCCTAAAGTCTGTTAAATGCAGAAAAGACAGTCTGTTTAACAAATGGTGCTGGCATAACTGGATATCCATCTGCAAAAAAATGAAACAAGACCCATACCTCACACCATGCACAAAAACTAACTCAAAATGGATCAAAGACCTGAATATAAAATCTAAAACAGTAAAGATCATGGAAGAAAAAATAGGGACAATGCCAGGAGCCCTAATACACGGCATAAACAGTATACGAAACATTACCAACAATGCAGAAGAGAAACTAGATAACTGGGAGTTCCTAAAAAGCAAACACCTATGCTCATCCAAAGACTTCACCAAAAGAGTAAAAAGATTACCTACAGACTGGGAAAAAGCTTTTAGCTATGACATTTCCAATCAGAGCTTGATCTCTAAAATCTACATGATACTACAAAAAGACAACCCAATTAAAAAATGGGCAAAAGATATGAACAGGATCTTGAACTAAAGAAGACATTCAGGTAGTTAACAGATACATGAGGAAATGCTCATGATCATCAGCCATTAGAAAAATGCAAATCAAAACTACAATGAGACTCCATCTCACTCCAACAAGGCTGGCATTAATCCAAAAAACACAAAATACTAAATGTTGGAGAGGATGTGGAGAGTCCGGAACACTTATACACTGCTGGTGGGAATGTAAAATGGTACAACCACTTTGGAAATCAATTTGACACTTCCTTAAAAAGCTAGAAATAGAACTACCATACATTCCAGCAATCCCACTCCTTGGAATATATCCTAGAGAAACAAGACCCTTTACACGAACATATATATGCACACCCATGTTCATTGCAGCTCTGTTTACAATAGCAAAAAGATGGAAGCAACCAAGGTGCCCATCAATGCATGAATGGATAAATAAAGTATGGTATATTCATACAATGGAATACTATGCATCCATAAAGAACAGTGATGAATCTGTGAAACATTTCATAACATGGAGGAACCTGGAAGGCATTATGCTGAGTGAAATTAGTCAGTTGCAAAAGGACAAATATTGTATAAGACCCCTATTATAAGAACTTGAGAAATAGTTTAAACAGAGAAGAAAATATTCTTTCATGGTTACGAGGGGGGGAGGAAGGGAAGGAGATATGAGGCTTTCACTAATTAGATAGTAGATAAGAACTATTTAGGTGAAGGGAAAGACAACACACAATACAGGAGAGGTCAGCACAACTGGACTAAACCAAAAGCAAAGAAGTTTCCTGAATAAACTGAACTCTTCAAAGGCCAGCGTAGCAAGGGCTGGGGTTTGGGGACCATGGTTTCAGGGGACATCTAAGTCAATTGGCATAATAAATTCTTTTAAGAAAACATTTTGCGGGAGGCGATGCCAAGATGGCTGACTAGGTAGACGCTAACTCAGATCCCTCTTGCAACAAAGACTCGGAAAGACAAGTGAATCGATCACATACATGACAATCTACAAACCTTGACCATCAAACACAGATCTAAAGAGTTGACCTGAGTGCCAGATGAGCGAAAAGCTGCATTCTGAAGCAGCACCTGCCCTCGTGGTTCCCTGGTGCCGAGTGGCGGGGCTGATTGCGGCTTGCTGAGGTGGGGCAGGCAAGGGACACAGCCCTAACCCCTAGCTCCCCGGGGTAACCTCGGTAGAGACTCAGCCAGCACAAGCAGGCTGCACACTGATGCAGCTAACGAGAGAACGAGCAACCACAGGGAAGCAGCAACTGTTTTCGGAGCCTGGAGCCAGCGTCCCAGTCAGAAAACCTTGGCGCCAGGCTTGGGACTGGGCACAGGGGTGCTGAGCACAGCATCCTGAGACAGCACAAACACAGGACACAGCCCTAGCCCCCAGAAGTGACCTCGGGGGAAGCCCAGCCAGTGCACGGAGGCAGCGCAGCAACAAGGCTGACAGGAGGAGAAGTCACCGGGAGTTTTGGAGCCTGGAGTGTGGCGTCCCAGCTGGGGTACCTCAGCGCTGGGCTTTGGACTGGGAGTGGAGGAACTGACCATGGCTTCTGAGACAGCACAAGTACAGGACACAGGCCTGACCCTCAGGGGCAATCTCGACCTAGCCAACACACACAGGCTACACACCCCTCAGGAATCTCAGATAAAACTGTCATCACCAAGCAAGATAAGTAACTTTGTCTATATCCCTGGGTGCTACTCTCACCTATCTGATCCCTCCCCTCCCCTTTCCAGGTGGCTTTATTAACATTGGAATTTCCTGGGCCAGAGACTGAAGTGCTCTGTGGGTTTTTGTTTTTTGTTTTTGTCTTTTCCTAACCCATTCTCCTGACCTGAGAGAAGCAGCTACAAAAAACCCAGGGACCAAAAATCTTTCCCTGACTTCCCGAAATTGGACTAAAAATACAGAACTAGCTCCAGCCAAGCATATGAGATCCACAGTCTTGGGCTTTCATCCCTACAGGGAACAAGGTGGCTATTATAACGCAAAGGCAATTCTGATAGTGATCTGACTGTAATTGTTTTAGCAGATTACTGGAAAGACAAGTTTCCCAGGTCTGATAGCTCTACCTATTAAACAGAACCCTCCCTGACCCACAACAGGGAACTGAGGACTGAAGCTCCACCCAAACCACCTATCCTCCTGCCATAGGGGCCTGAGGAGAGTGACACCTACCAATCTGTAGAGGTACATGCACTGAGTGCCTAAGGTACAGCTGCAGAGCACACCCACCAAAGTGCTTTAGGAATAGAGACACACCTACCTCACTGGCACTTGGGGGAAGCCTGTCAGCATCCTGCCCCCCCCCCCCGGAGTGTGACCCTCTGCTGCTACTACAATCTGGTGCACACAACTATCACCATTACTCCTCTAAGTGAATAGGTAACAGTCTACACCAGACACTTGGTGACCCAAAATCAGATTCTGCTCAAGAATAGTGAATGGACTCTTAGGCTTATATATCTGGTAACAGCCCAAACCACCTGGTAATAGGACATAAGTGATTCAAAGGCTACAACAATGAAGACAGCGCAATCTAGTAGCCCATCTACGTATACTGAAAGAAAACAAAACAAGATAAGACTCAGTGAGCAAATATAAAATAAATCATTACAATATCTTATGGATGGCTTGGAGACAGCAGTCGATATCAAACCACATAAAGAAACAGACGATGATTGCTTCTACAACTCCCCAAATTAAAGAATCAAAATCTTTCCCAAATGAAGATACAATCCTGGCATTGCCAGATGCAGAATATAAAAAACTAATTTACAGAATGCTTCAAGACATCAGGGATGACCTCAGAAATGAAATAAGGCAATCTACAGAAAAAGCCAAGGAACACACTGATAAAGCAGTTGAAGAAATCAAAAACATTATTCAAGAACATAGTGGAAAAATTAATACGCTGCAAGAATCCATAGAGACAGCATTCAGAAATCCAAAAGATTAACGTAAAATTACGGAATTACACAACTCAGTAGAAGTCAGAAGAGCAGAATCAAGCAACTGGAATGCAGAGTGGGAGAACTGGAGGATAAGGCAATTGACACCAATATAAAAAAAAATTGTTGAAGAAAAATCAGCTAAAAGAATTTAAAAAAATGAAGAAACCCTAAGAATCATGTGGGACTCTATCAAGAAGAATAATTTGCGTGTGATTGGAGTTCCAGAACAGGGGGAATAACAGAAAATACAGAGAGAATAGTTGAAGATCTGTTGGCAGAAAACTTCCCTGACATCATGAAAGATGAAAGGATATCTATCCAAGATGCTCATCGAACCCCATTTAAGATGGATCCAAAAAGAAAATCACCAAGACATATTATCATCAAACTTGCCAAAACCAAAGATAAAGAGAAAATTTTAAAAGCAGCCAGGGATAAAAGAAAGGTCTCCTACAAAGGACAATCAATAAGAATAAGTTCAGACTATTCAGCAGAAACCATGCAGTCAAGAAGGCAATGGGATGATATATGTAGAGGACTGAAGGAGAAAAACTGCCAGCCAAGGATCATATATCCAGCAAAACTCTCTCAAATATGAAGGTGAAATTAAAACATTTACAGATAAACACAAGCTTAGAGAATTTGCAAAAACCAAACGAAAGCTACAAGAAATACTAAAGGAAATTGGTCAGAAAATCAATAATATCAGATACCAGCACAACAGAACAGAACAGAATCAAATAGGGAAATCACAAAAACAAATTAAGATTAATTTTAAAACTCAAACAGGGAAATCACAAAACAAATTAAGATTAATTTTAAAAAGAAAAAAATGCTCAAAACAGGGAATCATTGAAGTCATTATGTAAAAGATCACAATAATCAAAAAGAAGGACTAAATACAGGAGGCATAGAACTGCCATATGGAGAGGAAAACAAGGCAATATAGGATGATACAAGTTAGGTTTTTACTTAGAAAAATAGGGGTAAATACTAAGGTAACCACAAAGAGGTCTAGACAAATTTGCTAGAGTACAGTTTTTAGTAATAATCTGATATGATTCTTTTAATTTCAGTTGGGTTTGTTGTGATATGGCCTATCTCGTTTCTTATTCGGGTTGTTTCCTTTCCTGTATTTCTTTAGTCAGTCTGGCCAATGGTTTATCAATTTTGTTAATTTTTTCAAAGAACCAGCTTTTGGCTTTGTTAATTCTTTCAATTGTTCTTCTGTTCTCTAATTCATTTAGTTCAGCTCTAATTTTTATTATTTGTTTTCTTCTGGTGCCTGATGGATTCTTTTGTTGCTCACTTTCTATTTGTTCAAGTTGAAGGGACAGTTCTCTGATTTTGGCTCTTTCTCCTTTATAATGTGTGCAGTTATTCATATAAATTTACCTCTGAGCACTGCTTTTGCTGTGTCCCAGAGGTTTTGACAGGAAGTGTTTTCATTCTCGTTGCATTCTATGAATTTCTTTCTTCCCTCCTTAATGTCTTCTATAACCCAGTCTTTCTTCAGCAGGGTATTATTCAGTTTCCAAGTATTTGATTTCTTTTCCCTGATTTTTCTGTTATTGATTTCCACTTTTATGGCCTTGTGGTCTGAGAAGATGCTTTGTAATATTTTGATGTTTTGGATTCTGGAAAGGTTTGTTTTATGACCTAATATGTGGTCTATTCTAGAGAATGTTCCATGTGAGCTAGAAAAAAAAGTATATTTTGCAGCTGTTAGGTGGAGTGTTCTGTATAAGTCTATGAGGTCAAGTTCGTTGACTGTAGCAGTTAGGTCTTCCGTGTCTCTATTGAGCTTCTTACTGGAAGTCCTATCCTTCTCCAAAAGTGGTGTGTTGAAGTCTCCTATAATTGTGGAGGTGTCTATCTCACTTTTCAGTTCTGTTAAAGTTTGTTTTATGTATCTTGCAGCCCTGTCATTGGATGCATAAATATTTAATATGGTTAGATCTTCCTGGTTAATTGTCCCTTTAATCATTATGTAGTGTCCTTCTTTATCCTTTGTGGTGGATTTAACTTTAAAGTCTATTTTGTCAGAAATTAATATTGCTACTCCTGCTCTCTTTTGATTTTTGTTTGCTAGATACATTTTTTTTCCACCCTTTGAGTTTTAGTTTGTTTGTATCTAGAAGAAATGGGTGAATTCCTAGAAAAATACTACCTACCTAAATTAACACAATCAGAAGTAGAACAACTAAATAGACCCATAACAAAAAAAGAGATTGAAACGGTAATCAAAAAACTCCCAACAAAAAAAAAGCCCTGGCCCGGACGGCTTCACTGCAGAGTTCTACCAAACTTTCAGAGGAGAGTTAACACCACTACTACTAAAGGTATTTCAAAGCATAGAAAATGACGGAATACTACCTAACTCATTCTATGAAGCCACCATATCCCTGATACCAAAACCAGGTAAAGACACCAAGAAAAAAGAAAATTATAGACCTATATCCCTCATGAACATAGATGCAAAAATCCTCAACAAAATTCTAGCCAATAAAATTCAACAACATACAAAAAAAATAATCCACCACAACCAAGTGGGATTTATACCAGGTATGCAAGGTTGGTTTAGTATTAGTAAAACCATTAATGTAATCTACCATATAAATAAAACAAAAGACAAAAACCACATGATCTTATCAATTGATGCAGAAAAGGAATTTGACATAGTCCAACACCTGTTCATGATACAAACTCTCAGCAAAATAGGAATTGAAGGAAAATTCCTCAACATAATAAAGGGCATCTATAAAAAGCCAACAGCCAACATCACTCTAAATGGAGAGAGCCTGAAAGCATTTCCCTTGAGAACAGAAACCAGACAAGGATGCCCTTTATCACTGCTCTTATTCAACATTGTGCTAGAGGTCCTAGCCAGAGCAATTAGGCTAGACAAAGAAATAAAGGGCATTCGGATTGGCAAGGAAGAAGTAAAATTATCTCTATTTGCAGATGACATGATCTTATACACAGAAAACCCTCAGGAATCCTCCAGAAAACTACTGAAACTAATAGAAGAGTTTGGCAGAGTCTCAGGTTATAAGATAAACATACAAAAATCACTTGGATTCCTCTACATCAACAAAAAGAACATTGAAGAGGAAATTACCAAATCAATACCATTCACAGTAGCCCCGAAGAAGATAAAATACTTAGGAATAAATTGTACCAAAGATGTAAAAGACTTATACAAAGAAAACTACGAAGTACTAGTGCAAGAAACTAAAAGGGACCTACTTAAGTGGAAAAACATACCTTGCTCATGGATAGGAAGACTTAACATAGTAAAAATGTCTATTCTACCAAAAGCCATCTATACATACAATGCACTTCTGATCCAAACTCCAATGACATTTTTTAATGTGATGGAGAAACAAATCACCAACTTCATATGGAAGGGAAAGAAGCCCAAGATAAGCAAAGCACTACTGAAAAAGAAGAAGAAAGTGGGAGGCCTCACTCTACCTGAGTTTAGAACCTATTATACAGCCACGATAGTCAAAACAGCCTGGTACTGGTACAACAACAGGCACATAGACCAATGGAAAAGAATTGAGATATAAATCCATCCACATAGGAGCAGCTGATATTTGACAAACGCCCAGTGTCAGTTAATTGGGGAAAAGATAGTCTTTTTAACAAATGGTGCTGGCATAACTGGATATCCATTTGCAAAAAAAATGAAACAGGACCCATACCTCACACCATGCACAAAAACTAACTCCAAGTGGATCAAAGACCTAAACATAAAGACTAAAACGATAAAAATCTTGGAAGAAAAAATAGCCACAACATTAGGAGCCCTAATACAAGGCATAAACAGAATACAAAACATTACTAAAAATGACAAAGAGAAACCAGATAACTGGGAGCTCCTAAAAATCAAACACCTATGCTCATCTAAAGACTTCACCAAAAGGGCAAAAAGACCACCTACAGATTGGGAAAGAATTTTCAGCTATGACATCTCTGACCAGTGCCTGATCTCTAAAATCTATATAATTCTGTTAAAACTCAACCAGAAAAAGACAAACAACCCAATCAAAAAATGGGCAAAGGATATGAACACACACTTCACTAAAGAAGATATTCAGGCAGCTAACAGATACATGAGAAAATGCTCTCGATCATTAGCCATTAGAGAAATGCAAACTAAAACTACAATGAGATTCTGTCTCACTCCAACAAGGCTGGCATTAATCGAAAAAACACAAAATAATAAATGTTGGAGAGGCTGCGGAGAGATTGGAACTCTCATACACTGCTGGTGGGAATGTAAAATGGTACAGCCACCTTGGAAATCCATCTGGCGTTTTCTTAAAAAGTTAGAAATAGAACTACCATACAACCCACAAATCCCACTCCTCGGAATATACCCTAGAGAAATAAGGGCCTTTACATGAACAGATATATGCACACCCATGTTTATTGCAACACTGTTTACAATAGCAAAAAGCTGGAAGCAACCAAGGTGTCCATCAACGGATGAATGGTTAAATAAATTATGGTATATTCACACAATGGAATACTACGCATCAATAAAGAACAGTGACGAATCTGTGAAACATTTCATAACATGGAGGAACCTGGAAGGCATTATGCTGAGTGAAATTAGTCAGAGGCAAAAGGACAAATATTGTATAAGACCACTATTATAAGATCTTGAGAAATAGTATAAACTGAGAAGAACACATTCTTTTGTGGTTACGAGAAGGGGGAGGCAGGAAGGGTGGGAGAGTGTTATTTACTGATTAGTTAGTAGATAAGAACTACTTTAGGTGAAGGGAAGGACAATACTCACTACAGGGAAGGTCAGCTCAACTGGACTGGACCAAAAGCAAAGAAGTTTCCGGGATAAACTGAATGCTTCAAAGGTCAGCGGAGCAAGGGCAGGGGTTTGGGGACTATGGCTTAAGGGGACTTCTAAGTCAATTGGCAAAATAAATTCTATTATGAAAACATTCTGCATCCCACTTTGAAGTGTGGCGTCTGGGGTCTTAAATGCTAACAAGCAGCCATCTAAGATGCATCAATTGATCTCAACTCACCTGGATCAAAGGAGAATGAATAACACCAAGGTCACACGATAATTATGAGCCAGAGACAGAAAGGGCCACATGAACTAGAGACTTACATCATCCTGAGACCAGAAGAACTAGATGGTGCCAGGCCACAAACGATGACTGCCCTGACAGGGAGCACAACAGGGAACCTCTGAGGGAGCAGGAGAACAGTGGGATGCAGACCCCAAATTCTCATAAAAAGACCAGACTTAATGGTCTGACTGAGACTAGAAGGACCCTGGAGGTCATGGTTCCCAGACCTTCTGTTATCCCAAGACAGGAACCATCCCCAAAGCCAACTCTTCAGACAGGGATTGGACTGGAATGTGGAATGGAAAATGATACTGGTTAAGAACAAGCTTCTAGGATCAAGTAGACACGTGAGACTATGTTGGCATCGCCTGTCTGGAGGGGAGATGAGAGGGCAAAGGGTGACAGAAGCTGGCTGAATGGACACGAAAAGAGAGAGTGGAGGGAAGGAGTGTGCTGTCTCATTTGGGGAGAGCAATTAGGAGTATACAGGAAGGTGAACATAAATATGAGAGACTGACTTGATTTGTAAACTTTCACTTAAAGCACAATAAAAATTAAAAAAAAAAGCAAACGATTTTTTAAAATTGTGCTTCAGGTCAAAGTTTACAGCTCAAGTTAATTATCTCATACAAAAATTTATACACATGTTGTTTAATGACATTAGTTGCAATCCCCACAATGTGACAGCACACTCGCTACCCCAGGCTCCCTGTGTCCATTCAACCAGTTCCTGTCCCTTCCTACCTTCTCATCCTTCGTCCTGACAAGAACTACCCATTTGGTCTCGCGTATCTGATTGAACTAAGGAGGGCACTCCTCCTGTGTATTATTTTTGTGTTATACTCCTGTCTAATCTTTGTCTAAAGAATGGGCTTCAGGAACGGTTTCAGTTCTAGGTACTAGAGCTTCCGGGGGCCATAGTTTCAGGGGTTCCTCCAGACTCTGTCAAACCATTAAGTCCGGTCTTTTTACATGAATTTGAGTCCTAAAGGCAAGCAATTTTAACAACGTGGGCTATAATAATACTTCACAAGAAATTTGGGCAATAAAACACTCATAAGATTCAAGCAAAGATAAATAAAAGTACTTTAAAATAAAGTAGCTTCAAGGCTTACAAAATTTGCCTATAACTTGATCAAAAGTTATTAAATTTTTATAAATGTGTTTATCAGCAGGGAAATGGTTAGAAATCAAGAGGGCATAGATTCCTGGTTGAACCAATCTTTTCCTGTACCTAGTAAAAAGGGTGACTTGGTAAACCAACATGTAGATTTAGTTTGTTTACCAGACCTATCCCTCTGTGGAGATGGGTACATAAGAACCTGATGTACCTATTTCCCTTCATTCAGATTCACACTCACCCAGGAACCCTCTGACCATTTGACTTCCAATAGTGTGTTCCTCAGGGAAACTATTTAAGCTGACCCAAACATCCAGTTTTCCTGACATTTGTAGTCTCATCGTAAAATAATAAACTCACATTCCTACTGATAGATGAAAAGAAAATTTTATTTACTGACACAATAAAAAGTTGTCTCTTGAAAATTTAATTTCTGTAGTGGGGCCTACTTTCCTCTTCATTTAGACTTAACTTTATGAAGTAATATTTTGCTCTGTTGTTTGACATTTATGTCTAATTGTTTTCATAATGTTAAAGATTTGGGGGCTTGAAAGAGACATTAGAGTTATCAGGAATAGCAAATCACCTAAAGCAGAAATCTCGTCTATACTCGGCGTGACAGGAGGTTTATCTAATAGCTGCTTGAATAGTTCTAGTGGCAGGGATCTCATTGCTGTACCAACAAAACACTTTAGTTTCCGGTGGCTCTAATAGTTGAAAAGCTCTTGCTTATACTGAGACCAGGCTGTAACTGAGGCTCTACCTGTGATCCATTCACCCTTTCTTTTTCTGTCCTCCGGCACTAAACAGATTAAATCTACTTCCAACTGTACGTGACAGCTCTTCAAGTATTTGAAAAAAGTGATAATATTACCCAGGCCAAGACCCAGATTTAGCAGTTCCTCAAATAAAATAGTCAGAAAACCCTTTATTAGCATGGGCTGGCCTCCAAATGCAATCAGATAGCCAATGAACCTCTTAGAATATGGAAATGAGAAGTGATCAAAATGTGCTAGATATATTCTGATACTATAAAGTACTATTAATTTCCTTGTTTTGGGAAATAATGCTATCTAAAAAAAAAATTTTTTTTTATGATTCTATCTACAATTTTTTTTTTTTTATGATTCTATCAGCTTTTTTACCAGTCACAACGCAGCAGTGACTCCATTTAGCCTCCAGTCAATTCAAAATTTAAAAGTTTTACTAAACAAACTCCTATGGAGTGTACAACCTATATTTTTCTAGCAGACTTTTTAATACAAGTGTAGGATTTAAACTTGTCTCTAATGTTCATCTTTTTACTTTCAACCCATCATTCTGCTCTATGGAGATATTTTTTAATGATGATTATTTGAGATTCTTTTCTCAACTTCTTTGCCATCATCCAAACTACTGATAAAGTCAGTAAAGCAGGTAAAGCCACCATCAGGTCGATTCTGACTCGTGGCAACCCCGTGTTTTAGGGTAGAAGTGCCTTCCATAGGGTTTTCAGTGCCTGTAATCTTTTGGAAGTAGATCTCCACGACTTTCTTCCAGGGTGCCTCTGGGTAGGTTTGAATCATCAACCCTTTGGTTAGTAGCCAAGCACATACCCATCTGCGCCACCCAGGCCGTCCTAAACTAGTGAGAAGTTAAACAGAAAGGGACAGGTCCAGCCCAGTGGAACACCACGAGTGACTGCCAAGAAGCTCATCTCACCGTTGGTCTTTTCAATATGTACTTCTCCATGTCATCTGAAAACCACACCGCTTTCTGCTTTTATTTTTTCAGTGTAACATTATGAACCACTATCACAAAGGTATTAAGTTTCTGGCAAAGAGCTTCCTGGTTTAATGGGAAAAGCAATGTACTCTGAGAATCTGCTAACTTTTGGTACAGAAAGGTTGATTTTAAACAGAAAATAATGTTTTCTAGATATTATGTTAGTTAATCATCAAACTAACCCTGTAAGGGAGATATTAGCACTTTTGCTTTAGAGCTGGGAGAAGTCAGTGGGACTAAAACTGAAGGTTCTTGGAAGTCAGAAGGTCTTCCTTTGAATTCTGATTCTGCCCAGTATCAGGTACACAACTGTAAGCAAAACTACTTAACCTCTATTAGTAATCCCTCCTCATAAGATTTTCAAGAACAATAAATGAAATGATACATGTAAGTGATGTAACACAGTACCTGGAAACCAGTAAGGTCTCAATAAGTATCATTTATAATTATTACAGCCCAAGGTAAGAGACTCAGATTAAGTGGCAAAGGCTGGACTTGAAGAAGGATTTGTCTGACCCCAAAGCCACTAAAAATATATATAGTCAGGGACACAGAGAACTAATTTTATTTTTCCTTTAGCAAATACAATTTGTCTTCCTGACCACATTCTTTGATGTAATAAAAAAATAAATAAATAAATACCATTTCGAGACTAATAAAAGGAACGATGCAACAAAAGACATGGCCCAGTTAGACTTTATGGGGATGACTTCAAGACAAAAATGAGGCTAAGAACTAGGTCACAGGCAAGATGAGTTACAAGGCAGACAAGAGGTAACTCAAGGCTGGGCATTTGTAGGGGCGGGGGGGAAGAGGCAGTGGTGAATTCATGTGCTGCCATGGATTTGAGGGCAGGTGCCAAACAGTATTTTCACTGTGATGCACTGTGTGTATCATTCTGGTTCTTAGTACCTCCGAGAGTTTCCTGGGCCCTAGACTGCCTCCTGCATTTTTACAGGTAAAGACTAACATACAAAACTCTAAAATATTCATTAACATTACACATCATTTACAGAATACATGGAGGACATAAACAGAGGAGAAGACATCATTGTCAAATGTATGTTTTGTTTTGTTTTTTAGTAGGAAAAAAACACCTTTTTCTCATGCTGCAGCAAAGCTGAGCAGTTCATATGAAAAACGTGATACCTGAAATAAAAGACAAAAAAATGCACATCTTGAACAAGGTAAGTTAAGAGAAGGGGACAGTTCATAATGTTTGCTGTCTTCATTATTAGATTTGGAAAATAAAGAAAAATAAGAACAGAAATTCCAAGGAGAATTCTTCTCTGCATCAGGTATCGATCAGTCTAAATTATATTTAATCATTAAGCTTTCTTTAAATATATGTCACAGAAAGAGAACTCAGATATTCAGCAAGTCCTTCACAAAATATACTTCACCAAGAATAATTTGCAGCTACATATTCTGGAAGCACTCACTTGTCTATGCCAAGAAATTTGGAAGAGAGCTGCCTGGCCAACCGACTAGAAAAGATCCATATTTATGCCTATTTCAAAGAAAGGTGATCCAATCAGATGCAGAAATTATCAAACAATATCATTAATATCACATACAAGTAAAATTTTTGCTGAAGATAATTCAAAAGTGGTTGCAGCAGTACATCAACAGGGAACTGCCAGAAATTCAAGTTGGATTCAGAAGAGGATGTGGAATGAGGGATATCATTGCTCATGTCAGATGGATCCCGGCTGAAAGCAGAGAACATCAGTAAGACATTTACCTGTGTTTTACTGACTATGCGAAGGCATTCCACTGTGTGAATCATAACAAATTATGGATAACATTGCAAGGAATGGGAATTCCAGAACACTTGATTGTGCTCATGAGGAATTCGTACACAGATCAAAAGGCAGTGACTCAAACAAAACAAGGGGATACTGTGTGGTTTAAAGTCAGGAAAGGTGTGCGTCAGGGTTGTATCCTCTTTCACCTTATTTATTCAATCTGCATACCGAGCAGATGATCTGAGAAGCTGGACCATATAAAGAAGAACAGGCATCAGGATTGGAAGAAGACTCATTAACAACCTGCCTTATGCAGATGACACAACCTTCCTTGCTGAAAGTGAAGAGGACTTGAAGTACTTACTAATGAAGATCAAAGACCACACCTTCAGTATGGATTACACCTCAACATAAGGAAAACAAAAATCCTCACAGATGGACCAATAAGCAGTATCATGATAAATGGGAAAAAGACTGAAGTTGTCAAGGACTTCTTTTTTTTTTTTTTAATAACTTTTATTAAGCTTCAAGTGAACGTTTACAAATCCAATCAGCCTGACACATATAAGTTTACATACATCTCACTCCCTACTCCCACTTGCTCTCCCCCTCTTGAGTCAGCCCTTTCAGTCTCTCCTTTCGTGAGAATTTTGCCGGCTTCCCTCTCTCTCTATCCTCCCATCCCCCCTCCAGACAAGAGTTGCCAACACAATCTCAAGTGTTCACCTTATATAATTAGCTCATTCTTCATCAGCGTCTCTCTCCCACCCGCTGACCAGTCCCTTTCATGTCTGATGAGTTGTCTTCGGGGATGGTTCCTGTCCTGTGCCAACAGAAGGTCTGGGGAGTATGGCCACCGGGATTCCTCCAGTCTCAGTCAGACCATTAAGTTTGGTCTTTTTATGAGAATTTGGGGTCTGTATCCCACTGATCTCCTGCTCCCTCAGGGGTCCTCTGCTCTGCTCCCTGTCAGGGAAGTCATCGATTGTGGCCGGGCACCAACTGCTTCTTCTGGTCTCAGAATGATGTAGGTCTCTGGTTCATGTGGCCCTTTCTGTCTCTTGCGCTCTTAGTTGTCGTGTGGCCTTGGTGTTCTTCCTTTTCCTTTGCTCCAGGTGGGTTGAGACCAATTGATGCATCTTAGATGGCCGCTTGTTAGCATTTAAGACCCCAGACGCCACATTTCAAAGTGGGATGCAGAATGATTTCATAATAGAATTATTTTGCCAATTGACTTAGAAGTCCCCGCAAACCATGTTCCCCAGACCCCCGCGCTTGCTCCGCTGACCTTTGAAGCATTCATTTTATCCCGGAAACTTCTCTGCTTTTGGTCCAGTCCAATTGAGCTGACCTTCCATGTATTGAGTGTTGTCCTTCCCTTCACCTAAATCAGTTCTTATCTACTGATTAATCAATAAAAAAACCCTCTCCCACCCTCCCTCCCTCCCCCCCTCGTAACCACAAAAGTATGTGTTCTTCTCAGGTTTACTATTTCTCAAGATCTTATAATAGTGCTCTTATACAATATTTGTCCTTTTGCCTCTGACTAATTTCGCTCAGCATAATGCCTTCCAGGTTCCTCCATGTTATGAAATGTTTCAGAGATTCGTCACTCTTCTTTATCGATGCGTAGTATTCCATTGTGTGAATATACCACAATTTATTTACCCATTCATCCGTTGATGGACACCTTGGTTGCTTCCAACTTTTTGCTATTGTAAACAGAGCTGCAATAAACATGGGTGTGCATATATCTGTTTGTATGAAGGCTCTTGTATCTCTGGGGTATATTCCAAGGAGTGGGATTTGTGGGTTGTATGGTAGTTCTATTTCTAACTGTTTAAGATAACGCCAGATAGATTTCCAAAGTGGTTGTACCATTTTACATTCCCACCAGCAGTGTATGAGAGTTCCAATCTCTCCGCAGCCTCTCCAACATTTATTATTTTGTGTTTTTTGGATTAATGCCAGCCTTGCTGGTGTGAGATGGAATCTCATCGTAGTTTTAATTTGCATTTCTCTAATGGCTAATGATCGAGAGCATTTTCTCATGTATCTGTTGGCTGCCTGAATATCTTCTTTAGTGAAATGTGTGTTCATATCCTTTGCCCACTTCTTGATTGGGTTGTTTGTCTTTTTGTGGTTGAGTTTTGACAGAATCATGTAGATTTTAGAGATCAGGCACTGGTCGGAGATGTCATAGCTGAAAATTCTTTCCCAATCTGTAGGTGGTCTTTTTACTCTTTTGGAGAAGTCTCTAGATGAGCATAGGTGTTTGATTTTAGGAGCTCCCAGTTATCGGGTTTCTCTTCATCATTTTTGGTAATATTTTGTATTCTGTTTATACCTTGTATTAGGGCTCCTAGGGTTATCCCAATTTTTTCTTCCATGATCTTTATCGTTTTAGTCTTTATGTTTAGGTCTTTGATCCACTTGGAGTTAGTTTTTGTGCATGGTGTAAGGTATAGGTCCTGTTTCATTTTTTTGCAAATGGATATCCAGTTATGCCAGCACCATTTGTTAAAAAGGCTATCTTTTCCCCAATTAATTGACACTGGTCCTTTTTGGTCCTTTGTCAAATATCACCTGCTCATACGTGGATGGATCTATGTCTGGGTTCTCAATTCTGTTCCATTGGTCTATGTGCCTGATGTTGTACCAGTACCAGGCTGTTTTGACTACTGTGGCTGTATAATAGGTTCTGAAGTCAGGTAAAGTGAGGCCTCCCACTTTCTTCTTCTTTTTCAGTAGTGCTTTGCTTATCCGGGGCTTCTTTCCCTTCCATGTGAAATTGGTGATTTGTTTCTCTATCCCCTTAAAATGTGACATTGGAATTTGGATCGGAAGTGCGTTAAATGTATAGATGGCTTTTGGTAGAATAGACATTTTTACTATGTTAAGTCTTCCTATCCATGAGCAAGGTATGTTTTTCCACTTAAGTATGTCCTTTTGAATTTCTTGTAGTAGAGCTTTGTAGTTTTTTTGTATAGGTCTTTTACATCCTTGGTAAGATTTATTCCTAAGTATCTTATCTTCTTGGGGGCTACCGTGAATGGTATTGATTTGGTTATTTCCTCTTCGGTGTTCTTTTTGTTGATGTAGAGGAATCCAAGTGATTTTTGTATGTTTATTTTATAACCTGAGACTCTGCCAAACTCTTCTATTAGTTTCAGTAGTTTCCTGGAGGATTCCTTAGGGTTTTCTGTGTATATAATCATGTCATCTGCAAATAGTGATAACTTTACTTCTTCCTTGCCAATCCGGATACCTTTTATTTCTTTGTCTAGCCTAATTGCCCTGGCTAGGACTTCTAGCACGATGTTGAATAAGAGCGGTGATAAAGGGCATCCTTGTCTGGTTCCCGTTTTCAAGGGAAATGCTTTCAGGTTCTCTCCATTTAGAGTGATATTGGCTGTTGGCTTTGCATAGATGCCCTTTATTATGTTGAGGAATTTTCCTTCAATTCCTATTTTCATAAGAGTTGTTATCATAAATGGGTGTTGGACTTTGTCAAATGCCTTTTCTGCATCAATTGATAAGATCATGTGGTTTTTGTCTTTTGTTTTATTTATGTGGTGGATTACATTAATGGTTTTTCTGATATTAAACCAGCCTTGCATACCTGGTATAAATCCCACTTGATCAGGGTGAATTATTTTTTTGATGTGTTGTTGGATTCTATTGGCTAGAATTTTGTTGAGGATTTTTGCATCAATGTTCATGAGGGATATAGGTCTATAATTTTCTTTTTTTGTAATGTCTTTACCTGGTTTTGGTATCAGGGAGATGGTGGCTTCATAGAATGAGCTGGGTAGTATTCTGTCATTTTCTATGCTTTGGAATACCTTCAGAAGTAGTGGCGTTAACTCTTCTCTGAAAGTTTGGTAGACCTCTGCAGTGAAGCCGTCCGGGGCAGGGCTTTTTTTTGTTGGGAGTTTTTTGATTACCGTTTCAATCTCTTTTTTGGTTATGGGTCTATTTAGTTGTTCTACTTCTGAATGTGTTAGTTTAGGTAGGTAGTGTTTTTCCAGGAATTCATCCATTTCTTCTAGGTTTGCAAATTTGTTAGAGTACAATTTTTCATAATAATCTGAAATGATTCTTTTAATTTCGTTTGGTTCTGTTGTGATGTGGTCCTTCTCGTTTCTTATTCGGGTTATTTGTTTCCTTTCCTGTATTTCTTTAGTCAGTCTAGCCAATGGTTTATCAATTTTGCTAATTTTTTCAAAGAACCAGCTTTTGGCTTTGTTAATTCTTTCAATTGTTTTTCTGTTCTCTAATTCATTTAGTTCAGCTCTAATTTTTATGATTTGTTTTCTTCTGGTGCCTGATGGATTCTTCTGTTGCTCAGTTTCTATTTGTTCAAGTTGTAGGGACAGTTCTCTGATTTTGGCTCTTTCTTCTTTTTGTATGTGTGCATTTATCGATATAAATTGGCCTCTGAGCACTGCTTTTGCTGTGTCCCAGAGGTTTTGATAGGAAGTATTTTCATTCTCGTTGCTTTCTATGAATTTCCTTATTCCCTCCTTGATGTCTTCTATAACCCAGTCTTTTTTCAGGAGGGTATTGTTCAGTTTCCAAGTATTTGATTTCTTTTCCCTAGTTTTCCTGTTATTGATCTCTAGTTTTATTGCCTTGTGGTCTGAGAAGATGCTTTGTAATATTTCGATGTTTTGGACTCTGCAAAGGTTTGTTTTATGACCTAATATGTGGTCTATTCTAGAGAATGTTCCATGTGCACTAGAAAAAAAAGTATACTTTGCAGCAGTTGGGTGGAGAGTTCTGTATAAGTCAATGAGGTCAAGTTGGTTGATTGTTGTAATTAGATCTTCCGTGTCTCTATTGAGCTTCTTACTAGATGTCCTGTCCTTCTCCGAAAGTGGTGTGTTGAAGTCTCCTACTATAATTGTGGAGGTGTCTATCTCACTTTTCAATTCTGTTAAAATTTGATTTATGTATCTTGCAGCCCTGTCATTGGGTGCATAAATATTTAATATGGTTATGTCTTCCTGATCAATTGTCCCTTTTATCATTATATAGTGTCCTTCTTTATCCTTTGTGGTGGATTTAAGTCTAAAGTCTATTTTGTCAGAAATTAATATTGCTACTCCTCTTCTTTTTTGCTTATTGTTTGCTTGATATACTTTTTTCCATCCTTTGAGTTTTAGTTTGTTTGTGTCTCTAAGTCTAAGGTGTGTCTCTTGTAGGCAGCATATAGATGGATCGTGTTTCTTTATCCAGTCTGTGACTCTCTGTCTCTTTATTGGTGCATTTAGTCCATTTACATTCAGGGTAATTATAGATAAATAAGTTTTTAGTGCTGTCATTTTGATGCCTTTTTATGTGTGTTGTTGACAATTTCATTTTTCCACACACTTTTTTGTGCTGAGGCGTTTTTCTTAGTAAATTGTGAGATCCTCATTTTCATAGTGCTTGACTTTATGTTAGTTGAGTCGTTACGTTTTTCTTGGCTTTTATCTTGAGTTATAGAGTTGTTATACCTTTTTGTGGTTACCTTATTATTTACCCCTATTTTTCTAAGTAAAAACCTAACTTGTATTGTTCTATATCGCCTTGTATCACTCTCCATATGGCAGTTCAATGCCTCCTGTATTTAGTCCCTCTTTTTGATTATTGTGATCTTTTACCTGTTGATTTCCATGATTCCCTGTTATGTGTATTTTTTTTTTTTAATTAATCTTAATTTGTTTTTGTGATTTCCCTATTTGAGTTGATATCAGGACGTTCTGTTTTGTGACCTTGTGTTGTGCTGATATCTGATATTATTGGTTTTCTGACCAAACAATATCCTTTAGTATTTCTTGTAGCTTTGGTTTGGTTTTTGCAAATTCTCTAAACTTGTGTTTGTCTGTAAATATCTTAATTTCGCCTTCATATTTCAGAGAGAGTTTTGCCGGATATATGATCCTTGGCTGGCAGTTTTTCTCCTTCAGTGTTCTGTATATGTCGTCCCATTCCCTTCTTGCCTGCATGGTTTCTGCTGAGTAGTCTGAACTTATTCTTATTGATTCTCCCTTGAAGGAAACCTTTCTTTTCTCCCTGGCTGCTTTTAAAATTTTCTGTTTATCTTTGGTTTTGGTGAGTTTGATGATAATATGTCTTGGTGTTTTTCTTTTTGGATCCATCTTAAATGGGGTTCGATGAGCATCTTGGATAGATATCCTTTCGTCTTTCATGATGTCAGGGAAGTTTTGTGTCAGGAGTTCTTCAACTATTTTCTCTGTGTTTTCTGTCCCCCCTCCCTGTTCTGGGACTCCAATCATCCGCAGGTTATCCTTCTTGATAGAGTCCCACATAATTCTTATGGTTTCTTCATTTTTTTTAATTCTTTTATCTGATTTTTTTTCAGCTATGTTGGTGTTGATTCCCTGGTCTTCCAGATGTCCCAGTCTGCATTCTAATTGCTCGAGTCTGCTCCTCTGACTTCCTATTGCGTTGTCTAATTCTGTTATTTTATTGTTAATCTTTTGGATTTCTACATGTTGTCTCTCTATGGATTCTTGCAACTTATTAATTTTTCCAGTATGTTCTTGAATGATCTTTTTGAGTTCTTCAACAGTTTTATCGGTGTGTTCCTTGGCTTTTTCTGCAGTTATCCTAATTTCATTTGTGATATCTTGAAGCATTCTGTAAATTAGTTTTTTCTATTCTGTATCTGATAATTCCAGGATTGTATCTTCATTTGGGAAAGATTTTGATTCTTTTTGTTTGGGGGGTTGTAGAAGCTCTCACGGTCTGCTTCTTTAAGTGGTTTGATATGGATTGTTGTCTCCGAGCCATCACTGGGAAACTAGTTTTTCCAGAAAATCTGCTAAAAAAAAAAACGCAGTCAGACCCCTATCAGAGTTCTCCCTCTGGCTCAGGCTATTCGGATGTTAATGAAGCCGCCTGGGGAGGGTGGCGGAGGGAACAGAGAGATAGGAGAGTAGCACCTCAGAATATAGCCAGAGTTGCTTGTCTTGCTTGGAATGACTATTATATCTGAGATTCCCGCGGGCGCGTCGCCTATGTGTGCTGGCCGTGTGGAGATTGCCCGGGGGGTCTGGCCCGCTGGAGTCACGGTCAGATCCCCCACTTCCAGCCCCACGCCCAGCGTCAAGGCTCCCCTACTGGGACGGTGCACTCTCGACTCCAAAATCAGTCACTGCCTCCCGGGGACTTCTCGTCCCTCCAGCCGCGTGGCCGTGCCGCCCCCGAGAACCAGGTGGGCCCCCTCCCAGGGTTAGTTCAGATGGGTGGAGCCGCTCCCCGTGCTTGTGCCGTGACCGAGTGTCCCATCTGGGACGCTGTTCTCCCCGCTCCAATACCAGTCGCTGCCTCCCGGGGACTTCTCCTATCGGCTGCGTCCCACGCCGCCCGAGCGACCTGGCTGGGCCCCTTCCCGGGGTTAGTTCAGGGGGGTGGAGCAGCTCTCCGTGTTTATGCCGTACCTGCGTCCAGTCCAACTCCCGGCGAGATGGTTCCCCGGCTGGGACACTGCTCTTCCTGCTCCAAGACCAGTCACTGCCTCCCAGGGACTTCTCCTACCAGCTGCGTCCCACGCTGCCCGCGGAACCGGCTGGTCTCCCTCCCGGGGTTAGTTCAGAGGGGTGGAGCAGCTCTCTGTGCTTGTGCCGTACCTGACTGGTACACTGGCTCCAGGCTCTGGAAACAATCGCTGCTTCCCCGTATTAGTTCGTTCTCCGTCTCTAAATCTGTGTTTGTTGTTCAGGGTTCGTAGATTGTTACGTATGTGATCGATTCACTTGTTTTTCCATATCTTTGTTGTAAGAGGGATCCGAGGTAGCGTCTGCCTAGTCCGCCATCTTGGCTCTGCCTCAAGGACTCCTTTTTACTAGGATCCACAATCAACACCCATGGATGCAGGAGTCAAGAAATTAAACGATGCATTGCATTGGGCAAATCTGCTGCAAAAGACTTGTTTGGAGTGTTAAAAAGCAAAGATGTCACTTAAAGGACTAAGGTGTGCTTAACCCAAGCCACGGTGTTTTTAATCCCCTCATATGCATGCGAAAGCTGGACGATGAATAAGGAAGACCAAAGAAGAATTGACGCCTTTGAGTGTTGAAGGAGAATATTGAATATACCATGGACTGCCAGAAGAATAAACAAATCTATCTTGGAAGAAGTACAGCCAGAATGGTCATTAGAAGCAAGGATGGCGAGACTTCGTTTCACATACTTTGGACATGTTATCAGGAGGGATCATTTCCTAGAGAAGGACATTATGCTTGGTAAAATAAGAGGTCAACCAAAAAAAAAGAGGAAGACCCTCAATGATATGGATTGTAATTGCAGTGGCTGCAACGTCGGGCTCAAACATAACAACGACTGTGAGGATAGCGCAGGACCCAGCAGTATTTTGTTCTGTTTTACAAAGGGCTGCTATGAGTCAGAACGAACTCAACGGCACCAAACAACGACATCAACACATACTCTTTAATTTTAAACATTTACATAAATATTGCGTAAAATGAAAAGTTTTCTGAATAAAAGCAGATTTTAAAATACTGAAATTTACTGGAAAGCCTTTAATATTGGAATTCAACTAGAGAGTTAGAATCAGGGTTTCTCTAGACACTGAGATCAATGAGAAAAGACAGTGAAATGTCACAGCTTTGTGTCAGGTGAAAGCCAGGTAGAACGAACACAAACGTCTTCCTAGTGCCTGGTAAAGGCAGGAAACTCTTCAAATTGTGGCTTAAAGTCAAATCACTGAAGGGTATAGAAAAAGTTATTCAATTTAATCAATCCTTTCTTTCTCCTGCCTGATAACTAGAATAATTCTGTGGAAAGACTAAGGTATGTGCCTTTCTGCTATAACCTATAAGGATTCTGTTTAATATATCCCAACTGACTTTTTTGTCTTTTTTAGCTTCTCAAATGTCTTACTACTCAAACATACCTCACTTCTTTAAAAATGAGAAAGTCACTAAAATTTGGCAGTGAAAAATAGGTCATTATCTTGATGTAGGAATAGTCAAAGTTCACCCACAGCTCCCTTTAAACTTGAAGCATCTAAAGAAGTGTCTCAGTAAGAACAATGCTACCTTGGAAACCAACCCAAAACCAGAACCCAAGTTTGCCAAAGCCACTTTGAATGCCAGGCCCTGCAGAATTAAACATAAGATAATCTTAAAGTACTTGGAATGAGCAGTTGGTCTTATATGAGACTTTTCAGCCAAATAGACTCCAAAGTAGTAACTATTTTTGAACGCAGTAAGCAGCATCTCTTTGGAGAAAAACAAATGAATAATAATAATCAATGATCCTGGTTGAAAGGGCTACCCAACTTTCCAGTGCATGGAGCACTTTTATAGCCATCATCACATGTGTTCCTCAAAACAAATCTGAAAGGGATTTTTTCCAATTCACAAATGTGGATTTTGAAGCTCAAAGATATAAACAATTTGCCTAAGACTCCATGAGCCAGGACTCCAACCTCGACTTTCTTACAAAAAAACTTACATTCTCCCAGTTATAATCACTGTCTCTCCAAATGCCCTAAACCTTTAAAGGATTTTCATTGTTCCAAATTCAAAGTCTTACTTTCTTTGTTCCTCTATGCATGCTTTTCCTTTTTTTTTTTTTAAGAAGATCAAGAAATACACGGAGAAAAATGTAGCACTTGCCTTACTTGCCTTTATTTATAATAAAACATGGTATTTTTCCACAAGGATAAAATACAAGAGAACACAGGAAGAACGTAACAAATCTAAAATGATGACACAGAGAAACATCTTAAAGCAGTGCCCTGTTCATGCTCTCTGTCATCAAAATGGCCTCAGACAGCCTTCCCTTTGCACTGCTGGAATGAGGAGCACCAGCTGTGGCTACTGGATGCACACAAGGTCTGAGCCTCTGCCTTGCCCACATTAGTACCATCCCTAACCAAGTCAAGTCAAAGGAGCACAGGAACCAAAATGGAAACTTTTTTTCACTCAGCCAAGTCTGTAAGTGGCATCTTCAGACTGCTGATATTCAAGGTGTGCCAAAAAAAAAAAAAGAATGTTGTAAAAGAAAAAAAAAGCTTCTATGCCTTAACTCAGGGAAACAATGTTTGGTTGTAAAATAGCTTTACATCTTTTTTCTGTCTGCAAACTCCTTGTTATGGAGAAAGGCAGGCAAATGTTATGAGTAGGCTGAAAAGTTCCAGAAAGGCTAAATTCAGCTGAACAATAAATGAATAAAATACCAGTAGTAAACGCAGTGATTCTAGAGACACACCATTCCTAGAAAATAACTCAAAATACATATCTAATTAATGTGTCATCAGTAGTGTTATGTTTTAATAAATAATATACCACCATGGGACTAGATTATTGAAGCGTTTATAATATTTTTTCTAAATGTGTCAGGCATTCAGTCTCTGATAGTAATTTAGGCAATTGACAGGTACGTTAATCTTTCAGTTCATTGTAGTACCATTTAATACGTCACCTCTACAGCTGCTAACCAAAATGTCAGCAGTTTGAATCCACCAGGTGCTCCCTGGAAACTCTATGGGGAAGTTCTACTCAGTCCTATAGGGTCGCTATGAATCGGAAGCGACTCGACGGCAACGGGTTTGGTTTTGGTTTTCAGTATAGGGTGCTAAATAATACGTTTGTTGGAAAGGAAACCCAAAACACCCATTTGGCCTGCAAATCTTTATTGAGTACTTATTATGTGCCAAGCAGGCACTGCCTTAGGTGCTGTCAATAGAGGAGCAAAGAAGACATATGTAAGTCCTGCCTGTATTGATCAGGAAAGGCTAGATAATGGTGCAATTGCAAACCACCAGAAATCTCAGTGACTTAACACAACCAAAGTTCATTTCTCACTCATGCTACGTGTCCCATGTAGGTCTGCAAGGCCCTCTGCTCACTCAAGAAGCTGAGCTGATGGAGGCTTCATTGCCTTTTAGCTGCACCATCTAGAACACATGGTCTTCTCAGTCACCATGACAGGGGAAGAAAGCATGTAGAACCATGTACACCAGGGGGAAAGGGCATGGGCTAATAAATGACACACATCACTTCTGGTTATAATCAAATGCTCTACCTAAATGCAAGGGCACTAGGAAATATAGAAATATAATCTCTGTATTCAGGAAGGGGAGAAGAATCAAATATTGGTAAGCATTGGTAATGCTACCCTCATAAAATCCATAATTTTATGAGACCCAAACCCAGTGCCGTCGAGTTGAATACACATAAGTAAAAAAAGTCAATTAAAACACAATGTGGCAAATGTTATGATGTGGGTGATACATGGTGCTATGGGAACAGGCAGAAGGGACATTTTGCCCAACCTTAAAGTGTTAGGGAAGTTTTCCCTGAAGAAATGATGTCTACACAGAGAGACTTGAGACAAAGAGTGGTGGGGGTAGAAGGACCTATTTGAAAATCCAGGGGCGAGAAAGAGAATGTTATGTTCATGAAACTAAAAGAACTTTACTTTGGACGAAACTCAGTCTTAGGGCAAAAGTAACAAAAAGCAGAATAAAGAAGCAAGCTGGATCCATGTTACTTAGAATCCTGTAAGGCATGAGAAGAACTGGGACTTTATTATGAAGATGATGAATATCTGTTGAAGATTTGTAAGGAGGTGTGTATGTGTTTTAGAGGAATCACTGCAGTATAAAGAAAGAATGTGAAGGGGCTGCTATCGCAGTAATCCAAGAAAGAGATAGTAAGGGTAGTGGGAGTAAAGACAGACCTGAGTAGCTGGATCTGAGAAATATTTAGCAGGTAGAATCAATGAGACTTTGTGATTTATTGTATGTGTGGGATAAAGAAGGGCAAGAAACAATGAACAACAGTCTTGCTATCTGGCCTCAGCAACTAGGTAGATAATAGTGCCATTCACAGATATGGAGCAGAGGAAGATGGCAGGGTTGACATATAAGATGTGAGAAGAGTTCAATTAGGAACTTATCAAGGTTGAGATATCTTTGAGATATTCAAATAGATTTGCCAATTGTTAGTATGATATGTACCTCAGGAGAAAAATCTAGGATAAACAAATAAATTTTGAATTACCCACATAAAGATGGCCAACCAAGACAGAAAAGTGGGTTCATACAGGGAGCCTGGATAGAGTAAGAAAAGAAGACCATAACCCTGGGTGATGAGAGCCTGCGAAGAAGACCAAAAAGCTGTACCTTGAGAAGAGACAATAAAGAAAGGAGGAGAGTGTAAGAAGCAAAGCAATAGAGCATTTGAAGAAGGCAGGAATGGTGACAATTGTCAAGCGTTGGAGGGAGAGGTCAAGTAAAGTAAAAACAGAAGTATCTAGTCTTAATTTATGGATGGATGGATGGACAGACGGACAGATGGACGGATGGACAGATGGACAGACAGATTAACAAAGAGGTCATAGGTGACCATTTGGATTTTGGATGATGTTAGAAGTAGAACTTGCAGTGGAGAGCAAGACTGTGAGACAGATGATAAAGATTTTTTTTTTTTTTAACGAGAGGGAATACTCCAGCAAGTTGCTAATGACAGGAATAATTAGCAAGTGAATGCCAGAAGCCTCCAATGGTTTTTATATCAGAGCAGGGATATAATTTTAAATTAGCTTTTAAAGAGATGATAGTAAATCTGTACTACACACTAACAGACATCTATCATAAGGAATATTTTGTTCCAGTCTTTTCTTGAAACCATTAAAGAGAATTTTACGCTTCATTTTGCAAAGTAAAAGAATGTTCTATGGCTCTACTGTGCTTTCTTTGATTAGGGATGCTGCGACATTACTAGTTGAAAGGGTGTGATCATATCTTTTTAAATATCAGCTTGCAATATAATTCTTACTTCCTGAAGCAAAATTCAAACTCATTTCCTACTAAAAGGATATACATATAAATCTGTGTGTCACGCAAAGCTCACGAGGAAGTGTTAAGTGATTTTAGTAAGAATTATTTGCCTATGTGGGCTGCAGTAAAAACTGCCAAGCCTGGAAATAGTTTTAAATACAGGTACTTTCTCAGGCTTAACTGAAAGAGCATTACAACATTATTCCTAAATTAAAGTGGTATAAAAAAAAAAAAAAGAGCACCTATAATCTGATGACTCCAAGAATTTGTATTCGCTAAAGAGAAAAATAGAGAAATCCTGCAGAGTTTTAGCTACCCCTGGTGGCACAGTGTTTAAGAGGTAGGCTGCTAACCAAAACGTCAGCAGTTCGAATCTACCAGCCACTCCTTAGAAACCCTATAGGGCAGTTCTACTCTATCCTACAGGGTAGGTGTAAGTCAGAATCAACTCAACAGCAATGGTTTTGGTTTATGGTTGGAATCTACTTGATGGCAATGGATTTGGTTTTTTGTTTATAATCAGAATAGTATGAGAAATAACCTGGAATTAACCTCTTTCAGGGTTTTTTTCAAGCTGAATATTTACCTTTTTTTGGAATAAATATTTTTTAATTGTGTTTTAGACAACAAATACCAGGGAAAAGAATTAAGATGTTACCTGCCAAATACTTTTTCCTTGATCACAAGTAAAATTTTAAATTATCCCCCCCAAAATAACCATCCATCTGCAGAAGAAATCTGACAAAATTCCTTTGTTGTTAAGCTTGATGTTGTTTTGAAAAGTCAAATATGCAAAATGTTCCCTTTGGAGACTGGTAAGTTCCACTTGAGTACCATGCCAACAGGCTGGAAATAAACACCATACTGACAAACTTGAAAAGAAACAGCTCGCTAAAAATCATTGTTCTATTGACTGCAAGGGTGTTGTTTGGAATATCATTGAGGATATTGTTCTCTACATTTTAGAGGGTTCTTTTTATAAAAACTCACAGAAAAATTTTCTTCCTCGATAAGAGAAATCAGTAGTGCCTCTCTCAAATATACACTGTATAAAATGGCAACATTTCATCCTGTTGTACATAAGGTCACTTTGAGCAGAGCCGATTCGACGGTAACTAACAACAACAACATGCCAAGACTGGATTTTCTGTTTACTGTCTGCTAATATTTTATGGGATTGCTTTAAAGTCTTCCCACCATCGACATGAAAGATATCCAGAAGAACATAGGGAAGAAAATAGAATTAGCACCTTAAAAGAACTTATCTCACAGATTCTGTGGGTCAGGAATCTGAGCACAGTTGAGCTGGGCCCTCTGCCTCAGGATCTCTCACAGTGCTACCATGCAGCTGCTAAACAGGCTGTTTCCCAAAGCGGTAAGGCTGATGTTTGACTACAACAATACAATCATGGTATCAGCAGAGGTTACTGTAGTTTCAAGGATCAACTTGGGAAGGAACTGCTTCTAAGCTGCAGGCAGGCCACAGGTCCTTACTGACTAACGTCTGGAGACAGTTCCTCACCACGTGGACCTCTCCACAAGAACTCTACACAACATGGTAGCTTGCTTCCCCAAAAGGGAGAAAGGGAGAGACATAGGGTGGAAGGGAAAAGGGAGGAAAGGGAGATAGAGATCAAGAAAGGGCAAGCCAAGACAGGAACCATTTCCAAAGCCAACTCTTCAGGCAGGGATTGGACTGGACTATGGGATAGAAAATTATACTGATGAAGAGTGAGCTTCTTGGATCAAGTAGACACATGAGACTATGTGGGCAGCTCCTATCTTGAGGGGAGATAAGAGGGCAGAGGGGGTCAGACACTGGCTGAATGGATATGAAAATAGAGAGTGGAGGGAAGGAGGGTACTGTCTCATTACAGGGAGAGCAACTAGGTGTATATAGCAAGGTATATATAAATTTTTGTTTGACTGTCTTGATTTGTAAACTTTCACTTAAAACATAATAAAATTAAAACAAAAGGGGGGGGGCAAGCAAGACAGAAGCCAGAGTCTCTCAGAAGTAACATCCCATCACTTTTATCATATTCTATTCATTAGAAGGAGAGCCCTGGTAATGCAGTGGTAATGAGATTGGCTAACCCAAAGGTCGACGGTTTGAACCCACCAAGCTGCTCAGCTTCCACAGCGTTAGAAATCCTATGGGGCAGCTCTACTCTGTCCTGTAAGTTCACTATGAGTCAGAATCAACTTGATGGCAAAAGGGTTTTTTTGTTTGTTTGTTTGTTTTTAAATTCATTAGCAGAGAGCTACTATGTCCACACTACACTCAAGGGGAGAGGATCACATAAGGGCATAAGTAGCAGGAGATGGGGATCACTGGGGACCGTCTCAGAAGATGCCAACCACACATAGTTAGTCGTTTTCTCACACTACTGATTCTTCTGTACTGTTAGAATCTGAAGTGAGAATACTGGGGCTTGGTAGATTTGCCCTAAGCAAAATGGAACGGATTGTGATCTTCTTATAGTAATGGTCACAGAAAGCAGAATCAGATTGGTCAGTGAGCCCTTCAGTCTCTAATCTTGACAATTCTTGGGTCTTCCCTGAGGCTCGCTAATGCTCACTAAGGCCTTCTTTGAGGCTTATGATGAATATGGGTTCCTATGACTTTATTGTCTAGCCACACATTTATATTACATATTCAACCTGGTACAGGTTATTCCTGGAAAAGAGCAATGAGACCTTTTACCTTAAAATAATTTCATGGCCCCTATTAGAAATTGAACTTGGCTGCAAATTAGTTCCAATTGCCCATGAATACTCAGTGAGCATCAGAGCCAAGATTTCCATCTACAGCATCTCCCCAGATGGTCTTCTTTCCCCGTTACACTTTCTATTCTCTGCTCTTGATTACATGGGATGGCCACGTGTTCCAATGTTCCCTGGCCTTCAAGTTTATGCCTTTGATCCTGTGCTATTATTAACAGCACTCCCTTTCATTTCCAAAGGTATCTTGGTTTGGATAGTAAATTACAAAGTCATCCTATTTTTAGGTAATGGTGTGTGTCCTTTTCTTTATTTCTTTCTGTTTTTTATTGGGGTTTGTTTTGGGAGTTAGAGACGGGAGTTAGAGAGTGAGAATGGGGGGAGCATCTCCTATTCTCTTCTATTTCTAGTTGAAAAGGTTCAGAGAATGAGAAAATATCCAAAAAAAGTGGTCATTGCTGACTCTTCCTAATCTCTCAGTTCTTCAAGCAGTGGTATGTATACATTCCACATACACTTAATAAAAATGAACATAGGCTCAGTCCATAAAGCAGAATTCAAACTGATACATTTGGCAAGGATAAAAATACACCTAAGCATAATATTAGAAATGAAGTAAAACAAATCTGCAAAAAAACTTGGCAATTATGTTTTGACTCTCTGTTTACCCTGATGGGAACATGAGAACTTCCTGAATAACTGCAGGAGCACAAAGAGCAAGCCACACAGGAAGCTGCTCCAATCTAAGTCATTTCACACATGTCACAGTTTCCCAGTCCAGTGCTTTTTCTGAGGTGTGATGGAAGAGATAACGTAGACATGCAATCACGGGATTTACTATCGACCCTGGCATCAACCAAAGTGAGGGAAGAAACATTGGTATTTGCAGTGCCATGCCCAGAGATTTCAAGCTCTGGCTCAATGCAATTTTTTTCTTTTTAACTCAAATTCTTCCCCTCATGATATCATCCTTTGCCTTTAACCAACTACTCCTCCAACTTTCCCAGAAGTGGGAGTTTACTTGATCATATGTTTCTCTGTCTCCAATTATTACTTTACTCACATTTTAATATTATTAGGAGCCCTGGAGGCACAGTGGTTAACTGTTTAGCTGCTAACCAAAAGGTCGGCAGTTCGAATCCACCAGCCACTCCATGGAAACCTTATGGGGCATTTCTACTCTGTCCTATACAGTCACTATGAGTTGGAATCAACTAGATACCAATGGGTTAGCATGGGTTGGAGCCTGTTGCCAAGACAACCAGGAGGGATACATAAATTCAGTTGAATCCTCTACTCTAATTCATCAGATTCTAACTATGTTTTTGACTAATATCAATCTTGTAGACATAAGAAGGCAAAACCTTTCTTAAATTCTCTCACTTCTGCATGTTTATTCTATATCTTAAGGTCCTGCTGACCTGTATCACTTCTCCTGAATTAACTAACTTAACATTTATTTCTACTAACCAAAGATGATGATATTCGAAGTATTTAATACAGGTGGCATAGTGCTTAAAAGCTACATCTGCTAACCAAAAGGTCGGTAGTTCGAATCCACCAGGTGCTCCTTGGAAACTCTATGGGGCAGTTCTACTCTGTCCTATAGGGTCACTATGAGTCGGAATTGACTCGATGGCAATGGCTTTTTTTTTTTGTTTTGATGGCACAGTTAGTACTATATCTGTTTATATGCAAATCAGAACATATACTAGCAATATACAATCAGGAATGGAACCAGGGTATATTATCCAACAACAAGCTCAGTGTTCAACTAACCTTGGTATATTTCCTTCTACCAATCAAATAGATTTCTCCTCTGATCAATTCTTGAAAACTTAACATTCTGATTGGGCATCTGATATTACCATCATATATAATTGAATAAGAATTAGATTTTGATGTGAAATTCATCCACGCCTTTTGTGTCAAACCATAGATACAATTTTTTTTTTTAATCATTCTATTTATCCCCTTCATAAGAAAGACACTGTGTGTAAGTAAGAGGAGGAGGGTATCAGAAAGTATATAATCGCTTCCTGGTTGAGTTAGGAGTGATGTGGGAATCATTAGTGCTGTTCCTGAAATGTTTCCAGCTCTCCTCCTTCCAAAAAAAAAAAAAACAAGGCACATAGTATAATTGTACTTTACAGCCCTCTTAAATATGGGTGGGGCCAATTACTTAGTTCTAATTAAAGAGTTGTGAGCAAAAGTGACATATGTCCCTTCCAGGTAGAATGTTTAATTGCTGCTTTGACACGCCTCCCCTCCCCAGAACAACAAGTAACATTCCACATTACAGCTGCTGTTTCAGTCTTGATCCCAGCCTGAGAACGGCATAAGCGGAGCCTTCCAGCTGATTTACAGTGCAAACATAGTGTGAGCAAAAAATGAACTTTGTTGTTTTAAACCACTGAAATTTTGGCTTTGTTTGTTTTTGTGGCATAATCTAGCCTATCCTGACTAATACATCTTAGTTTTATAATCTTCTTATCATGGGCACCTCTGGTTTAGTATCCTAATTCTGAGACATCTACTTCAACGGCTCTTAACATGGAGACTATAGACTCCCTTCTACTGTACACAAAATTTTAGGGAGGTGAGAAAACAGGGGCCCTGGTGTTCATTAAATTCTCCAAAATTCCTGATCTTAGCTCCACCTTGTTGCTGATTTCTAAGTATTCCAAGGGTTAGTCTATAACCATGATAAGTAATCTTTTGCACCACCCCTGCCTCGGATCTCTAGTCCTTGATCTGTGACAAGTAATCTTTTGTGCCACCCCTGCCTCGGATCTCTAGTCCTTAATCCATACCTTGTCTTTGTAACCCTCATCCACCCACTGTCTCACTATGGCAAACTGTGTCCCTGATCTGCTTCCTAAACCAGCTCTGCAGTTGTTTTATCTCAAGAAGATTATCTGCCTTTAAACTGCCCGAAGTAGATACTGAGAAAATGTTTTGTAATCAGTGAGGCTGATCTCAGAGAGATCAACAGTGTCAATTTCTCTGTTTCTGTCGGAGGCTTTGTTCCTGAGAAATATAAGGATAAATAGCTATTGAGAGCTTTAATTAAGAATCCCTCCAACGCCTGAAGGGTCTAAACAATAAGTAAATTCTCTAGAAGCAAGCCACAAAATAGGTATGCAGATCTAGCTTCTTTATTTGTGTAGGTCATTGAATTTTCATAGGCTTACCCTAAGGTGACCCCCTTTAGACTATGTAGTAAAGCAATAATCATGGGGCAGTTCTACTCTGTCCTGTAGGGTTGCTGCGAGTCAGAGAATCAAGTCGACAGCAATGGGTTAATTTACTTTTTATTGATGGAAACTAAAATAAGGAACAGTTCATGTACATCTATAAAGATGTATTATGATAAAATTTCAGCCTGGTGCCTTGTATTTCATGTACTAATTTCACTTGATAAGCCAAGCGTATTTAAGATTATATATTATGGCAGGGGAAATTAATATTTATTGAAGACCTATTGGTGTCAGGCATTCACCTGGGCTTTTTTGCATGAAATTAATAATAATGATTATAATTGAATGATAATAATTTAATAATAATGTTTCCATAAATTTTATTAATCCGTTATAATTATTATTATTATAGCAACTCTTCATAGAGAGCTACAGTACTTGAAGGAGCCTCTCTTGGGTGGTGCAAATGGTTAAGCACTCGGCTACCAATGAAAAGTTTAAAGGTTCAAGTCCACCCAGAGGAACCTTGAAAGAAAGGCCTGACAATCTACTTATGAAAAGCAACAGCAATTGAAAACCCTGTGGAGCACAGTTTCACACTGAAACACATGGGTGAGTGGAATTGACTTGATGGCAACTGACTGGTTGAAGTACTTGAGAAACTAAAAAATACATATTCTGTTTTTGTTATTATAATAGCAACTAACACGTATGTGGAACTCATTATGTGGTGTGCATGATACCAATTGCTTTGCATATATTATCTGCTTTGATAGTCACAAAAACCCTAAGAGACAAGTATTAATATTCCCATTTTACACAGGAGAAAACTGAGGCTCAAATAGTGAAATGTTATCCAGGGTCACATAGCCAAAGGGTGTCAGGGATGAAAGCTGTTTTTACTATACCACGGTGCCTCCTGCAGAAAACAAAGCTAAAGGCAACCAAGACTTTTAATGACCTGAAATTTAGTTTGATGCTCTACCTTAAAAAAGCATCATTAATAATAATGATGATGATATAAATAATTAGTAACACAGTGCCTCTCTTTTCCTATGTACAAAGCACATGTATTTTTTTCTTTTGACCCTACAATAACCCCATAAAGTAGGCAGGGCAGGGATTGTTCATCCCGTTTTCTTTCAAAACCAAATGGGAAAATTTTTTGACCTTTCCAACTTATTTTCGCCAACACGTGAGTAGCTCAGACGGGACTAAAATCCAGCTCTTCTGATTCCTGGGTCAGAACGGCTCCCCTATAACAAGCTGATGAACTATTTAATGACAGAGTCAAGGTAAGCAGCTATGAACAATGATCATAGAACACCTTCTAAGCGTGTCAAATCAATGTCGACTCTGGAAAGATAACAATGCCCTCCCACAGAGCAATAAGGATGCAACATTGATTTTTTATTATTAATGTTTTAAAACTTCATCAGTTCAGACAGACTGTGAGCTTGGGATGACTTGGGTATGCCGTGCTCTTTTACCTTGTACTACCAAAACCAAATAATCCGAAACCAATAGTATTAAAAGCAGCACATTGTGCTCTATTGTTGCCTCTAGCTAAATATGTTTTATTAATTCCTCTTTCCCTCACTTTCCTGCCTTCCTTCATCCCTCTTTTTAACACTGGTGGCCCCCTGTTAACCAGGCTCAGCCTTTCATTCCCAGCTTTTTTTCTCCCCAGCCCATTTTCAGCAACCAGCTCTGCCCCTTACTCCCATCCTTAGTAATTAATTGTGCTTTTATTGTGAATTAATCATACAAGCAAGTCAATGTTTAGCCTAATTAAGAGTGAAGCCAACAAATTATCTAAGTACCACTTCAGCAGAATTTGCATTCAATCTTGTATTTGCAGCCAATCAACATTTTCTGCTATTGACTCAAGTAATTCTAGGCATCACTAAAATTTACAACTAATCTCTCACCACCCCAGACCCTGGACTCTGCCTCACGGCTCTGTCCTTTACCCATCCCTAAATGCAGTGTTTCATTACATCCAGTGCCAGTTGCCACTGAGTCCATCCCAACTCCTCCACTACGCCATGTGTGTCAGGGTAGACCTGTGCTCCATAAGGTTTTCAATGGCTGATTTTTGGAAGCAGATCACCAGGCCTTTCTTCTGAGGCACCTCTGGGTGGACTCAAACCTCCAACATTTTGGTTCACAGCCAAGTACATTAACCATTTGTGCCACCCAAAGACTCCGTTTTATTATATAACTTCAAAAATAATCGTGTATTAACTTTTCCATTCACTACAATTCAAAGTAACTTCTTTGTACTTTACTAATTTTGTCGGTTTAGGTCATACAAAAACTTACATAGTTTAAATTTGTTTTTGCCACTTCCCAAAATAAATTTACCAAACCAAAACCAAACCCAGTGCCGTCCAGTCGATTCCGACTCATACCGATCCTGTAGGACAGAGTAGAACTGCCCCATAGAGTTTCCAAGGAGCGCCTGGCAGATTCGAACTGCTGACCCTTTGGTTAGCAGCCGTAGCATTTAACCGCTACGCTACCAGGGTTTCCAGAATAAATTTAGCACCTTGAAAAAACAAAAAGCAAGCATACAATATAACATTTCTTCCTCAGAACCAAGCTATCAAGTAAACAATGGTAACAGGTCTGCCTGCATTCTTCTGAAGAACTGTGAGTGAAAATCAGAGCTCCTAACAGTACACACGGAAACCCTGGTGGCATAGTGGTTAAGAGCTACGGCTGCTAATCAAAAAGTCGGCTGTTCGAATCCACCAGGTGCTCCGGGAAACCCTATGGGGCAGTACTACTCTGTCCTATAGGGTCGCTATGAGTCAGAATTGACTCAAGGGCAACAGGTAACAGTATACAAATGTGGCAAGGCCCTACCTTCTAGATTAGTGGCAACTGGAAAGAGAATTGAGTAAGGAATCTGAAAACATCGTTAACAGTTTTAAAAATAGTAAAGAAAAAAGGAAAGGTCGGGGGAGCACTGCCTGTAGTGAAATTTCACCCTGAGTGTTTTCCATTAAAGGGTATGTCAGACTTGGGAAAAGTAACGTGTTGAAACCTATACCTCTAACACCAGAAATTGAAGCTACAAATCAGAGGGAGTTTTTTATGATACGATGTGTGGGCACAAGTACGGACTAGAGTATCAGTCATTCTTTGAAAAATGAGGATAAATGTAAGCAGAGATCAGATGGTAAGACCTAGGTCAGCTGTGCACATGAACTTTAAAAAAGCATTAGATCTTGCACAATTTCACCCAACCGTCCAAGTCTATGCTAGTCTTTCCCTCATTCACCTTTCCTGTTCACCCCTGCTTGCCTTTGCTGCCTCCTCTGTACGTTGAAACCGTGCATTCTGACGTTTAGAAAAATGTCCATTTCAAATATTCCCTCCTATCACCTCCCCACATCCAATCACCCTCTTCAGATCACACTTACCAAGAGTGTTCACCATACTCAATTGGCCAAATGAACTCTCAGTATATTTTTATTACCTCCCCACATCCAATCACCCTCTTCAGATCACACTTACTAAGAGTGTTCACCATAGGCAGTTGGCAACTCAAATGAACTCTCCGTATAATTTCTTACTAAAACTCTTGAGAGAAAACAGAAAAGAGGGACAGAGTATATTTGCATTTATACCCATCACCTAATTCTTACCTTGATTTTCTCAGGACCTGAATATGAATAACCCAAAAAAACCAAACATTTTGCTGCCGAGTCGATTCCGACTCAGAGCAGAACTGCCTCATAGAGTTTCCAAGGAGCGCCTGGTGGATTCAAACTGCTGACCTTTTGGTTAGCAGCTGTAGCACTTAACCACTATGCCACCAGGGTGTCCAGCTTGAATACGAATAGTAACACACTTATTTTCAAAGTCTCCTGCTTCACTTTGTCTTATTTCTTTGTTTCCCTTTCTGCTATACTTATTTATGTATTTATGTACCTCACTTTTATAAAAAATTTTGTCTGGAAAGGGTTTGTATAATATATATATTTACATATTCATCAAAACTTGCAAATAAAATTTTTTTTAAATAATATGATACTGTGTTTTTGGTGAAGGTTTACACAGCAGTTGAGGTTCCCATTCAACAATGTCTACACATTGTTCAGTGACATTTGTTACATTCTTCTCAATATGTGAACATTCTCAATATTTCCATTCTGGTTGTTCCATTTGAAAAAGGCTTTTTTGGAAAAGTCAGGAAAAATACTTCTCTTTGTGATTAACACTAGAAGAAAATCAGTTTCTTCATATTCTGCCCTAAAAAGTATGCACTCTGAAGGACTACAAAACACATCACTTATTCTAGTTCATGGAGGAAATTTTATCAATGAGTCAAATGTTTAATTTCCTGAGTGCTAAACACAATATTTATCCTTATAATATTGGAATAACTATATAAACATATAAACGTATATGTGTGCATATAAGTTTATATTAAAAAAAAAATACGTATTACTATTTAAACCTGTTTGGCAGTTTGTTGTACTGTGGTGGCTTGTGTATTGCTTTGACGCTAGAAGCTATGCTGCTGATATTTTAAATACCAGCAGGGTCACCCATGGTGGACAGGTTTCAATAGAGCTTCCAGACTAAGACAGACTAGGATGAAAGGCCCAGCAATCTACTTCAAAAAATTAGCCAGTGAAAACCCTATGTCCAATATACTCCTGAAAGATGAGCCCCCTAGGTTGGAAGGCATTCAAAATATGCAGTGGCCACAACAATGAACTCGAGCACACCAATGACCGTAAAGATGGCGCGGGACTGGGCAACATTTCTGTTGTACAAAAGGTCACCATGAGTTGAGAGGGCTTGAAGGCAGCTAACAACAAACTTGTTTTAGAACATGTTTTCACTTTACATTTTTAGTGGCAAAGCATATTACAAAATAAGTTTATTATATATTTCTATAGAGTTACTGTAGATTTCTTCAAAAAGTTAATTAACAACAAGGAAGAGAGTATCTCAACATCAAGCTTCAGAAATTCAGAAAGGAGAAAATTCTTTTCAAGGCAAAAACTTGTAGTAGTCAGGCAATCAGCACTGAAAACATGCCTTTTGCTGCCATCAAGTGGTTCTTTTTGGAATATTTTTATAAACACTGAGTTTGATGTGCTCACTTTGCTTTCCCACCATTTTCATTCCTTGTACATTATAAATGTATTATCCTTTGGAGAATGGGGACATTTTAAGTAACCATGCAGGTCTTTACTAAAGTAGGGCTTTATATTATGGATGCTATAAAAGTTGCATTACTAACAATTTCTTCAGAAAGACAACTTCAAAAAAGTGTTTGAAGTGTCCAAAGACTAAAAAGACTTCTTAGCCCTATATGACTAGCTCAGTTCCTCATTAGTAAAGACCTCAACCTGGTCTTTGGTACACATCTCTCTTCATTCCTGCCAAACAGAGAATTTCTAAATAGATCAATTTTAAGATACCCAGTTGAACACAGGAGCCCTGGTAGTACAGTGGTTAAGAGTTTGGCTGCTAACCAAAAGGTCAGTAGTTTGAATCTACCAGCTGCTCCTGGGGAACCACATGGGGGAGTTCTACTCTGTCCTATAGGGTCACTATGAGTTGGAATCTACTCAATGGAAACAGGTTTGATTTCTGTTTTTAGTTGAACACAGAAGGAATCAAAAAAATATTTTGGGATGGGGTGTCATGTTTTAACCATTTTGAATCAAGTCAAATCCCAACACTGTGCTTGAACAGATAGTAGAATGAAAAGAAAAAGGATAATTGCTCTTTAAAAATAAAACACTGTGACCGTGGCCTCTTCATATTCTGAGAAGGCAGCAGCATTCATTTCATGGTATTGGCTCTTTTGGTATTGATATAAGTGCTCGTAATATCGTATATTATATTGGAAAATGCATTGATAAGTTTTTGGTTATGAAAGGAAAGGCATCAGATAAGTTAAAGTGGAAAAGAAGTGAGACAAAAGCAGACTATATTATAAAACAGAGGAATTCCGGAGGTTACCAGGAGCTCCAGAGAGAAGTAGGAACCGGCAACTGTGAGAAGAGAACGTGAACAGTCTTGGGCAAGAGGATTTGAACAGTCGCCGGTAAATGGTGGCAGGTCCAGCATTAAAGGGAAAAGTCTTATAGAAGGGATGAAGGAGGAACTTTAAGAACATTGATGTTGCATAATAAAATTCCCACGTTCACCAAACTTTCATAAAAATCTACAACCCCCAGAGATCTTGTGTGGATGGTTCTTTAGGGAGTAGAGTGGGTGGGAATTCATTAGCACATGGGGTAAAGTGCTTCAAAGAAAGGAGAGCAGTAACAGAGGAAAGATGTTGAGAGGGAATCAAGAACTGAACCAGCAGGGGAAATTTGGAAAAGAGTTAGAAGAAAATCAATACTCACCCTCACCAGGAGCCTTCAGAAATATTGGTGAAGGAGACATAATTCCCACAGTTGCATGGATGGAATCAAGTCATTTTGGGGGTATTGTGGAAAAAAGGATGACCTTATATATGCCAGCAAAATCTCACTGTACTGGGTCCTCATTGTTATTTAAATATGGTGAGGAATCTCAAACGTCACACAAAATCATACCCCCCTGAACTGCACATCCACTTCCAGCTGCCATTCACAAACATATTGCTTAAAAAAAGCACCTCCATACGTATCTATAGTCTATTTTCTCACTTCCCATGCTCTCTTTAAACCTCTGTCATCCAGCTGCTACCCACCCCATCTAAGAAGAAAGAATGAAATCCAGGGAGTCTGTGTAGAAACATTAGTGTTCATTAGTTACTTTTCTAAATTTTTGAGTAGACATTTAATTCATTAACTATTAGAATTTCTTTTTTTTAAATAATCATTTATGACTATACATTTCCCTTTAAATACCACTTTAGTTATATCCCACAAGCTTTGATGCGTATTTTTTCATTATTTCTCGGTTCTATGATTCTGAATGCCAAGAACATATGAAATACATCTCTTATTGAGTTCTAGCTTAATTGCACTGTGGTCAGAGAATGCAGTCTATAAGATATCAGTTGTCTGGTTAACACTTAATTTGGTGCGTAGCGATTGATCAATTCATGTACACTTGTTTCAATTTCTAAGCAACCTTTTTTCTTTGAGTACTTTCAAAATCTCCTCTTTGTCTTTGTTGTTCTGAGTTTTACTATGACGTTTATGAATACAGTTTTATTCATCCTGCTTAGGGATATTATGATTCTTAAAGCTGAAGATTTGTGTCTTTCATCAATTCCATAAAATATCAGACATTATCCCTACAAATATATGAATACTGCATGTTCCACATCCTCTTTTTTCCCTCATTCCAGCATACCTATGAGGCATATATTGGACTTTTCATTGTCTCTTCCATGTTTCTTACGCACTCTTTAATATTTTCAGTTACTTTATCTCTCTGTGTTATATTTTGGTCATTTACGAAATCCAGTCTTCAAGCATGTTAATTTTCTCTTCAATTATATTTAATCTGCTTTTGAGCCATCTATCAAATGCGAGGATGGCGCAGGACCAGGAAGCATTTTGTTCTGTTGTGTACAGGGTTGCTATGAGTCAGAACTGACTCGACAGCACCTAACAACAACTTCCAATTTTTATTTTAATGTCTATGTTTTTAAATCAACTTTACTCAGATATTATTTACATATAATCAAATGAACCTCTTCTAAGTGTACAGTTGGATATGTTTTGACATATATATTCTTTTAATGACCACCTGAACAAAACAGAGAACATTCCCATCATTCAAAAAATTTTTCTCGTGACACATCATCATCAATCTCCCTCTCCTCACCTTACGCCCCAGGTCGGTTTTGCCCTTATGAAAATTTCCTATGTCCAGAGATGTTTTGGGGGCTCTAAAGACCAATGCAAATTTTTTTTATTAAAACCACACCACCTCGTACCAGGAGATTAATGTTGTTTTCATGCCTGCTATACACAACATCCATTCTGTAGCCCATGGATCAAGGAGTAATCTCAATTTTCAAGTCTTATTATTTAAGAAATACATTTTGTAAGGCTGTAGCTACCATAGATAGTGATTCCTCTGATGGATCTGGGCAAAGTAAACTAAAAACCTTCTGAAAAGGATTCACCATTCTAGATTCATGTGAGGAGGTCGAAAGAATCAACATTAACAGGAATTTGGAAAAAGTTGATTCCGACCCTCATGGATGACTTTGAGGGGTTAAACACTTCAGTGGAGGAAATAACTGCAGATGTGGTGGAAATAGCCAGAGAACTAGAATTAGAACTGGGGCCTAAAGATACAACTGAATTGCTGCAATCTCATGATAAAACTTAAATGGATGAGGAGTTGCTTCTTATGGATGAGCAAGGAAAGGGGTTTCTTGAGATGGAATCCACTCCTAGTGAAGATGCTTGTGAACATTGTTGACATGACAACAAAGGATTTAGAATATTATATAAACTTAGTGATAAGGCAGTGGCAGCATTTGAGAGGATTCACTCCAATTTTGAAAGAAGTTCTACTGTGGGTAAAATGCTATCAAACAGCATCACATGCCACAGAGAAATCTTTTGTGAAAGGAAGAGTGAATCAATGCAGCAAATTTCATTGTTATCTTATTTTAAGAAATTGCCACAGCCACGCCAACCTTCAGCAACCACCACCCTGATCAGTCAGCAGCCATCAACATCGAGGCAAGACCCTCCACCAGCAAAATGATTCTGACTTGCTGAAGGCTCAGATGATGGTTAGCACTTCTTGCAATACAGTATTTTTAATTAAGGTATGTACAATATTTTTTTAGACATAATGCTATTGCACACTTAATAGACTACAGCAGAGTGTAAACATAACTTTTATATACACTGGGAAACCAAAAAATTATGATATTCACTTTATGGCAGTGGTCTGGAATGAAACCTGCAATATCTCTGAGGTATGCCTTAGTATTTAATGTATTTTTTTCTAGCAACGGCCGAAAAAGAGTAATTTTTAGATGGGACCTTTCTCTTTCTTGTGCCAGGACTGAAAGTGCACAATACCTCCCAGAGGGACCTTCAGTTATGTTGGGTAACTCTCCCTTTACTCCCCCGTTGCAAAATTCCAGGCAATGCTCTAAGTCTGAGGCATACCCTGACAAGCCACGGGTTAGAATCTGTAACTACGTCTTTTAAAAACAGACCCAATATTAACAGGTTTACTCTAGCCCAAGAAACAATTGCAGACAAAGCATTTTAACAGCTTCCTAAAGCCTGAATATTTGACTTAAAATAAAATTCTTGAGCTTATCACTTGTAAATACAGACTAAAGTATAAGCCTTGTGCAATACCTATTTTCCCTGTACTATTCATCTCCTTTAAAGGTAGAGGAAAATCAGAAAATTTTAATTGAGCTGTCCCTCCCAGCATTGAACACTGGTAGCCAAAATCTATATGTAACAATTGCCCATTACAGAACTAGACAACAATCTTGCCTAGTGTATATTTAGAAGAAAAGGATATTGCCTAGCTTTCAGAAATGTTGGAAATGATAGATCGAAACCTTTCTCAGTAACTACTTCAGTGCACAGCAAATATCTAACGTGGTTTATTAGTCTCTAATCCAGTTCTTAATGCTGTAGGTCAAACCAATGTCCCTATATCCTGCCCTTAGAACTTATTGAGAGCAAACCAAGAGGAAATTATACTGAAAGACCAAGTCTTGTGTTTCATTATATAATGAAAGAACTAGAGAAAGTTAAAAACAAATACTACTTGCCAGCACTTCTTCATGCCATGGTAATTTGATTAGTGATTTGATAAGTATAGATCACAACCCTGGATTTAATACAGGGTGGCCCACTTTCAAAATGACCCATTTATAACAAAGGTGTCTCTGTTGGGAATCTCAAGACAGAGAGAGAGAAAAAAAGTCACCTGTATCAAATACTTTATTTAGCCAGGCATTGTACAGCAATGGAGTTACAAGCTGGAGACCTTCATCTTAAGCCTTGCCCTTCCATGTGAATATAAGCAAGTCATTAAGATTTCCTGGTTTTCATGCTCTCTGTCATTATAATGAAATTAGTAGCTACCCTCAAACTACCCCACAGAGAAGTCCTAAAGAATAAAAAACACAATATAAATACTGTAATATGCTATCAGCTTCTCCGGGAGAAAAAAGACTCTAAAAGTCTTAAGAAAAATGCACAGATTTAGGCCTATTTGGGAAAGAATATTTAAAAAGGGGATTTAGACCAGTACAAATTATAAAATTCTCCTTGAATTCTTATGAGTTGCAAACATCGCACTCACCACGGTAGAAAGGGGAAAGATAACCTACCCCATGTTGCCATCCATTAACAGAACCGTGTTGTATATGTGAGAAAATATGAAGAGAAAAAGAACTGTGCTGAAGAACATTGTCATCCACGACCCATGATCCTCTCGAAACATTTTTAGCCGGAGTAGCTGACCTGAAATATAAATATTATTAGGGATCAGTTTAAATTGTAACTCAAATTCATACATCTCTTTGTTTCAGTGAATCTCTATTATCTCACTATATTCTGATGCCTTTGCCATAGGACTGCCTTATGGGTGAAACTACTATGTAATGTTCTTTTTATCCTTTTGTAAATAAATGCTCACGGATGAAGTCCAAGACAATCCTCATACCACATTTCATCCTACAGCAAGTAGTCCTAAAGTGAGAATCGAATGCACAAAGGCCACTCATTATGCTGGCAGGAAAACAAGATGAATGACAGCACTACTGCCTGCTGTTTTTTATTTCATAAATATGTTTTTGGTTCATACTAACCCTACTTAAGGGTTACAGTAAAGAAGTCACATAAATTCTATTTGATTCCCTTTTTGCTTCCATATATCCATTTCTAATACTGGCCAGAAGATAAAACCAAGGCAGACCTCACTTATAAGAAAATTCAATTGTTTAAGGAACATGAAAAATTGAAATGGAAAAATAGCCTCTGTCATAAGAGACAGATGGTCGAGCCTCCCTCTCAGATAAAATAGTCTGATCCCACGTAGATGCATGTGCATAAGAGTACGGGTGTGGGGGGTGTGTATGTATATTACGAAGCTCTGGGTGGTTTCTGGCAAAGTGTACCTTCTACTGTGATGCCTAAAATTCCATTTACAAAGATAAATGCTAAAGTTAAAATGTTTAAAATGCAAATCTTTCAAGGAAAAAAACATATTAAAATGAATGCTGAATGCTAAAGTAAAAATTACTAATATTAGAATCAGTCTAGAGAAAATGTTTTGATTTATGGTACAAAGAAAAATGAGGGCACTAAAACCCTAAGAAATAACGAAGGTGAAAAACTATGAGAGAAAGAAAAAAGTGAACATAGGTCATCCTGGTTTCTTCCAAGACAAACTTTGTCTGACATACTTAGCTCCATTCCTGAGAAAGTATATCGAAATGATAAGAGAGGTGATACACTTACAGAAAGCACCCTGGGTGGCACAAACCTTAAGTGCTCAACTACCAGCTGAGAGGATGGCAGTTCAAACCCACCCAGAGGCATCTGGGAAGTAAGGCCTAGTGATCTGCTTCTGAAAGGTTACAGCCTTGAACACCCTATGGATCAGTTCTATTGTGCACACATGGGGGCTACATGAGTCAGAACTGACTCAGTGGCAACTAACAGCAACATCAAACTTTTAGGAACTACAATTAAAATAGGCTAGGTATGAAACCTTACAATAGGATTTCTCACCAGAGAAAATAATCCTTTTTTTCTTCAATGATATACCAAAGTTATGAAAAAATATATATATTTCAATCCAGAAATTATCTCCCCAGGGAGAGACAGTATCTCTCATGTAACTTATTGAGCATACACACACACACCCGTTGCTCTCGAGTTGATTCCGACTCATAGTGACCCTATAGAATAGAGCAGAACCCTATAGGGTTTCCAAGGAGTAGCTGGTGGATTCGAACTGCCAACCTTTCAGTTAGCAGCCAAGCTCTGAACTACTATGTCACCAGGGCTCCTACTGAGCACAGGAAGGAATAATCTTTTAAGATCTAACTACTAAACCTTTCTTTATACCTCACTTTTATTAAAATAGCACTTTAGATCCCATCTGGAAATCAGGCTAATAGAAACGTTACTCTAACTAAAACTTTGGATAGAGCAAAAAAGAGGGATTTGGTTACACCATCTGGTTTCTTACCCTCCACAAGAGAAGCAAAGGGCAAACCTGAAAATCAGGGGGAACGAATAACTGAGATAAGAATGTAGAAAACTCCCCACCAAAGCAAATAATACTAGCACTGCAAATTACAAGCCTACAGAACTTATTAATTAAATCAATGATTATGGAAAGCCAGAAATTGGCAAGCCACCACACCACACACTGACTGGAATATTATAAATAGATATTAAGGTCTTACTTGGAAGTGAAAAGCACGTGCCATAAATATCTTAAAGCACACTGCAAAGAATGTTATTCATTCATTGAACAGATATTAAATGTGTGCTTAGTACATGCCCGACAGAGTTGTAGGTGCTAGAGACACAGCTGTGAGCAAGGGTGCTTGAAGTCAGTCATCGTTTGGGTATTTAACGGAAACATGACCTTATTGTAGATTCACAGGGTCTCTTTGTTTAGGATTCCTTTTGCTGCACATTCTTTCAGGCTTAAACCAAGATCCATTTATTTAACTCAGTAGCTTATATGAAGAGCTGCAAAACCGGCAATTAGAGTTCCTTTAAGATTTAAATGTGGATTTCTTAACATATGCATGTGTCAAGAAACTAGGTAATGGATGTACTTTAAAAGTCAAATAATATTGCTGGTGATTTCAGAGTGCTCTGCAAAGAAAACATTGCGGGTTAACTCTACACTGGCTGAAAGAATACAAATTTAGTAAAAAGGGAAATGTGACAGTACCATTTACGCTGTCATTGCCAAGCTCATTGTCTGGCACTAATTTCAGCCATTAAAGTCATTACAACAAAATGGCAGGTTAACACTGCTTGAAATTCACTTGGAAAGCACAATAAAAGTGCTGCAATGTATTAAGGTCAGAATTGGTGTGACCCAAGTGTTGAGTTAAAACGCATTATAGAAATTTCCTGTGAGATACTAAAGGTTAACTCATTGAGTGACCATGCTAATGCTAGAAACTGTACACCGGTACTTGGCCATCCACTGACTGCTCTCATGAGTCACTCTTCCCAAGCAATCTAATCAAACCAAGAATTTCAGAGCTACCTGAGAATGTCACTGGAAAATTCATTGTCTTTATCCTATAAGGTGCCCGTACAGCTGGTTTGCCTGAGACAGTAGTGGTTCATAACTGTTGTTCCAGCATAATTATTAATAGTGCCCCCTTGCTTTCTTAAATATAGTAGTTTGAACAATAGACAATATGCCACCCTACCTTTAGGTCACAGAATTCAGAATTTTGTAACACTTCCCTTCAGAGAACATTTTGGGAACAACAAGGAAAACAGGGCTTAGAGATCAGTAAAAGTAAAAACGTCACTGAGGCATGCGCTTCTGATATGGTCACGTTGTCGTTCATAGCTGCTGTCGAGTCAATTCCAACTTACGGTGAGACTGCGTGCAGAATAGAACTTCTCCACCGGGTTTTCAAGGCTGTGACCTTTCAGAAGCAGATTGCCAGGCCTGACTTCCAAGATACTTCTGGGTGGGTTTGAAGTGCCAATCTTTCAGCTAGCAGTTGAGCACTTAACCACCCAGGGACTCCCTGACATGGTCATAAATGATGTTTATTTTAATCGTAGATAAAATAGTAAATCTGAGTGTATATTTATGTTATTAATAAAATTTGTCTTGGGTTATATAGACCATTGCCTTTGATAATGGTTAATTGGAAAATATATCTTAAAACAATCAGAAGCATTAAAGTGATACACAAGCCTGTATATGTGTTGGAGTGGGGTAGAAGGACAGAGATTGACTATTTCCAACATTGACTAAAGTCAACTGTAGTGGCTTAAAAGCTCAGAACATTTCTTGGAAAAAGAGCAGGTTTAACACCGCTTAGGTGACATAAAACTCTAACAAGATTAACAATCTAAAAGTTTAGTAAAATTATATGTTGAGTTCACATATGTTTTGGAAGATGGAAGTAGACAAGTATTGAGAGCAATGGAGAAACTTAGTCTCCTGACTTTTTTGCAGCTCTATACTTACTCACCTGCCAAAAAATAGTAAGGAACATTTCTCTTCTTCCTCATACCCAGGCCATTGTGTTCTGAGTTCTGGGTCTTTTCTTCAGAAGTGGTTCTCACAAAGAAGCCTTGTGAGGAAAATAACACTAAAGAACCTCAAAGCAGAATGGGCGCAAGTGCAAGTGTTTCCAGGTAAGAGATCCGTGTAGCTCTATTCCTGGGGGGTAGTTAAAAGCAGGGGACTGGATAGAGACAGGGTTCGCAGGTTCACAGGGGTCTACAAATATTTAGACCTCTAAGGGGGCAGAACCTCATTCAGGGATGATTACATGGATGCTAGTGAAGGCCCAGGTATCAAGGATCATGACCTTGTAAGTCTAGGTAGTGAGACTAGGTTAGCCCCAAGGGAATGGGGCCAGTAGGGAACCTACTCACCTCCATTAGGAACCCAATGACCTCAGTAGAATTCCAGTCACCTTTAGGTAGACCCATAATACCAAAGAGGTGGTAGAAGACCACCACCCAAGCAGTATTAGGTGATCGCACAGGAAAAGGGGCAAAGATATAAGCATAGACCAAAGGATCTATTTTCAGGATCCCTGGGATTTCTCTAGGACTTCAGAGATAATGGAGTCCTTGGGTGGCACAAACGGTTAAGCACTCAACTACTAACCAAAAGGTTGGCAGTTCAAGCCTACCCAGGGCACCTTGGAAGAAAGTCCTGGCAATCTACTTCTGAAAGGTCACAGCCTTGAAAATCCTATGGAGCACAGTCCTACTCTGCAACACATGAGATCGCCGTAAGTTAGAACTGACCTGATAGCAACTGTTTTCAGAGATAAAAAGGGTGATCTGGAAAATTACTAATAGTGTGTTTTCTAATTAGCAGGAACAAAGAGCAAGATTTATTTAAAATACAGGAAAAATGTGGCATTACACACAAGACCTTGACCCGGAAATATGTAAGAACAAATGAAGGCTGTACTTTCCTAAAGAGGACTCCAAACTGAAGTTAACACTTTTTTTGTGTGTGTTGCCATGGGGTCGATTCTGACTCATAGTGACCCTATAGGGCAGAGTAGAACTGCCCCATAGGGTTTCCAAGAAGCGCCTGGTGAATTCAAACTGCCAGCCTTTTGGTTAGCAGCCAAACACTTAACCATTGCACCACCAGGTCTCCAAAATTATCACTACTATCCATTAAGTCTTCTGCTCCAAAACCTCTTGTGTATGGTTTGGTCACCCATATACATAAAAAGCAAAAGTAAGCTGCAGCTATTTTGAAGAAGTGTATTTAAATTACTGGAAGTGAAAGATAGTTAAAATCAGCATTGCAGGCATTCTACATACCAGTAAAGATGTTCATTGTGGCAAACAACAGAAACAAAAATGAAAACACAAAACAAAATTAAAAAGTTAAAACCAGCTTAAATTATAAAAAATCTTTCTTTATTGACGTCATACATTTTCTTTTTTCTTATGTCCCTCCTTAAACAAAACATAATTCATTTTTTGCTTACAATATATGTACAAAAAATAATGTGGATTCGCTGTAACTACAGGAATTGAATGACTTTAAGCCAGGCTTGATTCCGCACCCAATGCAAGCAATGCTGGCTTTATCTTCATTTCCCAGCTTCGTTTTTTCAAGGTGGGTTCTCATCTATTATGGACTGGATTGTGTTCCCCAAAAGTATGTGTTGAAATCTTAACTCTTGTATGGGTATATACAGCCTTGTTTGGAAATAGAAGTTTTCTTTCGTTATATTAATGAGATCATCCTGAGTATGGTGGGTCCTAAACCTGACCGTTTCTGAGTAATAAAAAGAGCAGAACACAGAGACATACACAGGGAAAGAGGAAGACAGATGATAGGGATAGATGCATCTACAAGCCCAGGAACACCAAGAATTGCTGGCAGCACTGCACTGGGTTGGGTTTACTAGAAGCTGAAATAGACAAAGAAAGACCTCCCCCTAGAGCCATGCCCTGCATTCGAACTTGTAACCTCTTGAATTGTGAAAAAAATAAGTTTCTATTCTTTAAGGTCATTTTTTGTTACAGCAGAACTAGGTAACACCATTTTAGCCAGCTCCCTCTATCTCCTCCCCCCAAACACACACACACTCTTCATTGTTGTGTTGTTCCAAGACGACTGCAGTAATCCTAAGCAATGCTTCTTCATTTTTGTCCAGAAACAAAAAGATAATGCTTCTGCCCTAGGATTTCTAGAAAAAAATCATGACATCCACTGAAATAGGACTTATTTAGGTCCTGAACCAATCCTCATAGCTGGAGTTTAAAAAAGCAAGGATTAGCTAAGCCTATCTGACATGCCCCACTCCTGGAGACAGATGAAATTAGTTCAAAATTAGCACAAAAATGATCCCCAAATGCAAGTTAACTTTGGCAAACATAGTGTTGAAAAGGGCAGAGCCATAAGATACAAGGAGCTGGATCAATGAATCACTGCTTGAAGGAAAGTTGCCTGCCATATTCTGAGCTTTGTGTGAGTGAGAAATTGAATTGGGCTGCAGTCATTACATATTTTAGAGGTGTTTATTACTGTAGCTAGCATTATCATAAGATAATAAAGACACAACATGACCAATGGAGCAAAGGCCCAGGTAAGGCAGGAAAGAATGGGGCTTCAATGGCCCAAGTGGAGCCTTTATGTTCCTTTATATCCCAAATGCCCAGCAGAATACGTGGTAAATAAATTTTTACTAAAGGAAATAACCAGTTGCCATTGAGTCAGCTCCAACTCATGGTGACCCCATGTGTTTCAGAGCAGAAGTGTGTTGCATAGGGTTTTCAAGGCTATGATCTTTTGGAAGTAGGCTGCCAAGCCTTTCTTTCCAAGATGCCTCTGGGTGGGTTCCAACTGATGATCTTTCGGTTAGTAGCTGAGTGCTTAACTGCTTGCACCACCCAGGGGCTCCATTAAACGCAAAACTGATGGGCAAATTCTAGGAGAAAAATTAAGAATTGCCTTCAAGCTCTCCAAGAAAAATATTCTACAGGTGAAAACAAGTCTTGCTAGTGACATACTGTCATTACACAGAACTGCTCAACCTCAGACGACCTAAGACCCAACATTTCGTTAAATTCATTGTCTACCGTGTGTGTGTACCACACCTGTTTATAACCTGCAACACGATAAGGAACATATTTGTCCTCTTCACAACTCTGTCTCCTTGGCATGGTACCTGGGACATAGCATATTTGTTGCAATATAAAATAAGTATTTGCTGAATGGATATAAATAAATAAATAAACACAAATGAACAATATTCCATTGTAGCACTAAAACTTTTATCCTTCTGTATATTGCTGCTACTACACCTGCCCTCTTCAGTTCTTTAAGCCCCCTCCTTCCCCAATTTCCTCCCCATCTATTTGTTTTACACTTGTTCTGAAGAATCTCAATTCAGATTCAGAGCTACACTTTGCTTTCTCTGATTTCAGTAAATTGCAGTGGAAAAGAGTTATACAACTAGGCTGATAAACCCTTACATAATCATGGCCCACAATTTTGGTTGCCATCACAGCACTGTACATTATTACTTTTCCTTGCCTTTGCCAATTTTCTTTTCCATCCCCCTCAACATCTATTTCAAATTTCACCTCAAAGCTCTTACTAAGCCCCAGCTACTCTCAGAATATGACCTTGGTCTCAACCTCAAGGAGATATTGCCACCACCAAATGTGTTTTCCCTCAACTTTCTGTGTAGTTAAATATACCCACTGACTGACCGACCTTCACTTCTCTCCTTACTTCCTCTCCTTTTTTCTCAAAGATTGCAGTGTCTCTCCTTTGTTCTATAGTGAAGACTCCACCTGTGTCTTTTTAAAACTGTCTTAGTTATCTAGAGCAGCTATAACAGAAATACCACAAGTGGATGGCCTTAACAAAGAGAAATTTATTCTCTCACAGTCTGGGAGGCTAGAAATCCAAATTCGGGCCACCATCCCCAGGGGAAGGTTTTCTCTCTCTGTGTCAGTTCTGGGGGAAGGCCCTTGTCATCAGTCTTCCCCTGATCTAGGTGCTTCTCAGGACAGGGACTCCAGGTCCAAAGGACACGCTCCACTCCCAGCTCTGCCTTATTTGTGGTAGAAGGTCCCTCTCCTCTCTGCTCAATTTTTTTATATCTCAAAAAATATTGACTCAGTGTATAACCTAATCCTGCAGCTTCAGTCCTGCCTCTTTAACATAACTGCCTCTAATCCTATCTCATTAACATCATGAGGTAGGATTTACAACACAGGATAATTGCAACAGATCACAAAATGGTGGACAACCACACAATACTGGGAATCATGGCCTAGCCAAGCTGACATACATTTTGGGGGGGACACAATTCAATCCATAATGAAAACCAATCCCCCGCCTTGCTCCATCAGCCTCAGCCATCCTTTCTCTCCTTTTATTTCTAACCTATCCCTCTTTCCTGGTTCTTTTCCTTCAGCCTTTAAAGCAGCTTAAGTCCATCCCAAAAATTATTCTTGACCCCATGTCCTTGAACTACCATCCATTCTCCTTCCCTTCACATCCATACTCTAAGAAAGAGTAGTCCTTAAACAAAAAGTAAAGAAGTTTCCTGAATAAACTGAATGCTTCAAAGGCCAGCGTAACAGGGGCAGGGATTTGGGGACCATGGTTTCGGGGGACATCTAGGTCAATCAGCATAATAAAAATCTATTAAGAAAACATTCTGCATCCCACTTTGGAGAGTGGTGTCTGAGATCTTAAACGCTAGCAAGTGGCCATCTAAGATGCATCAATTGGTCTCAACCCACCTGGACCAAAGGAGAATGAAGAACACCAAAGACACAAGGTAATTATGAGCCCAACAGACAGAAAGGGCCACATAAACTAGAGACTACATCAGCCTAAGACCAGAAGAACTAGATGGTGCCCAGCTACAACCTATGACCACCCTGACAGGGAACACAACAGAGAACCCCTGAGGGAGCAGTGGGATGCAGGCCTCAAATGCTCATAAAAAGACCAGACTTAATGGTTTGATGGAGACTAGAAGGATCCCAGAGGTCATGGTCCCCAGACCTTCTGTTAGCCCAAGACAGGAACCATTCCCAAAGCCAACTCTTCAGACAGGGATTGGACTGGACAATAGGATAGAAAATGATACTGGTGAGGAGTGAGCTTCTGGGATGAAGTAGACACATGAGACTATGTAGACAGCTCCTGTCTGGAGGGGAGATGAGAAGGCAGAGGGGGAGAGAAGCTGGCTGAATGGACATGAAAATAGAGGGTGGACAGAAGGAGTGTGTTGTCGCATTAGGGGTAGAGCAGCTAGGAGTATATAGCAAAGTGTATATAAATTTTTTGTATGAGAGACTGACTTGATTTGTAAACTCACTTAAAGCACAATAAAAACTAAAAAAAAAAAGAAAGAAAGAGTAGTCCTCACCTTCCTCACTCACTGACATCTTACTTGTGATGCAAACACTATTGAAATTGCTCTGGAAATTATTGTTACGGGCTCCCTCCCCCCACTGTCAAATCCAGTAGAAATGTGTTTGTCTTTACCTTATCAGATGGACACAGCAGTTGTTCACACTCTCATTTTGACACTCTGCTTTCTTGACTTCCCTAACACCAAATGCTCCTTGTTCTTTTTCTACTTTCCAGATTACCCTCAGTCCCTTTCTTGGGCATCTATTCTTCCACTTGTCCAATAAATGTTTTGTGTTCTCCATGGTCTTTCCTCAGCCTTTGTCATTATCTTATCATTATATGGTCTCACCCACTGTCATGGTTTTACATCCAATATCTCCAGCATAGACTTTTCCTCCTGAGCTTCAGACTGGAAGAGTCCCCTGACCATTGGTATCCTACTGGTAATTCAAGCTCAGTATACAAAAACTGAATTCAAAAACCACACTTCTTGCCCCAACACACAATATGGCCCTATCTCTACCCTGACCCTTCCCATCCTTAAATCTACTCCTACTGCTAACTTTACTCTTTTAACATTCTCAAAATAACTCAAGGTAGGATTTATTCTTGATTTTTTCTTCTGCATACTTCCTATTTTAATCAACAGTTTTATCATTTTTACATTCTTACATTTAAACTTTTATCTCATAATTTAGGTTCACATCATCTCTTGATAAGACTATTGAAACAACTTCCTAACTGATATTCCTTACTCCAAATCCATCCTCCACATAGCCAATAGATCTAACTAAAATACAAATGTGACCATGTCATTCCTTCACTTAAATCCTTTCAATAACCCTCATTCTCTATAGCATAAAATCCAAGCTCCTTAACTTGGCACTTAAATAAAGGCAGCACTTAATCTGACTCATACTTACCTCTCTTCTCTCATCACTTCCTACCTTTCACCCTAGTTGCATCAACACTATACAGATCGTAGTTTTCTATGCTTAGGCTGCAAACTCTATGAAGTCCTTAGGTAGTGCAAAAGGTTAAGCACTAGACTACTAGCTGAAGGGTTGGCAGTTTGAATCCATCCAGAGGGACCTGGGAAGACAGGCCTGGTGATCTGCTTCCAAAAGCTCACAGCCTTGAAAACTCTATGGAACAGTTCTACTCTGTAACACGTGGGTTGCCATGAGTCGGAATCTACTCACTGGCACTAACAACAACATGCTCATGCTGTGCCTTCCTTCTTCCACGACCCTCTCCTCCTTCCACAGCTCTTCCCTCCTTCCATGATCCTTTCCTCCTTCCATAACCCTTCCCTCCTTCCACAACTCTTCCTCCTTCCACAACCCTTCCCTCCTTCCACAACACTCAACTAACTCCTGTGTATACTGTGAGCCTTTAAATACAGATCAAGGATGATCTCTTCTCCACTGTTAAATATTTCACACATTGGAGTGATAGTCAGAAAGGGATTACCTTCTCAGAAGGTAGTAAATTCCCTTTAAAGGATTAGATTACAAGACTCTTAAGATTTGGTCCAGTTCTGGGATTTTATGATTCCTTTGTCAGTAAGGGATTAGTACAACGTTGGCTAGCTCAAAAGACTGTTACCTTAGTTTAAAGGAAAAAAAAAGCACTCTCATTACCCATTAAGAGAAAAAGAAAAAAAAAAAATCCCTCCTTTTCTTTTGTCTGTCATTTAGTGCCTCTCCAATAGATAAAATGAACCTAAAGCAACACACAGATAAAATTCTTTAAAGGCCAAATTAATATTTAACATTTTAAATATTAGAATGCTTGAAAAAAAAATGCAAGCCCTATTTCTTACAACTGGGATAAGAGAAAAAGGGATAAAATGAAATTGGATCAAAGAACTTAAAAATTAATTGAACTTTACTTTCAATCAGACTAAAATAAGTATTTAAGCTTTTCAGGATAGATTTGTGTAAATTTCTAGTTCATAAGAACATGGAATTATTTTCTTGTTTAAGGCTTACTAAAATAAGAGAATTATTCTACGGATAATAATTAACCAACAGAAAATTATCTAAAAAAACACACCAGAATATCACTGGGGAGAAAGGATGTTCTAGTTATACAAACATAGCTTTATAGAATAAACATAAAATTATAAAACTTTTGTACCCTAAGGGCACTATTCCATTAATATTCAGATCAAATCTCATTATTTCAGTGTACAAAGAGAATTTAAAAACATTGCACAGATGGTTACCATCCTTTATTAGGAGTGGGAGCTTATCACAAAGTGTTTGTTATTCACTGAATTGGACAAAAAATCAAACACTGAGAATTGAAATATAATCCTTACATAATACTAAAAATACGTACTACAACAAGCAATTCAAAAAAAGTTCTGGAAAGAAAAATGTTCCCTGTAAAAAGGAAACTAAGATTACGGTTAGAAACCCAGATTCTAATGTTACAAATAATTCCAGTGTTTTCAAGTCAGAACACAGCAAAAATTATAGTGTTTTCAGATCCAGAGTTTAATGTCAATTTCAAAAGTGTGTGAATTAAAAAATTTTAGTAAAATATGCATCTACTAAATAAACACATGTTGATATAAGCTATTATCCACAGGAAAACACAGTAATGAGCCATGCATTTTATTATGAGAGCCCAAATATTATATTTACCATTGCAATTTGGTTTTTTTCATTAAACCATTCTTAGGATTAACTAATTGCATTGCTTATTATCACTCAAGAGGAAAATCATGACCCCAAAAGGAAGTAAAAGGCATTGATTTATCATTATCTACTACTTTTCCTTTTAAGAAAGACTAGTCATATAATAAAAAGAACACTAAATCAATATTACATCTTATAGCTGGGAGGCCTGGTGGTATAGTGGTTAAGTGTTTGGCTGCTGACTGAAAAGTCAGCCCTTTGAACCCACCAGCCGCTGCTTAGGACAAAGATGTGGCAGCCTGCTTCCGTAAAGATTTACAACCTTGACAACCTGACGAGGAAGTTCTACTCCGTCCTATAAGGTCACTATGAGTCAGAATCAACTCAACGGCAATGGGTTTGGTTTTTTGGCATCTTATAGCCCAAGATAAGGTTTAGCAGCATATCGAACTTACGTATATATGTAATACTATAATACACTATAATTCTGATGGAATCAATTTGCTCTACGTTTTCTAGATATGCAGTAAGAAGAATCATATTAAATAGCATTTTTAAGGTCAAAAACAATTAAATATCAGCAAGTTCAATCTAATAAGACATGGCTGACACGGGTTTAAAACAATTATGAAAAAACATTATTACTTTGATAGGTAGAAATAAAAATTCCTTGAATATTTTCAAATTCAAAGTAAAAGTAAAGTATTTTATGAAATGTTGAACCCTGTTATTATCATAATTTCATATTTTGAAATGGCCAATGAGATAGAAAATATAGCTCCTTAAAATTTTTTTTTTTTAATTAATATCACTATTATTAAATCTTTTTATGTCTTCATCATTATACTGACACCAGTTTTGGAAAACCATAGTACCTATACTTTTAAAATAGGGTTTCATTTAATTTCAGGCATTACAGTAACCCAAGAAAAAAGAAAAGTTAAATTGTCGAAACTAACCCCAGCAGGCTGATTTCCATGGTCCCAAGCAATCACATGCTCAAGTCACCCAATCCTGATCAATCACAGTCTTGTATGCAGCACCCTGATCATGCGGGGACGGGGTGGAAGAGAAGAGAGGGCCTGGCTCTTCCTGTACTTGAAAATTTGCTATTCTCTCTAGCCATCCCATTAATAGATTTAGTAAATAATTGTATTAAAAATTCATAACACAGAAATTTAAATTTGATGATTAGTATCTAAAGTGAAGAGATCTTAATTACTGTTATTTTTTTATCTGCAATATCCCAGAATAATGTATTGTAAGTACTTTGTTTAATAAATGAGGAAACTGAGGCACAAATAGTTTAAATGACCCACCAAAAGTCACCCAACAAATTGTGTGGCAGAGTCAGGGAATATTTTTAGGCAGTTTAAGGTGAATAAGGACAAATCTATTACCATTTCTTTCAAGCCAAGAGTAAGAACCTTTTGGGTAATTCTCTAATAATTTTTAAAGCCTAAGTTAAAATTTTTTTTTAAGTTAAAGTAGAATCAAATGAGCAGGGATCAGCAATCACTTAGATAACCAGCATCAAAAAGGGTGCTTTTCCTTAAGATGAGATAAAAAGTATATACTTCTAGAAAAAAAAATAAATCTATCTCCTTTTATGAAATCAGACACCCCAAAAAATTAAACTACCGAAGAACGTTTATTAAAACTCTATTAGAAGGAGGCGGGGCCAAGATGGCAGACTAGGTAGATGCTACCTCGGATCCCTCTTGCAACAAAGACTCGGAAAAACAAATGAATCGATCACGTACATAACAATCTACGAACTCTGAACAACAAACACAGATTTAGAGACGGAAAACAAACAAATACAGGGAAGCAGCGATTGTTTTCAGAGCCTGGAGCCAGCGTCCCAGTCAGCGGATTTTCTGGAAAAACTAGTTTCCCAGTGATGGCTCGGAGACAGCAGTCCATATCAAACCACATAAAGAAGCAGACCATGACAGCTTCTACAACCCCCCAAACAAAAGAATCAAAATCTTTCCCAAATGAAGATACAATCCTGGAATTATCAGATACAGAATAGAAAAAACTGATTTACAGAATACTTCAAGACATCAGAAACGAAATAAGGCAAACTGCAGAAAAAGCCAAGGAACACACTGATAAAACTGTTGAAGAACTCAAAAAGATTATTCAAGAACATAGTGGAAAAATTAATATGTTGCAAGAATCCATAGAGAGACAGCATGTAGAAATCCAAAAGATTAACAATAAAATTACAGAATTAGACAACGCAATAGGAAGTCAGAGGAGCAGACTCGAGCAATTAGAATGCAGACTGGGACATCTGGAGGACCAGGGAATTAACACCAACATAGCTGAAAAAAAATCAGATAAAAGAATTAAAAAAAATGAAGAAACCTTAAGAATCATGTGGGACTCTATCAAGAAGGATAACTTGTGTGTGATTGGAGTCCCAGAACAGGGAGGGAGGGCAGAAAACACAGAGAAAATAGTGGAAGAACTCCTGACAGAAAACTTCCCTGACATCATGAAAGACAAAAGGATATCTATCCAAGATGCTCATCGAACCTCATTTAAGATTGATCCAAAAAGAAAAACACCAAGACATATTATCATCAAACTCACCAAAACCAAAGATAAACAGAAAATTTTAAAAGCAGCCAGGGAGAATCAATAAGAATAAGTTCAGACTACTCAGCAGAAACCATGCAGGCAAGAAGGGAATGGGACGACATATACAAAGCACTGAAGGAGAAAAACTGCCAGCCAAGGATCATATATCCAGCAAAACTCTCTCTGAAATATGAAGGCGAAATTAATATATTTACAGATAAACACAAGTGTAGAGAATTTGCAAAAACCAAACCAAAGCTACAAGAAATACTAAAGGATATTGTTTGGTCAGAAAACCAATAATATCAGATACCAGCACAACACAAGGTCAAAAAACAGAACATCCTGATATCAACTCAAATAGGGAAATCACAAAAACAAATTAAGATTAATTAAAAAAAAAATACTCATAACAGGGAATCACGGAAGTCAATATGTAAAAGATCACAATAATCAAAAAGAGGGACTAAATACAGGAGGCATAGAACTGCCATATGGAGAGTGATACAAGGCGATAGAGAACAATACAAGTTAGGTTTTTACTTAGAAAAATAGGGGTAAATAATAAGGTAACCACAAAGAGGTATAACAACTCCATAACTCAAGATAAAAGCCAAGAAAAACGTAACGACTCAACTAACATAAAGTCAAACACTACGAAAATGAGGATCTCACAATTTACTAAGAAAAATGTCCCAGCACAAAAAAATATGTGGAAAAATGAAATTGTCAACAACACACATAAAAAGGCATCAAAATGACAACACTAAACACTTATTTATCTATAATTACGCTGAATGTAAATGGACTAAATGCACCAATAAAGAGACAGAGAGTCTCGGACTGGATAAAGAAACACGATCCGTCTATATGCTGCCCACAAGAGACACACCTTAGACTTAGAGACACAAACAAACTAAAACTCAAAGGATGGAAAAAATATATCAAGCAAACAACAAGCAAAAAAGAAGAGGAGTAGCAATATTAATTTCTGACAAAATAGACTTTAGACTTAAATCCACCACAAAGGATAAAGAAGAACACTACATAATGATAAAAGGGACAATTGATCAGGAAGACATAACCATATTAAATATTTATGCACCCAATGACAGGGCTGCAAGATACATAAATCAAATTTTAACAGAATTGAAAAGTGAGATAGATACCTCCACAATTATAGTAGGAGACTTCAACACACCACTTTCGGAGAAGGACAGGACATCCAGTAAGAAGCTCAATAGAGACACGGAAGACCTAAATTACAACAATCAACCAACTTGACCTCATTGACTTATACAGAACGCTCCACCCAACTGCTGCAAAGTATACTTTTTTTTCTAGCGCACATGGAACATTCTCTAGAATAGACCACATATTAGGTCATAAAACAAACCTTTGGAGAGTCCAAAACATCGAAATATTACAAAGCATCTTCTCAGACCACAAGGCAATAAAACTAGAAATCAATAACAGAAAAACTAGGGAAAAGAAATCAAATACTTGGAAACTGAACAATACCTTCCTGAAAAAAGACTGGGTTATAGAAGACATCAAGGAGGGAATAAGGAAATTCATAGAATGCAACCAGAATGAAAATACTTCCTATCAAAACCTCTGGGACACAGCAAAAGCAGTGCTCAGAGGTCAATTTATATCGATAAATGCACACATACAAAAAGAAGAAAGAGCCAAAATCAGAGAACTGTCCCTACAACTTGAACAAATAGAAAGTCAGCAACAAAAGAATCCATCAGGCACCAGAAGAAAACAAATAATAAAAATTAGAGCTGAACTAAATGAATTAGAGAACAGAAAAACAATTGAAAGAATTAACAAAGCCAAAACCTCGTTCTTTGAAAAAAATTAACAAAATTGATAAACCATTGGCTAGACTGACTAAAGAAATACAGGAAAGGAAACAAATAACCCGAATGAGAAACGAGAAGGACCACATCACAACAGAACCAAATGAAATTAAAAGAATCATATCAGATTATTACGAAAAATTGTACTCTAACAAATTTGAAAACCTAGAAGAAATGGATGAATTCCTGGAAAAACACTACCTACCTAAACTAACACATTCAGAAGTAGAACAACTAAATAGACCCATAACCAAAAAAGAGATTGAAACGGTAATCAAAAAACTTCCAACAAAAAAAGCCCTGGCCCGGACGGCTTCACTGCAGAGTTCTACCAAACTTTCAGAGAAGAGTTAACACCACTACTACTGAAGGTATTTAAAAGCATAGAAAATGACGGAATACTACCCAACTCATTCTATGAAGCCACCATCTCCCTGATACCAAAACCAGGTAAAGACATTACAAAAAAAGAAAATTATAGACCTATACGCCTCATGAACATAGATGCAAAAATCCTCAACAAAATTCTAGCCAATAGAATTCAACAACATTTCAAAAAAATAATTCACCATGATCAAGTGGGATTTATACCAGGTATGCAAGGCTGGTTTAATATCAGAAAAACCACTAATGTAATCCATCACATAAATAAAACAAAAGACAAAAACCACATGATCTTATCAATTGATGCAGAAAAGGCATTTGACAAAGTCCAACACCCGTTTATGATAAAAACTCTCACCAAAATAGGAATTGAAGGAAAATTCCTCAACATAATAAAGGGCATCTATGCAAAGCCAACAGCCAATATCACTCTAAATGGAGAGAACCTGAAAGCATTTCCCTTGAGAACAGGAACCAGACAAGGATGCCCTTTATCACCGCTGTTATTCAACATCGTACTTGAAGTCCTAACCAGGGCAATTAGGCTAGACAAAGAAATAAAAGGCATCCGGATTGGCAAGGAGGAACTAAAACTATCGCTATTTGCAGATGACATGATCTTATACACAGAAAACCCTAAGGAATGCTCCAGAAAACTACTGAAACTAATAGAAGAGTTTGGAAGAGTCTCAGGTTATAAAATAAACATACAAAAATCACTTGGATTCCTCTACACCAACAAAAAGAACACCGAAGAGGAAATAACCAAATCAATACCATTCACAGTAGCCCCCAAGAAGATAAGATACTTAGGAATAAATCTTACCAAGGATGTAAAAGACCTATACAAAGAAAACTACAAAGCTCTACTACAAGAAATTCAAAAGGACATACTTAAGTGGAAAAACATACCCTGCTCATGGATAGGAAGACTTAACATAGTAAAAATGTCTATTCTACCAAAAGCCATCTATACATTTAACGCACTTCCGATCCAAATTCCAATGTCATATTTTAAGGGGATAGAGAAACAAATCACCAATTTCATATGGAAGGGAAAGAAGCCTCGGATAAACAAAGCACTACTGAAAAAGAAGAAGAAAGTGGGAGGCCTCACCTTACCTGACTTCAGAACCTACTATACAGCCACAGTAGTCAAAACAGCCTGGTATTGGTACAACAACAGACACATAGACCAATGGAACAGAATTGAGAACCCAGACATAGATCCATCCACGTATGAGCAGCTGATATTTGACAAAGGACATTGTCTATTAACTGGGGGAAAGATAACCTTTTTAACAAATGGTGCTGGCATAACTGGATATCCATTTGCAAAAAAATGAAACAGGACCCATACCTCACACCATGCACAAAAACTAACTCCAAGTGGATCAAAGACCTAAACATAAAGACTAAAACGATAAAGATCATGGAAGAAAAAATTGGGACAACCCTAGGAGCCCTAATACAAGGTATAAACAGAATACAAAATATTACCAAAAATGATGAAGAGAAACCCGATAACTGGGAGCTCCTAAAAATCAAACACCTATGCTCATCTAAAGACTTCTCCAAAAGAGTAAAAAGACCACCTACAGATTGGGAAAGAATTTTCAGCTATGACATCTCCGACCAGCGCCTGATCTCTAAAATCTACATGATTCTGTCAAAACTCAACCACAAAAAGACAAACAACCCAATCAAGAAGTGGGCAAAGGATATGAACACACATTTCACTAAAGAAGATATTCAGGCAGCCAACAGATACATGAGAAAATGCTCTCGATCATTAGCCATTAGAGAAATGCAAATTAAAACTACGATGAGATTCCATCTCACACCAGCAAGGCTGGCATTAATCCAAAAAACACAAAATAATAAATGTTGGAGAGGCTGTGGAGAGATTGGAACTCTCATACACTGCTGGTGGGAATGTAAAATGGTACAACCACTTTGGAAATCCATCTGGCGTTATCTTAAACAGTTAGAAATAGAACTACCATACAACCCACAAATCCCACTCCTCAAAATATACCCTAGAGATACAAGAGCCTTCATACAAACAGATATATGCACACCCATGTTTATTGCAGCTCTGTTTACAATAGTAAAAAGTTGGAAGCAACCAAGGTGTCTATCTACGGATGAATGGGTAAATAAATTGTGGTATATTCACACAATGGAATACTACGCATCGATAAAGAACAGTGACGAATCTCTGAAACATTTCATAACATGGAGGAACCTGGAAGGCATTATGCTGAGCGAAATTAGTCAGAGGCAAAAGGACAAATATTGTATAAGACCACTATTATAAGATTGTGAGAAACAGTAAACCTGAGAAGAACACATACTTTTGTGGTTACGAGGGGGGGAGGGAGGGAGGGTGGGAGAGGTTTTTTTTATTGATTAATCAGTAGATAAGAACTGCTTTAGATGAAGGGAAAGACAACACTCAATACATGGAAGGTCAGCTCAATTGGACTGGACCAAAAGCAAAGAAGTTTCCGGGATAAAATGAATGCTTCAAAGGTCAGCGGAGCAAGCGCGGGGGTCTGGGGAACATGGTTTGCGGGGACTTCTAAGTCAATTGGCAAAATAATTCTATTATGAAAACATTCTGCATCCCACTTTGAAATGTGGCGTCTGGGGTCTTAAATGCTAACAAGCGGCCATCTAAGATGCATCAATTGGTCTCAACCCACCTGGAGCAAAGGAAAAGGAAGAACACCAAGGCCACACGACAACTAAGAGCCCAAGAGACAGAAAGGGCCACATGAACCAGAGACCTACATCATCCTGAGACCAGAAGAACTAGTTGGTGCCCGGCCACAATCGATGACTGCCCTGACAGGGAGCACAGCAGAGGACCCCTGAGGGAGCAGGAGATCAGTGGGATACAGACCCCAAATTCTCATAAAAAGACCATACTTAATCGTCTGACTGAGACTGGAGGAATCCCGGCGGCCATGCTCCCCAGACCTTCAGTTGACACAGGACAGGAACCATCCCCGAAGACAACTCATCAGAAATGAAAGGGACTGGTCAGCGGGTGGGAGAGAGACGCTGATGAAGAGTGAGCTAATGATATCAGGTGGACACTCGAGATTGTGTTGGCAACTCTTGTCCGGAGGGGGGATGGGAGGATAGAGAGAGAGGGAAGCCGGCAAAATTGTCAAGAAAGGAGAGACTGAAAGGGCTGACTCAAGAGGGGGAGAGCAAGTGGGAGTAGGGAGTGAGATGTATGTAAACTTATATGTGACAGACTGATTGGATTTGTAAACGTTCACTTGAAGCTTAATAAAAGTTATTTATAAATAAATAAATAAAAGGACATACTTAAGTGGAAAAACATACCTTGCTCATGGATAGGAAGACTTAACATAGTAAAAATGTCTATTCTACCCAAAGCCATCTATACATTTAACGCACTTCCAATCCAAATTCCAATGTCATTTTTTAAGGGGATAGAGAAACAAATCACCAATTTCATATGGAAGGGAAGGAAGCCTCGGATAAGCAAAGCATTACTGAAAAAGAAGAAGAAAGTGGGAGGCCTCACTCTACCTGATTTCAGAAGCTATTATACAGCCACAGTAGTCAAAACAGCCTGGTACTGGTACAACAACAGGCACATAGACCAATGGAACAGAATTGAGAACCCAGATATAAATCCATCCACATATGAGCAGCTGATATTTGACAAAGGCCCAGTGTCAGTTAATTGGGGAAAATATAGTCTTTTTAACAAATGGTGCTGGCATAACTGGATATCCATTTGCAAAAAAATGAAACAGGACCCACACCTCACACCATGCACAAAAACTAACTCCAAGTGGATCAAAGACCTAAACATAAAGACTAAAACCATAAAGATCATGGAAGAAAAAATAGGAACAACCCTAGAAGTCCTAATACAAGGCATAAACACAACACAAAACATTACCAAAAATGACGAAGAGAAACCCGACAACTGGGAGCTCCTAAGAATCAAACACCTATGCTCATCTAAAGACTTCTCCAAAAGAGTAAAAAGACCACCTACAGACTGGGAAAGAAGTTTCAGCTATGGCATCTCCGACCAGTGCCTGATCTCTAAAATCTACATGATTCTGTCAAAACTCAACCACAAAAAGACAAACAACCCAATCAAGAAGTGGGCAAAGGATATGAACACACATTTCACTAAAGAAGATATTCAGGCAGCCAACAGATACATGAGAAAATGCTCTCGATCATTAGCCATTAGAGAAATGCAAATTAAAACTACGATGAGATTCCATCTCACTCCAACAAGGCTGGCATTAATCCAAAAAACACAAAATAATAAATGTTGGAGAGGCTGTGGAGAGATTGGAACTCTTATACACTGCTGGTGGGAATGTAAAATGGTACAACCACTTTGGAAATCCATCTGGCGTTATCTTAAACAGTTAGAAATAGAACTACCATACAACCCACAAATCCCACTCCTCGGAATATACCCTAGAGAAACAAGAGCCTTCACACAAACAGGTATATGCACACCCATGTTTATTGCAGCTCTGTTTACAATAGCAAAAAGCTGGAAGCAACCAAGGTGTCCATCAACGGATGAATGGGTAAATAAATTGTGGTATATTCACACAATGGAATACTACACATCGATAAAGAAGAGTGACGAATCTCTGAAACATTTCATAACATGGAGGAACCTGGAAGGCATTATGCTGAGCGAAATTAGTCAGAGGCAAAAGGACAAATATTGTATAAGGCCACTATTATAAGATCTTGAGAAATAGTATAAACTCAGAAGAACACACACTTTTGTGGTTACGAGGGGGGGAGGGAGGGAGGGATGGAGAGGGTTTTTTATTGATTAATTAGTAGATAAGAACTGCTTTAGGTGAAAGGAAGGACAACACTCAATACATGGAAGGTCAGCTAAATTGGACTGGACCAAAAGCAAAGAAGTTTCCAGGATAAAATGAATGCTTCAAAGGTCAGCGGAGCAAGGGCGGAGGTTTGGGGACCATGGTTTAAGGGGACTTCTAAGTCAATTGGCAAAATAATTCTATTATGAAAACATTCTGCATCCCACTTTGAAATGTGGCATCTGGGGTCTTAAATGCTAACAAGCGGCCATCTAAGATGCATCAATTGGTCTCAACCCACCTGGAGCAAAGGAGAATGAAGAACACCAAGGTCACACGACAACTAAGAGCCCAAGAGACAGAAAGGGCCACATGAACCAGAGACCTACATCATCCTGAGACCAGAAGAACTAGTTGGTGCCCGGCCACAATCGATGACTGCCCTGACAGGGAACACAACAGAGAACCCCTGAGGGAGCAGGAGATCAGTGGGATGCAGACCCCAAATTCTCATAAAAAGACCATACTTAATGGTCTGACTGAGACTAGAGGAATCCCAGCGGCCATGGTACCCAGACCTTCTGTTGGCACAGGACAGGAACCATCCCCGAAGACAACTCATCAGACATGAAAGGGACTGGACAGTGGGTGGGAGAGAGATGCTGATGAAGAGTGAGCTAATTATATCAGGTGGACACTTGAGATTGTGTTGGCATCTCCTGTCTGGAGGGGGGATGGGAGGATAGAGAGAGTGGGAAGCTAGCAAAATTGTCACGAAAGGAGAGACTGGAAGGGCTGACTCATTAGGGGGAGAGCAAGTGGGAGTACAGAGTAAGATGTATGTAAACTTATATGTGACAGACTGATTGGATTTGTAAACGTTCACTTGAAGCTCAATAAAAGTTAAAAAAATCTATTAGAACTTATTTCACATATATTATTTATGAGATAGTCATTTTCTCTATTATATAGACTCTTGAAACGTTCTTTTTGAAAATGAATGTGACGCCATTCCTGTATAATTGAAGCCAAAAATAAAATAGAGAGGATCAATAAAGCCAAAAATAATTTTTTAAGTTTTATAAAAGAGAGAAATCTCTGACCAGTAAAGTAAAATGAGAGAAGGCACTAAAAAATATTAGGAATGAAAAAGGGACATAACTAAAAACTCAGCAGGGAAAACAAAAAATGTACAAATTCTTTGAAAAAAATTTAACTTGTCAAAACTGATTAATATGTAGAAAAACCTAAATTATACATCCTATAACTTTTTTAAAAATTCACTCAGCAGTTAAAACAACTTTTTATAAAGAGAATGCCATGTCCAGGGGTTTTCATAGAGGAGTTCTTTGAAACAATCAAGTTATAATTAATTCCAATCTTTCACAAACTCTTCTCCTCTATTGTTGTTGTTGAGTGTCCTCCAGTAGATTCCACTCAGAGTGACCCCATGTGACAGAGCGGAACTTTCCCCATAGGGTTTTCTTGGCTGTAATCTTTATGGAAATAGATTGCCAGATCTTTCTCCCGCAGAGCCACTGGGTGGGTTCGAACTGACAACTTTTCAGTTAGCAGCTGAGCACTTAACCATTGTACCACAGGGCTCTTTTCTTCTCCTCTACGAGTTTATAATTGTTTTTAAAAATTTATCTAAGATTGTAGGTATTGATGAGGGCAACCAATGCTAATTTAAATCTGAAATTTTGATGTTCCCATTTATTTTTTCCTCAGACTATATAGTCCACAGCTTATGAAAACATTTTTCAGAAGTTAAGCACTCCCACCCACTGCTGTCAAGTAGATTCCAACTCATAATGACCCTACAGGACAGAGTAGAACTGCTCCCATTGGGTTTCCAAGGCTGTAAATCCTTACAGGAACAGGCTGCTAACATCTTTATCCGTGGAGTGGCTGGTGGGTTTGAACTGCCGACCTTTCAGTTAGCAACCCAGCACTTCACCACTGTGCCACCAGGGCTCCTCTGGTAAAGCACTACAGCTCCTAAATTTCTATATGCGAGGAGTCTGAGAGCAGCAATCTGATTGCAAGAGGAAGCGGTGTTGAATGTACAGTTATATAGCACTTTACATAAATTGGAGGTGGCGGGGAACAATAGTCCACAAATAGAAGGGATGCCAACCAGGGTTTGAGGATTGAAGCCCCCTAGGTCCTGCTACTGAGCTCAGGTAAGAATTTCCTAGTGCCAAATTGACACTGAATTATTCCTTCAAAATGGCAGTTTTCTTGACAAATGTATGCAATGAATAACCTTAAGATATATTGGATATATTGGATTTTTCTAACCACATATTTAAAGAATATATAGATGAACATTTTTTAACTCGAATATTTTTTCAGCAAACATATTTTATGCACCTATTATAGGTCGCTATGAGTCAGAGTCAGACTGGACAGAAAAGGGTTTGGGTTTTTTGGTATTATAGGTGTATAAGTCCCTGGATGGTGCTAACAGTTAAGTGCTCCACTATTAACCAAAGGGCTGGGGGTTCAAATCCACCCAGAGGCACCTGAGAAGAAAAGCCTGTCAATCTCCTTCCGAAAGGTCACAGTCGAAAACCCTATGGAGCGCAGTTCTACTCTGCAACACATGGGGTCACCATGAGTCAGAATCAACCCAAAGGCAACTGGTTATTACAGGTGCTGGGTACACAGATGTTTAACACGTTGGGTGTTATGCATACGTGGTAGGCAGCTGGTTTAAGCTTAAAGCTGAGTTTCACACAAGTCTAATGACTGATGAAAAATAATTCCAGTAATTTCAATAATTTATTTGATTGCCCTCAACAATTTGTTTGATTCTGGCTGGGCGTAAAGCGGAACAGGAAGACAACAGTGCATCTAAAGCGCAGGATATGACACACAGTGATGAAGCTCAGCCCACTGGTCTTTGTCTGAGTCTTAGGAGACAGAGGAGCATACTCTCCGGTCCTTGGGAAGAAAATACACAACTCAGAGCTGGAAAAAAAAAAAGGCATTTCCTCCACCTCTCAGTGGAAATCAGTCCAGGTTTGAAATGGGAACGATTTTATGGAATTCATCTTTATTTTAGTTGCTTGAAGGCTTGTAAATTTGTGACCACTGGAAATCATACCCTAGGCACTACAGAAAAAAAGTGTTTGAGATTTTAAATAACGCTAAAAATCAGAGATTGCAGCAAGTATCAGTGACCCTCTAACTCAACTCAATTCTTTTAACCAAAACAAATGTTTGTAAAGTGTGGTAGCCAGCCTCCAAAATGGCCCCAGTGAGTCACCTCTTGTTGTTCGCCCTTTGTGTAATATCTTCACACACTGAATTCAGACTGGCCTGTATATCCAATAGAATATGGCTGATGTGACAACACATGATTTCCAAGACTAGGTTAGGAGAGACACTGCTCTTTCCACCTTGGTTTCTCTATAAATTATTCAGTCTGGGGGATCATCAGCTATCCTGTCATGAGGACAATAAAACAGACCTATGAAGAAGTCCAAGGAGTCCTGGTGGCACAATGGTTAAAGCGCTTGGCTGCTAACTAAAAGGGTGGTGGCTCAAACCTACCAGCTGCTCTGTGGGGAAAAAAGACCTGGCGATCTGCTCTCATAAAGACAGCTAGGAAACCCTATGGGGGCAGCTCTACTCTGTCTTACAGGGTTGCTACAGGGTTGGTATGAGTTGGAATCAACTCGATGGCACACAACTACAACAATGAAGAAGTCCACGTGACAAGGAGCTGAGTGCTCCAGCCAACAGCCAGCACCAACTTGCCATCCATTTGAGAGAACCCTGTTGAAAGAGAATTCTCCAGATGAGCGTTCAGATGACTGTAGCCTTAGCCTTCATATTGAAAGCAACTTCATGAGAGATCCCAAGCTAGAACATCCCAGCCAAGCTGCTCCTGAATAACTCACCCAGAGAAACTGTGCAACACAATTAACATTTATTGTGGTTTCAACCCTCTGAGTCTGGGGATAATTTGTTACACAGCAATTAAAAAAAAAAAATTGTTGCCGTTGAGTTGCTTCTGACTCATGGCAACCCCATGTGTGTCGGAGTAGAACGGTGCTCCATACAGTTTGCAATGGCTGTAATCATATGGAATTAAAACACCAGGGCTTTCTTCCACAGCACTACTATGTGATTTGAAACACCAACCTTTTAACTAGTAGTCAAGCACAAACTATGCCACCCTCGAACCTAGTTAATTTTATAATTATTTATAATTATACTTTATATTGTATAATTATTCTGAAAGCAAATAGGTACCACTTGAGGATTTAAAGCATGGAAATACCATGATCGAAATCTAACATAATGTATGATTTTATGAGGAGAGATCTGAGCCCACAAAATGGAAATAAAAATATACTATTCATAGTGTAAATGCTTACTTTACCTTAATAATATAGTTGACATTATGATGACATACAGCAAAAGAACCTTTGTGAAAATAACCTTCATAAGCATGAAAGATTTGAGATAATTAAATAATTTCAAAGGGCAACCTTTGTGTAGTAAATGTCACTGATGACATTTTCTTTTAATCTCTAGAAATTTACTGCAATTCATATAATGTATCACATTTTTACTACATCTTATATCATTTTAGTCAGAATTGTAATGTTTATATTACCAATAAAATAATAACAAAAAAAACCCGTTGATGTTGCTGGTTTTGGAGCCCCTGAGAGACAAGGGTAAACCAAGATTCAAAACTTAATCTGTCTCCTGAGCCCTCACCCTTACCCATTTATGTATCACACACATATGCTTATCATTTTTAGTTTTCAATAATTTTTTTAATTCCTCAGCTAAAATGAAACCCAGAAGATTCATAATTCATACCTGAAATTATTAAACCAGTTATTCCATTTATGTCTACTTTCAGGTTTCTATTAGAATTTAATCAGGCAAGAGCAAACCACATAGGATTTATAAACTCATAGAATGTCGGAGGTGGTGTGAGTGACCTCAGAGACCCTCTTATCCTGTCATCTAAGTATAGACTTATGTTGTAATTTTAGACATTGGCTGGTTGAGGTTGATTTAGATTTCTGTAGAAAGACTTGATCTCTAGTTCGGTCACTTGGTCTGTGGCATTGGGTCATCCACACCAGTTAGATTGATAACTCAGTGTTACTCCCTTGTGGGTAGAGAAATCCTTTAGTTTTTGTTTCTGCTCCACCAGAACACTCCTATCATCAAGGACACAGCCTGTGATAGAACATACCTGTCAAAAACACTAACATTATTTGACAAAAATATTGCCTACATGGTGCTGTAGAACTGCCTGCACAGTTCTATGATTATGGCTGTTACAAGGGGTGTCATTCTGTCCTTGCCTAGAATCTTCCTTTCTTTATTTTTTTATATAATTAGTGGCAATGCCCTTTTTGTGTATGCAGGCTGCATCTGGTTTGATCCGATTAAAGTTGATGGTTATTGTTTGTCATCAGCAATCATAATATGTTGTTCCATTTTTAGAACCTCTCTTGCAGGAAATGTGAATACATTTTTTTTTTTTTTTACTTTTCTTTTTTTACTTGTCTCTAAGTTCTTACCAAGGTTAACCACACAATGTTTCACCGCCACCCTCACCTGAGAGTTAATCACAGCCTAAACAAAAGGTCACTTCACGAAGCTAATCCTTTTGGACAGCTTTGTGTAGCTATCTAAACAGTTAATTAGAAGCTACTTCTGATTTTAGTTTTCATGATAAATGCTTATGTGGCTCTCAACCTTGTCTTTGAATTTCCTTTTTTAACTAACATGATGCTTGCTTGATGCAGATGCCTTTGATGGGTCTCGTTAACCCTCAGCTCTATGCCTGCCTTCTGAACACTGGGAATTATTCTGCATTATTCTGAGATCCACAGCTGTCTGCATACCCAATAGTCAAAACCACTTTAATATTCTCACCATGTTTCTGAAAATGCTTTCTCTGAGGGCTCAGCTGCAATGTGAACACCAAATCCTCATAGCCTTTTCTTAGTCTTCATTCTCTTTAACCTCTGTGCAATCTGATACTGTTAACCGTACTTTCCTTGAAACTTTTCTTATTTGATTTCCATCTTGAACATCATCCACTATGCTCTTTTTGGGCTCATTACTGGTTTTTCCTACAGGTATTAGGTTGAACCACATGAGACAGATGTTCCTATAGTTCAAACACTCCAGCGTTGTGTCTCCAGTCTTCCACTCTTCCCTTTGGTGAATTTGGGTCTCGTGCTAACATTATATCACCTTACTATTATGTTCTGGAAGTGGTTAAGAGCTATGGCCACTAACCAAAAGATGGGCAGTTTGAATCCACCAGTCGCTCCTTGGAAACCCTATGGGGCAGTTCTACTCTGTTTTATAGGGTCACTATGAGTCGGAATCAACTTGATGGCAATGGGTTTATTATGCTTCTACTTGACCAATTAGGTAGGCTGGTACCAAAAATCGCCTTAATTTTGGGGTCTTCTTGGTCAAACCATTATGTTTGTTAACATTTACTCCCGCTTAATTACTTTGGATCTCTTCTTGTAACTTCAAGCAAGCTAGGTAGTTTAAGTAAGTCTGGATAACTAACATCTGGATAACTGTATCTTATCTTCTTGCAGCCAGGATTTTTGGATGTTCTTGCCATGGATGTTTTTCATCATCCAACCAATAAGATGTACCCCTCTTACGTGGCCAAGCTCTAAATAAACTAAGAAATGAGACGAAAATAAAGCTTATGGTGACCAAAACATCACCTTCATTGCTGAAAAGCTATGTACTGGAGAATGTGGCTTGTATCTGTGGGCAGGTGAACTTCCTGATACTGAATTAAACAGGTTTCCCCAACCCAAGGCAATACTGCACTGGACACCCCTCCCCTGGAGGAGCCTTGTAGAATTTGGAGACTTGCTTCCTACAGGAAAGGTGCTCAGCTCCTTCCAAAATGAATAATCAGATAAGTCACATCTGGTTAAAAACCAAACCAAACCAAACCAAATCTGTTGCCGTTGAGTCGATTCTGACTCATAGCAACCCTACAGGACAGAGTAGAACTGCTCCATAGAGTTTCCAAGGAGCGCTTCGTGGACTTGAACTCCCTACCTTTTGGTTAGCAGCTGTAGCTCTTAACCACTATGCCAGAGGTTAGGAGTGTTAAAGCTACTGCAGCATTCTCTACCTGCAAGGAAACAAGCTGGACTAGAAAATAAACATTCTTCCTAACAATGTTAACCCTCTTGTGATAATCTGGTGGTTAGAAGGAAAAATGGTATGGCCAGTCATAATGGATTTATCCAATATATTTAATAAAAGAAATAGTTGAGATTTCAAGTAATGCTTTGCCTTAAATAGCTATCTAATAATGATTTTCCATGTACTTGATATGTGAACCAGAGTGGCACTTTGTCACACACTGGTGATTTTAAAAGTGTGGCACTGATCCCCAGTATACTCCTGCAATTGGAATTACTGTTTTATCTTACCTGTTAATGATAAACCACGGCAGCATAAAGCTTGTTACAATATCAATATTCTTCTCACCACTAGCTCATCATAAGTTATTACTTCCCTCAGGCACCAACTAATAACTATTTCTAAAAGTGTACCAGAGGCTAATTCAAATGAGATTGATATTTGGGAAGATTTGCCTACTAAACCCTCTGAAGTTGCTGGCTTGCATATTTGATTAATAAAAAGCTATAAGATAATGTTTCTGTCATAATTTCAAGTTGTTGTTGTTAAGTCAGTTCCGACTCACAATGACCGTATGTCCAACAGAATGAAACGCTGCCTGGTCCTGCACCATCCTCAAAATCATTGCTATATTTGAGGCCATTGTTGCAGCCACTGTGTCAATCCATCTTATTGAGGGTCTTCCTCTTTGTTGATTTACCAAGTATGATGTCCTTTTCCAGGGACTGATCCCTCCTGATAACATGTCCAAAGTATATGGGACGAAGTCTTGCCACCCTCGCTTCTAAGGAGAATTCTGGCAGTAATTCTTCCTAAGACAGGTTTGTTCCTTCTTCTGGCAGTCCATGGTATATTCAATATTCTTTGCCAATACTACAATTCAAATGCATCAATTCTTCTTCAGTCTTCCTTATTCATTGTCCAACTTTCCCATGCATATGAGGCGATTGAAAATACCATGGCTTGGGTCAGGTGCCCCTTAGTCTTCAAGGTGACATCTAGAGGTGTACTGAGGGGAAGTGGCAATATCTACTTTGGCAACAGTGAAGTGTTGTCATGTTCCCTCCATAAAAAAAAAAAAAAAAAAAAGTCATCCCTTAACCTTACCTCCTCTCTAGTTCTGGGACACTAAACACGCAATAAACAGTACTGGATTTTTCTTCTTTTTCTTTTTTATAGAAGCAAACCTTCTCTGTCCTCCTAGGCTTCACCTGAACATTCCTCTAAATTAGGCAATTCCAGGCTGTTGTTGTCGTTAGATGCTGTTAAGTCGGTTCCGACCCATAGCGACCCTATGCACAACAGAACAAAACACTGTCCGGTCCTGCGTCACCCTTACAATAGTTGTTGTGCTTGAGCTCATTGTTGCAGCCACTGTGTCAATCCACCTCTTTGAGGGTCTTCCTCTTTTCCACTGACCCTGTACTTTGCCAAACATAATGTCCTTCTCCAGGGACTGATCCCTCCTGACAACATGTCCAAAGTACATAAGACGCAGTCTCTCTATCCTTGCTTCTAAAGAGCATTCTGGTTGTACTTCTAAGACAGATTTGTTCATTCTTTTGGCAGTCCATGGTATATTAAATATTCTTTACCAACGCCACAATTCAAAGGCGTCATTTCTTCTTCAGTCTTCCTTATTCATTGTCCAGCTTTCACATGCATATGATGTGATTGAAAATACCACGGCTCAGGCGCACCTTAGTCTTCAAGGTGACATCTTTGCTCTTCAACACTTTAAAGAGGTCCTTTGCAGCAGATTTACCCAATGCAATGCGTCTTTTGATTTCTTGACTGCTGCTTCCATGGCTGTTGATTGTGGATCCAAGTAAAATGAAATCCTTGACAACTTCAATCTTTTTTCCGTTTATCATGATGTTGCTCATTGGTCCAATTGTGAGGATTTTTGTTTTCTTTATGATGAGGTGAAATCATACTGAAGGCTGTGGTCTTTGATTTTCTTTAGTAAGTGCTTCAAGTCCTTTTCATTTTCAGCAAGCAAAATTGTGTCATTTGCATAACACAGGTTATTAATGAATCTTCCTCCAATCCTGATGCCCCGTTCTTCTTCATATAGTCCGCTTCTTGGATTATTTGTTCAGCATACAGATTTAATAGGTATGGTGAGAGAATACAACCCTGATGTACACCTTTCCTGACTTTAAACCAATCAGTATCCCCTTGTTCTGTCCAAACAACTGCCTCTTGATCTATGTAAAGGTCCTGCAGAAGCACAATTAAGTGTTCTGGCATTCCCATTCTTCGCAATGTTATCCATAATTTGTTATGATCCACACAGTTGAATGCCTTTACATAGTCAATAAAATACAGGTAAACATCCTTCTGGTATTCTCTGCTTTCAAATTCCAGGCTAGTACCCGTAAAAAGGTGCAATAACCCACTTTGTGACCAGGCAAGGTGTTTAGCTATGCAAAATTGGTCACTGAGAGGAATATAGACCAATTTGCACAAGAAGCACTGAGATTTTAAGTTAGGGAGATTTATGGGGGTGGGCCAGGATGGCTCAGGCAAGTTAAAAAGGAAAGGAAGAGTAATGAAGTGAGGAGAGCTATGGCTGATGAACTAGGCTCAAGAGAAGTTCAAGGTCCATGAAAGAGGTCTGACTTGGTCTGCTCTCCATTTCTAGCTACATGGCACAGTGCTTGGACCCTAGGAGACAATGACTGCTCATGAGACTATTAACTGAGTGTAAGTCTGGGTGTGGCATACCTTTGGTAAATGTCAATGAGGGGCAGGCAAAGCTTCCCTCAGAGGATTATGGGTAGGGCCCAGACCCTGATGGCAATGCAGAACAATATATAGGCCTGGGAAGGATCATTATTCAATAATGACACCTTGGGGAAGTGAAGAAGCAGTGGTAGTAACACTGTTAAAATACCAGTCCTTTGCCCTTGGGGGTGGAATTCAGCTTGACCAGCCTTTTAGAGGATAAACTTTTGGGGGTTCTTGGGCAAATACGGAGGAGAAGGAAACTCCAAAAGGAGATGGTAGCCTTTCTGATATGCAGATCTACAGCAAATTTTGATTTAATTTGGGAGGAGGGTACCAGAATTTATATCTCTGAGTACTGTAGTTATTTATAACTGTTATACTATGAACAAAGTCAAATATGATCAAGTCTCTACCATTTGAAGCTTCCAGCCCCCACTCCCTTTGACCTCAAAGTTGACTCCCATGTACCCAAATGCATTCTGGCCAGTTTCTCAACCCAAAATTGAATTGATTTCATTAATGAGAGAAGGGAATAAAGAGGAGTCACCGTTACCGCCTAATCTCATCATTCTGACCATTCTTCCACATGCAAACATACCAGTCAGGGACTGTTAAAAGTAACCCATGGTTCCCCACTGTCTTTCTCCTCCACTTTATCATTCATTCAACCAGAGGCTGAAAGCTCCAATGGCAGGGACAGCCTGCTTTGTTTGCCACCAAATACTTAGCAATAGTACTTGGCACATAGTCAGAGCTTCACAAATATTTGTGAAATGAATGAATTAGTTCATTCAATCACCATACCAGATTCAGAACAGGGACAAGGAAAACCACAAGCAGATCACAATCTAGAGGAAGAAGGAGGAGTGTATTCATCAGCACTAAGACTCTTAGGAGACCTGGAAAGAGAAATAACGAATGCTGGAGAGGAAAAGCAGAGCCAGGGCAAGTTTACTAATTCAATTTTTCCACTGTAGATAAGTGTTCCTAGCACTAAGCCCTTCAAGCCCATTCCTTTTCTAACCCCTTTCATGTCCTCTATTCCCAACACATTGGTACACAAAAAACTGAAGGATCAGGGCTTGCAGTTCATTGATGGGTTCAGCCAATGAATTTCCTTGTGATCCCATCCCTTGTCAGCCTTCTTGTGCATCGCCAGTGAAAATGTGGAAAAGATAAAGCATTTCTACCTCTCACATCTGGATATTTATATCTAACATCCTGAAAACACAGGAGAAAATTAAATCTACTGAAATGCATCAATGAAGGAGGAACAGTTCGTGAGACCACTTGTCCTCTTTGACGAGATATATTTAATATTTGGTCACTTGTAATATTGCTGCTTTCAACTGCATTTCTGCAAACATAAAAAATAATTATTTTTCTCTTGCCATGATGGAAGTGAATGAAGTGCAAAATTAAATGAGATGTCAACATTTTCCTTTATTCTTTTATTAAAGTGTATTGTGTAATTTTCTGCCTTATATAAATCCAATTTCTATTGATTTTCTAGAGAGAATATAGTGCAGGCTTTAATAGCAATTTGTCACACACTAGTAAAAATGGGAAAGACGTAAACCTAGAGAATTGATGTTAGATGTAAATAGAGCAACGTTTGGATTTTTTTTCTCCCTCTAAGTGCTACTCCTTCCCCCGGTGCCCAGATCCTGTGCAAATGTCATTCAGATAGCCCCAGCCCTCCATCAGACAGAAGTCCCTTCCTTATACCAGAGTGTGACAGGGCACACCTAACACAAATTTTATTAACCTATATATATATAAATATGTGGACAGTAAGTTTAAAATATGATCATAAAATAATATGCCTTTTTTGTTACTATGCATTGTTTCTGTAGAGTCTCTAGGAGTCAGAATTGACTTGAGGGCAATGGGTTTTGGGTTTATACATTGTTTCACTCAACCAATATTTATTGAACATAAAGCACTTTTTTATAGTGGAGTATGAATCAGACCCAGATGCTGTCTTTAAGCATTTAGTGTTTGGTAAGAGGCCCTGGTAGCACAATGGTTAAGCACTTGGCTGCTAATCAAAAGGTCGGTGGTTCAAATCCACCCAGTGGCTCCACAGAAGAAAAGAACTAAAGATCTGCTCCCATAAAGATTATAGCCTAGGAAATCCTATAGGGCAATTCTCCTCTGTCATATAGGGACATTATGAGTTGGAATCAACTTGACAGCATAGAACAACAAGGTGTGCCTTCAAAGTCCAGTTTCCTAAGTGGAGTCCAAGGACCCATAAACAGTTCAAAGACAGGCTTCCAAAGCTCTACCAACCCCTTAAATCAAATACAAATGTTTTATGCTGGTATGTGCATTTGGCAGGGGCAGATGTTTGATAGATATCAAATTCTCAAAAGGATTAGTGACTCTAGTAAGGGTAAGAACCACTGTTTATACAAAGTGTTCCATTTCTCCAAACGTTTCCAGTTGCTCAAAACATTATTTGAACATTTCTTTTGGAATCTTTCAAAGCCCAGGATACCTTTTTTTAATAATCTCAATGATAACAAGTCTTCCTTAGAGGAGGGCTCTGATTTTTAAAGTTATCTTGAAACATGGCTAAAAAATATAATAGGTAGCTGCTTAAACTGTGTAGTTTACTTTTGGTTAAAACAAATAGAAATATTAAAAATAGAGTCTAATTTTCTTGGGTGTACAAAGTAGATTAAATCTTATACTTGAATTGAAAATCACATAGAAAAGCACCAATAAAAACATCAGTACCCTAAGGATATTAACCAAGGGAGAAAAATTTCACATTTTATTTTTTTCATACATTGAATAAATATTTATTGAATGTCTACCATGTGCCAGGAACTCTCATAAAAACTGAGGATACAGTGGTTAACAGAACAGACAAAAACCTCGTGGAGGTTCCATTCTTCATCTAACAACTCATCAAGTATGTACTGCCCAACTATGTGTAAGTGTTAATAGAAATAAAAAGTATGTCTTAGAGAAAATAATGTTTGGGTAGAAAAGTATTAATAACAAAATGTAATCTATGTTTAGCATGCTAGTAAAAATATTTGGTAAAAATGAACGTAATTATTAGAACCAAAAAAAAAAAAAAAAAAGGCATAAAGCAGTAGCCAACAGTTATAATACGTGGTTTACAATTCTCAAAAAAAAAAAAAATTATCTATATTCATTCACCTGCTCCAAGCAAAAGCTACAGAAAGATTTTGGAAGTTTGGAAACATAGGATCCTTAGAAAATATGGAGGCAATGGAAAACAAGGTTGTCATCAGGCTGGAGGCCAGCTTTGCTCCCTTCTGTATAAAGTCTAAGGTCACACCAGGACCAGGAGTTTACCAAAAGGAAGTTCCCGCATCAGGCCTAAGTCACTTTCCTAAATTAAATGAGCAAGTTAGTCTTCATCCTTCTCTAATCTGAATATTTCAGGTTAATTGTAACACACTTATGTCACAGATCAAAGAGTCTAGAAATACAATTTTCTGACAGTATCCCTTAGACACACACACACACACACAAGAATTAAATGATTACACTGCTTTTATGAAGTATATGTAAACTGGGTAACGGTTAATACCAAGGTAATGCTAGAAAGCCTTGATCCATGGGGTTTGCCAGGAAGAGGAGGGAGATTACCTTCTGTTCCCCATCCCCCAACAGAATTGCCCACCACCCTTCCTATTACGTGCTTTGAAAACCCAAATGGGGATAACCAAACCAGTTGCCACTGAGTGAATTCCGACTCCTGCCAATCCCATGGGTGTCATAGTAGAACTGTGTTCCATAGGGTTTTCAATGGGTGATTTTTTGGAAGTAGATCGCCGGGCTTTTCTTCTGAAGGGCATTTGGATGGACTTGAACCTCCAACCTTTTAGTTCGTAGCTGAGTGCATTAACCATCGGCACTACCCAGGGACTCATGATGGGGATAAGAGAATCAATAAGAAATCCTCACATATTCTGGCTTGAGTGCTGCTTAAGAAACTCATCTGACAGCTTTCAACTAAAGCTGTCATTTTAAAATTTTCTCTGCTCCTTGGGGACCAGATACCTTGGGGAGAGGGTAATACACACACATTCGAAAAGAGGCCTTTGCATAGGCCAGTGTAAAAGCGACTGCTATTTTGGGGAATTAAAAATACTGAACAATGAAGAGTGAAACTGCTTGGCATAACAATGTAAAGGAGTTATCTTACTTGAGTACAGAGACTATGAGTTGCTGTCTAATTGTGTCTTTTTCTGCAGATGGGTTAGGGGATCAGGAGATGGATACAAGGCACCAGACTGAGGAGGTCAGAGATCACCTGGTACAAAGGAGCCTGCCGGGGCCTAGGGAGAAAGACTCTTCTGTGAAAGAGCATTGTGAGGGCTCTAGGAATGGGATATCAAAATCAGTTAATTTATGCTCTATGCCATCGAATGCTCTCATGTTATCTTCAGGCCTGTAGCAAGGGGAGTTTAATAAATCAGACGGAACTAAAATATAAGTATCTCCTCAGACTGGGTAAAATCTGTCTTCAGGTCATGGAGACTCCGCCATCTCGAAGATCAGTTCTATGTCAATAAACTCCTCTGATTCATACAGTGTGCTCTGCCACATGAATTCCGGAAACACTACAATAATACCTTATCTCTCTAGCCATGCATTTTTCCCCAGTAATTTCAAAGCATGTTTCACTTGCATATCAAAGGAACGATTACTCAATCTTTTAAAAACTGACTATATTACAAAATGGTTGCCAATCATTCCGAGTGTACTAAGAAATTCCTATTTGAAAGAGGAAGACAAAATTTAAAACGCTAGTATAAAATATTTTTAAAACTTTTTTTAAGGAAAGAAATTTCTTTTACTGAACTATTTAATGAACCTGGTTTATTTTATGATTTTGAAGAGGTAAAAGTTCATACTTTTTAATCTATGAAGATGTCAAGTTGCTACAGCAAATCTTCGTAAATTATGCTATCTGACAAAGCGACCACGCATTCATTTAGAGCACAGCACTCTGCAATGCATGGTCCTTAAATACGATAGCCATGAAAGTTAGAGAATCGGGCTTTGTTTCTTTCTGTGGAAGAAAGTTTAGAACATTAGAATAATGGTATTTGAGCACATAAAAGAGTCATTGAGACAGAGTCAAACACTTGCTCAACCACTGTTGGTGGTAGGAAGGTTAGAAAGGACAGGATTCTTGTTCTAAGAGGTCAGATAACCAGATAACCATGGTTAGGCATATAAATGGCCCAGGCTAAGCTGAGCTGCCAGGTAAAGATTGCTGCTTGGGTTGAATAATCTCAAAAAAAAAAAAAAAAAAAAAGAACCCACTGGCAGAAACTTTAAAAAAAAGTATGGATATATAGAACATATTTATATTTTCTCTAATGCCAGAGCTCCCCAAAAGCCTACATCTCAGGCTATAATTGTTCTCCATCACCGATCTCCTTACCTTGTCTTTATTTAAAAAGAAACTGACCAACTTTAACGGATTATGTTTTTCAAATAATATGAATAATTTTAAATAAAATTGAACGATGATTACTGATTCAACACATAGAAATCATTCTAATAAAATTTTCTTCTGCCTGATCCTTGTTTAAGAGAAGTGGGATGTCTCATTCTGATACAATTTTTTTTTTTTTGCTCTTCTACAATGCCTTCTGGTACTTGACTGACCTTATATCCTCAACACACAATTTCTTAGAAAAATTTTTATTAAAATACCAGCAGAAACAGTAATTAGGAGTGCTTAGTGACCTTTCCCCATCCAGCAGTAGACAAGCCAGACTTTCTCTTTCATAATTTCATGGTATCTACTTTCCCTGACTTGTAGCCAAAAAAAAACACAATACTTATTCAGACAAGTACCTGCCTAGTGGCACCAAGAGAGAGGTCTGATAAATATTTTATCCTTTTTCTAAATGTAATTGGACTCTAGAAATACAAGTAAATTTCAGGAGACTTTAAAACTGGCAAGAATACAGTCACTAATGTCACAGTTTAAAAACTCCATCAATACCTCATGAGTGTTCCAGAAAAGGTTAACCAGAAAATAAAGGACTTCAGTTCTCTGGTCTTTAATTTAATAGAAATAATTTATTTGTAGCATTTGTTTTTCTACTCACATGAACAGTTGTGCATTTGTCCTTGCTGAGCTACTGTTGAGATTTCATCTAAAAATTTATCCAAGTTTTCATGATAATGTTGAAATCTTATTTCCCAGAGTGCAAGTTACCATTTTTATTTAATGTCATTTGAGTAATTAATGGCTTGTTCTCTAATCTATCACTTTAGTGGAAGTGTTAAATAGCACTGAATCTAGGACTGGCTCCTCTGGGTCACCACATATCCCTCTTACCTCTTCTAAAACATTGATAGTCACCTTTGGGTGATCCGATTGTGGTCTGTCTGATTCCAAGTCTCTCCTACCCCACGCCTTTTCTCCTCATCTAAAAAAGAGGGTGCCATTTAATCTCTCCTGGATGCTCAGCCTTATCTCAGGTTTTGGACCAACATCATCCTCATCAGAAGTGAACTTGAGCTCAGTATAGAGCACTAGATATCAAGTCAACCTTGCTATTAGTCCAACTCGGATAGCTGATTGGCAAAGTTCTAATAACTGGATTTCTGCCTTGTTCCTGAAACCAAGTCCCAATTGATCTTCTAGATGTGGTAACTGGGTCCCTTCCTCATTTCTCTCTGTGCCTGAGTCTCTGTCTTGATAAAAACCATTACCTCTTCTCTCTGGATACTGCTAAATACCTTCATGAATGGATTTCTTCCTATTGTCTGTAGTTAGTTCCCAAACGCCACATCCCACCCCCAACTTCCCCCACTCAAGGGCAGTTCTAACTTCCAGATCTCTCAAACCTGCTCTTCTCCACAGCTCGAGATATAACATAACCAGTTGTAAATTCACCAAGGAAATGGACAATTGATCAAACAGGATTACGACTGGCTTATAAACTCATATAGGTTGAATAATCAAAAGTCTTACCAAAGCCATGAAATGTTAACTTTATCATTTTCTCTGTATAACACCATTATCACCATATAACAACAACAAAAAAAAATAGTATGGGTTTTATATAATTTCTTAAGAAATGGTACAGTATTTGGTGAATTCTGAATCTCATTCTTTCCTAGGCTCCTGGAAAAAAAACGATTAGGCAAAAACGTTCATAATTTCATGTAATATGTATACTTCATTAAAAAAAAAAGTAGATCTTCACTATGCCATTTGCTTGTTTCACCTACTCTTTTTAAATCCTTCTAAAAAGTCAGTGGCTAGGAAACTGCCTTGCTCTTTCCTTTTGTATACACTAGCACTTCACTTTATAATTTTCTTGCTGAGGAAAATGGCAACTGCAACTAAGTTAAAGAGAGCCAAATGAATGACCTGTCATTGATAAAGGAAGCACTTGGAGAAAAGGGACTCTCACATGCTATTGGTAGAAATACAATTTGCTTCATTCTTTTCAAAAAACCATTGCACGATTTGTTTCCAGAGCTTTATAAAAAATCGATTCATTTTGACCCAATAATTTCCTTTCTAGGAGTCTTTCCTGAAAAAGTATTCAGACATTTAGACAAATATTTATATACAAAGATGCTCAACTCATTATCATTAACATAAACAGGAAAAAAAAAAGAAACAACCTAACAATGACATTCGTTTCAATAAATTACAGTACATCTATATGATGGGAATACTATGCAGCCTTCAAAAATTACATAATCTCATAATAATTAATGACACAGGAAGAATTCAGAAACAAAATTGAATTCTGGTTAGTCCAGAGTGGTGAAATAGCAGATGATTTTAATTTCTTCATTTCTTTTTATCTTGCTCTTTCTTATCTTTCCTTTCCTTTTTTTGTTTTTTGGTTTTTTTGGAGGGGTTGTTGTTCTCTAGTTTCCAAATGTTCTCTACTAAGCATGCATTGCTTCATTTCTTTTACCAGTGAACAGTGGTCTAAACAGAGAAGTCATCAGTAAAGATATTCAGTTAACTGAACTCTAGGTAAACCAGCTTTTCCTTCATGCCTTTGGTAAGACTTGATTATCCATGCAATTCTTTCATGCTTTACAAAGCTCATTACTATTAGGATGCTGTCAATTACTATTAAGAGCTAAGGGAAATTTTTTAGGTCTCCTAATTAAACCAAGGACCAAGCTTCAAGCAATAAACAAAACAGCAAAATCGTCAGCTGCTCTCATGTGGTTCTATCAGCACTTGTATCAAATTCTCAATAGACTGAAATGTCCCTGTGTGAAGGCAGGGGCTGCATTCTCAAGGTCTTTTTGATCTTGCCACATGCTTGGTTATCTGCATATAACGTACACTTAATAAATATCAATTGAGTGACAGTTGCTTCATGCCAAGCAGGAGATGGCTGCTGTCTTCCATGTCTGGAGCAAGAATCTGGAAGTTGTCAAATCAGTCACATGGGCTACTTTCCAACTGCTCATAAAGCTGCTTTCATCTTAGAGCCAATCCTACTTTCTGTATCTCCTTAGACTCTTCTGTTCTTTTGCGAATGTTAACAAACCAATTCAGGAGTTGAATTTCAAGGAAAGTGTTATGTAAGAGAAGCAGCCTAATAAAAGCACAACTAACTACTGTGCTGACATTGTGAAGTAAGTTACTCAAAACCGACATCACATGCCACTCTTGCCCATGGAAAACTGTTTAGGGGATACTGTATTAGGTCAAGATCAACCCACTCCTGGGACTCAGGAGGCACTCTGCATCCCAGGTATCTAAAATGGATTACAGATGAGATGAAAACAGATAGCTTCCCATCCACAACCAGATCTAGGTCAGGTCTAGAAATGTGGATTGAAGAAGTATCTATTATTAATCATACTGAAGTAGGGTCTAATATTAAATGTTTTATTATTAATCATAATATATCCTGAAAGTCTAGCTTGGCACTGAAAATCCCCAGAATGTTGTGAAAATTTATAGCCTAGATTGCTAAGAGAAAAATAGCACCATTAACAGACAATAAAAAGTCATGAGAACTGAGATTCATACAATTAAGAGTGAGAAAATACATCAAAACTCATTTAGTATCTGTATCAACTCATATGCAGGGAAGATAATGAATTGTGTTTTGACCTGCTGAGCTTCAGATGGCAATAAAGGAGAAGTGAAAGCTATGAAGTGTGTTATGTGTGTATAAAGAATATTTAATAACCACCTTTATAGAGATGACAGCTGATGCCTTGGCAATAGACAAGAACAAGAGAGAAGTTATGGACAGAGGAAATGAAGGCCAAGAGCAAAACCTTGGGGAATACTTATATTCAGTAGGATAAAAAGAAAGAGTTACAAAAAAGCAAGCATAAAAGGGGCTTTCAGGTGAGAGGGGAATAATTCAGTACCGTAAAAGCCAAGGAAAAGAAACATTTCAAGAAAACAGGTCTGGACAGCAATTTAAAAACACCATGAGGCATCAAGGAAGATGTGGACTGGGACTGGGACTGCATCTGGCGCTTTTTTTGGTCAAGGCATTTTTGGTTATACTCAGTATAGTTTAAGCGAAAAGAGATCTATTTAATGATGCAAGGAGAAATCTCACAGGCGAAGAAATTAAAGTACAGCTCAATCTATAGGAACACGAACTAGTGAGCAACTAGGGACCAAGTCTGCCTTCTTACAGACTACATGATAAGTCTCATCTTCTCTATTTTTTCCCTCTTGAGTAGCTTCCTCTCCTTGCGTGCAGCCCAACATGACTACTTGACTCAAAAATATATTAATTTTTAGGATAAGCAACCACTACAAACTGAAATCCTCTTTTTTAGTGCCAATGAAAATCTGTGAATCACAGTAGTCTAATCCATAACTGATCATGGCAATGGTGCAAAGCAGGGCAACTTTCCTTCCGTTGTGCATGGGGTCGTCACCAGTTGGGGGCTAATTCAATGGCAGTTGCCAACAATAACAACTTTACATAAATTTGTTAAGTAGCAATACATAACTGAAATATATAGGACTGCAGAAGAGAAATTAAAGTCAGAGTAGAAAATAAGGAAGGATTCACGGAAAGGAGGTTTTGAAGAATGGGTAACATTTAGAAACAAAAGAACGGCAAAGGGAGAAGAACTAGACGGTACCCAGCTACCGCCAATGACCGCCCTGACAGGGAACACAACAGACAGTCCCTGATGGAGCAGGAGAAAAGTGGGATGCAGAACTCAAATTCTAGTAAAAAGATCAGACTTCATGGTCTGACTGAGACTGAGACATGGCCCCCAGACTCTCTATTAACCCAAAACTGAAACCATTCCTGAAGTCAACTCTTCAGACAAAGATTAGACTGTACTATAAGACATAAAATGATACTCATGAAGAAAGTGCTTCTTAGCTCAAGTAGATACATGAGACTAAAAGGGCAGCTCCTGTCCGGAGGCAAGATGAGGCAGAAAGGGACAGGAGCTGGTTGAATGGAAACAGGTTGAACAGGAAATCCAAAGTGGAAAGGAGGAGTGTACTGTCATATTATAGGGAGAGCAACTAGGGTAACGTAACAATGTGTGTATAAGTTTTTGTATGAGAAACTAACTTGAACTGTAAACTTTCACTTAAAGCACAACAAAAGAATAATTAATTACTTAATTAAATGTAAAGAAAAGAATGGCAAAGGGGATTATGACTTTTCACAAGGAGACAGGAGTATTAAGTGAATCATGGACGTTAGAAAGGTCAGCATAATTAGGTAATACCCAGAGATTTAGGCTAACTTAAATATGGAGTACATAAGAGGGAGTTTTGAGACAATTTGAGGGGAAAGAAGGTTGGCTCAAGATTGAAAAATGCCTGGAAAATCAGAGTAAGGTATCTAGGCTACATATCCAACTGGGTGATTAATAAAAAAAATTTAAGCAGTGCGTTGTTGTTATTGTTGTTAATTACCATTGAATTGGCTCTGACTCATGGTGACCTCATGTATAAACATTGCCCGATCCAATGCCATCTTCATGATCATTGGTATGTTTGAGTCCATTGTTGTGGTAGTTGTGCCAGTCTAGCTCATTGGGTGTTTCCCTCATTTTTACTAACCCTCTACTTTATCAAACATGATGTCCTTTTCTAGCAGCTAATTTTCCTGATGTCCAATGTAAGCAAGTAAGCAAGCCAAAGTCTCCCCATCCTCACTTCTCAGGAGCATTCTGATTGCATTTCTTCTAAGGCTGATTTGTTTGTTCTTCTGGCAGTCCTTGGTATATTCAATAATCTTAACCAACACCACAGGTCTAATGCATTAACTCTTGTTCTGTCTTCCTTTTTCTTTGTCCAGCTTTCCCATGTGTATGAGGTGATTAAAAAGACCATGGCTTGAGTCTGACACAACTTAGTCATCAAAGTGACATATTTGCTTTTTAAAACTTTAAGGAAGTCTTTTGCAGCAGATTTGCCCAATGAAATATGTTGTTTTATTTCCTGACTGCTGCTTCCATGGACATTGATTGTTGTTGATCCAAGTAAAATGAAAGTGTTCACAATTTCAGTTTTTTCTCCACTTATCATGATTGTTGTTTATCAGTCCATTAAGCAGTTTAGTGTCATAACATCTTCTCACCTCTCCACTGCTATCATGCTAGTACAAGTTGCCATCCTAAGGTTTCTAAAATAAACCATTCATCTGTATGGTTCCACTCTTGCCCTTTTACAATAAGTTCTTGACACAGCAATCAGATGACCATTTAAAAATGTAAATTAGCTCATGTCACTTCCTGTTCAAATTTCCTCTGAGAAAACTTTATCATACTTACAGTAAAATCGAAACTCCTTACATGAACCCCTAAAAGCCTCTGGGCAGCTTATCTCTTTGACGGAGCCCTGGTGGCACAGTGGTTAAGGGCTTGGCCACTAACCAAAAGATCAGTAGTTCGAATCCATCAGCCACTCCTTGGAAGCCCTATGGGAGCAGTTCTACTCTGTCCTATAGGGTCGCTATAGGTTGGGATTGACTCAGAGACAATGGGTTTTTTTTGTTTTGATTTATACCTTTGACCTTCCAGTTTTCTTCATTATTAAAAAAAAAGGAGATAATAGTATCAATCTCATTAAGATGCTATAATGATTAACTAAGTTAATGTACAGAAAAGCACATAGTAAGGGCTCAATACATACAACTTCCCTTCTCTGCATACGTTATCAATGGGGCATGAGTTTAGACTTGTTTGCCCATAACAGCCATGCATTTGCATTGATGATACAAATCCCTAATAAAAAAAATAGCATGCAATTATGAAACAGTTATATGGTTAATAAATGACATATCTGATCAATAAGCTAAAAAAAATCTAAAAGATTATTATTCATACTATATATAATCAAATACATAGTAATAGCAACTTATCCTTTGCTGAGAATTTGTAATATGCAGGTACAGCACAGAGTTTTCATCTAACCCTCAAAACAACTCTGTAAAGTAGGTATTATACCTCTTTTGTAGATATGAAAACTGATGATGCTCAGAGAAAATAAGTTGTCAAGGGCAAGCATCTATTAAGTGGCAGAACCAATATTTTAACTTAGTTTTTCTGGATTGAGGTTTTTTATTAAGCTATAAGATCTCTCTTGACTTACTCCTCTTCCACAGATTTGCTTCAAATATAGGTTACTTCTGGCATAACAGCTATACAAGGACACATAAAGCCATTTTAAGGACTATAACCTACAACGCATAAGCAAAAAGGAGGGGTCTGTAACCCCCAGTTTGACCCTCACTGCAGAAGAAGCAAATGGACTCATCCCAAGTAGGGCAACCTACTCGTAAAGCCACATCCACTTCACTCTTACACCCAGTCTATGGAATCCGTCTTCCATCACTGTCATCCTTGAGTAGATTGGTCTTTTCCTGTGTACTGAAGGTATCCCAGCCCTCAGTCTGATCCCAAATGAGTACAGCTTCTGCTGACCCTTCCTGCCTTCCACGCCTTGCAGTGAGAACCAGTACACTGGAGCTGTTGGAGTCAGTGTTTGTCTCTCCTACAGTAGGGGCCCCTCTTCTGAGATCCCATAATTGCTCTGTCTGAAGGGCATGGTTGCAAAGCTGACAAAACCCTAAGCAGACCAGCTTCCCCTTTTTAAGGAGCATATGTATTGTTTCTTGTAAAAGCTCTTATATTTGCCAACAAAGGTTGACTTCCAACTGTTTCATTTTTCGTGATGCTATTTCAACAACTTGCTTTAATTTGTTTTAATTAGTTGTATGTACACTGCAGGAAACAGCAGGAAGAAAAGTACATTCTTCATGCTTAGCCTGCATTAATCACTGCTGTCCTCAGGGAACAGCTATTTACAAGATACCGAATAGTATTTTCTCCTAGGAAACATCCTCCTGAGTACTGCATTCAAGCTTTATCTCAAGCCAGTAGTTCTGATTCCGGCTTTGGTAGCGAATGATGGCAAGTGCAGAGCCATTCAACCCCTCACTGAAATAGGTGAGGGTCTTAAATCTCTATTGAGAGTAAGAGAGTGGTAAGGAAGGAAGCCGCATTCTGTTCTCTTTGAAGTGCTCACATGTTGACAACAAGCCTACACGAGTGTGGGGTACCTGGATCTCAAACAGCATCCTTACAAAACTAGCCCTGACTAGAACCAATACACACAAAGCTGAATTGTTTGCGCCAAAAGAGGCCAGGGGGCCACCTTGCTCTCAAGTGACTGTGATCACTACTAATGCATGAGGTGTTTGTTGGCTCACTGCCTGGCTTTTACAAATGGGATGGGATAGGAAAACATCAAGAATGGAGCAAGAATAAGGGAGACAGTACAAACAGTTGCTTGGAAGATTCCCCATGAGTGGATACTTCTGCAAAGAAAATGGTTCTTCCTGCAAGGACACTGGATCAAGAGTGACCCTCCCCACCCCCCATCAAGAAAAGCCTTTGCTAGAGGCCATGAAACAAGCATAGATTTTTCAACCTGCTAGAGAGAACTGGTTTGAGGGAAAGTGGGTTTCACTGAACATTTTTAATCCATTGAGTATTTACTTATCTCATAAATAATAAAAAGTAACACTATGTAATATTAAATACAATGATCTAAAAATCTATTAGCTCATAGAAACTCATGAAAACATTTTAATTAATAAGCAATAGACAAGAATGGTATGTTCATAAGATTGAAACAATTATCTCATCTTAGCTATTAATATGGGTAAGTGTTGGCACTTTTGATAATGGAAAAAAAAACCAAAAAACCAAACCCACTGCCATCAAGTTGATTCCAACTCATATAGGTTTCCAAGGAGCAGCTGCGGGATTCAAACTGCTGACCTTTTAGTTAGCAGCCAAGCTCTTAACCACTGCGCCACCAGGGCCTGCTAATGAAATCGATTCCTACTCACAGCAACCCTATAGGACAGAGTCGAACTGCCCCATAGGATTTTCAAGGAGTGGCTGGTGCAGCTGAACCGCTGACCTTTTGGTTGGCAGCTGAGTTCTTAACCACTGCGCCACCAGGGCTCCGCTGCTAATGGAATAAACCGTTGCTCACAGAGACACTATGGGCCCTCCTTATTATATCTACTACTCTAGGACAAATTTGGTTGGCTAGCCCCTTGGTTTTGTTTTCTCATCCTGGTGTCTGTGATATGTTTTCATAATCCATTTTTCACATCACCTTCCAAAGAAGAAGGTAATATGTATAAAAACAAGCACAATTTTAGAAATGGGCTGTCAGGGTCTCCGCATTAAAGGGAAATTCAACTGATCCATTCCCTTAACCACTTTCTCTTATATCAGCCTGAAAAAAGGCAATAAATGTTTTGGAGGGTTTTGTTTAACTGACTAGTTGTACATTGGCTCGTATCTTAATAGTTTCAGTGGACTTTGTTAATGACATTCCAAATTATGAGAAATGTATTCTGTTCTCAATATTAAAATCGCAGTGATTTTCGGCAGGCTTTGAATATGAAATGTGGTGGTGGAGGAATAGGAATTGAGTAATTAATCTTCGTATGTACATAGAGCACATCAAAAAGAAACATAAGGAACAAGAAATGCATTATCCAAAGCCTTTTGACAATGTTCCCCTTTTATAAAATGCATGTCTTTAAAATAACTAAAATCAGTTTCTTCAGAAAATGTAACATGACTTGTTTATATACCTATGCATCATTCATCTAATGAAGCTTACTTGTACAGATTAAATAATTTAAACACCCTATAGTTTTATTTAGAAAAAGGACAAAATATAGAACTCTACTTTTTTTTTTTAATGAAATACAAAAACCTCAGAAATTGTTGCTAGAAACACAATGGTACAAAAACACAAATGAGAGCCCTGCATTTTTAAAAAAGCACTCCAAATCAGCGTGCTGTCACTACACCGTCTCAACGTCCCAGAGCTGAGAAGAGCTATGTCCAGATATGAAAGGAGATGCTGCAGAGAAGTGAACATCAGCATCATCAGCCTGAGGTTTTTTCTCCAAAGATCTGAAGTAAAGTACTGGTGTGGTCCAGGATCTCACAGTCTACCAGCGATCACTGAATAAGCTGCTATACTCAGTATGTGCCACAAGAGAGCGCCCTCTCCCTAGGAAGAGAGCCTCCTTTACAGCCACGGCTAAACTCACCATATGCTCACTGACCTAAAGTGAATTTAAAATCGACTTTTTATAAATGAAACATCGTAGAGACGAGAAAAGTCTTGTAATAATTGTAATCACACTTTCGATGGAAGACAACGAAAATTAATGCTTTCAGAAAGTGCAGACCTCTTTAAATTGCCCTAAAATCAGGGGAAAGTGAGGTGACTTGGTAAAAAGGACTTAAACGTAATACGTCTAGTCAAGACAGTCTAGAGGACTGCTGCCCAAGAGAAACATAATGTGAGCCACATATGCAATTTTACATTTTCTGGTGATCACATTACACAAGCTTTTAAAAGGTGAAATTAGCATTAATATCATATTTTACTTAACTCAGTATATCCAAAATGTTATTTGAACATGCAATCAATATAAAAATCCTTAATAAAATATTTTGCATTTTTTATTTGTGCTCAGTCTTCCATATCTGGTGTGCATTTTACGCTTACTGCACATCTCAGTGGAAACCCTGGTGGTAGAGTGGTTAAGAGCTTGGCTGCTAACCAAGAGGTCGGCAGTTTGAATCCACCAGGTGCTCCTTGGAAACTCTGTGGGGCAGGTCTACTCTGTCCTACAGGGTCACTACGAGTCAGAGTCGACTTGACAGCAATGGGTTTGGTTTTTTGTTTGCTTGTTTGTTTTTGCTTTTTTGGCGCATCTCAATTTGGACCAGTCTCCATTCAATAGCCACCTGTGGCTGATAGCCACAGTATTCAGCAATTCAGGCCTAAAGAATGTACCCTATTTTGCTTGCACCAAACTTAATTTCTGATTAAAAAATTTAATGTTCAGCCTGTATATTTCTGAGGCCACACAGCATATACAAGAAAATAATACAAGCAGATCCTTTCTTGTGGTTACCACATATGCAAAGGAGTGCACAAATACTTTCTTGCCATAAATCCTACGAAAATAATTATTCATGTCTCTAAATTGACCTCATCTCTATAATTTTTGGACTGCAGAATAACATATAGATATAACATAAATGAAATCTTGGTCTTATTTAATAATATAAATGTTATTGACATGACCACGCATAAAATATATAGGAAGTTATAATACGACAAAAGTTGCAAACTCTCGCAGACATGAGACAGATAGTACATGTCATGTGTATTACAAAACGGACAAGCATTTAAAAAATGCATTTAACAGGCATCTCCTCATTATGGGTTTTGGAATTGTCTATTTGACCAGCTCAGTTAATTAGAATTTTCTGAATCACTGATAACAAATACATAAAGGGCTTATTTATCAATCCTGATTCCCTTCCCTCATAATGTCCTGTACTTCTATGTGACAAAGGGCTAGTTGATACAAAAGCACTCTTAACAAAAAGGAGAAGGGTTGACTTCTCATTAGACCACAAGGTACGAAAGGAGACGGGGTTTTATTTCTCTTGTCAAGCAGAAGCACGAGTTTAAAAGACAACCTTATTTCTTTTACATGATGTGTTTACGAGAGCAGTGAAACACGATCACTTTGAGAAACTGCAGCAGCAAGAGGTCCCAGAGCTCTGGCTCTGTGGAAGAATGGCTAAGGGGACGCACTGTCTCTGGGTCTGCAGGCAATTCTTCAGGGACCCTGCATCCAGTTCCAAGGCATCGCTAACTGACACTGAGCAAAGCGGAACTTGCCTTTAGGAACTGCACACCTGGGACGTGCTGGCACTCCGGCTGCAATTCCTTATGTCCCCCAAACTTCTGCAACCTCTCAACTGCTTTGTTCTGCAGCATAATTTTTAAATCAGACATGAGTGACAGGCTGATCTTCTCTCTGCACAGGAAATTCAAATTAGTTGGAAATTAATGGAAAAAAAAAGTCCTCTAACCATCTAACTTAGTTGGCTCTATGTTGTTGTATTCAAGTCCCAGAAAAAAGTTATGAAAAGTAATATAAAGGCAAAAATCCACTAAGAAAGAAAATGATCTCTTAGAGTGGTGTACCAAAAAAAAAACCAAACCCGTTGCCATCAAGTCAATTCCAGCTCCCAGCAACCCTATAGGACGGAGTAGAACTGCCCCATACGGTTTCCAAGCATCGCCTGGTAGATTCGAACTGCCGACCTTTTGGTTGGAAGACATAGCTCTTAACCACTATGCTACCAGGGTTTCCAAGAGTGGTGTACGAGTGCATAATCTATGGGATCCTTCACATCCTCCTAACTACCTGATTGTCACAAAACTGTAGAATTGAGGACAGGTATTATTACTTCATTTTATAAATGACAGCCTCCTACTAAAAGCTGATGAAATACGGAGGTGTAATAAATGCTACCTGAAAAATACTAAAAGGCATCCCAGTTACCTGAGAAAGCTTTCATTTATATTCCTTACATATGAATCTTTCTTCCTTCCTGGTAGAAACATATTTCCTTCCCCTTGGTTAGGGGTCTATTAACACCCTTCATGTATTTTTTTCCAGCCATCTGGAATCATTTTCAATCTTGATCAAATGAAAGGAGCCTCTATGAAGCTTAGTGGCAGCTTCTGTAGCAATGTGGCTCTGTACACCAGAGCGCTTTCAATTATTCAAGATAACACAGAAAGGCCTGGGGATAGATTACTCCAAACACAGCAGAAGCAAATTAGTAGTTACTTGAGTTAGATAAACTTGAATAAAAGAATGTTTTAAACTGTGCATACTGATAATATATACACTGATGAGACCTGCAGAGTGGAGTCAAGGCTCCCTTTAAAACACAGTAAGTGGGTACACTATGATGACTTAGAATCCGGACTCTATGAAAAGGCCACACCCCACATCAGACCCAGAATTAGGAGGAGGCAGTAACCACATTTCTCTGCATGTTAGCTGTATACACTGATACACTTATCTCAGCTAATAGCAAAATTATGTTTGTTACTGCTTTAAAGTTTTCGGAGGCCCTTCACCAGGGCTACAGAGCACTGCCCTACTTTGGGGCCTGCATCAGAACAATTTGTAAAAGTTTGCTTCTGTGATATGACACTCCCATTAACCTCATTGCGTGGTTTAAAATCAGGAAAGGTGTGTTTCAGGGTTACATCCTTTCACCATATTTGTTCAATCTGTATGCTGAGCCAATTATCTGAGAAGCTGTACTGTATGAAGAAGAACCAGGCATCAGGATTGGAGAAGACTCATTAACAACCTGCATTACACAGATGACACAACCTTGCTTGCTGAAAGTAAAGAGGACCTGAAGCACTTACTAATGAAGATCAAAGACCACAGCCTTCAGTATGTATTGCACCTCAACATAAAGAAAGCAAAAATTCTCACAACTAGTACAATAAGCAACATCGTGATAAATGGAGAAAAGATTGATGTTGTCAAGGATTTCATTTTACTTGGATTCATAATCAACACCCATGGAAGCAGCAGTCAAAAAATCAAATGGTGCATTGCGTTGGGCAAATCTGCTACAAAAGACCTGTTTGGAGCTTAAAAAGTAAAGATGTCACTTTGAGGACTGAGGTGTTCCTGACCTAAGCCATGGTGTTTTTAATCACCTTATATGCATATGGAAGCTGGACAATGAATAAGGAAGACTGAAGAAGAATTGATGCCTTTGAGTTGTGGTGTTGGCAAAAAATACTGAATATACCGTGGACTGCCAAAAGAACGAACAAATGTATCTTGGAAGAAGTACAGCCAAGAATGCTCCTTAGAAGCAAGGATAGTGAGACTTCATCTTACATACTTTGGGCATGTTATCAGGAAGGGCCAGTCCCTGGAGAAGGACATCATGCTTGGTAAAGTGGAGAGTCAGAGAAAAAGAAGAAGACCCTCAATGAGATGGATTGACACAGTGGCTGCATCGATGGGCTCAAGCATAACAATGACCATGGGGATGGCACAGGACCAGGCAGTGTTTCATTCTGTTGTACATAGGGTCACTATGAGTCGGAACCAACTCAGCGGCACCTAACAACAACACTGACCTCACCATAGGCAAATGATGGAATTATATACTGAGATACATACTGAAACATTTGGTGGTCACCGATAACCACCATGGAAACATTTTGTTTCTACCACGCAATTTCATAGACATTGAGTAAAATGCTTTCAACTTTTTTGTTTATAAAGTTTTAGAAAATATAAAATAGAATCTGCCCTAGTCATTTAACCTGTTTGTTTATTTATGACCTTTGTTGAAATTTTAGTAGAGTTTAAATTCTTAGATTCTTATGGGAGTAGAATAATTCCAGCATATGGTTGGACAAAACTATCTATACATGCATCTAAAATACAGCCATCTTAAAATAATATTAACAGTACAGAGTTTTCAGATCCCAGACCTAGTAATGCTTAACAAACTTACAAGTTAACGATCAGCATTTATAATTAGCCTGTATAACTTAACCGAAATGTTTTGTTTGTTTTGCAAATAAAGTATAATCACAGCTGCCTGGGAACTCCTTTCACTAGGTCTTTTCAAAGTATCATTGGCACATGTTTATAAACTTATCCGTACTATATTTAAGTCACTATTTTATCAACCTGAAACTCTGGTGGTATAGCGGTTAAGTGCTATGGCTGCTAACCAAAAGGTTGGTAGTTTGAATGTACCAGGCTCTCCTTGGAAACTCCATGGGCCAGTTCTACTCTGTCCTATAGGGTCGCTGTGAGTTGGAATCGACTCGACAGCAACAGGTTTGGTTTTTGGGTTTTTCTACCATCTCTGTCAGGGGCTTTTAATTATCAAATCTTATCCATGAGCAACTACCAATTTTACTTTTCTAAATAAAGTGCTTCTTTTATTTTTGTTCTCTAAATTACTAAAATTTCTCATTTTAAAATAATTTTTATATATTGCTGTCAGGCTTTGAAATGTCTAAGACATACAAAGTTTGTCCTCTTAATACACACTGCTCTCCCTCCCTTCCAAAGATGACATTTCAATCAAAATCCCATAAATCTTGTGTATTACCAAAAGCACACATTCAGCTACACCCAGTTGTTCCCACCCTATTTGATTCTATATTTTCAGCCACTACAGAAATCATTCCTTCCTCCTACCTATAGAAAACTATAGATTATTTCTGAAAACAATTTTCTAAATCAATACATCTTTTGCTATTTCACCTTCTATCTCCTCTTCTGAAAAATTGGTTGTTTGACGTGAACCAGGCCAGGATGTGAGCTGGCCATATTTTCAACAGCCTTCCTGAGGATGATTACCTCTGAGAACATCAATAACTAGAGAAATCCCAATAGTTTAGCTCTTGTCTTGTGTAAAATAATATACCAGTTAAGTTAACTATAAAAGTCATCCCGACTTCAGGGCATACTCTTCAAAGCTCTGAAATTCCTCCGGAGATTGCAGAAGGCTCTCTAGTTGGAAAGCACAGTTGGAAGGCAAGTTTGGGTAGCTTATTGTGGCCATGACTTTTTTGTTGTTGTTGTTAATTACTTTTTATTACAAAATTAAAACTTCCTTACTGTAATATGTGAAACAATACAAAGACTTATTCCCACACACTGCCCATCTTAGTTATCTAGTGCTTCTACCACAGGAATACCACAAGTGGGTGGCTGTAACAAGCAGAAATTTATTTTCTCACAGTTTTCGAGGCTGTAAGTCTGAATTCAGGCTGCCGGCTCTAGGGGAAGGCTTTCTCTCTCTGTTGGCTCTGGGGGAAGGTCCTTGTCTCTTCACTCAGCTTCTGTTTCCTGGTTCCTTGGAGATCTCTTTGTGGCTTTGCATCTATCTTCCCCCACTCTCCGCCTGCTTAATCTACTTTTTTTAAGGGACTGACTCAAGACACACCTTATACTAATCCTGCCTCATTAACATAACAAAGACAACGCATTCCCAAATGGGATTATAACCACAGTCGTAAACCCATAACCCATTACCTTCGAGTCGATTCCAATTTATAGCAACCCTAAGAACTGCCCCATAGAGTTTCCAAGGAGTACCTGGTGGATTCAAACTGCCGGCCTTTCTGGCTACCAGGGTTTCCACCACAGGCATATTTTGGGGTAGGGACACAATTCAATCCATTCCCCCAACCATATCACCGCTTAAAACAGAATTTTAACAACCTGGAGTTTACCCTTTCGCAACTTTGAACTTTGTTCAAACAAACAAAATATACTATGTTTTTATGCAAATAACGTGCTTCTATGTTTGTTTGCCAACAACCGCTCCCTCTGCCCACAAGTTATTTTCATAAGTGCCGCTATGCCAATATTTTTTACATGCTGCTGTAAAAAACACTTAGTATAGTGTGCTTATGAAAATACCTTGCTGTGGGAGGGAGCAGGTGGCAAACAAATGTAGAAGGTGCACGTCATTTGCATAAAAATACAGTACACCAAGCTTTTTTTGCTGTTCGGTTTTACAAAACTGCCTCATTTTATGCATATTACCCTACAACTTGCATTTCTCACTTGGCAATGGAAATCACTCTGTCATAAATACAGAGATTTTTAATGGCTATATCATATTGTATAGCATGGATCATCCACATTTTATTCACCTTTTTCCATTTTATGGTCATTCAGGTTGATTCCAGTGATTTGCTTCTACAAACCCCATAAACATTATGTTTATATGGAATTACTTTTATTTATATAGATTCCACCAATTTATGGGTCAAAGGTCATGGGTGGTTTTTAATAAATGGATACTTCTTCATATTCAAAATCTAAGTTCACAGCACAATTTGGCAATTATATCAAGCCAAAAAATTACATACCCCTTGTCCCAGAAATTCCACTTTTAGGAAGTTTTCAAATTAAACAAATGAACACAGATTATTCTTTGAAGCTCTGTTTACAAAATAGGAAAATAGAAAACCTTAAAAAATTCAACAAAACTATTAAAGGATGTTAGACACAGTCAATGGAACACTAAGCATACACTAAAATTGAATTTATGCTATGCATTAAAAATTATGAAAAAATATATTAACAAGAAAATATGTTAATGCAATACTGCTAAGTGAAAAAGAAAATACATAATTGTATTTCACTTTTATAAAATAATTTGAAAGAGTATGAGGCCGAGAAAAAGTATATACCAAAATGCTAATAATAGTTACTTCTGGATTATAAAATTAAGGATGATTTTTCACATTTTCATTTGCCCAGAATTTACTCAACAAATATTTATTAAGCATCTATATATATCAGGTATTGTGCTAAACACGAAAGGAGCCCTGGTCACACAGTGGTTAAGCGCTTGGCTGCTAACCAAAAGGTGGGCAGTTTGAACCTACCAGGCCCTCCACAGGGGAGATGTAGCAGTCTGCTTCTATAAAGATGTACAGCCTTGAGAACTCTATGGTACAGTTCTACTCTGCCCTATAGCGTTACTGTGAGTCAGAATCACTCCACGTCAATGGGTTTATGGGTGCTAAGCACAGGGTTCAGCAAAGCAGTGCCTTAGCGAAAGTCACTCTGTATATCTAAAGGCAGGAGAGGAATAAACCAAAACCCAAACCCACTGCTACAGAGTTGATTCCAACTCATAGGGATCCTATAGGACAGAGCACAACTGCCCCATAGGGTTTCCAAGGCTGTAAATCTTTATGGAAACAGGCTGCCACATCTTTCTCCTGTGGAATGACTGCTGGATTTGAACTCCTGACATTTTGGTTAACAGCCCAGCACTTTAGAAGCTCAGAAAACATAAGGGAGCTTAAGGAAGTGGGGGAGGGCAGGTTAAAAGCTCAAGAAACATTTGAAATGGAATCATTTAATCCTTCTAATAAGCCTGTGAACTGTTACAATGTCCATTTTACTCTAAAAGTTCTGTAAATTGCCTAGGGTTACTGAGCAAATAAGTGATAGAAGATTAAGACTCCAATCTTAAGATTCCAATATTCTCTCCAATAGAATATAAGCAGAAATACTGTATGAATTTCTAGGCCGAGGTGGTTAAGAAGCAAGAATGCCTCTTCTCTCTTTTCCCTCATCCGCCAGTTGGGTGTTGATGAGCTGGATGCCTCAAAGATCTTAAAGACCATCCTGGATTCCTAAATGACTGGTGAGCAGGGCCCGGCACCAGCTCCCGCTTATCCCCATTCAGAATACCTACACTGAAAATGTTATTAATTTTTGTTAATGTTGTTAATTTAATTTTTTTTAAGCCACTAAAATTTTGGGACTGTTTCTTACAGAAGCTGGCATTATCCTAATTAATGTAGAGGATTGCACAAGTGTGATTAAACAGAAGGCCCACCACTCCAGTCTGTAGCTTTATGGTATAATGCTAGAAGACCCAAGGTCAAGGCCTGTGTTTGCTAATCATCAGGTATGTGACCTAAGATAAGGCACTTCAATCTTTCTGAGCCTTATTTTTTTTAAACTATTAAATGGTAAGTTAGATAATAGTTCCCTGAGATTAAATAGCACCTTGGAAATGAAAACATTTTGTGGATTACTTTCTTATATGTAATGGTGGTAATGTATTTCCAAGTATTAATGTGCTTTCCTGTTGCATTTCTATGTACATTATACCTCCTCAGTCAGCCCAAGCTTTCCACCTGCTTAACAATGAAATTGGGAGGTAAGAGTAATTATATCACAAATTCAACAAGAAATAAATGTATTATTTCATGTGTAGAGCTAGACGAAATGATTGCAAACTGGCTCCTTTATCTGCTCCTTTTACCATTTCAAGAGGCAGGTGAGCTGATTCAGATTACAGAATTTTTTTCACATTCTGGAGCAGATTCCCTTTCTGCTCCATAAATGGCTATGAAACCTATTGCTCTGGTGTAGACGGGTATGATTTAGAGGAGGTGAAAATTCCAAAGATGGACCCCCACCAGTCCTGAGAGATAATGGAAAGTAGAAAGAGGCAGGGGAGGCAGGGGCATCCTCACCTCTCCCTCCTGATTTAGAGTAAGGAGGAGGGTTCAATGTGTTGAAGAGCTAGTGTCTTTTGTGCCTATTTATGTTTGGAATTCAGTAATGAGATTGGCTTGCAAGATGATCTCCAGCAATCTCGGGGGCAGGAGCACCAAGTAAAGTTAGCAGTACTGGTGACTATGCAGAAAGACACCTGAATTTAGCTCACCGAAAACCACTTACAAATCCTGTGGGACATAAAGAAAATACAAAAATTCCCCTGCGTGCCCCTAGAAATGACAAAACAACACTAAAGGAAACTGAGTTAGAGCCCACAGGCCTGGCTGTGGCCAGCCACGGCAAAGAGGAGGTGGGACACCTATGAACCAACAGATGAATCTGTCAGAAGACGAGAGAGTCAAATCAGACAGGGAATACCACCACACTTGACCAAGCCAAGGGAAATCAAGTCATAAGTTATATTGGCTGCTGATCTTTGCCAGAAATCAAGCAAGACGAACAACAGTCAATATGAAAGAGAGAAATCCACAGAAACAAGATGAGCCACTGGACACCATTTCAAGCATGAAAGGCATACTTTCCTCCCATATCCCCTCCTGACATCTTGGAGAGGGGCAGGGGGAGAAAGAGGGAATCTGAGATGATGAGTATTTAACCCAAAGGGACTAAGTCAACCAAAACTACCCAGATAAAGTCTTGAATTTTGAATGCAATAAAAGTTTTAACTGTTCAATTTATTCCATATGGATATGTTTGCCGAATGAAACTAAATACAGTTTTCCATCTACATAGTGGGTGGCGCTCGTGGATCCATGTCATTCTGAAAACCTAAATAATACGTAATGGAAAACGAAAAACAAATAGGAAATGAAGACACAAGATAAAATGGCCTCGGATATTTTTTCCCTTGTTTCACTTTTCATTGTTAGCCAAACCCAGTAACAATGTGATAATTCGTCATTCTTCCTTTCAACAATAAAGAAAGCAGCCCGACATGTTTTTGTTCTAGGCCCTGTTCCAAATTGGATTCTTTGAATTTTAAGCAGCTAGATGATCAATCCAGTCAAAGTTGCAGTCAAGAGAAAGGGCAAAGAAAGCAATCAAGAGATTGAGAAATGAATTTATGAAAGAAACACTATCGGACATGATCCTGCATGACTTTTAGAACGGAAATGAGAAATAAATAAGCCAAGTTGAACTGCGGGAGCTACTGAAAGCATAAAGCAATAACATATCCCAAAAGGTCAGAGGCGGATTTCCAGTATCTCAAAAGAGCTCAGGTGAATCTGGTTCAGGATTCAGAGAACTGAGGACTGTCAACAGGAGGAGACATGCAGTCACTACATCTCCGTTAACCCTCAACCGGCTCCCTGAACAGCTTGGGCTCAGCTTTTCTGCTTATCCTCTCGCCCGACTGGCCCCTGACTCCTTTTGCACACACACACTTCCCTGCCATCCTCTTAACCCAATGTCCTGGGTTTAAGCAAATATAATTGCTTTTTTAAGGCCCTATTCACATATCACTTTTTGAAAACACATCATTTACAAAATAACTAAGGGCAACTTGTATCTAACACTTGAATCTCAAAATGATTGAAGCTAACTTGTTGTATACAGAGGGAGAATTAATACAGTTTGTATTAACGAGTTCAATGCCCCCGGGAATCTCCTATTACTTGAGAAACTATGAGAGGAAACTTATCAAATATCAAGTATTATTCACTAGTGGGGAAACGTAATTCCCACCTGTGTCTCCAGAGATGATTTTGGTCACCCTGGCCCTAATTCATCCCATAGGGCCCAGTTTGATATTGCCATCACCTTTACAGAAATGAGGGATTTAAATAAGTACTTAGGTGGTGAAGAAGTCAATACAAGAGATAATAGTTTAAACTAATATTTACAGTGTTTATTGTATGTAAAGTACTAATAAAGGACTTAAGCTAAAGAACACATCAAATTAAAAAGAATACTAAATCAATAAAAACAGAAGTAGTGAAGGCTAGGGAAAACAGACTATACGAGGCTATCTTCCAGGATTTAATCTCGTTTATAAAGCCTTCTGACCTCTCACCCCTAAAGAGATAAATTGAAGTTCTGTAGTTCGTTTCTATTTATTGTGATGGAAAAAGCAGAATGTTCTCTTATCTTCACCATTTACATTCCCTCCTACAAGACTATGAAGAAAGTTCAGCTTTACTTGTTCAAAGGGAAAAATATCAATGATTATCAAAGAAGGAAAAACCAGGATAGGAAAACAAGAACAGAGTAAAGAAATGAAAAGGCAGAACTCAAAACAGGAGAAGACTAGACTATAACAAGTGAAAAGATACAAGGATTTTTCAGCTCAGATTAAAGCAAACTGTAACAAAACTATCACTCACTGGTTGGAAGAATAAAAAGAAATAAAAGAGAAAACAAGCAAGTGCAGATAACTTTAAGGTAGAGAAAAAAGAATACAAGAAACCAAAAAATAGTAAAAGCTTAAGTACTGAGGTTGGTAAAAGATAATTATGCTCTCAGAATAAAACAGAGGAAAGAACAAAATGAAAATAAAAGGAAAGAAATAAAAACTAACTGAAAAAAAAAGAAACAGTACAAAAAGGAAAAAACTCTTAAAAGATTAAAATGGATATGAGCAAGTTTGTTTTTTAATGATACAAAATTAACAGGCTTTGATTAGAGTCCATGACAAGCAAAGAAAATAGCAGGTTCAATATGTTTTTATACATTTCAGACTCAAAATTTATTGCTAAATAAAAACTTTAGAGCTGTGAACATCAAAATGTGTTTGATGAGTTTGACTCCTTTATATCCTACATTAGAGTTAACAGAATTTCAGATATATTTGTAAAAAGTAAATATATTCTCATGCATTAAAGGTTTTGATTAAAGTGGATCCTCAAAATAACTGACTTTTAAAATACCCCTATGGCGCAGGACACATGTTAATGTGCCTTATACTGTACTAAGTCTATTAAAAAGAAGAAAAACAAGATTTTCTTTCACATTTCAACTGTGAGCACATTGAGGATTCAAATCCATAAGGTATTATCATTCCATAGGAAGGGTAGAAAGGAAGCAGTTTTGGTGAAAAACTGTTGTCTCTAATAGCACTATCAACACTACTGCCTCCTTCTCAGTCGGTAATAAATATCCTCTGTTTTCCCCAAAGTATTCATCATAGTCTTGAGCACCCACCTCTTAAAACTTTTGTTTCCCATGGCATCTCTGATGCCCGTCTCTACTGATCTCCCTTCATCCTCTTTGGCCATTGTTGCTACATTTTAGACTCTGATTTATGATCTTCTATGTTTTTTTTTATGTAAAGACATTTTCCAGTGCAGTAAAATACCTTATTTGCATCATCATTTCTTTTCTCTCTTTCTCTGCCAAAAAAGGGTCAAGAGAAAAAAAGAAGGCTATAACCTGTGGATTTTCTATAAATTGCATAAGGCTATTAAGAAGTTAAGATTGGCTAAATTTTATGTAATGACACAATTTCTTTGCACCACGAAGCTAGATTTGCTACTTGACGGGAGGGTGGGGAAGTACATTAGTACCTTAAATGTTATCATTTGAAGATGGGAAGATGCAAAATTATCTTCGCAACTGAGGGATTATCAACAAATTATGTTCCACTTCTTCCTATACAGTATTTCACATATACATAACATGATTTATGACTTTCCAACTCTTGAGTAGTCTAATTCTCTAGTAGCATTAAAACATGCAAAAAAATCTCTATAATAAATAATATTTTGAAAATCTCAACTATAAAGGTTAGCAAATGAGACACCTAAAAGAAAGCATCCTGCAAAACAGAAGTGCCCTATTACTTAATATCTGCTGTGTCACTGAGTTCCACATTGGCCAAATAGGTACAATGCCTTACTCAGGTTTTCCATGGTTACAGGCACAGTCACCTTTTTCATTTATTTTTAGAATAGTATTTGTGCTCATAATGATGGTCTGTGCCAATACTGCTCTCAAGCCAATCCTTGATTACTACAGGATATGAGCCAAAAATGGAAAATGAGGAACCTGAGGTTGAGATAGGTGGCAGGTAGTTCTCAAGACAGGGAGCTTTAAAATGCATTAGTCACAACTCACGCCATAAAAAAGTAGGATTCGACACGCTCATTTACATCTAGAACCTTTAAGCAACTACCCTTTAAGGTTAAGCTCAATCGTAAGTTAACAATTATCAAATATGTTGGCCAAGGAACGAAGGGATTAACAAAGGACCCAGAAAGCTCATCAAATGGGTTTTGTTATTTGTTTCTGTCAGAACAGTATCTGGGTGAATTGACAAAGGTTCAGTAGGGCCTAGTACAATGCTCTGAACACAGGAGAAAAAATTCCTCAATAAATGCTTGTAAATGACCTCTCATTTCTCCTTCATGAAACATTAGTGTTTTGTTGGCATACATCAATTATCAAATCAAATCAATAATGAGTCAGTCCACTTCTCAAATGCTGCAAAACTGCTTTGTAACAGCTTACATGGCTGTATTAAACACTAGTCACTGTTGTGCAGAGTGCCAAAAATAAACATTATGTTCAGAGTTAATTTCCAGTCACAAAACCATGATACTAATCACTAAGAAGTTTCAAAATGGAGCCCACATCTTTGCATCATCTAACATTCAATTCCTCTGTGCGTGCAATTCATTCAAGAAATGTTTATTAAGCCCTTGCTATATGCAAGATGATAAGAGTTTATACAAACATAAATCTGGGAGTAACATTTGAAATAAAACTTGAATAACAGAAAAGATTTGACCTGGAGTCAAAAGGGAAGAGACAGCACGAATTGGAAAGGCAGAAAATGATGAAGTAAGAATAGGAAACAGAAAGCAGTCCAGCTTGGCCTCATAGTCTAGGTTTTAACAATTCTACTTTGCAAGTAGAAAGAAAATGATAGCAATGCACTGATTACGCCATCAAAGCACACGTTTGCAAGCATTTTCCAGCTTGTCGACAAATTTGTCACCAGTGATGAGCAAACAACCAGAAACATTCAGTTCTGTTGAGGGAATACTTTTTTTGACATTGTAGAAAATAATTATTCTTGAAATTTTCTTTCATGTCTTTGTGTCCTCACCACACTACACATCTCTGAAAAATAAGTTATTATTTGTTAAGCACTTAGGATGGCACTTGGCATATAACAATACTAAATGTCAAATAAATTAAGTAACTAAACATATGAATCCTTAATTTTTCACTTTTGCTTACAGAATGATAACAGCTACAAATCCTCACTCAAGAAGACAATGCCTGGAAATTTCCTTGTGGAGAGGTTTTTGATAATGAAAACAATTTCTTTAATAGATATAGAACTATTCAGATTACCTGTTTCTTCTCAGTTTTGTTAAATTATGTCTATCAAGAATTTTTTTTTTTTTTGGAGTGGTGGGTGAATTTATTGGCATAAATTAGCATTTCCTATACTTTTTTCCTGTTTAGGATAGCTCCTCTTTAATTGTTGATATTGGTAATTTGCGTTTTCTCTCTTCGTTTCTTGATCAGTCTTCCTAGAGGAGGGTCATCTAGGTGTCTGCTTCTATGGACTACTTTTCTCTGCACGATAGATCATACTTTCAAAGATATTTTACTTTTCTCTATTTTTTTTTTTTGCCTTTTTTCTTTTATTTCTGCTCTTATCTTCATTATTTCCTTCCTTCTACATACTTTGGCTCATTTTGCCCTTTTTCTAACTCTGTAAGATGGAAATTTAGAGCAATGATTCTAAATCTTTCTTCTTTTCTACTATAAGCATTTAAAACATTAATTTACCTTTAAGCATTGCTTTTGCTACATCCCACAAATTTTTATGGAAACCCTGGTGGCGTAACAGTTAAGTGCTAAGGCTGCTACCCAAGAGGTCAGCAGTTCAAATCCACCAGGTGCTCCTTGGAAACTCTATGGGGCAGTTCTACTCTGTCCTATAGAGTCGTTATGAGTCGGAATCGACTCGACGGCAGTGGGATATCTTCATCATCATCCAGTTTGAAGTATTTTCTAACTTCTTTGTAAATTTTTCTTTGATCCATAGGTATTTGGAAGAGTGTTTTTTAATTTTCAAATATTTAGGGTTTTGGGTGTGTGTGTGTTTATTTTTAAAAATTTAAATTCTTTGTGGTCAAAGAAAATACTCTGAATGATTCTATCCTTTGAAATGCATTTAGACCTATTTTGTGGCCCAATATATTATCTACATTGGTAAGTGTTCTATTGTATTTGAAAAAAATATGTATTCTGGTATTGGTTGATATTAATGTTCTATAAATATCAGATCTAGGTGGCTGACACTGTTAAAATCGTCTCTATTCTTACTGAGTTTTCTGTCTAGTTGTTCTCTCAGTAACTAAAGACAATAAAATACTCAACTGTGATTTTGGATTTGTTTTTTTCTCTCTTTAGTTCTAAAAGTTTTAGCTTCATGTATTTGAATCTCTATAACTAGAAACATACATATTTACTATTGTTATATCTTTCATCATTATGAAATGTCCTTCCTGCATGTTTGTCTGATATTAGCTTATCAGTTTTCTAATGCTTATTGTTTATGTGATATATTCATTTTCCATCCATTAATTTCAACTCTGTGTTTTAAATTTAAAGTATATCTCTTATAAACAGCATATACTTGGATAAAGATTTTTTATCTCATCTGTCAACCTCTGTCTTTTAATTGGGATGTTTAGTCCTTTTGCAAGGAATTATTTTTATTGTTGGATTCGGGTCTACCATTTTGCTGTATTTTTTTCTCTCTCTCTCTTTTTTTTTTTGTACTTTAAGTGAAAGTTTACAATTCAAGTCAGTTTCTTATACAAAAACTCATACACACATTGTTGTGTGACCCTAGTTGCTCTCCCTATAATGTGACTGCACACTCCTCCTCTCCACCCTGTATTATTTCCCGTGTCCATTCAACCAGCTCCTGCCCCCTCTGCCTTTTCATCTCGCCTCGGGACAGGAGGGAGCTGCCCACGTAGTCTCACATGTCTACTTGAGCTAAGAAGCACAAGCCTCACCAGTATCATTTTATGTCTTATAGTCCCATTTAATCTTTGCTTGAAGAGTTGCCTTCAGCAGATATATGCACACCCACGTTCACTGCAGCACTGTTTACAATAGCAAAAAGATGGAAGCAACCAAGGTGCCCACAACAGATGAATGGATAAATAAATTATGGTATATGCACACAACGAAATACTATGCATTAGTAAAGGACAATGATCAATCAGTGAAACATTTCATAACACGGAGGAATCTGGAAGGCATTATGCTGAGGGAAGTTAGTCCATTGCAAAAGGCCAAATATTGTATGAGTCCACTATTATAAGACCTTGAAAAATAGTTTAAACAGAGAAGAAAATATTCTTTGATGGTTATGAGAGTGTGGAGGGTGGGAGAGAGAGGGGTTTTCACTAATTAGACAGTAGATAAGAACTATTTTAGGTGAAGGGAAAGACAACACACAATACAGGAGAGGTCAGCACAACTGGACTAAACCAAAAGCAAAGAAGTTTCCTGAATAAACTGAATGCTTCAAAGGCCAGCGTAGCAGGGGCAGGGATCTGGAGACCACAGTTTCAGTGGACATCTAAATCAATTGGCATAATAAAATCTATTAAGAAAACCTCTGCTTACCACTTTGGAGAACGGCATCTGGGTTCTTAAATGTTAGCAAGCAGCCATCTAAGATGCTTCAATTGGTCTGAACCCACATGGACCAAAGGAGAATGAAGAACACCAAAGACACAAGGTAATTATGACCCCAACAGACAGAAAGGGCCACATAAACCAGAGACTATATCAGCCTGAGACCAGAAGAACTAGATGGTGCCCGGCTACAACCAATGACTGCTCTGATAGGGAACACAACACAGAACTCCTGAGGCAGCAGGAAAACAGTGGGATGCAGACCTCAAATTCTCATAAAAAGACCAGACTTAATGGTCTGACCGAGGCTAGAAGGACCCCGGAGGTCATGGTTCCCAGACCTTCTGTAAGCCCAAGACTGGAACCATTCCCAAAGCCAACTCTTCAGATAGGGATTGGACTGGACAGAAAATGATACTGGTGAAGAGTGAGCTTCTTGGATCAAGTAGACACATGAGACTATGTGGGCAGCTCCTGTCTGGAGGGGAGATAAGAGGGCAGAGAGGGTCAGACACTGGCCAAATGGACACGATAATAGAGAGTGGAGGGAAGGAGTGTGCTGTCTCATTAGGGGAAGAGCAACTAGGAGTATACAGCAAGGTGTATATAAATTTTTGTATGAGAGACTGACTTGATTTGTAAACTTTACTTAAAGCACAATAAAAATTAAAAAAAAAAAAAAAAGATTTGCCTTCGGGAATGGTTTTAGTTTTAGGTTAACAGAGAGTCCAGGGGCCATGACCTCTGGGGTGCCTCCAGTCTCAGCAGACCATCAAGTCTGGTCTTTTTACTAGAATTTGAGTTCTGCATCCCACTTTTCCCCTGCTCCATCAAGGATTCTCTGCTGTGTTCCCTGTTAGGGCGGTCACTGGTGGTAGCCAGGCACCATCTAGTTCTTCTGGTCTCAGGCTGATGGAGTCTTTGCTTTATGTGGCCCTTTCTGTCTCTTGGGCTCTTATTTTCCTTGCGTCTTTGGTGCTCCTCACTCTCCTTTGGTCCAGGTGGGTTGAGACCAACTGATGCATCTAGATGGCCGCTTGCTAGCTTTTTAGACCCCAGATGCCACTCATCAAAGTGGGATGCGGAACGTTTTCTTAATACCTTTGTTATGCCAGTTGACGTAGATGTTCCCTGAAACCATGATCCCCAGAACCCCAGCCCTGTTACTCTGTCCCTCGAAGTGTTTGGTTGTATTCAAGAAGCTTCCTAGCTTTTGGTTTAGTCCAGTTGTGCTGACTTTCCCTATATTGTGTGTTGAACTTCCCTTCACCTAAAATAATTCTTGTCGCTACCTAATTAGTTACCATTTCGCTATTTGTTATCTTTGTCCCATCTGTATATTCTTCCTCTTTTCTTCCTTCCCTCTTTATTTTGGCATAAAAGAATTTTTTTAGCATTTGATTGTACTTCCTATTTCAGCTTTTTATCTGTCCTATTTGTCCTATTTTTTAGTGATTGTTCTAAAGATTACAATATGACTTATCACTAATTTATCACAGTTTAGCATGAACATTGAGCTATCTTATAGAAAATGTAAGAATCTTCCAGCAGTATAATTCCTCTCACCCCCATCTTTTGTGCTGTCATATGTTTTATATCACCATATGTTATAAAACCCCACAAGATAATATTATAATTTTTCCTTTAAACATTCAGTTATCTTTTTTAAAAAACCAGAAGGAAATAATAGTCTTTCTAATTTATTCCCATATTTATGATTTCTGGTGCTCTTTACTCCTTCCAATGCATTTGAGTTTTATTAGGTTTCCTTTCCCTCCAGCCTAAAGAACTTTCTTCAGCATTTCTTGTGGGACAAGTATGCTGGAGTCTTTATTTTGCCTTAATTTCTGAAGTATATTTTGGCTGAATGTAGAATTCTGGGTTGATATTTTTATTTCTTGGAGTATTTTAATTTCTGAAGTATATTTTGGCTGAATGTAGAATTCTGGGTTGATATTTTTATTTCTTGGAGTATTTTACAGATGTATTCTGACCTCCATTGTAATGACAATTTTGCCATCTTTCATTCCATTGCTACTTTATTTGAAATGTCTTTATTCTATGGCTGAATCTAAGATATTCTCCTTATTTCTGGTTTTTAGTAATCTGGCTGCGATATGCTTATGGTGGTTTTCTGTATATTAGCCTACTTGGAGTTTCTACTTCTCTGCTGAAATTCCTTATCTATTCATTCATTATGACTATCTTTCCTTTTAGGCCTATGTACAATTTATATATGCTGTTTTAAAGTATATCTATTATAAAATTAGCTTACCTTCTAATCCAACTTTTGGGTCATCTAGATGTCTGTTTCTATTGACTACTTTTCTCTGGATTATAGATCACATTTTCTTGTTCTTTTGCATGTATAGCCATTTTTTATTTTACAGTGGTAAATGGCACACTGTAGAGACTACATTCTGTTATCTTTCTGTAAAGCAAGTTAAGGTTTTTGTTCTACCAGGCATTTAAATTATTGGTTGATCATGTTGGGCTTTTAGAGGCTGGATTTTACAATCAGTTAGTGTAGGTAGGAAACCCTGGTGGCGTAGTGGTGAAGTGCTACGGCTGCCGACCAAGAGGTCGGCAGTTCGAATCTTCCAGGCGCTCCTTGAAAACCCTATCGAGCAGTTCCACCCTGTCCTATAGGGTCGCTATGGGTCAGAATCAACTCGACGGCAGTGGGTTTGGGTTTTAGAGTAGGTATAGTTGGTTTTGTCCTCAGACCTAAGTCAAATCCCTTAGCCCTATTACATAGTCTTTACTTCTAAAGAACAATTCTTCAAGAATTTCAATGGAAAGCCCAAGGTGTTTACCAGTCTCTCTAATGTGATATCAATCAACTCCAATTTTTCTCCTCTGCAGTAGGCAGCTACTGAAAATCTCTGCTCAGTTCTTTCAGCCTTCCAGCTATTGCTTCTGCTGGGCTTCTTAAAGACTCCCTGAAGAGTGTGGAGTTCAGTGGCCAGTCAAGGATTTAAGGACAGTTTATATATAGAATTTGGGGCTCCCTCCTCTGTGAGTCTGTCCAGGATTTCCCCATCACTTCCCAACTGTTCTGCCAGCCCTGAACTACATTCTGAGTCCTCAAGCCAAGAGAGCTATAGTCTTCTGCTGGAGGTATTTCTCCCCTCTTGCCACATGGACTGGGGAATGTCTTTAGGGTTAAAGTTGTATATACATGGCTCTCACCAGTATAGTTTCTTAAGGTTGAATCTTCTTCCGTTTCTGCCTTCTTTTGGTCATTCTCCAGTGCCTTTTACATTTGGGTCACATAGTATAATTGTTATCTGTAAGTAGGATAATCTGATACAAGCTACTTTGCATTACCAGAACTAGACTCCAATACATATCCAACTTGTATAGAATAAGCATAACGACAGGCATTTCAAAGTCAATGCATCCAAAAAAGAAATCTTGATATTACCCCCAAAATGTGTTCTCCAAATCCTTCCTACCTTGATAAATAGCAACATAATCTACTCAGTTGCTCAGGCAAATACACACGCATGCACACGCATAAACCCATAAGATCCATCTTTAAATCTCTCCTTTACTACCCATATCCAATCCATTACCAAGTTCTGTGGGATCAGCATCCAAAATCCATCCTAAATCTACCTACTTCACTTCATTTCCTCTGCTGTCATCCTGAATGAAATCACCAGAATCTTTTACAAGGACTAATGCAGCAATCTCCTAACTGGAAGGTAGGAGTTAGTCTCCCTGCTTTCACTCTTGTCCCCATAAGGTCACTTCTTTCAGGGCAACCAGAATAGTTACTATAAAAATCTAAATCAGATCATCTAATTCCTCTGCTCAAAACCCTATTTTATAGGGGCCCTAATACATGGCATAAATAGAATATAAACCATAACTAACAGTGCACAAACACCAGAAAATAAACTAACAACTGGGAGCTCCTAAAAATTAAACACTTATGCCCAGCAAAAGACTTCACCAAAAGAGTAAAAAGAGAACCTACAGATTGGGGAAAAAAAAATTGGCTATGATATATCCGACAGGGGCCTAATCTATAAAATCTACAGAATACTTCAACACCTCAATAACAAAAAGACAAATAATCCAATTAAAAAATGGGTGAAGGATATGAACAGACATTTCATCAAAGAAGACATTCAAGCAGCTAACAGGCACATGAAGAAATGCTCGCAATCATTAGCCATTAGAGAAATGCAAGTATAAACTACAATGAGATACCATCTCACCCCAACATTACTGGCAGTAATCAAAAAAACAGAAAATAACAAATATTGCAGAATTTGCAGGAGATCTGGAACTCTTATGCACTACTTGTGGGAATATAAAATGATGCAACCACTATGGAAAACAATATGGTGCCTCCTTAAAAAGCTAGAAATAGAATTATCATATGATCCAGCAATCCCATTCCTAGAAATATATCCTAGACAAATAAGAGCCATCACACAAATAGACATATGCATATCCTTGTTCACTGCAGCATTATTAACAATAACAAAAAGAGGGAAACAACCTAAGTGCCCACTGACAGAAGAATGGATAAACAAATTACGGTACATACACACAATGGCTTACTATGTAATGATAAAGAACAATGATTAATCTGCAAAACATTTCACAGTGTGGTAAACCTGGCGGGCATTATGCTGAGTGAAGTCAATCACAGAAGGACAAACATTGCATGAGACCACTATCATAAAAACCCAAGAAAATGTTTACATACAGAAAAAAAAAACCAGTCTTTGATGGTTACAAGGGAGGGGAGGGGCGGGAAAGGGAAGTCACTAACTAGATAGTACCAGAAACCAAACTCGTTGCCTTTGAGTCTATTCCAACTCAGAGTGACCCTATATAATAGGCAAGTGTTAACATTGGTAAAGGGAGAAACAATACACGATATAGGGGAAGTCACCACAACTTGGCCAAGGCAAAGTCATAGAAGCTCATTAGACACATACAAACACCTTGAGGGTCCAAGTTACTGGGACTGAGGGCTGGGGACCATGGTCACAGGAGACATCTGGGTTAATCGTTTTAACAGTTCATAAAGAAAAAGGTCTACCTCCTACTTCGGTGAGTAGCATCTGGGGTCTAAAAAGCTTGTGAGCGGACGTCTAAGATACATCTATTGGTCCCACCCCATCTGGAGCAAAGGAGAATGAAGAAAACTGAAGACACAAGGAAAATATTAGTCCAAAGGACTAATGGACCACATGAACCACAGCCTCCACCAGTCTGAGCCCAGAAGAACTAGATGGTGCCGGGATACCCCACTGATGGCTCTGACAGGGATCACAATAGAGAGCCCTGGATAGAGCTGGAGAAAAACATAGAACAAAATTCTAATTCGCAAAAAAAGACCACACTTACTGGTCTGACAGAGACAGGTGGAACTCCCAAGACTACAGCCCCCGGACACCTTGCTAACTCAGAATGGAAGCCAGTCCCAAAGTTCACCTTTCAGCCAAAGATTAGACAGGCCTAAAAAAAAACAATAACCCACATGAAAAATGTGCTTCTTAGTTCAATCAAGTATACGAGACCAAATGGGCAACACCCTGTCCAAAAGCAAAGACAGGAAGGCAAGAAGGGACAGGAAAGCTGAATGAGTGGACACAAGAAGCTCAGAGTATAAAGGGAAAGAGGGAGAGTGCTGACACATTCCAACCAATGTCACAAAACAATTTGTGCATAAATTTTTGAATGAGAAGCTAATCTGTACTGTAAACTTTTACCTAAAGCACTATAAAATAAAAAAATTATTATAACCTATTCTTAAAATGAAATAAAATTTCCTTACCATGACTACAAGGTCCTACATAATTAACTCCTCACTCCTTAGGCTCCACTAACTTTCTTGATGTTTTTCAAATGTACCAAACATTTTTACGACTCATGAATTTTGCATTTGCAATCCCTTCAATTTGTAGAATCCTTCTGCCAGATTTCACATGAATAGCTCCTTCTCCCACCAACCATCTGTCAGTTTGTTGTGCTGTGGTGGAGTGTGTGTTGTTATGATGCTGGAAACTTTGCCACTGGTATTTCAAATACCAGCAGCATCACCCATGGTGAACAGTTTCAGCAGAGCTTCAAGACTAAGAAAGACTAGAAAGGCCTGACGATCGATCTACTTCCAAAAATAAGTCAATAAAACCTTATGGATCACAACAGAATAGTGTCTGATATAGAGCTAGAAGATGAGTCCCCTAGGTTGAAAGGCACTCATCAATGGACTTGAGCATAACAACAATCATCAAAATGGTGTAAGACCAGACAACGTTTCATTGTATTATACACAAGGTCACCATGAGTTGGAGCCAACTTGATATCAAATAACAACAACAACAAAAGCTCCTTCTCATCATGCAGGTTTTATTTCCAATATCATCTCCTCAGAAGGGGCTAACCTGACCACCTTATTTAAAGTAGCCTCCCTACTCCACTCTGGGCATATTATATCACAGCTTTCTGACTTGTTTTCTTAATAGCATGTATTACTGTCTGAAATTATCTCCCTCTTTTTAAATTTATTTAATTTTTAATTTCTGTGTCAGTAAGGATAAAACAACCAAAAAAACCAAACCCAGTGCCATCGAGTCGATTCTGACTCATAGCGACCATATAGGACAGAGTAGAACTGCCCCATAGAGTTTCCAAGGAGCGTCTGGCGGATTCGAACTGCCAGCCCTTTGGTTAGCAGCCGTAGCACTTAACCACTACACCACCAGGGTTTCCTGTCAGTAAGGAGAGGCTAGGTTATACCACGAAACTTCAAAATCTCGGTGGCTTAAAACAACAAGGGTTTATTCCTGCCTCATACTACATATCCTTTGAGGGCCATGTAAGAGCTCTGCCCCTCACTGCCTTCACTCTGAGACCCAGGCAGACAGAGCAGCAACTATCTGGAACATTTCTGGTTGCCAAGGAAGAAAGAAGGAACACTATAGTGTCTTTCATATGCAGTCAAATGCTCCAATCCAGAAATAACGCACTTCACCCTCTGTTACAACTAACTAGCCAGAACTAATCATAAAACCAGGAAATATAATCCCACTGTGTGCCAGAGATGGTGAGACAAATATTTAATGAATTGCATGAATGACCACAATTGTCCATACTCCTCCCACCTGAATGTAAGACCTATATGAAAACAAGAACCTTGAGTGTTTTGTTACTAATCACTGCGGTATCCCCAGTGCCTACAATTGAGCCTGATATGTGACAGGAACTCTACAAATACTTCTCAAATGAAAGTATAACATCTCTTTTATTAACCTCTCCTGCATATCTAAGACTAAAATATGTCTACACTCATTGCCGCCGAGTTGATTCTGACTCATAGTGACTCTATAGGACAGAGTAGAACTGCCCCATAGGATTTCTAAGGGGCAGGCTGGTGGATTTGAACTGCCAACATTTTGGTTAACAGCCAAGCTCTTAAACACTAGAGAATCAAAATACGTCTAGACTTGCTAAAAGTATTGTATCTAAAGATCTTCCTCCACCCACCACTGACAGTTTTCCAAGGAAGAGTAAAAACAATCTTCTTTCATATTCAGTTTTGTCTGCCATCTAGAATTCAGCTGTTTAGTAAATTCTCTGTCCTGGTTTGTCTATGGATTACTAAGCACTGTGTTTACAAAATTCGGTGAAGGGGGTAGAATTCAGTAATCTGTTTAGGCTGTAAACAGAAGCAGAAGAGCAACCTAATAATAAATGGATAGGGTTATTTTTCATGTGGCTCAACTAACAGATGCATGGCTGGGGTTATAATGAGGAAAGAACCTGGGAAGGCTGTGAGCCCCATTTCTACAGCCCCCACTCATAAAGACATTATCTATTCATGCCTAGGGCAAGAAAGGTGCTCTTCTGGCTTTATGGCGGATCTGAGAGTCAGAACTTTAAAGACAGACAGTTGTGATCGCCCTACAGCAGCTGCCTCTGGGGCCCATCTTCCCCGCGGCCACAGCTATTACACAGTTACCACTACCTCCACACCCGTAAAGGATGGGAGACAACAAATGCTGGGGACCAAGTTCTACCTCGCTCTCTCAGGTTTTTCTGTGTATTCACTTGTCTACTTCTAGCTGGTCTATTCATTTCCACGGGCATGTCCTCAAGGACATGCAAGGTGTTATAACAAGCATGGACTAGATTGGGAAAATCCTAATGTGTAATCACATTCCTCTTACATGAAAGGGAAGAAGTATAGTCCAGCAATGAATGCTAGGCTACTGAAGGCTGCAAGGGCAGGAAGCACCGTGCTGAGTTTCTCTGAGCTTAGCAGCATTGACAGACTTCATCCTGGAACCATAAAACTTCTTGCTGGGTCAAATAAATGACTTTCTTTACCCAAGACAGGGGGCTGGTCAGGCTGGGAGCAGTGCCAGAAAAGATTCCTGAACACAGACAATGTAGAGCAAAGCTGTAGGAAGTGGTCCAGCACAATCCAGTCCTAAGGCTGCAGACTGCCAGTTCGCCATCTGGGAGGCCTGAAAAGGCGCCTGTCTGGGAATCAGGAGACCAAGTTTATGTTCCAATTTTACTGCTGGCTATTGTTGTGACCTTGGAGCCAGGCACACCAACCCTGTGCATTTCTGTTTACCCATCAACAATAATGCTAGGTTGCAGCTATGCTAAGAAGACAATTCAGAGACAACAGAACTGACTCCACCCCCACCGATACTCAAAACCAGATATACAGCTTCAGGGCCACCACTGGGCAAAATGGTGAAACAACTAAAGTTTGTATTTGGACAACCCTTTCGCCCCTTATTTCAGCCTGTCCCCCTGGGTATCCCTACATCCTTGGATGGCCCCTTCACAAACCCCTGCACAGCAACATGGCTACCACATCAGAATATTCTCCCACTTCCTCTCACTTATCTAAACTCAGTCACCTGTGTGCCAGTCTCTCTGGCCCCACCTCACTCAATGATGCCAACTGTTGACATCCTTTTTTGTTCATCACGCCTCTCAGATAGCATAATGCTTTAACCCACTTAAAATAGAATCAAGAAATTATTCTGGTTATGTGAATTAATAAAAGAGGAAACAAACCAGGGGCAAGTTTTATTTCTCAGTGGCCTTTTAAATCACATTCTTCTCCTCAACCAGGACTATTTACCCTTTTATATGGGCATCAACAACAAATCCTCTATCAATTCAGTTTTAAATGAATCAAGTAACCAAGCACTCTTCACTTTGAATTATACTATGTATTGTTTAACACTGGTGCCCTGGTGCCACAGTGGCTTAAGAGCTTGTCTGCTAACTAAAATGTCAGCAGTTGAAATCCACCAGCTGCTCTTTGGAAACCCAATGGGGCAATTCTACTCTGCCCTATAGGGTCACTATGAGTAGGAATCGACTTGACGGCAATAGGTTTGGTTCAACGGGTTTTACTGTTAAAGAACTGCAAGTTCCAATGTGGCTGGTTACATTTCACTCATTAGTGAAGTGGTATCCCTCAGCACCCTGTGTGTGGGATGAACCGTCTGCTACAATTTCACTTGACAGTCACCTTTGTAAGAAACTCTGAACCATTGCCTCCTACAGGTGGGAAATGAGATGAGGAAGTGGGGGCGATGATTGGCCCGGGTAAGGAAAGGGTCCCTTGACACCTCAGTGACTCATCTGTATTAAGTACAATAAAAAGTACCTAGAAAGGTACCCTGGTTGATAATTGCTTTTTAATGTTCTAACCTGAGTTAGTTTTATTTCGTCCTTGAGGTATCCTCTTACAGTGTTTATATCCTCTGTCCAACGGGAACTAGAGCAGCCAGACGATCCTATCACACTGAAAGCTGCAGCTGATTGCCCTTTAGTGCTAATGGATGTGCAACTCACTGCACCACAAACTAATGAAGGCACCTAATAAGTAGTGTAGGAGGAAATGGCTGTATGCCTGAGATTCCAGCCTCACCTTCCTTTCCTGCTCTACAAGACAGAAGAACATTTTAAAGGAATAGGAGAAGTTTTTCTAACAGGTTATAAAGTTCAATAACTCTTACACGCCAAATTTCCCTATGTAAGAGGAGTGTTCCCTGGGAATGTTTTGTATGCTAAATATCAATAACTTTCCAGTCTACCTTTCCTAACCTATAGTGTATCAAAAACTTTCTTTCCTTCCTTCTTATACCAGAAGGTACTCCAATCTTTAGAACAATATTTTTCTCTAACTTGATTTTTATGGTCACTTCTGGCTCTAAAATCATTTTACTCTACAAAAAGGAACTATGTGTTGACAACTCAAGAGCCTAGAAAAATGAAGATTCTGGTACTCAGTATGTATTGGCTGGGAACAAAGATGGTTGATACAGCATTTAAATAATATCTATCATGAATATCAAATACCATATTTTGAGAGGAGGATGCTTAAAATTATATTCTATCCATATAAGTAACATATGGCTACATATAATAGCATTTGTTCAAAATGAGATGATCATCGCTTGATAACATAATACTTAAAATAATCAATTGTAGATAGTCACCCTAAGTAGTAATAATACATGTTTTTTATGTACTACTAACTGTCTTTACCCAAGAATAAATTTAAGAGTCATTTATACTATCCAGCTATTCAGATCTCAAATTAACCCAAAGGAAGTCAGATCATACCCATATCATTGCATTAAAATACTGATTCTTCCTTCTTACCTGAAGAAATACTTGAAGAAGTCTGTTGCTTTGTTTTTTGATATTCCCGTATCACCATGACTCTCTTGCCCACACTTCCTGGAATATCTAAATCTTTTCTATTTTGATATGATAAATCATGTGAGTAGCTCAAAATACAAAGAAGGAATTTTCAAACTAAGCTTAAAGCTAACATAATAGAAAACAAACAGGTATTTAAATTTATTAAATTCATTGAAAGAAAACATTGTTGAGTACTTAATATTTTACGGAAACAGCCTTTTGTTAAAATAAAATGAAAGAAAGAAAAAAAAACCTAGAATATGTCTTCTCAAATCTCTGGGTACATTCAGAATGCTTTTTTAATTTTTTTTTGGAAGTTCCTATTTAAAACTAGAGCAGACATAGATACATGGAAAATAGCAAACCCTCGATATTTTACACAATATAAACACAAGAAAAATACACTTTCGACACGTGGTCTTCTTTGTAATCATCTAGTTATCAGCCACGCCATTCGTTTTTCTATCACAGCCTTTTCAAAAAGAATCAGGAACCTTATGCAGCTGGATATATTGGGGAAACCAAAGACTTATGTGAAATGTTGCCCACAGTCAAGTACAGGTCACACAATCCAGTTCTGCAATTCTGAAATTCAAAAGACTCTTGTTATGGTTGAATTGTGTCCCCCCAAAAATATGTGTTATGAATCCTAACCCCTATACCTGTGGTTAGGAGCCCTGATGGTGCAATGGTTAAGTGCCCTGCTGCTAACCAAAATGTTGGCAGTTCGAACCCACCAGCCGCTCCTTGGAAGAAAGATGTGGGCAGCCTGCTGCTATAAAGATTACAGCCTTGGAAACCCTGTTGGGCATTTCTACTCTGTTCTATAAACCAAAAAACCAAACCGGTTGCATCAATTCCAACTCACAGCAACCCTACAGGACAGAGTAAAACTGCACTATACAGTGTCCAAAGAGCACATGGTGGATTCAAACTGCCGAACTTTTGGTTAGCAGCCATAGCACTTAATCACTACACCCCCAGGGTTTCCTCTGTTGTATAGGGTTGCTATATAAATCAACGCAACATCAAAGGGTTTCATGTGGTTATAACCTCATTTTGGAAAGGGTTTTCTTTGTTATGTTAATGAGGCACTATTAGTGTAAGGTGTGTTTTAAATCAATCTCTTTTTGAGAAATAAAAAGAGCAGGTTAACAGTAAGAAAGCAGGAAGACAGATGCCACACCACATGAAGATCATCTAGGAGCCAAGGAACAAGGATCTTCCCCAGAGCCAACAAAGAGAGAAAGCCTTCCCGTAGAGCCGGCACCCTGAATTCAGACTTCTAGCCTTCTAAACTGTGGGAAAATAAATTTCTGTTTGTTAAAGCCACCCACTTGTTGTATTTCTGTTATAGCAGCACTAGATAACTAAGACAACTCTCATCTTTGTAATTTATTTGCTACAAAGACCTGATCAAAACTGAACTTATTCAGTAGCAAAGCCTAGCCAGAACTCATTTCAGCCTGTTTGTTGTCTGTTTTATCCCACTTCATGTGAATATGTATATACTTAGCTACAGAAGTATTAATGTGTTTGGTGATGGGGTATTTCCTCAGGCCCTGCAGGGTGACCTACTAAATATAAGCAAGGCACTTAATCCTGAAACACGTCTGGCCTCAGGGTTTGGTAAGAAATGGCGGGCCAGGACTAAGCTTAGTAAACACATGCCGTGCTGTTCTGAGCACTATAGAGGAAAACGTGCCATTGCCTATGTTCACATTACCTGAACCCATCATTTACTGAACTCATTATCTTCTTCTCAAGCTGGACTCTCCGAAAGACTCCCCCCCGCCTTTTTTTTTTCAATAGGATAATCACTACTCCAGTCACACAGGCCAATCTTTCTAGTAAAAAAAAAAAAAAATTTTTTCTAGTAACCATTAATTCCTCTTTACTTTCACCAACTCATGTCCCATCTGTTTTTGAAAAGTCATAGGGTCTCATGTGTCCCCCTCCTGCTCTACTACCCATTGTCCCTCCCCTATCGCAGACTGGTGGCTCAGTAGTTAAGGGCTTAACTGCTCACCAAAAAGCTGGCAGTTTGAATCCACCAGTCGCTCCTTGGAAACTCTATAGGGCAATTCTACTCTATCCTATAGAGTTGCTATGAGTCGGAGTCAACAGCAACAGGTTTGGTTTTTGGTTTATTACAGACTGGCCTAACAATCAAACCCTCATAAATACAACCCCACTTCCTTTCCACTCCCATAATGGCCTCTTCTTCAATATACCCTATGTTCTGTTTGAAGGTCTTGTCATCATCTCACACCTAGCTCGAATACCTGCCTTGACTCAACTACCACAATAGAAGACATAAAGTCCAGGTTATGAGACTGGCATTTAAAGACCTAAGAATTGGGATCCAACCTACCATCCCACTGCATCTCCTCCTCTTCCCTAACACAAACCTAATATGCTACTCACCTCAACAAGATTCAAAGTTAAACCTAAAGAAATTATTCTGAGTGTACCAATTCTAATTTTACCTGTGCTCCTAAACTATTTTCCACATTTAGGAAAACAGGGGCAGTGACCAGTCTATACTCGTAATAGTTTAGTGCAAATATGTAGGAAAACCAACTTGTTCAAGTTATCCCAATCTTACAGTGAAGAGAGAGGGAGATCATTTAAAATATATTTAATCATTTGTGTCTCTGATAATATGTAATTTCCAGTTGCATGAGTCACCATTTTTATGTGGGACAATTGCCACTACAAACTATAGATCACGAGAGGGTTTCATGCTGCTAACTAAATAGCCAGCCAAGTATAATATTTATGTTTCACAAAACATAAAATTAATAACCAATAACTTGGATTAAAACATGTGCTCACAGAACCATTCACTCTTCCTCACAAGTGTTCCAAGTTGGCAATGCTCTCCTTTAGAAGTCTACTAAGAAGAGACTTTCCATGCAAGAGTAAAGAAAGACTTACAAGTTATTGAAATGAAAGGAGTAATGAATGGGGTAGTGGCATTCTATTTAATATTTATATTTGGCATTTTATAAGCAAATTTCAAAAGAAAAGATGAAACCGTTTAGTTGATCTTACGAAATGATTCTGATCATTCTATAAAGCATTTTGGTATTTCTATAACAAAATTTCTGTGCTTCTAATGAAGAATACCCCTCTCAGCACAGAAACACCATCACCACCACCTACTACCAGCTTATATCTACAAATTGCTAAAAGATTAAATATGGCCTTAAAAAAATTATGTATAAATGCTAGTTATTTGGGAACAAAGGTAGAGACAATTATCACACACCAAGCCAATAAGAACATGTGTGGCTGCGCTTCCTTTCTATAATGTGGCATGGCTGTCAATTACATAGCAACGTGCTATACTCTCTTTGGTGCAGGTAGACACTAATGGGAGGGAAGATGAATTAAATCAGGGGGGAGTTAGAGAGAGTTCCACACAGGTGATAATGCTTGGACTTGGATGTGAAGGACAAAGTTGACAAAGAAGGAATTAGCACTCTGGGCATGGGAGAACATGCAAAGGCAGAGGCATGAGAGAACGTCACGTGGTTGAGAATTAGCAAATAATTCTCTACATTGTGTGTGTCAAGAGAACAGGTTTGAAGTCAGGCAGGAGCAGATCATAAAGAGCTTTCCCTACAAATTAAAAGCATTTCAATTTTATTCTGCTGATGATAGGAGCCATTTAGAAAAATTACCCCAAGAGCAAAATCCAGAATGAATCGAAGAAGGAAAAAAACTATTAGGAAGAAGTAATTAGGAGTTCTATAACCAAGAAGACTCAATGTCCATGAAGGTGGATGAAAGGAGATAAAAAAAAGAAGACAAGTTTGGAGTTAATCAGGAAACTGAATCAGGAGTCTGGTTATCTTACTCAGCACTATCTGCAGAAGCTTATCATTCCTCCTGTAATACCCCCATATAATCTCATATGTTTTTAGTAATAAAAAAGAGGAAAATTTCAAGGCAGAAATAACAAATACAGGCTCTTTCTTATTGTACATTAAAAAAAAAAACTAGGACACAGTTGTATTATTTTAAAATAATTTGTACTCAGTAAACAACTTGAAATCTAGAGTGATTTTTCGGTGCTGAGTTACCTATACCAACAGGGGAATCAAAATGGAAGCAATGATTAAAATGTGATTTTAACCTAATAGATGAGTTTACAATAGGATAACTTAACAAAATGTGGCAATCACAAAACCAAATAACCTGCCCTTATTATTAATGCCCGTACCATTATATTAAAGATACCTCAAATATATCTTTAACACAGCAGATAACTTTTCTCCAAAATAGGTGGTTTGATCTAAGTTTCCCTTAACTTTCTACACCAAGTAAATTTCCTGAATGGGTTACAAACACATCCAGCCATTGTTTGTAATGGATACCTATTGTCTGCCTACCCAACACCCTCCACCCATTTTTAGAAACTGACTCACTCACCCTCACCCTTAAACTCCTCTATCCATGCAATTACTATACTAGACACCATGCTTGTTTAGTGGATGTTTACTGGTGACTCAACTAACCACCAATTCCTAGATATCCTCTGTGCCAAACATCTCTCCACTCCGTTTTACTCCCACTCTCTAAAGTTCACACCCTAGTTATGATCACCACTAAAAAATAGCTGCACATCAGTTACTGCATGGCATCTGACTACACCCACCAACCTTTTTTCTTATTTCCATTTCACCTGTTCAGTTTCATTCAAATGAAACTTCTTCACCCTCCTTTCCATGTAGCCAGAATCCCCGGTTAAATAACTTTTTTATTAGAACCCTCAATTTGTTTTTCACTCTTTTTGTTTTCTTCCAGTGCAGCAAGTCTGAGCAGTCCCCACTCGGATGAATCACTCTCAAGTTCTGTTCCAGGTGACTGAGTTCTCAGAGAGAAAACTGCTCAAAAACAACATCAATCAAATTCATTATGGCTGCCTTCAAAGGACCTCAGTGATAAACAGTAACTCTTTCATTTGTCCCTAGTCAGTTCCCTTCCACATGCCCTAGGTTTGCTTTTCCAAACCTTGAACACTTTCTTAAACCCCTTGCCCCATCCAACCCCTCCATTTTTATCTTTAGCTCCTCATTCATCACAGTGAAATAGAGGGGATCAGGTAGGAGGAGCACCTTCAACTTCCTGCCCTTCTACGCCAAACACTAATTAGAGCATTAATCTTTACCTCACTCATGGCTGTTTCTGAGGAACCAGGTCTCTCCTGGTCTCTCGAAGGCCAACATTTCTACTTGTGCCTTAAGTCCAAGATTACAGAAAGCTTCAAAGATGCTGCTTGTCTTCTATATCTTTATCTGCACTTCAATCTAGGTCTTTCCCCTACTATTACAAGCAAGTCAATTAACCTCACCTTCCCCCCCACAAAAAAAAAAAAATTAGCCATCACCACCTAACAAGAAAATCTTCCCTTGGCACTTTCTTCCATTTTTAACCTACTATCCCATTTCTTCTTCTATTTCCCACCAAGCTTCCTAAACTATGTACATGTTCTCCTGTATGTGTATATTATGTATACACATATACATATACAATAAAAATAGGTGTATTTTATATATTTATGCATCAGAAACAGAAGGCAAAGTTTGAGGGATAATAGAGATTGAGAACATATTTAACAATATATATTAATAAAACCAAAACCAAACCCATTGCCATCAAGTCTATTCCAACTCATAGCAACCCTATAGGATGCAGGGTAGAACTGCCCCATAGGGTTTCCACTGAGCAGCTGGTGGATTTGAACTGCCAATCTTTGATTAGCAGCCGTAACAGTAAACCCGTGAGCCACCAGGGCTCCATTTGTAATACCATGTAATACTATATGCACAATATAATACTCAAAATATTTGTTTATTCCTTAAATCATTTCCGTCTGTTTCTAGCCCAACCTCTGAATTAAAAATACTCTCACTAATTCACCTGTGATCTTGTAATTGCTAAATCCAAAGCTCTATTGTTTGCTTCCTAACTGACTCAGCTGTAGCATACTTACTTTTTCCCCATAACACTTACCACCTATTCATGTATTATATATTTATGTGTTTAGTGTCTTTCTCTTCCTGTAGGATATACACTTTTAGGAGATCAGAGACCTTGTCTGTTTGAGTCACTGTCTAGAATAGTGCTGGGCATGTAATAAGGGATCAATGAATACTGACTGAATGAATGACACTCACCTCCTGGACAAAATCCATCAGACCAGAGTTGGGAACCACAGGCAAACTAGGTCAACTTCAGTTCCTTTCCTGGGAGTTTAAACCTGGGACCAAGCAAGTCAAGCCAGTCTCTCTGGGTAGATGTAAACTGATCTTCAGTTTGAAAGGAAAATGAAGCAGATACACACAGAGGAGACAAGACCAAGAGCTTCCTGATGGAATCCAAGCCTGTTTCAAGTTATCTAATGCCCAGAATTAATCCTATCCTTGGACTCTGTGAAATACCCCAATTTCCTTATACAGTAAAACCTGCAAAAACTGGAACCTGAGTAAAGTAGAAATCTGTCAGAGAAGGAAACTCAAATATTTTCTGCCAATAGAGAGTGGCAGAAAAGCAGTAAGACTGCACCCTGTAAAAGGCAGAAAATTTGTACGACCCAGAAAAACATGCCAGTCCCGCCAAGTTCTGGCTCTCACAGTTTTGAAGCAGGCGGTCATGAAAAGGTTATTAACCATCCCATAATAGTTGTTTTTCAGAAAGTCTACTCTTGCCACAGCACTTCACCATGATTGGTTGAATCCCCAAGTTTCTACTCTTCTCCTGGCAAGAGGCTATGGCGCAGGCGTACTGACTCCAAATTCTTCTGCTATGTGACCTTCCTGGGGTGACAGTACCAATCAATCACCATTTTACAACCATACACAAAGACCTAGTCACCAAGAATTAGGCATACATGGACTGCACGTACATCTTCCTATCACCAGGCTGAAGATCCTCCCTTCACTGCTCATGCATATGTATTTCACCTCCTATAAAAGGACCAAATCTTCCCTGGTTCGGAGAGCTGGCAGCTTTAGGTCACAAGACCCTGCCTGTCTCCCAGTTTGCAAACTGTAAATACACCTTTCTGTTCTTCCAACCCTGCGTCTGGCTGACTTCAGTTCTGTGGTCTGCTTGACAAGAACCTATTTAGTAGATGGCTTCAGTTTCACTGTAGTAAGTTACCTTTTTAACTAAAGCTAATTGGTCTTGATTTCTCTTGGTTACTACCAAGAGATTTTTACTAATATGCTGTTCTGTGATTGAATAGGCTCAAAATAAACATTCTAAAGCAAATGTTAAAAAAAAAAAAAAAGTAAAAATTGAGGGTAAAAACTTAGGGTTCCACGTTTAATCCCCTGAATGAACAACATGTGTAAGTATATGGGCAATGGTTAGCATTCTTTAATGAAAAATTAATATGATATGGTGGCACCCTCTTTATGATTTACTATGTCTTTATTATACCACACTTAGGTACTATTTATGGGAGAAGAGCTGTTTTATTGTCTACTCTAAATAAGGTTACATGCACAAATTCATTTTAGCACTAAAGCCATTTTTTCCATTAAGTTTGGTACTAATTTTATCTCTACTAATTTTCCTTAAGCAGGAGGAAAAGCACATCATTTAATAGAGAATAGCTGAAGAACCTAGTTACAACAGTGCATAACAAATCAAGACTGGAGGACAAACTAAGATGCAACCAATATTAGCATTTAGAAAATGCTTTATCTTGGAGAATAGAAATTAAATAATCAGCAATGTTACATTTCATGGGTGATGGTACTTACCAAACAAACGTTGATGGAACAGAAATTTGCCAGCTATTAGTCCTATGAGAATGGCAAGTAGCCATAGAAGCACCTTCAAAAGCCTCCAGCCAACTCCTCTAGGGTATTTATTTGTTACAAATGAAAAACAGTTTCCAACAACAAGAACATTGGCCTCTGTTTGGCTATGAGAAACTGGGTCCTCCGCAAATATTAAGAAGTTAAAGAAGATCACCAAATAAGCCACAATCAGGCGAGACCAGGGATGCTGGAAATAATAACGAAAGTCTTTACCCATTCTTCAAAACTTCAATTCTGTAGTTTACCTGTATAAGAAAAGATACATATGGTTAGAGCAAGAATACAAGTCAGCTCTCTCTTCCTATGTTCAAATTTATAACACCTCAATAAAAAGGTATTTGAAAAGATGATACCTGTTCCTACTTATCATGGTGACCCCATGTGTTACAGGGCAGACCTGAGCTCCCTAGGATTTTCTTGGCTATAATCTTTACAGAAACAGATCTTCCACAGCACTGCTGGGTGGGTTCAAACCACGAACTTTTTGGTTGGTAGTCTGGCACAATCAGCGTGCACCACCCAGGGTCGCCATAAGTCAGAGTTGATGGAAATGGGTTTGGTTTTGGATTTTGCTTTCTATTCATGGCACAAACACAATTCTGAAATTGAGGGAAGTTGAATTGTCCCTTCCGCTTCATCTAAGTCTGATCATTTGAGGATCTAAGAAAGGAAAATAAAAGTGTAGAGAAAGAGGAAGGAACACAAGAGGGCAGAACCCTGTCCAAAATCAGGACTGTGACTGAGATGACATGTAGAAGTCCTCGCAGGAGGAAATGCAGTGCATAGAATCAATGCAATGCATTTCTTCTTTTATACTGTTATTTTTATCTTATCATCAAAATACACTTATTTAAAAATTAAAACTATATAAGAGTAAGCTGAGTACTTATTACCAAAAAAATAATTAAACATCCTCCTCTACTCAAATCCCCCACCTCACAGTCAAGATAGCATAAAAATTTGGTGGCTGTACTTTCAGATCTTTTTCTGTACATTTACAAGTGTGTGTATGTATATGAGCTTTTGCAGAAATGTTCACATGTAGTTATCAAAATAATTTCAACACAGAATACATTTTTTGAAATAGCTTGCAGCCAGAAGGAATCTCTGCTTGCAGGGAGTGAGGAAGACAGGGGAAGGAGCAGGGAAGATTGCAGAGGAGGACATGGCCAACTCCACTGCTGAAGGATGAGTAGAATTTTTGCCCAGGTGAAGAAGGCTAGGATGCTCAATTCAGGCAGTGGGAAAGGCATATGCACAGAGGCATGGTAGAAAACCACACAATAAGCAGCACACCTACAGCAGTGGGTCCTCACCTGGATTTGCACTGGAAGAACTGAAGCTTTCTTTAAATGCACATGTCCAGGGCCCCATCTCCAAAGTCTTCCTCAGTAGGTCTGGAGTGGTGCTCGAGCATATGCATGTTTTTTGTTCTTTTTACAAAACACCATAAGTGATATCAAGGTGCAGCCAAAGAAAAGAACCAATGGCTTAAAAACAATATTTCTGGACCCTTGAACACTGCATCTAGGCCGTCTGACTGCAGCTTCACAATAACAAATAGCTATCCCTGGTTGAAGGTTCTCAGGGGAAGTGATTCTTCCATGTGGAAGAAACTCATCTGGTGTAAGGCCTGGCCTCTCTCTGCCACTTTTCTTTCACCACTCCAGGCAGGGCATGTGGGCTGACTTATCTGTTGGGACATTTTGGGAAGAATAAACTGGGCGTAATCGACTCAGCTCCTTCCTCTTTCGTCTTTGGGAACCAGCCTGCCCATAAAAACACAGGCTATATCCTTCACATGGGGAGGCCTGCCCAGATCCACCAGGGTTTGTGGCTGGGTAATTAAGTCTAATTTTCTGATTTGGTTCTGATGAGTCCATTTACCTCTCAAACTAAGCCTCATCTCCCCCACCCCACACCCCAATAATAAAGCTGGTCAAATCTGAGATTTAAGGCTGAGGGCTAGGGACCATGGTCTGGGGGGACATCTAGCTCAACTGGCATAACATAGTTTATAAAGAAAATGTTCTACATCCTGCTTTGGTGAGTAGCATCTGGGGTCTTAAAAGCTTGCGAATGGCCATCTCAGATACTCCACTGGTCCCACACCATCTGGAGCAAGGGAGAATGGAGAAAACCAAAAACACAAGGGAAAGATTAGTCCAAAGGACTAATGGACCACAACTACCACAGCCTCCGCCAGACTGTCCAGAACAACTAGATGGTGCCCAGCTTGCCACACCAACTGCTCTGACAGGGATCACAAGAGAGGGTTCCAGACAAAGCTGGAGAAGAATGTGGGACAAAATTCTAACTCACAAAAAGAGACCAGACTTACTGGTGTGACAGAGACTGGAGAAACCCCAAGAGTATGGCCCCCAGACACATTTTTAACTCAGCTCTGAAGTCACTCCTGAGGTCCACCCGTCATCCAAAGCTTAGACAGGCTCATAAAACAAAATGAGACTAAATGGGCACACCAGCGCAGGGGCAAGAACAAGAAGGCAGGAGGGAACAGGAAAGCTGGGAATGGGGAACCCAAGGTCAAGAAGGGGAGAGTGTTGACGTGTCGTGGGGTCACAAAACAATATGTGTATTAATTGTTTATTTGATTTATTTAATGAAAAAGTAATCTCTGTAAAGCTTCACCTAAATTAAAGAAAAAAATATTTTCCAGAGTCATTATACCAAAAAGAATTAGTCGATATTCAGCCATTTCAAGAAGTGGCATATGATCAGGAACCGATGGTACTGAAGGAAGAAGTCCAAGCTGCTCTGAAGGCATTGGCAAAAAACAAGGCTCCAGGAATTGATGGAATATCAGTTGAGATGTTTCAACAAACAGATGCAGTGCTGGAGGTGCTCACTCGTCTATGCCAAGAAATATGGAAGACAGCTTCCTGGCCAACTGACTGGAAGAGATCCATATTTATGCCCATTCCCAAGAAAGGTGATCCAACCAAATGTGGAAATTATAGAACAATATCATTAATATCACACGCAAGCAAAATTTTGCTGAAGATCATTCAAAAACGGCTGCAGCATATCGACAGGGAACTGCCAGAAACTCAGGCTGGTTTCAGAAGAGGACGTGGAACCAGGGATATCATTGCTGATGTCAGACGGATCCTGGCTGAAAGCAGAGAATACCAGAAGGATGTTTACCTGTGTTTTATTGACTATGCAAAGGCATTCGACTGTGTGGATCATAACAAACTATGGATAACACTGCTAAGAATGGGAATTCCAGAACACTTAATTGTGCTCATGAGGAACTTTTACATAGATCAAGAGGCAGTTGTTCGGACAGAACAAGGGGATACTGATTGGTTTAAAGTCAGGAAAGGTGTGCGTCAGGGTTGTATTCTTTTACCATACCTATTTAATCTGTATGCTGAACAAATAATCTGAGAAGCTGGACTATACAAAGAAGAACAGAGCATCAGGATTGGTGGAAGACTCATTAACAACCTGCAATATGCAGATGACACAACCTTGCTTGCTGAAAGTGAAGAGGACTTGAAGCACTTACTAATGGAGATCCAGAGTCTTCAGTATGGATTACACCTCAACTTAAAGAAAACAAAAATCATCATAACTGGACCAATCAGCATCATGATAAATGGAGAAAAGACTGAAGTTGTTAAGGATTTCATCTTACTTGGATCTACAATCAACAGCCATGGAAGCAGCAATCCAGAAATCAAAAGACTCTTTGCATCAGGCAAATCTGCTACAAAGGACCTCTTCAAAGTGTTGAAGAGCAAAGACGTCACCGTGAAGACTAAGGTGCACCTGACCCAAGCCATGGTATTTTCAATCACATAATATGCATGTGAAAGCTGGACAATGAATAAAGAAGACGGAAGAAGGGTTGACGCCTTTGAATTGTGTTGGTGAAGAATATTGAATATACCACGGACTGCCGAAAGAACAAACAAATCTGTCTTGGAAGAAGTGTGGCCCAAGTGCTCCTTAGAGGCAAGGATGGCGAGACTGCGTCCTACATGCTTTGGACATGTTGTCAGGAGGGATTAGTCCCTGGAGAAGGACATCATGCCTGGCAGAGTACAGGGTCAGCGGAAAAGAGGAAAGATTGACACAGTGGCTGCAACGATGGGCTCAATCATAACAACAATTGTAAGGATGGCGCAGGACCAGGCAGTATTTCGTTCTGTTGTGCATAGGGTCGCTATGAGTCGGAACCAACTCAACGGCACCTAACAACAATAACAACATTTCAGTGAAGTTTTGCATATGGCATTCAGAAACCAAAGGATGCATTAAAAAAAAAAGGTCTGGGATTTAAAAAAAATAATAAAAGCTACAGTTTGACCACAACCTGCCAATTTTTTTCCTTCTCTTTCAACTTATTTAGAGTTCAAAGAAGGAAGAAGGGTGTCTATTGACTGGACCCTTATAAAACCTGTAACACCTTACAGGCCAGGCGTTCTGGACATCTGCATACATTATGATTTCATTATTGTCATAACAACCTCTGAAATATTGTTATTGTTATTATCATTCCCATCACTTCATTTTACAGGAGAGTAAACTGAGGCTCACAGAGATTACACAACTTGCCCCAAATCACCCAATGAGAAAGCTCTGATATTAGCCCCTGAAGACTGATCCCAGGGCCTAATCACCATGCCCTGCAGGCAGCCAGAGCAGCTCCAGGCATTTTCCCTGCCTTTGAGGGCAGGCCCAGGGCCTAGCCCCAGGGACATCATCCCTTGCAAGTCTGGAAATCCACTGCCCTGGAAGACAATTATATTAACTCTGTAATGTATACTTTTAAGGCCCAGGAATAAAATATGTAAATGCAAACAGCCTTCAAGAATCATAAGCACTTCAGAAAAAAAGTGTCCGTTGAAAATATTCTCATTTTACACATGGTTGGTAATATAGAAATCAAGCCACAAGCCTGAGGTAACTCTAAGTCAGTGGAAAAGCTGGGAATAGGCTCAAATGCTCCCAAGTCCCAGTCCAATATTCTGAGCTAGTGAGTGCCAATTGAACCCATAATCTAATGAAGACTTGTCTTAACCATTTTACAAAAGCAATGTAAACATCCTAAGGAACTGGCAGTAAAATTCAGCAAAACAAATAGTCATCGTGCCTCGGGTTCAGAAGCCTTCTAAGCAACTTCGAATTCCTTGTGATCTTCATTAACACTCTGAAATAACTCTTCCCAGGGGCTGCCGCTCAGATTGCTTGGGAATGGTAACTACAGCAGATGTTTTTTTTTTTTTTTCAATATAAGGCTCATCACCCACTGCAAGCAGAGACCTACTACACATGCGGTGCTCACAACAAAGAGAGCGCAGAGCAAGCAGGAAGAATAAAAACAAACATGATGCATTTTCATGATATCCTATGTGCAAGGATGCCAGAATGGGTCAGCTGTCAACTCAATTTCATGCAACACCTTTGGAAATTCAAAAGACCACTATCACAAGAGAAATACACAGAAATCATCTGAAAAACCAATAAGGCTTAAAGCAGGAATAGTTCCTACATGTCCATGGGAACTGGACAGAGGTATTATTTAAGAAACTGATGTAACAGGTTATTCAATTGCTTCTCTTACCAGTAAGGAATTCTGGGGTAACTGCCGCCTACACCAGCTCCTGCATCTCCCTTCACTCTCCATGCCAGTCAAGGCAGCAGGATCCAAAATGTTGAATACATATGACTTTTATAATTTTTAAAATAAATGCTTTGTGGAGGACTGATATATACTTATTTTTATTATTTTATTTGCTTTTTTAAAACTTCAGAATCTTGCTTTGAGGGCTATGTAATGCCCAAATGCCTGAACTGAATTAGATCAAGACAATTTGGAGTTAGCTATTTTTTTATCCCTCTCCAGTATTTATATTGTTTCAGAAAAGAGAACTAAAGTCTCTAGCAACAATCCTGTACTAGTGCACGGCTTTATTAAATTTCCACAGTAACGCTATGAATGACACTATCACTCCCATGTTAAAAAAAAAAAAAAAAACTATTGCCATTTACAGGGAAGAAAATGGAGGATCAGAGTAGTTGCAGTTGTTGCCTGTTTATTTCACATACTCAGTAAATGAAAGAGCCAGAATTTGAATCCAAATCCATTCTGAGCTTTTGATCGCTATAATAAAGACCACAAAGCTGGAAGTGCTTCTGACAATATTATATTTCCATCATATTTACAGCTTATTCTTCATCTCAACTAACAATTTCAGTGACGTAAATGCTAGCAGACGATACAGCAATAGGACCCAATTATTGATTATTTGGTCTTTTTATTTTAGGCTAAATATGGCTGATATATATTCCTGACTCATAATCCAGGTGCTGAAGTGGTGTCTTCCAGGGGCCCCAAATTTCAAACACCTACGGAACAACTTGGGTAACAATTCTGCTTATCCCCACTTCATGGCTCATACATGAGACTGTCAAAAGTATCCCTGGTCTTCTTGGCCCTGTTTTCTAGTTCCTCTAGTTCTTGATAGTATCCAGAATAACAAAACTGTTTTCTCCTTTGTAGTTTCCACAGAGCATACTTATGACTAATATGATGATTTGGTAACTCTAATGTCAATAACCCAGGATCGAGATGGTTCAAATGGACTATGCTACACACTGCACATAGTCTACAAATCACTTAATTTTTTAAATCAGTTCTCCAACCACAGATGAGAATGTTTTTATCTTAGCTTTTAGCACAGCAGAGTGAAATCAGCTGTTTATATGTTTATCTCCTCATTAAGTCATAAGCTCCTCAGAAGTAGGGCTATTTACTTCCAGACACAGTACAGTGCTAGGCACACAGTGGGCATCAATAAACACTTATTGGATGAGTTGAATGGTATACTCAGGGAAGTCCCTCTTTGTTTAAGTGAGATGAAGAGGCAGAGCAACCTGCTATTCAGCTTCCAGAAACAGAGGAGAGGAGCAGCAAATCCAAAGCCTGCAATGACGACTGGGCCAAACAGCAGTACTGATGCACCACCACCCAACACCATCTCATTTTTAGCACCAGGTTCTGTATTATTATTATTATTAATGGCTAACACTTATTGAGAACTTCTATATACCAGACACTGCTAATGAGCTTTACAAACATTAGCTTGTTTAAATTTCATAGCAGTCCAAGGAAGAGAATACTCTTATTTTCTCCGTTTTATAAATGTTGAAGCTGAGACTTAGAGAAGCTTAGAAACTTGTACAAGATAACAAAACTCATCAATGGCAGAGCCAGGACACAAAGCCTGACCTCAACACTCTATGCTATGCTCTCGCACACAAGGTCATAAATTCTGAAATCTCGTCCTTTACATGTTGGTGAGAAAGTTCCTGATAACAAAGCCAGTCTGATATAAAAGAGTCGCAGTACATCTATGATATATGAGTCTACTATTACTATTCATATTGACCTTGGTAGCATGATCAGAAAGTACTGTGATCATGTGACCACAGGATTGCTAGAATTTTTTTCTTCCTTGAGCATCAACATAAGTAGTTGAATTGAACTGATTGTCCTTCTGCATTGTATTGCTGATGTTTATTCTGTGTTCTCCTAACTATGCTTATATAGAACATTGCATCTCTCAGAACTAGACTAAGCCACACAGTTGAATAATTTCATCTCTTAAACAGTGACATCATTAGATAGATGCCACTATTCGCATGTTGGAAACCTTTATTTCATATAATAATAGTAATGAAGATGCTGGTAATCCCAGGCTGTAATTTTATATCCTAACTTATCATCCATAGGCCTTTGGTCATGGTTTCCACCTGTAGAGGGGCTAGTATTTATACTCTATATTTTATGCATTTTACTACAAGCCAGTGTTTCACATTGTACTAAAGGCTAATAATGGAGAGGAATGCAAAGGAGAAATGACTGAATGAAAAGAACATTCAAATTGCGAAAAATTTTGAGCAAAGACACAAAGGATACCGTCTGCAATACGTTTGGAGACGCAGCAGTAGTTCTGTGTGGTTAACATGCAGGGTGCTTGGGAGTGTCTGCAACAGTCAAAGATAATTTGGGGCCAGATCAAGGAGGGGTATACAAAAGTGTCAGTCTGTATTTTACTGAGTATAGAATAGGGAATCATCAAAGAAATAATAATCTTCAGAGCAGAAGAATAATATGATTGATTGGGGCGGGGTTTTGGAAAGGTTTCTCTGCCTGCTTAGAAAAGGATGAATTTGTATGAGGCATGATGGAAGTGGGGAGAACAGCTTAGAGGCAACCCCAGTAGTTTAAGTAAAAAATCAGGTCCTAAAATAGGGCAACATTGATGCTCTAATAATTTGTTTGATTAAATTGGAATGCCCTACCTTCATTACTTATTAGCATCTTTACAAAAAAATGAAAGCACTCAAGGATTTCAAGAGTATGAATTTCATATTTCTCAGCAGGAATCCTGGCCCAAACTATAGTTTTTACATAATGACAATTACAAACAAGATGGAGTATACTACTCTCATTAACAAAAATTTATGGATGTACATGAGAAAAGTTCTTGATGAACTAATATGCTATACAAAAGACATCACCACTAGCCAGGAACACAGGACCCAAAGCACAAAAGTGCCAGTCTGTATTTTACTCTACTAATGTAGATTTTTTTTAATGTAGATTTTAGCATGTAGTTATACCTAACTAGGTAACAAACAGATCATTTTCTTTGTGAAGTACCATTCTAGGATAAAAAAAGGAATTTTTCCAGATTTTTTACAATCCTTGGCTATTTATGTCTGATATTCCAACTGTGACCCTTCTTAGCTCTCATTAAAGGACTTATTAAAATGACTACACCTGATACTTGGCCAAGATGTATTTTGTGAACTTTATTTCAACACCTTGAATCCAATTTCTTGAAAAATAATTTTTAAAAAGACCTCTTACACTTTGTTTTTTGTGGTATGTACTTTGTGAAGCATACTACTGTGTTTTGGATAGTTCTTAGCTGTATTAGTACCAAAATTAAAGACTATTTTATTCAATCACCCACTGGTACTATTATACTACTATATGTAAAGTTCTTCACAGTTAAAAGAACACTTTTCAAAATCATTTCAATTAATCCCAAGGATATAATCATTTTTAAATTTGCATGTCAAAAAGGCAGAATTTTAAATTATTTCCCTAAAAGATAAATAATGATAAACCCAAAACCAAACCCATTGTCATCAAGTCTATTCCCACTCATAGCAACCCTATAGGACAGATTAGAACTGCCTTGTAGGGTTTCCAAGGAGCAGCTGGTGGATTGGAACTGCTGACCACTTGGTTAGCAGCCAAGCTCTTAAGCACTAAGCCACCAGGGCTCCAAATAATGATAATAGCCTATATTTATATATTTTACCTCTTAGTGTTTTTAATGAATAAAAATTACACCCTTAGAATGACACTATAGAAATGATCAAGGAAATCAGGAATATTTGTTTTCAGAAGGCAGCATAATGTAGTAGAAGGAATATGGTCTCCCATAGTTCTACTTGTCTCTACCACTTGCTAGCTCTGTGTACTTGGGCAAATCCCTATTCTCTCTGGGACTCCAGTAAAATACTAATAAAAGTACTTTCTTTATAGAGTTATTGTGAATATTAAAGGAAATTACATCTGAAAAGTACCTGGTCATTTCCAGGTGATTCCAACCCTGAAGGTCAATGTAAAATTACTTTTGGTCATCTCCCTTTAAAATGAGCATGAAAATAATATCAACTTTATGTGTGGGGCTCTTGAAAGGAATTTTTAATGTACTATCTCAATTAATCCTTATTCCAACACTTTAGATTTCACCAGCGAAGAAGTGGAAGTTCAGAGAGGCTATAACGTGCCCAAGGTCATACAACTAAAAACTGGCAGGAACAAGAACTATTTCTATATGACCCCAAAGTCAGTACTCTTAATTACTACTATGTTCCCTACACTGAGTAATGTAGAATTCAGAATCAAGTTCCAATGGGAAGGAAGGAAATATAAGTACATGGTAGTGACTTGCACCTCTAGGTACTCAATAAATATTCGCTGATGGATGAAAACATGAATAGATGGATCCATGATGGATAGATAAAAAACCAGCCTTGGGTAAGAAACAAAACACTGAGGATTCCATTCCAGACAGCGTAGAATCTAGATAATGGGACACCAAGTCTGTAAAAAGAGAAATGGCAGAAAGGCAGGGAAAACAAATACAGATTTGTCTGGACCAGCCCTGAAGGGTAGGTCTTAGTATATTACACTAAATTGTCAGATGAAAAAACAAGCATGAGGAGATGATGCATGGCATTCTACATAATGCAAGTACTTATGACAAGTTTAAAAACAACAAACAGCAGTAATAACAAAGCAGAGTTGGAACTTCTTACTTTCAGTCCAATACAAGAGACCACATGGCCTTTTAAATAAAAAGCAACCTTTTAGGTCAATCAATGAAACCACCATAAGTGACTTTGAATGGATAACAGGATGATATTTGTGTACCCTAGCTAATTAGAGGATCACATCCCTACATCACTTCCTAGACTTTCTCTTCACATTGTTTCAATCTTTAAGTGATTTTCTTCTATCCTTCTTATCCTGCAATCCTTAAAAAAAAAAAAAGAACAATGCAAATTTTCAAAACAGAAAATGTAAAAGCAAAGTAGGTCTGGGGGGTCCTCTGAACAAAGACATTAGCCAAGTTTTCACTGAAATGACAAAATATTTATGAGTCCTTTCATGTTATAAAGTTAAAAAGCAATCACCAATGAATTCTTTAAAAATGTTTAATGCATCAACTGGTCCCTACCCACCTGGAGCAAAGGAGAATGAAGAACACCAAAGACACAAAGAAAATATGAGCCCAAGAGATAGAAAGGGTCACGTAAACCAGAGACTCCACCAGCCTGAGACAAGAAGAACTAGATGGTACCTGGCTACCGCCAATGACTGCCCTGACAGGCAACATAAGAGAGAGTCCCTGACAGAGAAGGAGAAAAGTGGGGTGAAGAACTCAAATTCTAGTAAAAAGACCAGACTTAATGGTCTGAGACTGGAGGAACCCCAGAAGACATGGTCTCTAAACCCTGGTAGTCCAAAACCAAAACCACTCCCAAAGCCAACTCTTCAGACAAAGATTAGACTGGATTATAAAACATAAAATGATACTCGCAAAGAGTGTGCTTCCTAGCTCAAGTAGATAGATACATGAGACTAAATGAACAACTCCTATCTGGAGGTGAGATGAGAAGGCAGAAAGGGACAGGAGCTGGTTGAATGGACACGGGAAAAACCAGGGTGGAAAGGAGGAGTGCGCTGTCACATTATAGGGAGAGCAATTAGGGTCACGTAAAAATGTGTATAGGAACTTTTGTATGAGAAACTAACTGGAACTGTAAACTTTCACTTAAAGCACAATAAAAATAAAAAAACATTTAAACATTCTTTTCAATAATAAAAAACGGATGTCCACGATCTTATCCTAAACACAATTTGCCAAAGAAATTAACTATTAAAGAGTAAAATAATATTCACTCACATCTAAAATTATTTTTAAGCCATTGGCAGTTCAAAGTAGCAAATTAAATAGAATTGACAAGTACACTTTCTGATCAAAAGGACCAGATTTTTTTTTGGAGGGGGGGTAACTGGGGAAGGGAGAGAATGAATACCTGAGTCAAAATGTCAAAATCCATAATTACTTTCCAACTATCAAGACTGGAAAAAAAAAAAAAGTTAGATCAATAGATCCATGGTAAAAAGTCAATTTTTTACAACAAAATTACTTTTTTTTAAAAGATTCTACTACTTTTTATATTTAAGAAATTGGAAGAAATTTTTTCAGAAGACAAAACAAAACCCTGAAAGCTTCTAAAAGTCCTACTTTGGATTTCAGACAATAGATTGTTTAATTGGGGGGGAGGGGTGAATAAATTTCCTTATGTTCAACATACTTTCACTCATTTTTTTTCTTTTTTTACTTTATAAGTCTTTTATCTACATATAATAATAAAATAACATGTGATGTTTATCCCAGATACACACACTGAGTGTATTGTTCCACGGTGGGTGGGATGAATAATGGCAGCCAAAGTGTTACCACATGGGTCAAACACACTTGTGGGCCTGTGGCATTTTCAAACACAGGAATCGAAGAACAGTTTTATTTAGTCATGATGAAGTCAGTAAACACCCAAGTCATTTTTTTTTTTTTAAATAAGATACACAGGGACTGCAACCTGTTAATTTAATTAACAAACAAAAGATAGGGCTTTTACTCACTTCCTACCCTAGGAATCACTGAAGCGAGGAAAGTTCAAGGTCTGTTCCGGTAATGTCCCTTATCGCGGGGAGCCGGGAGTTTGAGAATTCCCACCTAGAGGCATTCGCTTAGGAGCCTCCCCTGCCCTAACCCAGAAGGGCTGGTGCGGGTCTCCCTCCCGGACACCTCACCCTGTCTCTCCGAATGCCATTCTCAGAAACGGAGCGGAAAGGTCGCCGGGGGGGACTAGGGGGCCGGGATTTCGCGGTCGCCTCCTCACTCGCCGGCAACTACGAGGAAGCAACGCTGCTGCTGACAGCCCGACTGCGGGCAGGACGGCGCCGAGGGCTCGGCTGCGGCTGGACCGCGCGGCTGGGGAGGCGCGCCCAGCCCCGGGCCCGCGTACTCACCCGAGCGGGCCGCGCGGGGCTCCGGGCGTCTGCACACGGGAGGCTGGGTCGAGCAGAGCCCTCTGCCGCGCCGGCGGCCTCGCTGGGAAGCGCGGCGAGACGGGCCGGCGGCGTCGCGGCCGCCGCTGCTGTCACCGAGCTATAAATACCGGCTCGGCCCACACCCGCCGCCGCCTACGCCAGGCGCCCTCCTCGCTTCCAACCGCAAAGTCCCCCGGCCTGGAGCCGGGCAGCGGGAGAGCAAGGGTGACAGCACTGCGCAGGTGACTGCGATCGCCCCAGCTGTGCAGCAGCCTCCGCAGCTGGAAGCATGGCCTCCTGCCGCCCCCGCCCTCCCGCTCCCTCCCGACTCCAGCCCGCGGGCCGAGCGCGCAGCCACCGAGCCTGCCCCGCCGGGCCGCCTCTGCAGACCTGGCTGCTACAAGCAGGCGATGATTTAGGAGCTGGACGTAGCGGGGAGCGGGGATTGCGACCCGGCTTCAGCCTAGTGTCAATAGCAGATCCTTCTTCCTGGGGGAATCGCCAGATTTCTCAGAAAACCCACCACCCTTCAGGGAACCAATGAGGTTCCCAGGTGGAATATCCTAAAAGAGCCGCAAACTTTCTAAAGCGGGCTGAGATCACAGAGCATCCTTTCTGCTTTTATCTATTAGGGGGTGGGAGGAAGAGAGAGCACACGAGGAGTATGAGAAGTCTTATACTTTCTAGTCTGTCTGGTCTGACACAGACACACATAAGTAAATATAATCACATATATACACACATATATACTTACAAACATATTCATATGCACACACAAAAAATAAACACAGATGCACAACCACACACATAAGCACACCCATACACTCATACATAACACACATTTGTACACACATTAATGCGCATGTATACATAAGCACACTGCGTGATTTTTAACTTTTTTGCAGTCTAAGGCCCTCAGGAGCCTATCATTCTGTAGCGCTTAAATGATTCTCTACAAGAGGCAGGAAGACCCTTTGACCTATTCCTTTCTCCCTGATATAACCTCTTTTTCATGAAAAATATGTGTGGCCTTTGTTTTCTTCCACATCCAACAGCTAGTGCTACTGTACTTTACTGAATCCTTAAAATAATGTGTTAAAAGCTGCTATCCAGCCTGCTGGTTTTCCATGCTAATGGAAGTGATCACTAGTTTGCATAGTCAACTGGAAAATGGAACAATTTATATTTGCCCATAGCAGCAAATTTATGAGAGGAAAACTAATCCCTGTCCTGGACTGGCAGCATGATTCAGAAATGGGCTGGGTAACAAGAGGGAAAGCTGAAAAGTTGTCAGCAGATTTTGAGATGGGATAGAGAGAGCCATTCCCAAACCCTGCAGTGTGGCTAGTCTGCACAGGGACAACTGGGAGTTCACTGGCATACTTCCCGTCCCACTAGTTTGACATCTTTTCTATGTTGTAGTCATAGTTTGTGATCATTTTATGGGACTCTTAGCTTAATAAGCTTTATTTTTGTGAGGCTTTCACAAGCCTCTCAAGTGTTATTTCATATGTTGTATCACCTAGCACTTTGTGTATTGTGCTATAACACTTCTTACATTTTGTTGTATTTTCGCAACTTCTTCTTCTCCCCCACAAAACCATGAACTCTTTGAGGGCAAAAACAAAAATCTTAACTCATTTTTGCATCTTCAGCACCTAACAGAGTGAGTTATAGTAATGGCTCAATAACTAGTGGACTAAATCCATGGATTAGCTTCTACTGTGCTTATATAATTATAAAAAAAAAAAACCCACTGCTGTCAAGTATATAGTTAGGATTATTTTCCAAATGATTATTAAACTGTGTAACTGTTTACCATGGGTTTCATGTGCTATATTTTCCCTGGATCTCCATTTAAATCAAGGACTCTTCAATCGGTTGAAATTGGAATATATGAAAAGTTGACAAGTTACACAGTATAATAGAAGTCTGTGGAGTGGGGAAGAAAAAAGGCACATACCCTATCATTGAGAGACAGACTGAAAAATACGCAGTATTTCAAAGGACAAAAAACCCAAAAACCAAACCCATTACTGTGGTTGATCCCAACTCACATCGACCATATAGGACAGAGTAGTTCCCAAGGCTTTAATATTTAAGGGCAGAGTGGCTGGTGGGTTTGAAACACAGACCTTTTAGTTAGCAGCTGCAGCCAAGCACTGAACCAGGATCTAAAACCAAACCTGTTGCATGGATTCTGACTCATAGCGACCCTACAGGACAGAGTAGAGCTGCCCCCATAGGGTTTCCAAGGAGTAGCTGGTGGATCTGAACTGCCTACTTTTGAGATTGATTAGCAGCCCAGCTCTTAACCACTGTGCCAGCAGGGCTCCACAAAAATCATTTAGCAGGTTCTCTTTGGTCTACTTGAGAAAGAGACCTCACTTCACTCCAGTTGAATCAGTTGAATTGCATAGGTATTTACTAGAATGAACTTCAGTAAATCCCAAGTATTATTTCATACATTGTATCACCTAGCACTTTGTGCATGTTACTTATAACAGAAACGTCTGGTTTCAGTTCCATGGAGCTTGTCACCCTACCTTTAGATCCCTGTCTTCTTAATAAATGACTTTTCTTCCTTTAATAATAATTTTAAGAATAGGCTTGACCAATACATACTATTTGCTTTTTCTTGAGAAGTCTCAAAGCTTAGAGAATATAGTTTTCCAGGACCAGCTCAAGGCAAACTGACACAATGGGCAAGGTTTGTTCCCAACGTCGGTGTTACCTTTGTTCTGCAGCCATCCAGGATCTCCAGTTCAGCCCTATCTCAGGACCAAGCAGAGGAAAAGTCTCTACACTTTGATCTTTGTCACAATAACATGTAGTAATAAAAGCTCAACTTATTTAGAGCACATCGTCTAAATATGGCCTTAGGCATCCAAAACCCATTCAGCCTGTTCAAAGACAGATCCTAGTCAGGACTGAAGTTCCTGTCCTACATGTTCTGCAGTCTCCATTCCCAGTCACTACCATGCAGACCTGTTAGGAGTTTTAAAAAAAAAAACTGTGTGTAAAACACCTACACAGTGTCAGGTAAGCAACAGGTGCTAATAAAACCCATTTTTCCTTCCCTCAAACCTTACTGTACTATGAAAAACTTTCCCCAGGGCCAAAATCTATTCCTGTAATAGATTGTTTACTCAAAGAAATTAACCGTTTATCTGATGTTAGCCACGAGTGGTTTTCAAATAGTATAGGTAGAAATCCCGGAAAGAAACCAAGATGACAGGGCTTCAGATCTCTCACTCAGCCCATCCTTATTTTAACTCAAGCAGCTCCACTTCTTTTATACATTCCAAACAAACAAACAAATGTTGCCCAAGAGTTGATTCCAACTCACAGCGACCCTGTAGGACAGAGTAGAACTGCCCCATAGAGTTTCCAAGGAGCATCTGGTGGATTTGAACAGCATTAAACCCAGAAAACCAAACGCAGTGCCGTCGACTGGGTTCCGACTCATAGCGACCCTATAGGACAGAATAGAACTACCCCATAGAGTTTCCAAGGAGCACCTGGTGGATTCGAACTGCGACCCTTTGGTTAGCAGCCGTAGCACTTAACCACTACGCCACCAGGGTTTCTCGAACAGCATTAGAGCTCAGCAAATCAGCCAGTTCCAGGGAAATGTTAGAAGTAGTTTAAATAAGCAACACTCAAATCACACCATCCCATCATCCCATCCACTTTCACAAAGTCAACCCCGTAGACAGGCATAAAATGTGTCTTATTTGCACATGATTTCTTTGTAAAATCCGATCGGTGAGTTCAAAATCAGAACTAACCACGATACGCTGCCTTTCTATTCGCATCACACACCTCAGTAGTTAATAATGGTTTGCTCCGTACTTAAAAACAAAAAATACAAACTCAACATACATTTCAAAAATGAATAAAAACTTTGATTATGACCAAACTGTATCCTCTCCAAATGGCCCTTTTAAAGCAAGAGGAAACTACAGCTGGAAGCATCAATAACTTCTACCAAGTCAATTGGGAAACACTCCCGTTAGTGATTCGATGGACTCCTAGAAAAATATTTTTAACTTCCAATGGGTAAACCGGGATAATGCTAATTGCATGCTAGAAATATAAACAGCATAATTTCCTTATTGCCAAAGAGGCAAGAATTGAAATTTGAACATGATCCATAATTTTCTTCTGGTTTTTTTTAGGGCAGTGGCTCTGCTGCCAGGATTTTCCTGAAAAGTCTTAATTTCAGCTGCCCATTCTCACTGTTCAACAAACACTGCTATACATCTTAGACCACATGTCCCAAATATTGGTTGGGAAAAGATGGTCATCACATGTCTACTGCCTGGAATAATAGAGCCTGGGCTCTAGAATCAAAGAGATCTTAACTTGAATCCTGGTTCTGCCACATAGTAGCAATGTGACATTAAGGACATTACTTCTCTGTGCTTCTTTACATTAGTAGCACCTGCCTCCCAGGTTGTTAGAGGGATTAAATAATGAAGGCTACACTTTTAGGATTTCATCTGGTACATACTAAGTTTTCCATAGCTGTTGACTGTTGTTATTCATCTCACACCTGCCCTTCTTATATTCTGTATGTCCCACAGAGTTAATTTTACTAAAGGACTGATTCACTGCCCTTAATCCCCAAAGGGATTTTCTGTTCCAGTTGTTAAAGCAGAGGAGTCATGCAAATGGGAGGTGAACAAGCAATCTTGGCAGAAATAAAGCTGTAGACCTGCTTGGTGGGCAGCATCACCCCTGACTCATACCAGGCTGTCCTTCAAAAGGCTGTTCCTCTTGTAACGACAGAGGGGCAATTATTCCCCTGCCCACTTCACGCCTCTTCTTGCTTTTCTCTCCGCCCTACTCCCACTCACACATACACAAAGGCCCTAAGAACTGACCATGCCTAACTTCAAGGTGCAGTGCTTGGTTGGAATTTATAATGACCTCATCCGCAGGAATGCAACAGCCGTTTTAAATGGCAAACTTGCCTTTAGGCCTTTCTGGCTGACCTTCTCTTTCTTTCTGGTTTGGCTTCCCCTAAAGCAAATGGTGTTTTCCCCTCTTCAAAACTATTTCCATACTCAAAAGACTTGGAAGCAGGGACTCAAGCAGATACTTTCACACCAATGGTGGAAACAACTCAAATGTCCATCTACAGATAAATGGATAAACAAAAGGTGGTACATACATACAATGGAATATTATTCAGCCATAAAGAGAAATGAAGTTCTGATACACACCACCACATGGGTGAACTTTGAAAACATGCTAAGTAAAATAAGTCAGACAAAAAAGGACAAATATTGTATAATCCCACCTATACGAAATATCTAGAACAGGAAATGCATAGAGACAAAATTTTATCAGTGGTTATCAGGGGATGGAGGGAGGAAGGAATGTGAGTTATTGCTTAAGGGGTACTGGGTTTCTGTTTGGGGTGATCTAATTTTTCTGGGAAATGGATAGTACTGATGGTTTGCAGAACATGGCAAAATGTGATTAATGCCATGAATTGTACACTTAAGAGTGGTTGAAATAGCAAATATTCTGTGATATATATTTTACAAAAAGAAAAAAAAAAAACTGTTTCCAATAGGTCCCACTTAGACAGGTTTGGTAGACCTAGGGGGTAGGGGGAGAGACTTGACTGGGGTGAACACAAAAATATACTGGTCTTCAAGATCTCTTGAGTTCATGTAAAGTACCAAATATGCCACTCAGTCAATAAACATATCCAAAGCAACTAGTCCCTCAAAACACTGCAAGGTACTGAGATTTTAGAGATAAACACAGCATGCTCAGTTTCCTCAGCAATCGCATGATCTGAAATGAGCTGATGAGAGATGGTTTATAGTCACCATAAGCAGCAATACAGATTGTTGAGAATGGGTTTCTCAGTTACGTTGGGGATGGGAACAGGGAGACAGGATAGGAGAGGGTAAAACAGAAGAAAAACAATTTGGCACCAGGAATTTTTAATAATAAGAAAGGAAAAATTTTTTATTTTGTATTTTGAAGGCCGTGGTCATGTTTACATGTAGCCAATGAAATGAAGAACAATCACCTTCACCTTCTCCCCATACACTGGAAGGGCTGGGCTGGTCTCTGCCTCACTTGGGTAGGGGAGAGAACTTAGGCAGCTTCCGCCTTCTTCGGTTTCATATGATGCAATAAGGGGAAGGGGGACTTGAAGCCCCTTTACAAGTGCCCTCTTGCAGTGAGCTGTCTCCTCCATCATAGACCCTCCTACAGACCCTCCTCCATCACAGCCGTTGAGCCTGGAGGCCCTGCTGGTTTACTCTTCTGAGTTTTACGATGTCATTAAAAAGATGAGTCTCACAGAGAGCATTATCTGGTCATAGTGAGTGCTCAATAAGTTATTACTATTATTATTATACTAGCTTCAAAATTGGAACAGTAGTGGTTCCATGGTAGAGTTCTCACCTTCCATACATTGATTCCAGCCATTACACCTCATGTGCAGCTACCACCCATCTGGCAGTGGAGACTTGCATGTTGCTATGATGCTGAACAGGTTTCAGCGGAGCCTCTAAACTAAGATGAATTATAAAGAAAGGCCTAGCGCTCTACTTCCAAAAACCAGGCAATGAAAACCCTTTGGGTCACAACAGTCCAATCTGCAACCAATCATGCGGATGGTACAGGAGCGAGCAACATGGTCTGGCCATGAGTCGGGGGCTGTAATGTGATGGATCACTTTTACATGCCCTTTCTAGCCATGGTCTTGTAACTCCCACCAAATGATTGGGTAGAACTATGCAAATAAGGTGCTTGTGGCCCACCAAGGGGATTGGACACTTGCCAATAATGTAAATAGGGTTCATGGCACTCTTGCTGGGGTGGGATGATGCAAATAAGATATATGAAACCCTAACAAGGGGACTGGTCAGTTTTGCCAGTGTTAAAATGAGCCATCTTAGAGGCAGAAAGGGGGAACTACACTAGCACCAAAAAAAAAAGACCTGGGAGTGGAGCTTGTCCTTTGAACCGGGAGTGCCTGTGCTGAGACTTCTCAACCCAGGAGACAGAGAGGGAATGGTCCTGATCAAAGAACTGTATCCTGAATCATCCCTGATCCTGAATCATAACCTGTTACTTTCCTAATCAACCTCATAACTGTGAGTATGGTGTATAGGTTCTGTGCAGTCATTGCAACGAATTATCAAACCCAGCAGAGAAGTAGAGAGTGCTGTGGGAGGGATGGCTGGCATTACAATTGGTAAAAAAGTTGGAGGGTGGAGGTATGTCTGTAGTCAGCATACTATATTAAACATAATCCTTCCTACATTTGAGTATGACTCATAAATAATATTGAATAATATAATCATAGTTTTTTATGTCAAAGGGATATTCTGTTCATTTGCATTACCAACCACCCATGGACTCATGATCTGTGTTGTATCCATTCACAATCACTGTGTTCCAGATGCACACAAATACATAAATGATCAACACAGACAAAAATTCTCATTTTGACGTAACTTTTCACTAGAATAAAGCTTGCATTCCAGTATTAGATTGAAGAGAGAAAACTAAGGTTAGACCCCCAGCTCTAACTCTTCAAAGGCATCATTTCTTCTTTGGTCTTCCTTATTCATTGTCCAGCTTTCACATGCGTATGAGACAATTGAAAACGCCATGGCTTGGGTCGGGCACACTTGTCCTTAAAGTGACCGCTTTTTAAAACTTTAAAGAGATCTTTTGCAGCAGATTTGTCCGATGCAATGTGTCCTTTGATTTCTTGACTGCTGCTCCCATGGGTGTTGATTGTGGATCCAAGTAAAATGAAATTCTTGACAACTTCAATCTTTTCTCCATTTATCATGATGCTGCTTATTGGTCCAGTTGTGATGATTTTTGCTTTCTTTATGTTGAGGCATAATCCATACAGAAAGCTGTGGTCTTCGATCTTCATCAATACGTGTTTCAAGTCCTCTTTACTTTCACCAAGCAAGGTTGTGACATCTACATATCGAAGGTTGTTAATGAGTCTTCCTCCAATCATGATGCCCCATTCTTCTTCATATAGTCCAAGTTCTTAGATTATTTGTTCAGCATACAGATTGAGTAAGTATGGTGAAAGGATACAACCCGGACACACATCTTTCCTTCCTTTAAACCACACAGTACCCCCTGTTCTGTTCTAATGACTGCCTCTTGATCTAAGTACAGGTTCCTCATGAGCACAATTAAGTGTTCTGGAATTCCCTTTCTTCACAATGTTATCCATAATTTGTTATTATTCACACAGTCAAATGCTTTTGCTTAGTCAATAAAACACAGGCAAACATCTTTCTGATATTCTCTGCTTTCAGCAGGATCCATCTGACATCAGCAATGACATCCCTTGTTCCATGTCCTCTTCTGAATCCGGTTTGAATTTCTGGCAGTTCCCTGTCAATGTACTGCTGCAACCACTTTTGAATGATCTTCGGCAAAATTTTACTTGTGTGTGATATCAATAATACTGTTCGATAATTTCTGCGTTCTATTAGATCTCCTTTCTTCGGAATGGGTCAAAATATGGATCTCTTCCAGTCAGTTGGTCAGGTAGCTGCCTTCCAAATTTCTTGGCATAGACAAGTCAGCGCTTCCAGTGCTGCATCTGTTTGTTGAACCATCTCAATTAGTATTCTGTCAATTCCCGGAGTCTTGTTTTTCACCAATGCCTCAGTGCAGGTTGGACCCCTTTCTTCAGTAGCATCAGTTTCTGATCATATGCTACCTCCTGAAATGGTTGAATGTTGACCAATTCTTTTTGGTATAGTGAGTCCGAGTATTCCTTAGATCTTCTTTTGATGCTTCCTGTGTCATTTAATATTTTGCCCATAGAATCCTTCAATATTGCAACTCAAGGCTTGAATTTTTTTCTTCAGTTGTTTCAGCTTGAGAAATGCCAAGCGTGTTCTTCTCTTTTGGTTTTCTAACTCTAGATCTTTGTACATTTTATTAAAATTCTTTTCTGTCTCTCGCATTCTATTATTATAAGGCAGGCAGCGAACTGATTTACGATAGCTAAGGAGACGTAAATATCATTTCAATTCGGGCAGCCACAATATCTATGAAATCAAGGGTAGAAAACAGTAACAGGGATCCCAGGCCCTGGGGTCTGTAGTTAGGTGGGTAATATCCTTGTGGGCAGAAGATGATGTCATCTATTTTGAGGCAGACGTCCCAGCTGGCAATAGGAAACACAGGAGTAGAATCTAGCCTCAGGGGGTATTAAGTTGCCAGAAACTAGACAGGGAATTCAGTGGCTTCAAGAAAAGATTGAATTAATACATGTGAAACACTTAGAAGAGTGCCTGGCACAGAGAAAACCTCAATAAATAAAGCAGTTATTATTATCGGTTTGTCCTAGAAGAACTGGATTACATTTAGAAAGCCAAGGTAGAATAACTAAGCAGACATGGCAAGGCTTGGCACAGGGCTGTAGCTACTTGGTGGACATGCTGGTGCCGGTCACATACTCCATGCACCCTGAATGCTAGCCCCATCCATCAAAGGTGCAGATACAGATTTCTGGCTTGGCCAAATGAGTGGATGATGAGTACATTCCAATGAAATAAAGAATATAGGCCAATAAAATAATGAATGCAGACTTCAAGGGAAAATAATACATTTGGTTTTAGGCAATGATAAGTTTGAGATATTCAGATAGAGATGGTGGAGATTTCCAGTAGGCAGTTGTACATAGAGATCTAAAGCTTAGACAAGAAACTAGCTCTGGAATAACAGATGTGCCAGCCATCAGCATCCATTATAAGTCAGTGTTTCCTGAAGTGTATTCTCCAGACCATCTCTATTACAGTCAAGTAAGATGGGTGTTAAAAAGCAGATTCTAGAACTCCACCTATTGAATCAGAATCTCTTCAGGTAGAGTTTAATAATCTGCATTTTAAAAAAAACTCCGAAGTGTTTCTTATGCACACTTAAGTTGAAGAAACACAAGAAAAAACATAATTGATGTTTTAACTCTATAAAGTTTCCAAAGGAGAAAGCATAGAATAAGAAGAGAAGGCAGCCAAGGAACCCCAGAATTCGGTCACTTCTATACCACATATTAAGTGAGTAGGTCCCTAGATGTTGCAAACAATTTGCATGACACTACTAACCACGGCAGTGGTTGGGACCAACCTAAAAGCTGGGGATTCTAGCCCAGCACTGCAGAAGAAAGGCCTGGTGATCTGCTTCTGTAAAGGTTACAGCCAAGAAAACCCTGTGGAGAAGTTCTTCTCTGACACATATGGGGTCACCAGAAGTTGGAATTGATTGAACGTCAAAGGTGTTGGCTTAGGTTTTTTACCAAGAAAGCAGGACTCAATCTTGATTGCACATTAGGATGATCTGATTCCTGGGGCCTATCCCACACCAAAAAAATCAGTATCTCTTAGAGCTACAAATGGTTGCCCCACACCAGAGCTCACAAACTAATGGCAATTTGGCCTATAGATTATTTTCTTTGACTCTAGACCTACTTTAAAACTTTGACTTAGTTGTAAATGTTTAAAAACTATTCGATTTTACATAAAAATCTCAATTTCTGGTTTCTCTTAAAAGCTGGAAGAACGGCCTTGTAGGACCTGCATTCTTCAATGGCAACGTGGCCGCCCTAACATGGCCTTCTGCACTCATTTAAGTTACCAGCCTGGCCTCTGAAAGAATTTGAGGCCTACAATATGCACCGTCAATGGTACCCAAGCCACAAGCCAACCCCTCTTCTCACAGATCTCACAGTCCTCCAAAGTATGGGAAAACCACATGAAAGAGGCCACATATTATCTACTGGTTTTATTCTCTGCTTCTAGAGCCCATTTCTTAGGTCTACAGTTGCCACCATTCATCTGTCAGTTTGCTCTACTATGGTGGCTTGTGTGTTGCTGTGATACTAGAAACTATGCCACCAGTATTTCAAATACCAACAGGGTCACCCTTAGTGGATAGATTTCACCAGAGCTTCCAGACAAAGACAAAATAGGAAGAAAGGCCTGGTGATCTTCACAAAAATTAGCTAAGGAAAACCTTACAGATCACAAGAGAATGTTGTCCAATATAGTGCTGGAAGATGAGCTCTCTAGATGAAGGCACTCAAAATACACAGTGGCCACAACAATGAAGGAGCATACCAATGGTTGTGAAGATGGCACAGGATCAGGCAACGTTTTGTTCTGTTGTATATGGATTTGCCATGAGTAGTGTCAACTCTACAGCAACTGGTAACAACAGTTGCCAGAGTCTCAGGCCCAGTAGAGAGGATTGGAGCCTCTGCCCTGGAAGCAGCCCTCACCTCAGGCCAGGGTGATGTGACACTGAGACTGAGAGTTCTGCATTCGACCAACAGAGCTAGACTTACTGCTGACTGCAGATCAGCTGAGCGCCTGGGTCCCAGAATGCTCTCCTGCACTACTCTCGCCACAATGACATCATTCTTCTTTGGGAAGAAGCAGTGCTGGCTTGTTTGGCCAAAGAATTTCCCTCAGTCTGGAGAGGGCTGGATGCTGTATGTGAATTAGATGATTGCACTGGTGTGTGGTGAGAGGAATTCCTTCTGTAGTAATGAACCTCTGCATGTCTCTTTTGTTTCCCTTACATCCACAAACATTAGCTAATGGATTGATCATTATTTTCGGAAATGTCAGTGCTAGGCATTTACAGTCATTTTTAGTGTTTTAGTGCTGTGAGAATATATACATTAATGTAAGCAATTTGTCACTTAAAACTGCTAAACTGGCACAAAATTATTTCTTATCTGTGATAGAAGGAAAATAACTGAAAATTAGGGTTTGAGTTGATGTGGAAAGCACTTCAATTAATCCACTATCGGCACACTGACACAGGCAAGCACACACACACACGCAATTTTATTCTCTATACTTTGATATGATTTCCAGCCTTGCCCAAAAGAATGTCGTTATTCTTTTCTTGGTCACATTTTTTTTTACTGTGAACAAAGGTATAGTATAATGTGAAGAAGTTAGATTTTTGGAGTTAGACAGGCCTGGGTTCAAATCCTACTTTGCTACATACTACATCTATGAACTTAGCCAAGTTGTCTAACCTATTAGAGACAGATATCTTGTCTACAACTTGTGGCTGTTGTTGCTGTTAGGTGCAGTCAAGTCGGTTCTGACTCATAGCGACCCTATGCACAACAGAATGAAACACTGCCCAGTCCTGCTCCATCCTTACAATCGTTATGCTTGAGCTCATTGTTGCAGCCACTGTGTCAATCCACCTGGTTGAGGGTCTTTCTCTTTTCCACTGACCCTGTACTTTGCTAAGCATGATGTCCTTCTCCAGGGACTGATCCCTCCTGACAACATGTCTAAAATATGTAAGATGCAGTCTCGCCATCCTTGCTTCTAAGAAGCATTCTGGTAGTACTTCTTCCAAGAAAGATTTGTTCATTCTTTTGGCAGTCCGTGGTATAATCAACATGGAACCCTGGTGGTGCAGCGGTTAAGAGCAATGGATGCTAACCAAAAGGTTGGCAGTTTGAATCCACCAGCCGCTCCTTGGAAAGCCTATTTGCATAGTTCTACTCGTCCTATAGGGTTGCTATGAGTCGGGATCGATTTGACGACAGCAGAAATTTGTGGCTAGTAATATATAATTTATGGACTGCAGTGAGGATAAGATGAAATAGTATAAGTAAAACACTGGGCACAGCCAGCATATCTTCTATTATCTTCTTAATAAATCTTTCATCCCAGTGGATAACAGGTCTAGTAAAAGTCCTCAAATTTTATTATAATAAAATTCCTATATAAATACTCATACTCAAAATTTTAATGGAAAAACATGATCATACATTCAGTATCTCCTAAACATGAATGTGGGTTCAATTTGTATAATAGGTCTAATGTTGTTATTATCACTATTAAGAATTCTCTGTAGAGAAAAAGATTTTCAATTTTCAACGGAGTGCCACTTATTTCAAGCAATATCTAACTCATCCTTTTACCATTTCCTTAGTTGTTTAGGAACAACTAAAAGGACATCATCTCTGCTCATCTTATAAAGAAAGAGGCAGGTAAACATATCATTACACTGCAATATAGAAACTGAGGAATAAGTGTCCTATAACCAACAAAAAAACACCAGCGCCATCAAGTTGATTCCAACTCATAGTGACCTTTTAGAATAGAGTAGAACTGCCCCATAGGGTTTCCAAGACTGCAAATCCTGTGGTGTGGCTAGTGGGTCTGAACTGACAACCTTTACAGTTACAGCAGCTGAGTGCTTAACCACTGCACCACCAATAGCTCCTAAATGTCTTATAAAATCTATTGCTGCTGAGTCGATTCCAACTCTTAGCCACTCAATAGGACAGAGTAGAACTGTCCCATAGGGTTTCCAAGGAGCAGTTGTTGGATTTGAAATGGGGACTTCTTCCTTAGCAGCTGAGCTCTTCAGCACTTCGACACCAGGGCTCCAAGCATCCTATGTTGTTGTTGTTGCTAGGTGCCTTCAAGTCTGTTCCAAATCATAGCAACCCTATGCAACAGAATGAAACACTGCCCAGTCCTGCCCATCCTCATGATCATTGTTATGCTTCAGCCCATTGTTGCAGCCGTTGTGTCAGTCCACCTCGTTGAGGGTCTTCGTCTTCTTCCCTGACCCTTTACTTTAGCAAGCATGATGTCCTTCTCCAGGGACTGGTCCTTCCTGATAACATGTCCAAAGGATGTGAAACGAAGTTTTCATCATCCTTGCTTCTAACGAGCATCCTGGCTGTACTCTTCCAAGACAGATTTGTTCGTTCTTTTGGCAGCCCATGGTATATTCAGCATCCTTCGCCAACACCACAATTCAGAGGCGTCAATTCCTCTTCTCCTTCGGTCTTCCTTATCCATTGTCCAGCTTTCACACGCATATGAGGTGATTGAAAACACCATGGCTGTGTCAGGCGCACCTTAGTCCTTAAAGTGACATCTTTGCTTTTTAACACTTTAAAGAGGTCTTTTGCAGCAGACTTGCTCAGTGTAATGGGCTGTTTGATTTCTTGACTGCTGCTTCCATGGGTACGGATTGTAGATCCACATAAAATGAAATCCTCGTCAACTTCAACCTTTCCTCCATTTATCTTGATGTTGCTTATTTGTCCAGTTGTGAGGATTTTTGTTTTAGGTTGAGGTGTAATCCATACTGAAGGCTGTGGCCTTTGATCTTCATCGGTAAGTGCTTCCAGTCCTCTTCACTTTCAGCAAGCAAAGTTGTGTCATCCACATAAAGCAGGTTGTTAATGAGCCTTCCTCCAGTCCTGATTCCCCATTCTTCTTCATACAGTCCCGTTTCTCAGATCATTTGCTTAGCATACAGATAGAATAAGCATGCTGAAAGGATACAACACTGACACACACTTCTCCTGACTTTAAATCACACAGTATTCCCTGGTTCTGTTCAAACGACTGCCTATTGATCTATGTATAGGTTCCTCACGAGCACAACTAGGTATTCTAGAATTCCCATTCTTCACAATGTTATCCATAATTTGTTATGATCCACACAGTTGAATGCCTTTGCATAGTTAATAATACACAGGTAAACATCCTTCTGGTATTCTCTGCTTTCAGCAGGATCCATCTGACATCAGCAATGATATCCCTGGTTCCATGTCCTCTGCTGAATCTGGCTTGAATTTCTAGCAGCTCCCTGTCGATGTACTGCTGCAACCATTTCTTAATGATCTTCAGCAAAATTTTACTTGCAAACAGAAGATATGATGAAGTAAAAGAGCTGAACAGAGATTTCAAAGGGCAACTCGAGAAGGTGTATTATAATGACATGTGCAAAGACCCAGAGTTAGAAACCAAAAGGGAAGAACACGCTCTGCATTTCTCAAACTGAGACAATTGAAAAAAAATTCAAGCCTCTAGTTGCAATATTGAAGGAGTCTATGTAAAATATTGAATGATACAGGAAGCATCAAAAAAAGATGAAAGGAATACAGAGTCACTGTACCAATAATAATTGGTTGACGTTCCATCATTTCAGGAGGTAGCATATGAGCAAGAACCAATGGTACTAAAGGAAGGAATGTGAGCTGCACTGAAGACATTAGCAAAAAACAAGGCTCCAGGGCGTCACAGAATACCAATTGATATGTTGCAACAAACAGATGCAGTGCTCGAAGTGCTCACCCGTCTATGCCAAGAAATTTGGAAGACAGCTACTTGGCTGTACTTATTCAACTGTCTTTATCCAGGAAATATAAGTTTAGATCTTTTCCATATGAAAGGGCCACAAATGGCTAGGATGGCAAATGCAACCCTTTTATAGAATTCAGCATCAGCCTACAGAGATACAAGCTATAATGATGCATATTTTAACTTAACTACCTGGTCATGGCCATGATAATAGAGAAAATCAATGCTGGTGGGTCAGACATCCCTTCTGAAATACAATAAGAGGAAATGCAATATTGTTCTAAGATATAAGATAGGGAAGTTTACCTTACAGTGGAGTCTGCCATCAATCAAGTGTTAGAGTCTAAAATCAGAAAAACCTACAATAAATAGAAAGACTTACAGACAGATGGAGGCTCCTACTCTTTTTTTTCCCCCCTTTTAGCAGTGCTAAGGAGCAGGAAAGCAAGTAAAAGTTTGGCATAGACTGTGTCTCTACCTCTCCATAAAAAGTAAATTGTTAGGTCAACAATCAAACTACTAGTTCAACAAACCCCTTGCCACGCCCCCCACTCATGTTTTTAGTGACTCAATCAGTAGTTATGGCATAATGTTGCCTCTCCCCCTGCAATTCTGTGTCTTCGGCTTCATGTAAACTCTGTGTCCTCAACTCACACAGCTCTTTATGGAGAATTACGGAAACTCCACTGGTTTTGCACAAGCGATGTGGTGCTTAGAGGTATTTGAAATTGGAAGAACAAAATGACAAGGAAGGAAAAGGAAAGTGAGGGAAAGAAATAAAAAGTGCAGAGGCATATTATGAAGTCATACGATTCCTTCAGAGGAGCCATGGTCGTACAGTGGTTAAGCATGCAGCAGCTAACCAAAAGGTCAGTGGTTCAAACCCACCAGGTGCTCGACAGAAGAAAGATGTGGCAGTCTGCTTCCTAAAGCTTGCAGCCTTGGAAACCCTATGGGGCAGTTCTACTCTGTCCTATAGGATTGTTCTGAGTCGGAACTGACTCGATGGCATTGGGTTTGGTTTTTGGTTTGGTGGTCCCTTTAAAATATTTTAGACATACATATTCCTCTTTATTCCTGCCTGACTCTATTAAGAATATATCAACATCTGAAATGAGACTATAAGGGGAATACCAAAATATTAAGAAAATAAATACCAATTTAAAAAGTAAGAGAAGTAGGCTAAGGTGGGGGGTGGGGGGAAGATCACTGATATATTAAAAATTCTTTTTTAAAAATATTTACTTTATTTTCCAGTAAATGGAATGGGGGAAAAAGCCAGCAGTTACTCTTATGTACTATTCCCCACAGGAAATGTGATTCACTCAGAATTAATCATACATAAATGGGTATAAGTGAGAATCTATTTGTATAGCTTTATCTGCAAGGTTTAAAGTGCACGCAGAAAACACCAATGTCCTTTTTCTCAGTAACACTATGAAGGTGTACTTAAGATTCTACAAACTCATCAGAGAGGCATCCTTAAAAAGTGAAACCTTCTTCCCCATATTTTAGAGCTGCTAAGTAAGTGCACTAAGTAAACCCTGGTGGCGTAATGGTTAAGAGCTACGGCTGTTAACCAAAAAGGTTGGCAGTTCGAATCCAGCAGGCGCTCCTTGGAAACTCTATGGGCAGTTCTGCTCAGTCTTATAGGGTCACTATGACTGGGTAACTGACTTGAGGGCAGTGGGTTTTTTTTTTTTTTTTTTTAAGTAAGTGTGAGCATATACCTGTTCTATAGGGTCACTATGGATTGGAATCGACTTAATGGCATTAAGTTTTTTTGGTTTATAACTAAGCACACATTTTCAAGTGAGAAAAGTCAAAAGTGGACATAAAGTCTCCTTGCTTCTGTAGGTTTTTTTTTAAATAGAATCATCACTCATGAGATAAACTGAGAAGTGGCTTTAAATTTAGTTCATGAAACTAACCTCTCTGAAGAATAAAACTCTTATGCTTGCATTAATATGGCTGATATAAGTAAATTTTATGCAAGTGGGGAATAATGAAAAATTTTCACAGTCTACGCCTGAGCTTTGAAAAATATATATATGTTTAGTTATTCTACATTGATGTTAAATGGGATTAACCAATCTAACATAATGTCCCTCAAAATGTACTCTAGGACAATTGTGTTCATACACTAACATAATTTATAGCCTGAAAAATAAAAGGTGATTTTTTTTTATTAACTTTTATTGAGCTTCAAGTGAACATTTACAAATCAAGTCAAACTGTCACATATAAGTTTATATACACCTTACTCGGTACTCCCACTTGCTCTCCCCCTAATGAGTCAGCCCTTCCAGTCTCTCCTCTGGTGACAATTTTGCCAGCTTCCAACTCTCTCTATCCTCCCATCCCCCCTCCAGACAGGAGATGCCAACACAGTCTCAAGTGTCCACCTGATACAAATAGCTCACTCTTCATCAGCATCTCTCTCCTACCCACCATCCAGTCCCTTCCATGTCTGATGAGTTGTCCTCGGAAATGGTTCCTCTCCTGGGCCAACAGAAGGTTTGGGGACCATGACCGCCGGGATTCCTCTAGTCTCAGTCAGACCATTAAGTATGGTCTTTTTGTGAGAATTTGGGGTCTGCATCCCACTGATCTCCTGCTCCCTCAGGGGTTCTCTGTTGTGCTCCCTGTCAGGGCAGTCATTGGTTGTGGCCGGGCACCATCTAGTTCTTCTGGTCTCAGGATGATGCAGGTCTCTGGTTCATGTGGCCCTTTCTGTCTCTTGGGCTCTTAGTTGTCGTGTGGCCTTGGTGTTCTTCCTTTTCCTTTGCTCCAGGTGGGTTGAGACCAATTGATGCATCTTAGATGGCCGCTTGTTAGCATTTAAGACCCCAGACACCACATTTCAAAGTGGGATGCAGAATGTTTTCATAATAGAATTATTTTGCCAATTGACTTAGAAGTCCCCTTAAACCATGGTCCCCAAACCTCCACCCTTGCTCCGCTGACCTTTGAAGCATTCAGTTTATCCTGGAAACTTCTTTGCTTTCGGTCCAGTCCAGTTGAGCTGACCTTCCATGTATTGAGTATTGTCCTTCCCTTCAAAAGGTGATTTTTTTAAAGACCCAAACGAATAATGTAGTTCCTTGTCAGTCAACTTTAAAATATTTAAACAGTCTCCACTGCCTTCAGAAGCATTGGAAATGTTTCTTAGTTGCTGTCTAAATTTATAAAAATCCTAATCTCTTTCCAGTCATGTAAGGCCATATTTTCAAATTTTGCTTTAGTTGAGTCAGGATTTCAAACGGAAATAAACAAATGCATGTGTTCTTCTCAATCACACAACAAAGGGAGTCTCTCCTAACACTTTCTCATTCTTTTCCCAAGAAATATGCATTTCTTTATTCAACCATTGTTTTAAAAATAGAACTCTTATTAACAGGAATATGTTTCCCAAAGCAGCTTGTTATTCCTTCAGGTAAGGCCAATGCCTTTGACAGAAATCTTTAAAGAATATTATTCCAAGTGTAGATTAAGAGGCACATTTTGTTCTCAAATTGTTTTCCCTCACAATTTAAAACCATATGAATTTTTATTCAATGCCATCACTAATTATTTTAAGAAGAACATGTAAGAGCTAATATTTATATTCATTTAAATTGTGAGTTGATTGAAGGCCCTTTATTTGCCTGAACCCAGTGTGCTCCTTGACAGCTAAAAGTCTAGGGCCGCTAGAAGATACTCGTGCTCTTTCACAGCTCCCAGTTTCCAAATAGCGTCAATTTATTTTAAACTCTGAATGGGCTTCAGGTTGTGTGAAATCTTAATCAGGCCATGTTGCATAAAATTAATATATATCAGATGTCAGGGAAATTTATACCAGCATCATGTCGTAGTTTGGGTCTCTGGGTAGTTTATTTTCAATAACTTCAAGAATGTTAATATTTCTCTTTAAAGGACTTGAGTCCACGATAAATAAGTCATTAAAAAATTAATAATCATAGTGAAATTAATTTTAGAAGCCTAGAAAATTTGGAGGATTCTGTTTGTATCAAATTACCAAAATGCAACACTTTTCTTTCCTTGCAACTAGTTTTCCAAATCCAGGATTTACCAAAACCCCTGTTCTCTCAGCTGCCCTTTCTCCTTGGCCTTTCCTCCAGAGTTTTAGACTGTCATGGGTAGTGGGCAGGAGGTGAGTGTAAGTAGAAAGAGATCATTGTGAAGTGGAGTGGAACGGAGTGAAATAGGGAATGGAGCGGAACAGAGCACCACTGTTGACTCTTACTCTCACAATCCAAATAGCATTTTGTCTACCTCTTCCCTTCCCCCCAAGCTGACAACCCCAGATGACTACCTTTACTGCTCAAAGGTCATTTGAAGTCATAGCCACAGGCTTTGAACTTAGAATCCTTATGACTTGCACACAAAAATAAGTATTCAAAAAATTCTAACAACAAACTAAATGATCACACCAGCCCAGGGGCAAGGACAAGAAGGCAAGAGGGGACAAAAAAAAAAAAAAAAGAAAAAATCCATCGCAGTCAAGTCAATTCCTACCCATAGTAACCCTACAGGACAGAGTAGAACTGCCCCATATGGTTTCCAAGGAGCGCCTGGTGGATTCCAACTGCCAACCTCTTGGTTAGCAGCTGTAGCTCTTAACTACTACACCACTAGGGTTTCCAGGAGGGGACAGGAAAGCTGGTAATGGGGAACCTAAGGTCGAGAAGGGGAAAGTATTGACATGTTGTTGGGTTGTCACCAATGTCACAAAACGATATGTGTATCAATCATTTAATGAGAAACTAATTTGCTCTGTAAACCTTCATCTAAAGCACAATTTAAAAAAAAGTTTGAAAAAAAATTCTCACAACATAAAAAACATGGTACAGTAATAGAAAGCCAGTTGAGCTAGATGTTCCCCAAGGCCATGGTCCCCACAGCCTCTCAGCCCAGCAATTCGGTCCCTCAGAGAGTTTGGGTGTGTTTATGGAGCATCCATGACCTTGCCTTGTATAAGTTGTTCCAGCTTCCCTAGTATTGTAGACAATCCAAAGTGTGACACATTAAAATCAGAAACTGTAAACATTTGAAAAGTAAAACCCAAATTTAGTGGCAAACAATATAAATGGGTTTTTTTTAAATATAAATGAAGAGCTTTATTCCCAATTTCTCTTGCTCTGCCTTCCTGCCTTTGTGCATAACTGGCTATCTGATCTCTATGTATCACTGTCTTCTCTGTCCCAAATGATGCTGCTGATGGCTGATGGTGTTGTTTTCCCTGTATGCAAATATGGCAAAGAGATGGCTGCTCCACCAGCACTTCTCTCCACCCAGCATATGTGAGAAGGCAGCCCTATGGTTCATGGCTTTGTAGCAGTTTTCACAGCCTGTTACTGTTTATGGCTGTGGGCTCTTCACCTTGTATGCCATCTGACACCCTGACTCCAAACAAGTGACCTACTTTTCACTTCATGATCTGCTGTTTCTGTTTTCTGGCATTTTATAGCTAGGCTGCCTCATTTGAAAATGTACCTCTGTGTATCTTTACAACACCTCTCCTGTGTCTTTACCAATTAGCTCTGCTTCGGTTCCTCAGACAGCTGATACTTGTGTATTCTATAGTCAGAACTGAGACAACTGGTGTGGATGAGAGGCCGGAGAAGACTTCCTTGCCTCCCTAAATGTCCCTCACCAACCTGTTGCAAGACTTAAAATTCATATAAATTGTTAAGGCATCGACAATTTACATCCGAAGTTAAAGATTGAAAGGTTTCCATATATGGAAGGAGTAATTTTTTTTTTTTAACCAACAGTAATAACAGACACTGATTATTTTAACTTCCACTATGTTTTTTTATGGGCTAGCCACTATATATAATTGTCCTGAAAACCCAAAAACTCCTACAAGAAGTTATTATTACTCACAGTTTACAGATGAAGAAACTGTGACTGACAGGAAGAATCAAGTAATTTTTCCAAGATAACTCATCTAGCAAATGACAGGGCAAAATTCAGACCCAGGGCTGTCTGATTCCCCAAAGTCCAAGGTTGCTACCCTGTATGTTGACAATGCAGCCCAGTGGACTTGGTCAGTCATTCACACCTAGCACAGGAGCTGGAGTGCTCTGATAAATGTTTGATGAATCAGTGAATGAGCACCTTGCTGTGAATTAGTTAACCAGATTGGCTTCCAGTTACCTGGCAAGTATTTGGAATAAATGAGACCCTGGACAAGTTAGCTGTGGTAGAAGGAAGGAAAGCTGTAGTCCAGAGCAAAGGGCCCCGCACCAGCAAGCCTGGGTGAGGTACCTTCCAGAAAAGTCAGGGAAACATAACAAAAATACAACAGTGCACAGAGGGATGGTACTGAAGAGAGTAGAAAGAAGTAACCCAGTAACGATAAGGAAGTACGACAAAAAATTCTGGGCCAATAATGTTGCTCAGGGGTGACCCTACTGTCATCTTTCCCCCTTTCCATCTCTCATGCAACACCCCACAGCCAGGCAGTCACAGAAGTGGGATTAGAACTCAGAGCATTTCCCATTGGGAAATACTGCCACTTGTATGCACGTTCAAACTTTAAATTCTTAAAACCGCAATTTACCTCTCTTTGAGCTGTATTTTTCCTCGTACATATTACCATTATCTCAAATGTATTTCTGTTCCAGACCTGAGCTGTAGAACAGAAAAGATCTGTACCCCTTCGAAGACTTTATTCTATCTCCATTGAAAACCAGTAAGATGTACCGCAATAATACGAATATACCTGAGAATCCACTGAAGAATCTCTCCCTCCATTCTGTTTCACTGTTAATAAGTCACAACAGTTAAAGGGCAAACACCAAGGCACTGACAGTGGTTGTGGTGAGAACGATGGAAAAAGTGGAGTGAGGGAAGACAGAAGGGAGGGATAACGGAGGGAGTGGCAAAGATCTTTAAAGGCATACAAAACTAAAGTGGTTTGGAAGTTATCATGACTAGAGTCAGGGAGAGGGAACTGTGATTAAGTTGGACCTGTGCTATTGTTCTGTGCCTTGAAATAAGCTTCTCTGAGAGGGAGTGTACTGAACCTGACAAGGGAAGTGGACTGATGAGGCCCACATGGGCTACCCATGTCAAAGGGCCAGAATATGAAGAAAAAAGCTGTAAGGTTATTTCAGAGAAAGAAACAGAGTCAGGACATTAGGAGTGAAAAGGAAAACCCACTCAGAAAACCTGAATGAAAGACCGAGCACCCAGCATCCCTGGGAAGGCTGGTAAGAGCGTTATAATGAGCCCAACTAGGATGGACTCACTGAGTCAGTGAGTCAGGACCTCCAAGCACACCGGTTGTACAATGAGGCCAAATGGAATTGGACCTTGGAACCAGGCTGGCAGATTCAGTTTCTTTTTAAAGAGAGAGTCCAGTCTAATCCTAGCATAGAAGTCAATTGGTTTAGTATGAGTAATCAGAACCACCAAGTTCAGTAGCTGGACATGGCCTGGTGGCAGAAACAAGAAGCACTTGGAAGAATCTGGTTAACTTTTGAAACCTTTGTCAACCTAGTAATTGTACAGCACATAAGCAAGAAATTGCCATTTGTTTCATTAGTAGAGAAATGCATCCTTCACTTTCTTCTTACTGTACTAAAACCAAGATGCAAACTGTAATAAAATGTGCTGCACTCAGTAAGAAAAGAGAAATAAAAGGTAGGACAAGTTCATGATGCTGGACATTCCTTGTTCTCATCCCACCCAGTCTTCCAACAAGCTTTGATTCTCTGCTGACAACAGGTCAAACATAACTGAAATGAAATACCAGAGACAAATTGCTCTCAAGAGTTTTCTGTTTTAGGAGTTGCCTATGAGAACTCATTTAAGAGAGAACAGACAAAACAATGCCAAGTCTCAGGCTGTAGGTACGGAATGAAGTACAAACCAGGATTTAAAAATATATCATTAATTCAGAGACAGAAACGTGATGTTTGTTCACAATACCATTCAGCATAACTACTTAAAAAATGTTATTAGGTACCGTCCAGTTGGTTCCAACTCATAGCGACCCTATGTACAATAGAACAAAACGCTGCCTGGTCTTTCAACATCCTCACAATCGTTGTTATGCTTGAGCTCGTTGTTGCAGCCACTGTGTCAATCCATCTCATCGAGGGTCTTCCTCTTTTTCATAGACCCTCGACTTTACCAAGCATGATGGCATTCTCCAGCATCGATCCCTCCTGATAACATGTCCAAAGTATGTGAGCCGTAGTCACGCCATCCTTGCTTCTAAGGAGCATTCTGGCCATACTTCTTCCAAGACAGATTTGTTCGTTCTTCTGGCAATCTATGGTATATTCAGTATTCTTTGCCAACAGTGTAATTTAAAGGCATCAATTCTTCTTCAGTTTTCCATATTCATTGCCCAGCTTTCGCACGCATATAAGGCAATTGAATACACCATGGCTTGGGTCAGGCCCGCTGTCATGAACTGAATTGTGTGCTCCCAAAAATACGTGTCAACTTGCTTAGGCCATGATTTCCAGTATTATGTGGTTGATCTCCATTTTGTGATAATAATTTTATGTTAAAGAGGATTAGGGTGGGATTGTAACACCTTTACCCAGGTCACATTCCTGATCTAATGTAAAGGGAATTTCCCTGGTATGTGGCCTGCACCATCATTTATCTCTCAAGAGATAAAAAGGGAAGAGAGGGGACCACATACCACCGAGAAGGCAGCACCGGGAGCAGAGCTCGTCCTTTGGACCTGTGGTTCCTGTGCCTGAGAAACTCCTTGACCAGGGGAAGATTGATGACAAAGACCTTTCTCCAGAGGCTGCAGAGAGAGAAAGCCTTTTCCTGGAGCTGACAGCCTGAATTTGGACTTGTAACCTACTTGACTGTGAGAGATTAAATTTCTCTTCATTAAAGCCATCCACTTGTGATATTTCTGTTACAGCAGCACTAGACGACTAAGGTAGCCAGCCACCTTGGTCTTCAAGGTGACGTCTTTGCTTCTTAACACTTAACAAAGGTCTTTTGCAGCAGATCTGCCTAATGCATTTCTTGATTGCTACTTTCTTAACTTCCATACTGTTTCCATGGGTGTTGATTATGGATCCAAGTAAAATGAAATCCTTGACAACTTCAATCTTTTCTCCTTTTATCATGATGTTGCTTATTGGTCCAGTTGTGAGGATTTTTGTTTTCTTTATGTTGAGGTGTAATCCATACCGAAGGCTGTGGTCTTTGATCTTCATCAGTAAGTACTTCAAATCCGCTTCACTTTAAGCAAGCAAGATTGTGTCATCTGCATAACGCAGGTTGTTAAATGAGTCTTCCTCCAATGCTAATGCCCATTCTTCTTCATATAGTCCAGCTTCTCGGATTATTTGTTCAGCATATAGATTGAATAAGTATGGTGGAAGGATACAACCCTGAGGCACACATTTCCTTACTTTAAACCACACAGTATCCCCTGGTTCTGTTCTAACGACTGCCTCTTGATCTATGTACAGGTTTCTCATAAGCACAATTATGTGTTCTGGAATTCCCATTCTTCGGAATGTTATCCATAATTTGTTATGATCCACACCATTGAATGCCTTTGCATAGTCAACGAAACATAGGTAAACATCTTTCTGGTATTCTCTGCTTTCAGCAAGATCCATCTGACATCAGCAACGATATCCCTTGTTCTACATTCTCTTCTGGATCTGGCTTGGATTTCTGGCAGTTTTCTGTCAATGTACTGCTGCAACTGCTTTTGAATGGTCTTCAGCAAAATTTTACTTGAGTGTAATATTAATGATATTGTTTGATAATTTCCGTATTCTGTTGGATCACCTTTTTTGGAATAGGCATAAATATGGATCTCTCCCAATCAGTTGGCCAGGTGGCTATCTTCCAAATTTCTTGGCATAGACAAGTGAGCACTTCCAGTGCTGCATCCATTTGTTGAAACATCTCAATTGGTATTCTGTCAATTCCTGGAGCCTTGTGTTTTGCCAATGCCTTCAGTGCATCTTGGACCTCTTTCTTCAGTAGCATTGGCTGATGGATTTGAACTGCCGACCTTTTGGTTAGCTGCTGTAGCTCTTAACCACTGAGCCATGAGGGCTCTAGGATAAGGGTAAAGAGGCTTTAATTCTCCCATAATCTTGCTCAGCACGTCCTCCCTTAATTATTTGCTACCAACAGTTCTCTCAAATTTATCTTAAAAAAACAAAACAAAAACCTGCGAGGCAAGTTCAATTTTATAGTCCTCTTCTACACCCTTCCAACCAGACTGCAGATTCCAGCCCTAATTACCACTAATATAGAAATGCTGGAGTTGCCTCTGTTATAACTATCTTGTATTTTAAGTACATATAATAATTACCTAACAGACTTTTTTTTTAACAGACTTAGAAGGTTGTCCATCATTGTGGACTCAATATTAGACAGGCTCCTCTATACATATTGCTCACATTTTAAAAGACCTTGTTAGGTGTCAATTAGAATCATGAGAAAAAAACAGAGAAAAAGTGAAACAGAGACAGAACTGTATTTTCAAAGTGGTTTGCAAATATTCCCATTAGTCATTCAAATCATCACACCCCACATGAAGATGTTGGAGATAATGAGAAAGAGTTTCAAGATGCTGTTGCTAAGGCACTTCTCTAACCGAGGGTGAAAATCCTACTATAAATAATACATTAAAAAAGCTGGTTGCTTTGTGCTTTCCTGCACTTTGATTCTAAAATGCATCTTTATCAACAACTCATTTGAACCAAAGTGTTCCCAGTTTCTTTCATTAGAAATTACCAAAATCAAAAACTCGTTGCTGTCGAATTGATTCCAAGAAATTACCTATCACTTAAGATTACTTTCGCTCAGATTTTACTCAGGCAAGAGTAATAAAGACGTTATTTCCTCTAACAGAACTTTAATTTGCAATTTTAACAAGGAAGTTATACGTAGGAATCTCCTGAGGATCCTGTTAAACTGTAGATTCTGATTCAAAGCACCTGGAGTGGAAATGCAAATTGTCAGCAAGGGGTTGGACCAGAACTAACTGGTTTGAAGCCATGACTTTAACCCAAATTCTTTGTTCTTTTTCCTGGGTTATTCCTTCAAGCACCACAGAGCCTGACCTGAATGAAAGAATCTTTTGTGACATATTCTGTGTTGTTCAAAGTTTTAGCAGTCTTGCCAGCTATTTATTATTAGTGATTGCCAGGTTTATAATTACATACACATAATGAAAGTTAATTTCAGTCAAGGTGTGCTGCTTAATGCTTGATCCTCATTTTTTTAAAAGTTATTTTTCTTATTTGATGCTTTATAAACCTGAGGAAATGTTATATCAGACACAGCAGTTAACCATAAAAGTGATATTGTGGCTTTATGAATCTGATTAAGAAACTAACATCAGATTGTTGTATTTGATTAGAAACTCAGTCTAACTTGATTTGATCTGTTTTTAGTAACAGATTTAGAAATACCGATATTGTAAGTATATTAAACCCAAAAAACCAAATCCACTGCCATCAAGTCAATTCTAATAGCAACCCTACAGAACAGAGTAGAAGTGCCCCATAGGGTTTCCAAGGAGCACCCGGTGGATTTGAACTGCTGACCTTTGGTTAGCAGCTGAACTCTTAACGAATTCAAACTAGCAGATATGAAGCCCAGCATATGATGAGCACCTAATACATGTCAGCTTTATTTCATATCTTACTTGATTTCCATGACAAGCGTTTAGGACATCAGTATTTTTTTTAATACTGATGTCTTACACTTGTCATGGATTGGCATATGACAAAAGACTGAATTAAGGCTTAGAGAGATTAAATAATTTTGTTCACGATCACACAGCTTCTAGGCACCTTTTTGTGCTGTAACAGGGTTTCTTCTCTAGGAAAGCCAAAGCAAACAGGGCAGCCCTTTACAATTATCTCACAAAATAAAGAAATTATTCCTTTCTATCCAAAGTTTCTAATTTATAAGAGGGAGAAGATAAATGAATTATTCCTTAGTTTTATGTGTACATGCATTATACACAAGCATATGTACTGCGTGCATTAATGTACATCTCATATTCTCTTCAAATTTATAAAGACTTTATGGAGGATGTGAGCTTTTAAATTCTACTTAGAAGATTCAAATATCATTATTTGATCACTGACCAGACAGAATATCTAGGTCATAAATCCTAAACTATCAGTTTATAGGTCAAATCTGGCCTGTAGGCACGGTTCTTTTTTTGGTTTATTTTTGCTTTGTTTTCCTAGTTTTGTTTGTTTTTGGTTTTTTAATTGAAATAGTTGCCAGTAGAGATTTCACTTAAAAATCAGCAGATTGGCTGCATGGGGCCCACAGTTCCAAGCATCAGTCAGCAGGAGCTGAATAGTAGTGACTTCCTTTAGATGGAGTCTGTGTTCCCTCTGGGTGCTACGATATTCATCTGTCAGCTTCATTCATATATGAAATTTGACTGCTCCCTATATTCATCTGGGTTTGTGACCTCTAGCCTACGTTTCAGCACCATCTCCACAAAACTGTATAAAACAGGAATTTTAATCTTCTTTTCTAAACACAGAGTCCATCCCCTTTCCATGGAAACTGAGTTTTACTCATGGGGCAGTGTGGACTGGGTAAACCCACCAGCATGGCCACAGATGATTTATTTGACACTTGAGCCAAGCAGGGTAACTCATGTTCTCTCTTCTCAGAATTGAGAACTTGTACTTAGAAACAATTATTTAATTTCTGCATGTGGCTAGAATTGTGACTGTCAATTTGGAAAGTATAGGGTGGCCATAATCTGCCATTTTGACTAGACAAATGGTGAGATCCCATTTGGAGAGAGAGAATAGACATGAAGTCAGGTTCGTGGGATCCACAAGATTCCCCTGCATCCTTATAATACATCCTCTTATTTGCACGTATTGTCTTAAAATGGTTTCTGTCTCTTACAAACACTTGTCTTAGCCTTGAAACCTGCTGACTTCCTCTCTCTGTGCCTTAATTTAGGATCTTTGAAAATTGCTGGCTTCTCTTCTCTATGTCTCAAATTAGAAGCCTCAATTTTGAAATCTGCTGACTTCCCCTCTCTGTACTTTAATTTGCAAATCTCTTAAAGTTAAAAAGTAAAAATCTGATAATAACTCATTCAGCCTGTTAGGATTATGTTGAAGGTCAAATGGGACTACACATATTCTTTGAAAACTATAAACCACTATACGAATCTAATGTACAGTTACTTTAACACCTCTGCAAAATATTCAGCAACTGGAGACACAATAGATGAGGCAAAGTGGGAACATTTTCATGGCTAAAGTAGAGGATTCGTATGTATAAATAACAGGAAACAAGAATATGTGGGTGGACCAGTTAATTTTTTAAGAGGCAAGGGTTAAAGGATAAAATTCTTATAGCTATCTGAGTTGTCACTCCTAAAAGCATAATTATTATTAACCATATCGATAGAGACTTTTTGTAAGGAAAAAACCTTACAATACAGATTTTTCAAAAGAAATTCAGTTTAATTGCTTAAACTAATTAGAACTATTTCTAAGCAGTTGTTTTGCTGAGAGAATATATATTCATTTTAATTACTAAAGAATCACAGAATTTGGTAACTGAAAAAAAAGCATTTTTGGAAAACAGTTCAGCATCCTCATTTTGTAGTTCCACAGAGGATAAGTGAAAAAGCATATCCATTTTCATATGTGAAACTAAAATAATTAAGACCTTTTAAATTCCAGAAATATTTACAGAGCACCGTGATCATGATTATACCCACCATTTGAAAACACATAATGTATGAATGAATGAGCTGAGTGAGTACTAAATATATATGAGATACAAAAAGGAGCAAGATAAAGTTTCTGACATCAAGGACTACATAACATAATAGGGATGCAGGGATAGTTCACGTACATCTGTGAATACAGCCGAGAATAAGAAAGGGGCTAGAATAGGTACACAAAAATGAGATTTCATATATGACAGAGATTGAAGAAAGGCTTCAGGGAAGTTGATACAGCTCTAACTGATGGGTTAAACATTGAAAAACAGAAAGCAGAAAGAGCTGGATGTATGGCTAGGGGAGTGAGGAACTGTCTCTCAGACCAGGAGAACAGCATGACAAAGAAAATGCAGTGCAATTTTAGGGAAGGCTTTCTGGTTTAATTGGATCATAGTGTACAATTAGTAAAGACAAGTCAAAGCGACAATGCAGATGACCTTGGATGCCAAGCTGAGGAGCTCGGACCACATTCTCTAGGCAGTAGGAAGACACTGAAGGTCAACGTACAGGGGAATAACCAGTCAGAAGACCATTTCTGAAAATAGAAGGCGGAGCCAATATGGCACTATAGACAGAAACACCATGCTGTCCCTCTGCAGCAAAGACCTAAAAAACTAAATAAAACAAACATCAATCCTGGAGCCCTAAGCAACACATGAAGGAATACAGAAATTGATCCAGGGCTGAATGGAATAAGAAACTGACAGAGAACAGAGAACAAGGAGAGCTACAGAGGAGAGGTTCCCTACCAGCTAACATGGCACGAGTTTGCCAACTTGGACTACATCCACCAAGGAATGCAGACACGGAGTACAACTTCACGGAGCTCCCAACCGGAGACAGAGCACCCAGGAACCAGGGATATACCTTTCCCACCACCCACCCATCTTCCATGTATGTGACCTCCACCACCATCATTTTGTTTGTTTTGGCTTTTTTGTTCCTTCTCTCTCTCTCTTCCTTCCTTTCCTTTCTCCCACCCAGACAGCCCCAGGTGCAATCCCCTCCTCTTTTTGAGGGGCTGTGATTTTTAGGTTTGTTTGCTTCGTTCTTTTTTTCCCTTGTTTTTCTGTTTCTTCTCTCTCTCCTTTCTCACACCCACCCAGCCCTGTGCACTGCTCCCCCCCTCCCTTCTTGAGGGGCCATGCTGCACCTCTTGGTTGGAGAGTCACTGCAAGTGACCTCTCTGGGTCTGTGCTGTCATCACCTACCGGCTCCCTCAGCACCATTTTATTTACTTATTGTTTTGTTGTTATTGTTGTTTCTTCTCTATTCCTTTCTTCCTTTCCTTTTTCCCACCCACCTAGACCCATGTGACGCCCCTCCCCTTCTTGGTAGGCTGTGCTATACTGCTCAGCTGGAGAGCCTCTGGCACACAGCCTCCCCAGGTCTGCACTGCCCCCACAGGATGGCTCCTTCAGTACCATATTTTTTATTTTTCTTTATCTTTCCCTTTCTTCCTTTCCTTCTCCCTCCTACCTAGTCCCTGCGCTGCCTCTGCCTCTTCCTGACAGGTCATGCCATGCCACCTGACAAGAAAGACATCAGGTCACCAGCACCCCAATTCCGCCAATGGCCAGTTCCCCTACCACCATATGTATTTTCATTATTTTTTTAAATTATTTATTTATTCATTTTGTTTGTTTGCTTGTTTGTGGGTTTCTTCCCCCTCTTTCTTTTCCTTTCTCCCACCCACCTAGCCCTGTGCACTGCCCACGCCCCTTCTCAACAGGCCAAGCCACACTGCTTGGCTACTAGGTCATCGACATATGGCCTTGCTGGGTCTGCCCTGCCCTCACCCGCCAAATCCTACCACACTGCCATTTTATTTACTTTTTTTTTCTCTTTTCCTTCATATTTTTCTTTTTTGCTTTTTTCTTTATTTTCTTTCTCTTCTTTCATGCATCCACTTAGCTCCACACACCACATCATCTCCTTTCCCTCCTGCCTATCTGCACTGTGTGCCAAGCACTGCGCCCCTGAGCGGCACTGATGTGGTCCGCTGGCTTCTCCCCAACAGCCCCAGTTCATGCCACAAACTACCCATCCCTGCCCTTCCACCCCCACTGGACCCACCCTGCTGCACCATAACTGAGTGACTGGCGTTCCCCACCTGTACAAGGTGGTAAGAAATGTGCTCACAGGTGAGCAAGTAACAAAACACACCCAGCTTTCCTGCCCAGATGTAACCAAATAAAACAGAAAAGCAGGATGAAATAATCAAATCTACAATCAATAAACAAAGAAAATAATTCCTGAATGTGCCAGAGACACCAGACAATATCAAAACATACTAAAAAACAGGAGAGGATGGCTCAAGAAAACAACCAAAATAAAACATCAGATGGCCTTCTGGTAGAAGAAAACGCACTGAAACTACCTAACAGGGAATTCAAAACTCTAATATTTAGGGTTCTCCAACAGATGATGGAAAATGCAGACAAAGTAAGGAAAAAATAGACAAAATCATGGAAAATACAGACAATATCAGAGAAAACACAGATAAAGCAATGGAAAAATTCAGGAAAATAACTCAGGTGCAAAATGTCAAAATAAACAAACAACTAGAAAGCATACAAAAACAGCAATTAGAGATCAAAAAATAAACAAGATTTCAGAAATGGGCAGTGCAATAGAAGGTTTTAGGAGCATATCTGAAACAATGGAAGACAGGATCAGTGAAATTGAAGACATTCTTTTATACCACTTTATTTGAGGAAAAATCAGAAAAGAATGAAGAAAAATGAGAACAATGTGGGATACAATCAAAAGCAAAAATCTGTATGTGACTGCAGTTCCAGAACGGGGGAGAAAATGGGAAACACAGAGAGGATCATTGAAGATTTGCTGACAGAAAACTTCCCTAATATCATGAAAGATGAAAAGTCAACCATCCAAGAAGCTCAATGAACCCCATATAGGATAGACCCTAAAAGAAAATAACCAAGACATATCATAATCACACTTGCTAAAACCAAAGACAAAGAATCCTGAGAGTAGCTTGAGAAAAACAAAAGTCACATACAAAGGCGAAACAATAAGACATTTCTGGAAATAAACATGACAATTAAGTGTGGATTCATTAGTGTGAGGCAAAAACAAAATAATAATATAGGTAAGGTAATGAAAGTATGGTAATGAGAATGCAAAGAAGGGTTTTATTTTCAGAAACAAAATCAGCTGAATCTGTAACATTTAGAAAATAATGAAATGTGAGGATTAGAAAGAGGCACAATTGTTTGGGTAAATGGAATAATTTATTTTATTTAACATTAATTGCCACTATGTTTAATGTTTCAATGTACTTTACTTAACAATAGGTACGAGTGACTTACTAAAGATAGAACAAATATGGAAGTGTCAAGCCTCATAGTTCCAAACAAGCATTTTATGCCTATGTGATACGTCACTTTTGCAAGTGATGTGGTTAGTAAAAGTGAGGTCTTCCAGGTCTGGAGGCAGCTATGTAACAGACTATAAGCACCAGCTTTTAGGTAATAATATAACACAGAGAAACACTGAAGTGTATTCGAGAGACAGAATAACAGGGGCGGGGTCTGAGATCATGTTTTCTGGGGACATCTAGGTCAACTGGCATAACAAAGTTTATTAAGAAAATGTTCTGCATCCCACTTTAGTGAGTTGTATCCGGGGTCTTTAAAGCTAGCAAGTGGCCATCTAAGATGCATCAATTGGTCCCAACCTATCTGGAGCAAAGGAGAATGAAGAACACCAAAGACACAAGGAAAATATTAGCCCAAGAGACAAAAGGGGCCACGTAAACCAGAGACTCCATCAGCCTGAAACCAGAACTAGATGATATCTGGCTACCACCAATGATTGCCCTGACAGGGAACACAACAAAGAGTTCCAGATGGAGCAGGAGAAAAGTAGGGTGCAGAACTCAAATTCTAGTTAAAAGAACAGACTTAATGGACTGACTGAGACTAGAGGAACCCCAGAAGACATGGCCCTCGGACTCTCTGTTAGTCTAAAACTAAAACCATTCCCGAAGCTGACTCTTCAGACAAAGATTAGGCTGGATTATAAGACATAAAATGACACTTGTGAAGAGTGTGCTTCTTAGCTCAAGCAGATACATCATGAGACTAAATGGGCAGTTCCTGTCCAGAGGCAAGATGAGAAAGCAGAAAGGGACAGGACCTGGTAGAATGGACACAGGAAATCCGGCGCAGAAAGGAGGAGTGTGCTGTCACGTTACAGGGCGAGCAACTAGGGTCACATAACCATGTGTGTATAAATTTTTGTATGAGAACTGTAAACTTTCACTTAAAGCAGAATAAAAAATAAATAAACAAAAACGCTGAAATCTAGAAGAGAGCTGGTTTACTGGTGTCATAATGAGTTCAGTTTTTACATATGTTGAGTTGACAAAGGAATGTAGTAAGGTAAAGAAGACAGAGAAGTTAAAAGGCTAAAATGAAGAACAGGTTAGTGCAGTGTCAAAGAGAGAGAAAACTGAGTTTTGTCAAGAAGAGATAAGGATTAAGAGTATCAAATGCCTCATAGACATCTACAGCGGGTTGAATAGTAGTCCTCAAAAGATATGCCCACATCCTAACTCCCGGAATCTGTGACTACTGCCTTATGTGAAAAAGTTCTTTGCAGATGTAATTAACTTAAGAATTTTGAGATAAGGAGATTATCCTGAATTATCAGGGTGAGTCCTAAACCAAATGACAAGTACACTTATAACAGAAAGGCAGAGGAAGATTTGGGACTAATAGGAGGAGACACTTGACTACAGACACAGAGACTGGAGGATGCAGCCACTAATCAAGGAATGTTGACAGAAGCTAGGAGAGGCAAAGAATAGATTCTCCCCTAAAGTCTCCAAAGGAAGGAGGGCCCTACCAACGTCTTCATTTAGGACTTCTGGTCTCCAAAACGGAAAACCTGTTGACATAGTGGTTAAGAGCTATGCCTGCTATCCAAAAGGTTGGCAGTTCGAATCCACCAGGTGCTCCTTGGAAACCCTACAGGGAGTTCTACTCTATTCTATAGGGTTGCTATGAGTTGGAATCAACTTGACGGCAACAGGTTTTGGTCTTCAAAACTGTGAGAAAATAAATAAATTTCTGTTGTTTTAAGCCACCCGGCAGCCACAGGAAACTAATCCAACATGTGAGAATAAATGTAATTGATTTTGCCATTAAGCAGGAAGACACTGGTGATGTTCAAGAAAGCAGTTTCAGTAGAGTGGTGTAGGGAAAGTCATATTCAAACGTGTAAGGCACAGTTTCCCAACCTTTCTCAGTTCACAGTGGCCTTAGCATCTGAACCATTCTTTTTAATAGTGCTCCTAGACCAAAAGAAATACCTAACAGTTCAGTGTACAAAGCAGTCGGTTCCAAACACCTTACTCAGTAATTGTCCTAGCCACTTTGAAAAAGTTATCCTAGTGGTTTGAAAAAATAATACATATACCCTGAAAGGAAATATTTGATTCTATTTTTAAATAAGCACAGTTACTTACTAATGGGAATGCATGCACCTGTTAGGCACTACACAACTTCTCAAACCTTGGAATTAGATTGTAAACAGCCACTGTCACTTCCTCTTTCACACTAATTTTCGCCCAGTACTTGCTTTTTATCACAACCACCACCAAAAATCCAGCTTTGCAAAGATATAACATTAAGGAAAGAGATGCAGAGTGATCTAATGTTGAAACTGTGCACTATCTCTAACTAATGGTTTGTGCTGTGTAAAAAAGATGTCAAGTATCTCAGAAATTTGCAGTGCTCCCCAGGCAGCCCCATGAGTTCACTGTGGCCCCTGGAGCACCTCGTACATAGCTTTGGAACCATGGGTTTAAGGAGAGGTGAAAAGTGTATGTTGAAAGTGTAGATAGCATTTATAAGAAGTTCAGTAGAAACATAAGGAAAGAAAGTTAGAAGATGTTATTCAAAAGATTGGCAAAGACAACATTCAAAAGTTAAAGAGAAAGTCATATGATTGTGGTCAACTTTAAGATGTAAGCAAGAGGAATTAACTGAATGAGCGGGACTTCTACTACAATTTGTTCTCTTAAAAAGGTAAGATACAAAAGGAACAAAAAGTGGAACAGAGTTTCAGATTCTTAGGGAAACCTGACTTACTGGACCCACGAAGACTGGAGGAACCCCTGAATCTATTGCCCTGATGTAACATCAAACCATGAACCAAAACTATCCCCTGAAGTCATCTTTAAACCAAACAATAGTTCAGCTCAATTAATAAAGACTGTTTGCCTTGAATATTGAGCTCTTTCAAAGAGTTGTCTATATGAGATCAACTCAACAATAGTAACTCTAAAGTACAGATGAAACATTTAGGGGACAGTAAGACTAAGTTTTTTTTTTTTTTTTTTTTTTAAGACTAAGTTTAAGACTAAGTTAATAATGGTGAAACAATAAATGTAGAGATGGTGAGAATAGTGACACAATATGAAGAACGTAACCAATGTCACTGAACTACAGATGTAGAAATTATTGAGTAAGTGTATGCTTTGCTGTATACATTTTCACCAACAAATAATAAATAAAAATATGCTCAAAAAGCCATTCCTCCAGTTAGTACAATTCCAAACTTTTAATTCTGTCTGAAATAAACCTCATAAATAATAAATAGATTTAAACATATTGTCAGTACCAATGATAAACATTTTCAGAAAACAATAGGTCATATGAAAGCATCAAGAATTTAGTTTTTGTACATACATCCAAATCCAAAGCCATCAAGTTGATTCAGACTCACTGAAAACCTACAGGACAGAGTAGAACTGCCCCATAAAGTTTCCAAGGAGCAGCTGGTAGATTCAAATTGCTGACCTTTTGGTTAGCAGTCGAGGTCTTAACCACCGTGCCACCAGGGCTCTGAACTGCCCCATAGGATATAGTACAATAGAGGAAATTATTTATGTATAAACATCGATGGGACAACAGAAAGATTTCACTGACCACGCTCTGGATAGCTTAGCAAATATGTTTCCCCTTTTCAGATTCCCTCTTTTGCTCAGATGAACCTTGCTGTTTCAGAAACAATGTACCTAACGCCCCCTCAACTTGCAAGTTAAACTAGTATATTGGTAGAAAATAAGCACTTTCCCATGGATGCCAGGCTGATCCCAACAGAACTGAACTTTCCTCTTCTTCAGGACTGAGCACACAGTGGCCTTTCTAAGCATGAATGTGGAAGAATACTTTTTCTCATTACTACTTCTGAGGGGAAACCCTGGTGGCGTAGTGGTTAAGAGCTACGGCTACTAACCAAAAGGTCAGCAGTTCGAATCCACCAGGAGCTCTTTGGAAACTGTATGCGGAAGTTCTGCTCTGTCCTATAGGACTGCTATGAATCAGAACTGACTCAATGGCAATGGGTATGGGTACTTTTGAGCAATGCCAACTTCCTTAAGCAATTTCCCTTTGTACCAGGACATGAATCAGTCAAAAAACTGCAAGTGAGCTCTGCAATTTTCTCTCTGCTCAACAATGTTGGTAAATCAAAGCTGGTAAATCAGGGCGAACTATCTTGTCAGGAAAAATTGTGTTAGACTGAAACACCTCCCTATATTTCTTAAATCCAAAGAAGTCATAAAACTCCTATTTAATGTTGCTTATTCTTGAATATGAAGATCTGTTTGAGAAAGTGTTCAGCCAGCAAAAAACAGAACATAGCAACCTTGTTTGTTGTGATCTCTGTAAAGGAAAATAATTGCAAGCCTGCTAGTTAATCACTAATGAAAAATGTATTGCTTTTTTGAAGAGTAATTTCATTTACTTGCACTAATATTATTGATCTGGACATAGTATATTTTGATTAGCAGACTGTAATTTTGTAAATTAGTCAGGTCAAAGCCCTTCTACCTAGGAAATTTTAATCTACGAGTGACAGAAAAGCAGTACAAAAATTACTTTTAGGAAGGCAAATACATATTTATAAAAACAGAAAATGGAAAAGAATTTTTAGTATTATCTGCTGTCATCCTACAAATTTATTCATGTGAATTTTGAATAATTACTTGATTAAAAAATAACAGTGAAAACCAAACCTATTCCAACTTCATGGCAACCCTATGTGTTAGAGCAGAACCCTTCCACATTGTTTTCATGGCCGTAAATCTTTAGCGAAGCAGATCACCAGGTCTTTCTTCTGTGGTGCCGCTAGGTGGGTTCTAACTGCCAATAAAAAGCCAACCTAAAACAGAGCAATATCATAGTTTACAATGGAGGAACTGACCAGAGAGGGATCACTCAAGTCAACTGCCCTTCTCAGTCTGAGGAGCTCTTTTTGGAATGAGGAGAAAGGGAAACTTGGTCTCTAAACGTGACCAATCAAAAAAAAAAAAAAAAAAAAGTCTGAGATTGACTTAATTTAAAATAATGGGAAAATTGGGTGGAAGACAGTGTTCATATTAATTTTCATTCAAAAAAATGGGTAAGGAAGTGACCTTTACACGGGCTCTTTACATTAAATTGGCTAGATTACACACAAGTAAACCAAGAAGGATGTGCACCACTTTTTAAAACTGAAAATAACATGTTCGTTAAAATCGTCATTTCCACGTCTGAGTCTCTCCTGGCTGAACCAGAGCATGGCGGCGTCGCGGAGTCGCTGCAGCGCACGCTCCAGAGTGCAATGAGCCCTGTGCTGCCGGGCTGGGTTTCTCCCCCAGCGGAGAGGGAGAGCGCAAGGCGAGGGGCCCGGGCGCGGACCTCAAGTCTGGGCTCCCCACGGGCCAGCTCCTGCGCCCCCGCACGCGGCTGCCTGCTCTGGTGGCAGGCGGCAGGGCCAGCGAGGGCGCTCGGGGACACCGTCGGCCGGGCGGGGCGGGGCGGGGCGGGGCGGCCACGAGTCGCCGGCAGATGACGCGCCGGGGTCGGCGGAGAAGCAGCCACTTCCTGAAGCCGCCGGCCGGGGCCGCTCGCTGCACTCAGCGCCGGAGCCGGGAGCCCGTGGCCGCCACCATGTCCCACCAGACCGGCATCCAAGGTAACGACGCTCGGCGCGGCCCAGGGGAAGGGGCTCCCGGGAGGCCCCGCAGAGCCGGGCGGGCTCCGGGATGGGCAGGGCCAGAGTCGGGCTCCGGGCGCGGGGAGTCGGTTCCGCAGGGCGAGCCGGGCCCCTGCGCGTCTCCACGCTCCGGTTTCCCGGCTCTCCCGGCCTGCGTCCCTCCCATCCCGGCCCGACCGCTGCCACGTTGCAGGCAGACCTGAAATGCAGAGGACAGAGGAAACCGGTTTCCGAGGCGGCTGAGGTGAAGGGGTGTGCCCTCCGCCGCCCCCAGCACTAGCCCCGCTTGCCCCCTTTTCATCAGGTAGGGAAGGGCTGGAACCGTGGAGACTGGTCTAGCTGTCGAGAATCGGAGAGTTCGTTTCACTATCCAGGAGATATGGGTACATACTTTGATCATAAAAGGAAAGATTCCAGAATCTTGTTCACATCAGTGAGGGTACTTCCCAAAGTCTTACGCATCCTCTTCCTATAAAATAGGAACATGTTCTGAGAAACCCTAAGTACGGGATGTGTTCCGATCTTTTTCCACAGGGTGCTCCCCAGAGGAGCTGAAGTCAGACTTACGTGACTGCATTTAATCATCCCGTGCAGGCAGTTGAATGTGCAGTTATATCTGATATCCATTATTTCCTCGTTTGAAAATGGGCAGTCTAGTAAGAGCTCACCTCGTCAAAATCAAATGATATATCCCGAGGTTAGCCGAGATCACTTAACGAGTTCTCGTATAAACCCAAGCTCTTTCCTTTCCCCACATGAACCTTTAATTGTGTGTTTTTGAAGGATCTTTGACATCACCACCCCAACACATAACAAAACAGCCTAAACATAAAGGCATTATTTTGTACGTGTTAATTTTGAGTTTTAAATATGCAATTATTCACCTCATGCTTGAACATTATAGCAAGCACTACTTAAAATAATGTGGGCTCTTGCTGTCAAGTAGCACTAGAATGAAATTAGAAGAAAATTGAAGCTTTAGTATGAACACAAGGGTTAGGTTATTAAATATGTGTTTGCTCAGTGATCTTACTCCAGCTTTTTGAGAAATACAAGTTAGAGTAGTATAGCCGGAAGTATAAGATCGAATGCGTTTTATTGCCTTTATCTTTAACCTAGAGAGTATCTCGTGATGGGAAAATTTAGATAATGAAGTAATAAAGGAGGTGTCTATCATAAGCCTGCAATTGGACTAACTAAAGGAGAATGAAAGCAAGTTATTAACATTTTGAAACAAGCAAAAATATTCTTCAGAATTGTCATCTGTCTTTTGTTCAGTTTGAGTAACTTCAATATATTTACTCCAGTATTGTTTCTGCTATGGAATTATCTGCCTAAAGCAGATTAGAATTAATGTATATATATCTTTAAAATACAGTAAAATTTTTATATTTCTTAGCTGTATTCAATGTAAGTGATGTTATGCCTTTAAGTCTTAATCATCTAAATTACTGATAATAAGAGTTTTCTGCACACTCAAGATTTTTTTATTTGTATTGTAATTCATTCCTGTCTGCTTTAAGTAGCAAAGGAAAGTTAATACATATGTATAAAAAAAAGTTTACTTTTCTTTATCTTTTCCCACAGCTAGTAAAGATGTTAAAGATATCTTTGCCAGAGCAAGAAATGGAAAATACAGACTTCTGAAAATATCTATTGAAAATGGTTAGTTAAATGTTTTAAAATATTGCTTGTCCCTGGATTTTCGGGTGTCACGTTTTTAAATTTCTAAATTTTTGTCAATGCTTTGGACCATTAGTTAATACGAAACAAGTTCAAAGCTTGCTCTTTGTACACTTATCGGCCTTTAAGATAACTTAGATCCTGCACGTTTTGTGCAAGTCCCCATGGGCCCTTGCTTTCCTTCTGAATTCTGTAGCTTACTATCAGGGATACAGAAAGATGTTGTTTTTCAGTGTGACATCGTCCTCTCTTACTTTTGTGTCTCAGTTTCTGCACCACAATCCATTTCTAATGTTGATGCTTCCATATCTGGAATGGAAATCAGTAAACAGGTGATTATCAAAAAAAAAAAAAAAGTTCCTGCTGTTAATCAGTAAAGTTAGTTTTGAAGTAGAAAATTTTTCAAACTCTCCTATTTTTTCTACCTGATTGTAACCTATGCTACAGAAATGATTACCGTTATGTGTTATTTTGGGAAAGTTCTGAGGATGTAACAAAATATGGATTGATTCTTTTAAAATAATTCTGTAAGCGGTGCAACTGGTTGAGTGGAGAATCTTTTAATACTGAGAATTTCAGGGAGATTTGAATTTGAATAAAATTACTATTATAGATACTTGATCACAATGAATATGTTAAAACAGTCTATTGGCCTAATTTAGTTAAGTACCTTAAAATATTTTGCTTTGGAAAAATAACTTGTTCTTTTATAAATTGGAAGTAAATCTAATTTGCTTTCCATTTTTTGCTTATGCATTAAAAATACCAGGAATAGTTTGTAAAATATGCAACGTAAATACCATGTATTTAAAAAAATACAATTATCATACAGAAACCTCAATAAACATATTAAATGTCCAGGTACATGAGCTCTAGTTTCTATTTTATCCTTTTTTTAGCTAACTAATATTTTTAAGGAAGGAAAACACTATTTCCTAAACTATTATTTTCTGTTTTTACTTTATTTTTATTTTTGGAAAATTTTTAAAATAAGGAAACTACAAAGAATAAATAATACAAATACCTTTGTCTTTACTTAAATTAATAACTGCTAACATTTTATTAGTTGCTTCAAGCCTTTTTTAATTTGATGTTTTTCACCAATTAATTCCATTTCCTGACCTCTTCTCCCTGAGGCAGCTAAGTTAGAAATTTTTATGTTGTTATCATTACTATTTTAGTTTTTATATGTATCCCTAAATAACATAGAACTGTTTTAAGTTTTCTAAGTTTACATAAATTGCACAATACCATTTTATTCTGCATTTGTCTCTAAATGTTACTTTTGAAATTAGATTTGATACGTGGCGTGTTCATTCATTTTAAATATGAATAGAATTTTAGCATTTGACTATGCCATATATTATTTATCTGTGCCCTTTTTTTTTATTTATTGATGAAGATTTAGGCCATTTCCAGTTTTCACTATTACTATTATTCAGTGCTGTGGAAACCCTGGTGGCAAAGTGGTTAAGTGCTACGGCTGCTAACCAAGAGGTCGGCAGTTGGAATCCGTCAGGCGCTCCTCGGAAACTCTATCGGGCAGTTCTACTCTGTCCTATAGGGTCGCTATGAGTTGGAATCGACTCGACGGGAGTGAGTTTGGTTTGGTTTTGGTTTCAGTGCTGTATGTGTGTGCAGCAGATTTTTTTATGCAGAAACATCCATTTTACCTGATTCTTCAGAGTGACTGTATCAATCTATGCTTCTACATAAATTTTTAATCTGTAGTATTATGGCCAAATATGAGCTAAGCCTGTTTTTATTTAATATTTCCTCCTGTACAACTCAATGTTAATTTCAGAAATTATACTTTTAAGTGATAGTACATCTGTACAAATATCTTTTGTTGATAATTTATAATGTAGACATTTTGAAAAATGTAAATATAATCATACATTATTTGGGCATCCAATTCAACTATTATGATCATTTTTATTTGTTCCTTTCATATATTTCCATATGTATATAACTTTGTAACCATGCTATTCATAAAACCTTCATACCTACTTTTAATATTATTTCATATCATATTTTCTGTGTCACCACCTTTTTCCTTTCAACTTTTTGATAATAATAATAATTAGCAAATAACTATTTATTTATAGTTCTACTGTTCAACACACTGTAGTTTGGAATGTCAAACTGTTCATGTATCTTTTTAAAAATTATTCTTCATAGAGCAGCTTGTCATTGGATCATATAGTCAACCTTCAGATTCATGGGATAAGGATTATGATTTCTTTGTTCTACCCCTGCTGGAGGAGAGACAACCATGCTATATATTATTCAGGTTAGATTCTCAGAATGCCCAGGGATATGAGTGGATATTCATTGCGTGGTCTCCAGATCATTCTCATGTAAGTAATTTTTGTCATGCATTTAATGGTAAATGCTAGAAAGAATGTTTTTTTCTAAAATGTTCCTAGGCCAAAAGAAATGAAGAAACAATCATTTCCTATGAAAAGGAATAATGATTGGAAAAAAAAATCCTTGGATTGATAATGTGGAATCAGAAGTAATACACTAGGATTTAGAAGTCTTGCCCTTGAAATCAAAATACTTATTGATTTTAAATTTAAAATCCTAACTTTAAACTCATGTGAAGAAGCTGGACTATATGAAGAGTAACGCAGCATCAGGAGTGGAGGAAGGCTCGTTAAAAACCTGCATTATGTAGATGATACAACCTTCCTTGCCGAAAGTGAAGTGGACTGGAAGTGCTTACTGATGAAGATCAAAGACCGTAGCCTTCAGTATGGATTACACCTCGGCATGAAGAGAACAAAAATCTCAACTGGACCAATAAGCAGCACCATGATAAATGGAGAATAGATTGAAGTTGTCAAGGATTTCATTTTACTTTGATCCATAATCACCCATGAAAGCAGCAGTCAGGAAATCAAATGACAGATTGCATTGGGCAGGTCTGCTGCAGAAGGGCTTTTAAGTGTTAAAAAGCAAAGATTTCACCTTGAAGACAGGTGTGCCTGACCCAAGCTACGGTGTTTTCAGTTACCTCTTAGGCGTGCAAAAGCTGGACAATGAATAAGGAAGACCAAAGAAGAATTGATACCTTTCAATTATGGTGTTGGTGAAGAATATTGAATATACGATGGACTGCCAAAAGAACAAACAAATCCGTCTTGGAAGAAGTACAGCCAGAATGCTTCTTGGAAGCAAGGATGGTGAGACTACATCTCACATACTTTGGACATGTTATCAGGAGGGATCAATCCCTGTAGAAGGACATGATGCATGGTAAGATAGAAGGTCAGCAGAAAAGAGGAAGACCCTCAATGAAATGGATTAACACAGTGGCTGCATCAGTGGACTCAAGCATAACAGTGATTGTGAGGATGGCACAAGACCGGGCAGCGTTTTGTTCACATAGAGTTACTATGAGTCAAAACCTACTCAACAGCACCTAACAACAACAACATGGGCCTCTTTAAAAAAAGAAAAAAGCTAACTACTTTGCTCTGAGATTAATAATTGTAATAATTCTGAGAGCTAATTGCACATCGTGTGATTCGGAATCGACTCAATGGCAGTGGGTAATTGCACATCTTATTAAGTATTATAATATTCAGTATAATAGCTACCATTCAAGTTGTGGGCATGCCATATAAGCATTTCTTTAGAAAAGTTGGTTAGTAGATTGACTAAATAAAAGACCACATTAATGTATGAATATCACCCATTATTTTAAAGATTAATTCCTGTGTTCATTGTAGAAAAACAATGTTTTTTTTTTAAAAGTTATCTAGATGTCTTTCTGAAAGGATTATCCCATTCTCTTTAATTCCTCACATCCTGTCTGAAAGAAATATTGTATTTGCCAATGTAGGTTTATGAAATTGTTTCTGTTTGTTGGTAGTTATCTTCAGTAGTTTTTTGTAGATGCTGGTAGACTCTTCAGTAATGGTATATATTTCTTTTCATCTTTGTGCACCTCATAGAATGGTATGTGCCTTAGATACACCAAGAATATTGGATTACTGAACAACTTAATTAGTAATATCTGGGTTTGCTTTGAGTGAAATGTCAGTATCCAGGTTACTTCATTTCAGTGAAGTTTTTTCTCATCTTTTGAAGTAGTTTTTTTATTCTTGAGCTCATTTTATACTTTCAAAAAGGATGAATTTTAGAAAAAGTAGAATTTCCCCTTTTTGAAAAATATAACTTATAACATGAATTGAAATCTACCTTAATAGCCATTGATGTAACTACCTAATGCTCATTTTATGATTATTTGTACACATATATTTAAGCATATTAGTGAGTTTTAGTTTTTCACAGTTTATTTTTATGTGCTTGAACATTTTTATAAATTCAAACAGTGCATTCTTTTGTAATTACATGCTTTCATCTATAAACTAAACTTTCACAACTATATAGGTTCGTCAAAAAATGTTGTATGCAGCAACAAGAGCAACTCTGAAAAAGGAGTTTGGAGGTGGCCACATTAAAGATGAAGTATTTGGGACAGTAAAGGTACGAAACTTATATATTTATTTGGATTCTGTATGTTGCAATTCAGATAGATAAAGAAGCACTCCTAGGTAATGGGTAGGTAATACCTTATATGAATTCAGATTACTCTGTAAGCATAAGAATAAGAAAAAAATTGTTATATTTAATATGCAACTTTACTAATGAATATGTAGCTTTGAATTTATTAAGTTGTATCTATTTGACATAAGTGATACTGAAACATTACACTTATGCTTTTAAAATATGTTGGTATATTCTTTGTTAATTCATAGATCATAGACTTCAAACACTGAAATACACCTTAAAAAAAAAAAACTTTTGCTGCCATCGAGTTGATTCCTATTCATAATGACCCTATCGGACAGAGGGGAACTGCCCCATAGGGTTTCCAATGAGTGGCTGGTGGATTCCAACTGCTGACCTTTTGATTAGCAGTCCAGCAGTTAACAGACACCTTAGAGATCTAGTTCAACCCCTTTATCTAATTCAAAATTTTCGTTTGAAGAATGGGAAGATAGGGTTAGAAAAGTGAGAAGCTGCTTGAGAGAGACAGTGATTTTTAGATATCTTAAACATTTATACCCATATTCTAGAAGCAGTAGGCTATGTTACTTAAGCCAAAAGTCTGAGGCAGCTAAATTAATGGATAAATTCACTGATAAAATAATTGAGATAATTAGTCAGTTAAGATAAATTAGTTAAGGTTAATAGTTCTGTGTCACGGTATTTATATGGTAAATATATGTATTTATACATAAACACTTAAGAAAATTGAAGTATATTTTTTGAACAGTTGCAGTTTTTTTCAGAACTTTTATTCTGATTCAGAAAGTAATACAACCCAGTGGATCAAACACAAGACTTGATGGGGATAAATTGTTTGTTCACCATTAATTTTGAGATCAACTCACTTCTATGAAGTTTGGTCTTCCAAACCACAAAGTTATGGTGTTAAGTAGGCCTGTTTGGAGTATTTGTTTTTCTTTGAATATAAGCAGTGTAATATTTTTTCTGTGAGTAATTGTAGAATAATTACATAAATCATTATAGAACTTGCAATCTGAATTTGTTGATTATCAAATAATTATAGGACAAGCATCCTCAGCAGGTTAATTACAATTGTCCTGTAGACTTGAAGCCTGACCAGATTCATCGTATAACTGACACCCCCACCACCAAACGCACAGGAAAGATTTAGTCATTATAAAACTTCAGGAAATGGAGAGTACTCTTCAAAAAGTTTTGAAACCTATAAAATAGGGAAGTTAAAAATAATTAAGAAAAGAGAGTAAAATTCTTAACGCCAAAATACCCTTACTGAGATTTTACTTCTAGACAATAAATGATAACAGGCCATTTCTGTACTTACAGGAGGATGTATCACTACATGGATATAAAAAATATTTGCTATCGCAATCTTCCCCTGCCCCGTTGACTGCAGCTGAGGAAGAATTACGACAGATTAAAATTAATGAGGTAAATTACAGCTTTGAAACACTTGGAAAATTTTAAAGCGTTTGAAAATACCGTTAACAGATGTTGATAGGTAACTAGAGAACAAAAGAATGAGAGAGCTTAGGTTATTCTGCTTAGTTTAGAAACAAAACTATATGTTTAATGTGTTTTCAGGACAAAAAGTTAAAATGAATATTAAACTTCATGTCAATTAATAAATAGGTTTCTCCACTCTTTATAATGTGTGTGTCTGAATAAGAATAGTATCTTCTTTTTGGGAGTACAGTTGTTTTTAATTTAACTTTGTACTTCAAATAAATGGGAAAAGTGTGTTACCCATTTGATGTAAAGAATATTATAATTTAATAAGATTGTCTGAAGCAGGTTATTTTGTTATTTCAGAGACAAGTGATGACAAAAGAGTAAAATATAAATGTTATAGGATGTTTTATATATATGTGTATATATAAAAGTTATTTGAGTACTTGTTTATAATATTAGAATCAATAAATTTTAGACATTTTAGTTTATCATTTTTAATTATCTAATTATGAGTCAGAATAGCTACTTTATTCCTACTGAGATTTTAAAGAAAAAAACAATGAGCAGAAACCCCTAGTAGAGGAAGTAAGTCTGGAAAGTGGTTGAAAATTTTTTAATATTAACCTGGTAACAAAGATCTATCACTCTATTATTTTAACTCAAGTTATTGAGAAGGAGTTTTTATGGATTTTTTTTTTTAATAAGCTTGATAGTTTGTTTTATTCTTTGCGCTCAGAACCCAGAGGATCATATTGGGGTATGCATTTGCATATATTCTATGATGTTTCATTATCCAATATCATTTATGCTGTAGAATCTCCATTCATTTTTTTTTTTAATTAAAATTTCTATTTGACTTTCTGTTGCAACACTGCAAATGAGACCCTGTACTAGCTATTAATTATCGAATATATACAAATCTTAAACTTGTGCATTGAAGCTTTCTTGAAGTATCCTTCCCCCTTCTAGTACACGTGCACCTGTTTTTAGTAAAGAAAGCTCTATGTCTGGAACTTCTGCAGTCGTATAACTTGAGCTGTATTGTGTCTTTGTATACTGTCTGTACTCCTTTCAATTCAGTGCATGGTGTTTGTGTTGCATTTTATGTCCAAAAGAACAAAGTAAAGCTTTATAAATATTGTATGTATGTCACACTGTTCATAATTTTTCATCAGGTAAAATTTTGTAATTAATGTTTTAATCTGATAACACTTTAAAGAGCTTTTGCATCTCATTGAAATTTTCCCAAACCAAAACATATAAGCAAACAAAACCCCCAGCGCCCCACTACCACTGCACACTCATTTAAATGTTCACTCGGAACATGTTCATGATGTATCCTGCACTCTGCATGTTGACAAAGTACTAGCAGGACCATGAACAATGTGAAAAAGAGTTCGTTTTTTAAGTTCATAGTGTTTTAAGTGTTCCTTTAATTATGTATAGGTTGGGCAAGTGTTATATGATGTTTACTTTATAGAAATTGGGTTTTCTTATTATCTTTGCCATATGATACTGCTATGTGCTAAAACCTTACCAGTAAATTAAATATCCTGTCATATTTAGGTACAAACTGATGTGAGTGTGGACACGAAGCATCAAACACTACAAGGAGTAGCATTCCCTATTTCTCGAGAAGCTTTTCAAGCTTTGGAAAAATTGAGTAACAGGCAGCTCAACTATGTGCAGTTGGTAAGAGAAATGTTAATGATTATTTTGAAATGGCTGTTCTTAACTGCGTGGCTTGTTTAAGGTTTATTTTTAACCAGTTTTGGATTTTTTTTTTTTTAATTACAAACAAAATGTGTGTTCTTTGAGAAAAGTCAAGTAATAGAGAACTGTGTCAGTTCCTCTTATCTCCTAGTTTATTATACATTTTTTAAATGAATTCTGTGTTTTTCTGTTTTAATGAATGTTTTATTTCTTATTGACAGGAAATAGATATAAAAAATGAAATAATAATTTTGGCAGACACTACAAATACAGAGCTAAAAGACTTGCCAAAGAGGATTCCCAAGGATTCAGCACGTTACCATTTCTTTCTGTATAAACATTCCCATGAAGGAGACTATTTGGAGTCCATAGGTATATGATCCATTGTTTTTAACACGCTACTTCCAGTTTGGATATTGATATTTCAACACTATATCTTTACTGATTTCTTGCCCAGAGGGCTTAGATATTTCATGAGGCTTAATACTTGATTTTATTGATATACTACTAATTTTCTTTATTATTTTAATTTACAGTTTTTATTTATTCAATGCCTGGGTACACGTGCAGTATAAGAGAACGGATGCTGTATTCTAGCTGCAAGAGTCCTCTGCTAGAAATTGTAGAAAGACAACTACAAATGGATGTAATTAGAAAGGTAGACCTATTTTAAGATTTTCAGTTTTTGCTAGATTATTCTTGTCTTTTCCATGTAGCTCATGATACATTGTGATTTATAAATAAAAAATATAAATATATTTCTCTGGTTCAGGTCATAAACTCTTAGGCTATTACTCTAGGTACCTGGGGATGACCTGCCATCACTTCCCTTTCCTTACAGATATGGTAGCCACAAGCCACATGTGGTTATTTAAATATAAATTAATTGAATTAAATAAAATTTAAAAATCCAGTTCCTTAATTGCACTAGCCACATTACAAGTACTCACTGTATTGGACAGTGTGGAGTTTACAGAACATTTCCATCATTGTGGAAGGTTCTGTTGGACGGTGCTGCTAGAGCTACATACGTACGATTGTTTCTGGGCTCTTAGGTTAATAAGGACCTACAGTCTCCATTTATAACTGTGAATCATAGGATGGTTGGGAATCTTACTCGTGGTTGGGGAGGGAGGGAAAGGGCGTCAACATTTGAATTTTGGGAACAAAGCTACCAATTTTCTTAAATTTTTTTAAAATACGATGAGGCATGGGGAAAGATAAGATGTATTCTTGAGCCCCTTAACACTTAAAACTACCAGTATTTAAAGTACTAAACACCTAAGTTTTTTAAGTTCTTGAGAATCACCTTACCATGACATTTTATAGTACTGTTCGGCTGACTTTTTCTACAAAGGGTCAAATAGTAAATATTTTGGGCCTTGCCAGACCGTATGTCGTCTCTGTTGTTCTTTGTTTTTATTTTTATTTTTTACAACTCTTAAAAAATGGAAAAGACATTCTTAGCTTGGGCTGAATTTGGCCTGTAGATCATAGTTTGCTGACCCCAGTTATAGAGTGATTTCAAGTGGTGAAGAGGCCATGAGTAACGTTTCTTGAATATATAGCCGAATGTAAAAATGCCATGGGGGCATCTGACCTCTGATTTCACAAGGGGGAGAGAGAATCACCACTAACATTAGCCCAAGGCTGATTGCTATGAGATGGAGGTCAAACATACCTCCACCCTCCAACGCTTTTACCAATTCTGATACCAGTCATCCTTCCCATGGCACTGTTTGTCAGCTAGGTTCAATCATTTGTTGGCAGCGGCCACACAGAGCTCATAGACCATACTCATGATTATGGTGTTTATTAGGGAAGTAACAGGTTACAATCCCAGGATCAGGAACAACTCAGCATGCAGTTCTTCAGTCAGGACAGCTTATTCTCAGCCATGCCCACAGGCAGCTCTCTCTGGCCCTCAGCCCCTCAGCCCCTGCCCTGCTCCAGCAAGTGTTACAAAGCTTTCTAACTCTACCAATAAGTGCCCAGCGACACTCCCCTCATTCATTCCGTGGGTTGGCACACCTACTATAGTCAGCTTGCTCTATGGGCCAGGAAGCCCACTGCACTGTCCTGCACCGGTCTCCTGGTTCTGGTGCTGCCATTTCTCTGTGGCCGCTTCTCACCATTTTGTGTTATCTCTGATGTTAACAGCTCTTTCTCTGGCTCCTGGGTCTAAGAGGTTCTCAGCGCATGGACTCTAGGTCCAAAGGATGCACTTCACTACTAGCTCTTCTTGGTGGTAGTGAGGTCCCCTGTTTGTGCTTATGGAATGGCTCACTTTAAGCCTAGCAGGATAGCAAAACTGACCAGTCCTTTCATTAGGGCTCCATACACCTTATTGCATGGTTCCACCCTTGCAAGGGTTTTGGGCACCTTATTTACATTGGTAGCAAGCTGTCCAATCCCCTTGGTGGGCCACCAGACCAGGTCACAAGCACCTTATTTGTATAGTCCCACCCAGTCATTTTGGTGGGAATCACAAGACCATAGTGAGAAAGGCCATATAAAAACGATGGATCACACCACACTGACTAACTTGAGAATATAGTGGTGGCTTCTACTTTTAAACATTATTTAATTGAAGCAGTAAGAGGAAACCAAATAGGAAGTGGCTGTAGCTGATTATTCAAACAACTCAGGCAGCCTTTACCCCTCAAAAAAAAAAAAAAAAATGAAACTAATATGTGATGCGTATTTTCTCTTGCTGGAATGGGTATTTTGTATTTATTTATGACTATTCATATTCATTTCACACCTCAAAACTGACTTGCTTATATAAGGTTTTGAATGTTGTGTGTGCTTTTTTATATTGCATTATACTATTAATCTTGTCTTTTACAGATTGAGATAGATAATGGGGATGAATTGACTGCAGACTTCCTTTATGAAGAAGTACACCCCAAGCAGCATGCACATAAGCAAAGTTTTGCAAAACCAAAAGGTCCTGCAGGAAAAAGAGGAATTCGAAGACTAATTAGGGGTCCAGCTGAAACTGAAACCACTACTGATTAAAATGATTATATTAAACATGACAATACTAGTTTTTTAAAAGTACAGCTTTTAGTACAGGAGAACTGAAATCATTCCATGTTGATATAGAGTAGGGAAAAAACTGTAATTTTTAAAAGGTAGCACTTTTCACTTCTGTGTGTTTTTAAAATTAATATTATAGAAGACTCATGATTTCTATTTTGAGTTAAAGCTAGAAAAGGATTCAACATAATATGTTTAATCCTGGCACACTTTTCATCGAGTGATGAGTCCACACTTTCAGACAGTTCTTAAAATTTTATAGTTGGGCTAATTCCAGAAGGTCTAATATCTCAAAGTACGATACACTTACTACTCTATAGTGAGACATTTGAATTTTTTTTTTTTTTTAAGAAAGAAATACCTTAAAATATTCATTTTGCTTCATAAGTATATTAAGGAGCAGGTTGGATTATTTTCTAAGATGAAAATTTAGCGTGCCTAGGAGAAGGTGGAAAGTTGTATTTTCTGAGGAAGAATGCTCACTAGCAGACTGGTATCATGTCTGTAACTTTTAGTAACAGTCCTTTATTGCAGCAGTGTTTTCTATTTGGCTTTTTGTTTTTTAATGGCATTGAAATTTTAGAAGGTAGCTCATTCTGAAACCTTAAGGGTAGTAGATATTTTCTGCAGGATTTCTGATGACATTGAAAGACATGTTTAAACAGCCTTAGTGAATTCTCTTTCTCGTGCATTAAAAAAATTTCCGTTTTAAAAGTAAGCAGTTTCATTCTGAGTACTATGAGGCCTAATTATTTGTTCATATTGAATTTTAAATTAATATACAAAAGCAAACAGAAGTAGTCAAAAATGTTGGCAAAGTTTTAAACATGAAGATTGGGTTTTTTTCCCCCAAATCTGCATGTTTATTGGCACATTGTGTTCTTTTTCACTTTTGAGCAAATAATTCAGATTTCATAAAATTTTAAAACCATTGTATTCATCAGCCTAAAACAGATAAAAACTTAGCTTAAGAATTTTGTTTCAATTTATATCTTTTTTCAAAACACACTTAACTCTTTGCTAAAGCTCTGCATTTCCAGTTATAATTTAGAGACATTTTGAGCCTCATTTTTCTTTGATACTTGAAATAGAGGGAGCTAGAACACTTCATCATGTTTGACCTGTTAAACTTGCTGCAAGAGCCAGAACTTTGTGTAGTTGTTTTCTAAATGAACTGAGGGGATCCAGAATTTGGAATTTTTTGATCTAAACTTGATGCTGCATAAAGGTTATCAGACATGCACATTTCATAGTATAAAATATGAAGCACTCATTTCTAAACCTTATTACCTAAGGTAATATATGCACCTTTTGAAATCCAGCGTGTGTTCTGTAAGTAAAGCATATTAGAATTATGGGTTGACGGATTTTTTTTTTTTTTAATAGATCAGGAGTACTTGTGTGGGGTTTTGTTTACAAATAATCAGACTATAATATTTAAACATGCAAAATAATTGACAGCAATGTTGCACTTGTTTAATAAATGTATACTTTAAGCTGTTCCATGGGTGCACACAGTTACACATACACACAAATGATTGCATTGAGAACCTTGGAGCTATGTTGCAGACCATAGCTGTGGCTGTTATTTTCAGTCAGGAAGTTAACGATGGTATAAAATAATTCAGTAGTGTATGTTATTCTGCACCATCCACGTGCAATTTTACTCTTAAATTCCACTACACTACATGGAAGTAAATGGACATTCCAGAATATAGATGTGATTATATAATCTTTAATTATTATTAAACCAATGATTGCTGAAAATCAGTGATGCATTTGTTTTAGGATATAAATAATCGTTTACAGTATTCTCAATAAATTTATGTAGTAGGGAAGAATTACATGCCTTCTGTGTACATTTTATAAGTGCATTTTATATCACAATAAAAATTTTTTCTCTTTAAGTTTTCTATGTTTTAATTTGGTTTTCTATAACTTTTTTTTAATGTTTGGATAATTCTGTATAATTCAACATGAAGCGATAGATTAAAAATCCCATTCATTTATTAGCTTAAGTCCAAAAAGGATTTTAAGTAGTTTATATGCATGTGTGTGTGCGTGTATATATATATATATATAATGTTGGAAACAGCCCAAAATAGTTGGAGAATAGAGTTCTTAATTTAGATGAGTGCTTTCCCACTGCTGTAGCAATAATAAAAATGCGATCAGTTACACAGTTCTCACTGTGATAGAAGCACTCCAGTATGACAGGAGTGATCAATTTGGCAATACATTCGTAAGAGACATTTGTTCAACAAATATTGAATGTGTTCCTACCCTGTGCAATTCATTACCAAATGGGCCCCTTTTATTAGGGCTTTATTGTAAAATGAATGTCTTTGTAGCAGTTTTACAAATGATACAATATCTTTAAACGGGCTGATTTTAAAAGCTGAAGAGTGTTAATACTAAAAATTTAAGTTATCTGAGGCATTTCTACTCAGAACTAAAATAATGTACCTAAGGTTAACATTGTAAATAATTTGGGATATATCTTTTCACACATCTTTACATACACATTGTAAGAATGGGAGGTTTTAGGAACAGCAGCCAAGAAGCTAAGTTGCTAAGGGCAAAATTTATAATTCTAGGATCATCCAAAGATGAAGCTCTGGTAAACATGTTTTGGTCAGAGATCCTGAAGAGCTGTCAACTAAAAGGGTGAACGGGATGTAAAAGAGACTGTCAGAGTCGATTACAAAAAAGAACTACATACTGCTTTACAAGAGATTTAAGACATAAGGGTAAAGAGTGATACACCGTTAAACACTAACCAAAAGAAAGATGGTTATATTAGTCATATAGAGGTAAAGGTGGATACACCGTAATGATAAAAGTTCAGTTCACCAAGAAGCTATGACAATTATAAGTTTGTAAGCAAAATTTGACAAAGTCACAAAGGAGAAATGGAAAAACCAAGAAGTGGAAGATTTTAAAAACGTAGTAGCTGATAAAAAAAAGAAAACCAAAGACCAACCCTGTTGCCATTGAGTTGATTCCAACTCATAGTGACCCTATAAAAGTGACCCTATAGGGAAGATAAAAATCAGTAAAAGTATATATAGAATATTTGAACAGTATAGTTTGACCTAGCGAGTATGCATGTAGAACTGCAGAAGACACACTTTGCAAGCACAGATGGAACATTAAAACATGAGTATATACAAGGGAAAGATTAGTCCAAAGGACTAACAGACCACATCTACCATGGCCTCCACCAGACTGAGTCCAATACAACTAGATGGTGCCCGGCTACCACCACTGACTGTTCTGGCAAGTATCACAGTAGAGGGTCCCAGACAGAGCTGGAGAAAAATGTAGAACAAAATAGACTTGCTGGCCTGACAGAGACTGGAGAAACCCTGAGAGTATGGCTCTCGGACACTCTTTTAGCTCAGTAATGAAGTCACTCCTGAGGTTCACCCTTTAGCCAAAGATTGGACAGGTCCATAAAACAAACGAGACTAAAGGGGCACACCAGCCCAGGGGTAAGGACTAGAAGGCAGGAGGGAACCAGAAAGCTGGTAATAGGGAACCCAAGGTTGAGAAGGGAGAGTGTTAACATGTCGTGGGATTGTTAACCAATGTCGTAAAACAATATGTGTACTGAGTGTTTAATAAGAAACTAGTTTGTTCTGTAAACCTTCATCTAAAGTACAATTGAAAAAAAGTACGTAATGGATCACAAAGCGAATAACTGAAATCACGGGATATGGTCTCCAAGTATAGTGCCACTGAGATAAAAGTAACAAAAAGTTTACTAGAAAATTCTGCATATTTGGAAATTAAAAAGCACACCTCTAAATAACCAATGTAACTAAGAGGTCGCAATGAAAATGAAAAAGTACTTTGAAGTCAATGATATAAAAAAATTCTATATATCAAAATTTGGGAAATGTAGCTAAAGTCATGTTTAGAGGAACATTTATAAAAACCATATATCTATATTTACATATTAGAAAGAAAGGCCACAAATTAATGAGCTAGGATTTCATCTCAAGAAGTTAGAATATTTATATACATAAACACAAAGAAAAAATTAAGGAAATAAAAGACCAAATAACAGAAATTGATGAAATAGAATTTAAACAGAACCAAGCCCAAACTAAACCCATTGCCATCGAGTTGATTCCCACTCATGGCAATCCTATAGGATAGAGTAGAACTGCCCTGTAGGGTTTCCAAGTAGCAGCTAGTGGATTCGAACTGCTGACCTTTTGGTTAGCAGCCAAATGCTTAACCACTGGGCCACCAGGGCCAAGCTAGTTCTTTGAAAATGTTAATGAAATAAAAAAGTCCCTGGTGAGACACAGAGAAAGAGGAAGAGACAGGAACATAGGCAGGGAAGAGGGAGGAATGGAGTGAGAGAATGAGAACACAGATAATGTCAGGAATGAAAAAGGGGACATCATTAAAGGCTGTGCAGCTCATAAGAGTGTATGTATTATAAACAACTTGACACAATAAATTGGGAAATTTGAATGAAATGGACACATTCTTAGGCCAAAACTAGCCATAAAAAACACTAAAAAATCTGAAACATCCCATAATTATTAAACTGAAACTGCAATTAAAAACTTTGCCACACAAAGTTTATTAAGAAAACGTTCTGCATCCCACTTTGGTGCGTGGCATCTAGGGTCTTAAAAGCTAGCAAGAGGCCATCTAAGATGCATCAATTGGTCTCAACCCACGTGGAGCAAAGGAGAATGAAGAACACCAAAGACACAAGGAAAATATAAGCCCAAGGGACAGAAAGGGCCACATAAGCTAGAGACTCCACCAGCCCGAGACCCAAAGAACTAGATGGTGCCTGGCTATCACTAATAACTGCCCTGACAGGGAACACAACAGAGAATCCCTGGTGCAGCAGGAGAAAAATGGGATGCAGACCTCAAATTCTAGTGAAAAGATCAGACTTAATGGTCTGACTGACACTGGAGGGACCCAGAGATCATGGCCACCAGACTCTCTGTTAGCCACAAACTAAAACCATTCCCAAAGCCAACTCTTCAGACAACAGTTAGACTGAACTCTAAAATATAAAATGATACTGGTGAGGAGTGTGCTTCTTAGCTCTAGTAGACACATGAGACTATGTGGGCAGCTCCTGTCTGGAGGTGAGATGAGAAGGCAGAGGGGGACAGGAGCTGGTTGAATGGACACAGGAAATACAGGGTAGAGAGGAGTGTGCTGTCACATTGTAGGGAGAGCAACTAGGGTCACATAACAATGTGTGTATAAGTTTTTGTATGAGAAACTAACTTGAGCTATATACTTTCATGGGTTACTTGGTAAGTACCTGGGTAATGCCTTAGAAGAGTCCTGAGAAGCAGGAGTATTAACCTTTGAGGGCATAAAAGGCTCTAGGTATCTGGTTATTTGGTAAACACCTCGGTAAGGCCTTAAAAAAAGTCCCAAGAAGCAGGAGCACTGACCATTGATGCTGTAAAAGGTTCTAAATTTGGTAAGTAACAGGGTAATTCCTAGACAAGGCCATACAAGAGTCCCAAGAAGCTGGAGTATTGACCATTAAGGGCATAAGAGGCTCTAGGTGTCTGCTGGTACACTGAATTGGGTTGTGTAAATGCATAAGTGTGTGCGTGTTCAGAAAATAAGGAACATTCAAGAGATCCTGGAATGTAGCCCACTAGGATGCATCTTTAAAAGCTGGGAGTATTTCAGGTCAGACTCTATGAAAAAGAAAAAAAAAAAAAAAGATTTTCTTTTGTAACACTGCATGGTCTCAGTATAAACTGACAGATAAGATAAAAAAAAAAAAAAAAAGCCAGAAAATTGGTCTCTAAATTATACTATCCTCCAACTTGATCTTTTCTATACTTGAGAAGGTAAATGAGATGAAAAATATGTGAAAACTTTCATTACTTTGTATAGAACAGAGTTACAGAAAAATGTAAAATCTTAGTTCAGAAAGGGACTGATAAATCACAACTACCCATCCTCCCTCCTGACCCTGAGGAAGATCTTGCAGCTCCCACTGCTTCAGCACCTGAGCCACCCACCTCCCTATGCCCTGCCTCCACCCAGTGAAGCTGCCGTGTCAGTGACAGCCCTCACTGTTAAGCCACCTCAACCTTTGTATCCACCTCTTCCAGGTCTTTCTGTCCCATCAGTGGGCTCACTGCTCACACACACTGAATGGGACGACTTTTGGGCACCCTGATTCAGCCATTAGGGAAAGTGAAAATACCCCGGGCGAGACCGGTTCTTGAGAGAGACATAGCATCTTAGGACTATGTTCACGAGTTCACTGATCTGGATCCCAAGAGCCCTAAAAATGCCTGAATGGTCAATATAATCTTTATAGGGCAAAGTGCCCCCAATATCAAAAGAAAGCTTCCGAAAGTAGAAGAAAGTATAGGGTTAAAAATCAGTGGAACTGGCCTGCCAAGCTTACTGTAACCGAGATAAGGAGCAAAAAAGAAAGTTGTAAACTAAAAGCGCCAGACAGCTTTCCTAGCTGCCGCCTTGCAGGTTGAAGGCCATCTCCCGAGAGAACAAAGAAAAGGAAAAAGATCAAGCCCGCAGGAGTTGAGAAATCCCCACGCCCCTTTGGAAAGAGACTAGTGAAGCTGGTGTAAAGAGAAAGGAGATTAAAAGTGAGAGTATCCAAAATACCCAACAAAAAAACTAACAAAGAGAGAGGTGACCCAGTGTCCGGTCATGCCACTAAAAGATAAGTCAGACTGAGGGAGACCAGAGACAAGTCCTCCACCTGAGGCTTTAGTTATAATAAAAGTGGAGAAAAAACCTCTAAAGTTTCTGGTAGATACTGGAGCAACCCACTCCCTTCTGACCAAAAAAAAAAAGCTACCCTGATGAGACAGACAGTGTCTGTTGTGAGAGTATCAAAAAAAGAAGCGTACCCTCCTTTCTACAAGCTCTAACTTGTTCTATATATATATAAAAAAAGAAAACCAAAAACTTTAACACATTCCTTCCTTTACAAAAAACAGGTGGCAGTTACAAATGGCCCTTATTACTGGCCACCAACTATAGAAAAGAACATTACAGAAGGTTAGTTGATCCAGATAGCAGAGATGCACTAGTGCCATAGGCATGGGCCAACAAAATACCAGGGAGAGCAAAAAATGTCCCTCCTGTTGTCATTAAATGGTTACCTGGTATAGTTCCCAAAAGGCTTAAGAAGTATCCAATTCGAGCTGAAGCCTGACAGACACTGGGCAAATCATCACCAGATACCTGAAACATAGACTGATCAGGCTGTGTCAGTCACAGTTCAACACTCCCATCCTGCCAGTTTATTCAGGATCTGCAAGCTGTCAGCCAGGTAACCGTCACAGTCCACCTAGAAGTCCCCAACCCGTATACCCTGCTGTTGACCTTGTTGCTCACCTTGTCCAGGTTCACTGTGCTAAAAACAAACAAACAAACAAAAAAACCCAGTGCCATCAACCTAAAAAATGCTTTCTTTTGCGTCCAAGTAGAGGAAAAAAAAAGTCAAGAAATCTTCGCCTTCAAGTGGGAGGACCCAAAAACAGGACAAACACAGCAGTTGGGATGGCGATTCCTCCCACAGGACTTTAAAAACAGTCCTAATCTTTTTGGACCAGCTTTTGCCCCATACTGAGACAACTGACCCTAACCAATGGCGTCCTCCTCCAATATGTGGACGACCTACTCATCTCCAGTCACAGCCTTGAACTTTTTACTGATGGAAACAATTACATGGAATGAAAAAAAAAAAAAAGCTAGATTTTCAGTGGCCACTTTAGAAGAGGTTCTAGAGGCTAAAGCGCTTCCCCCAGATACCTCCGCCCAGAAGGCCAAGCTCATTGCCATGCTGCAGCCCCTTAAAATCACTAAAGGTGAGCGAGCAACTATTTATACTAATTTCAAACACATATTTGGGTATTGCACGTACATGGGAAAATCTGGAAGAAAAGAGGGCTCCTAACAGTAGGAGGTAAGGACATTAAATATTCTCAAGAGAACTTACAACTTTTACAAGCAGTTCTCCTATCCACCCAAGTAACAGTGGTACACTGCAAAAAACATCAGAAAAGGGACCTCTTGGTAGCCAAAGGTAATTACAAAACAGATGCAACGACAAAGAAAGCTGCAATCCCGACATAAACTTGTCATAATAGCCCCACTAATTCCCCATTTAGAGTTACCACCACCTGACCTCCACCTGGACTATTCTCAATAAGATAAAGACATTGCCAAGACCTGGGGGGTCACTCTAAGCAGAGATGGATGGCTGAACATCCCATGGAAAGATTTTCATTCCATCAAAACTCATACACCCTATCCTACAGAGAGCCCACCAGTCCACCTATTATGGATGAGATGGACTATATGTTTAGGTTAAAAGACATTTAATTGGACCAAAGGTCACATCACTATTTCAGCAGTGGTAAAGAGCTGTCCCAATTGTGCAAAAAATAATTGCAAGAACACTGCTGAAGCACCCTCTGGGGTCCAGCAAACTGAGACAATGCCTGCAGATGACTGGCAGGTAGATTTCACTGAGATGCCTTGAGCTCCCAGAAATTAGAAATATCTGCTAGATTTTATCGACACCTTTACTAACTGGGTTAAAGCTTTTCCTTACAGGACTGAAAAGGCCACCAAGGTTGAAAAACACCTCCTGAATGAATTCATCTTTTGATTTGGGCTTCCCGTCTCCACTGACAGAGACAATGGGCCCCACTCTGTGGCTTTGGTGGTGCAATTGGTGACAACAGCCCTAGACATTAATTGAAATTTATACAGACTGGAGACCCCAGTCCAGTGGTAAAGTAGAGCAGGCTAACCAGACTCCAAAGAGACACTTAACAAAGCTGTGCCAAAAGATCAAGTTGGTATGGACAAAGGCACTGCCTAGGCCCTCTTGAAAACTCTGTCCGCACCTAGAGGCAAACTAATAACTTAGCCCATTTGAGCTATTATACAGGCGCCCTTTATTAGGAAACCTCAATATGACCAACATAGCTACCTTAATGACCAACCTCCTTCCCTCCACAAGGTTAAAAATGTTCAAGTTACTAAATACTTTTTGAGTGACTCTGTCTTCTGTCCATAGGTATGGACACCTGGAAATCCCACCTGAACCAGAAATACCCCTGTACCCGTTCCAGCCTGGTGATTAGGTTTTCATAAAAGCCTGGAAGTCTGAGCTTCTCCAACAAAAGTGGACAGGTCCTTCTGAGGTGTTACTAACAACTTGGACTTCCATTGAACTCAGCCATTTCAAAGCTTAGATTCACCACACCTGAGTAAAGAAAACTGTTCCACCAGACATCGAGGGATAAACGTCAGAACCGTGAGAACTGGATTTGCAAACCTGTTAAAGACCTAAGTATTTGTTTGCAAAACACTCTCCTGAATAGATCTAATCCTAAACTAACTCTTAATCTTGTTCATTGTATTATATACACTGTTTTTTTCTTTATACTGTGTTTAAACAAGTCAGATCGAAAAAAAGCTGAGAGCCCTCTAGCAACCATAGGAAATAGTAATGATTGTTGCTGACCTCCAAGAGATTCTTGTAGCCCAAACTAAGTGGGGAAACAACAAATCCACGCAATTTTCCAACTCTGTATCCCAGGGAGATAATCTAAACAATCGTTCAATCTGTCATCCATTCCTTACCTCCTCTGCTAATTTAAAAGTTCCTGGAAAAGCCCTATCACCTTATAGGACATGCCAACTTGGTTCACAATTGGCCAATAGTTTAGAACAGGCATTGGTCCTAAGTGACCAATGCCCAAAGAAAAGGAGGTAAGGAGGCAGACAGCCTCAGAGCCCACCCCTTCTAAGAGACACCTGCTCTGGCTTATCCTCCTACACCAAGCAGAATAGGCTACATTTTCTTCTGAAATTGCCCTTGACAAGATAACCACAAAATGGGTCATAGATGGCATCAACCTGCCTCTGGGTGGGGACTTCACATGCTTAAAGAAAAAAAAAAAAAAAAAAAAAAGACCTCTTCCTCCATCCTGGAAAATCCAATCCTTGTCTAAAAAAAAAATGCCTAGTTATCCCCAAACTCTGAGTGCCTGTGTGAAGTTGAATCCTAAATATTCATGATGAAATTACATTTCTTTGTCTGCTCTCTCTAAAAGCCCACCCCCCCAAGCTGCCTGCGAACAGTCTTAGAGACAGCAGCCCCAATTGCTCCTTTCCTTGCACAACAAAATAAAGGCCCCTTTCTTCTCCCACCTTGGCCTCTTGTTTATTGGCTGTAACAAGTCATCCTGGACAGAACCTGGGGTTTCCGCTTGGCAACATTATCTCCATTTGAGAGACTTTCCTTTGAAAACTATCTCCCTGAGAGCAACGAGCTTGTCAGTATTGTTCATGATTATATCCCCATTACTTTTAGAAGCACCTGGCCTATAGAAAATAATAAATATTTGTTGAAAATTAATTTATTATTGTTTCAGGTGGGAGAATTTCATAATTTTCCCAATTTCATCAGAGAAATGACACCTTAGCATTCTCTTCGGAGATTAATTACTGTCTTTGAGACTGGAATTTTAATGACTAGAAACTTTATTCCTGTCTCCATTCTTTTAGTGGAATAGTACAAACTTGAAAGGACCATGAGATCTCATACACCTGACATTGACGGCTGTTTCATATAGACATCACAATAAATGTTTTAAAAAATTTTATGTATTTCTTAATCATTATGTTAGAAAAGTAAAGCAAAACATTGACTCATTTTTCCTAATACTTGCTTATTGCTCATAGAAGATAATAAGTTGAGAAAAACCTAGAATTAAAAGCATTTTAATAGGCCAGCTAGCCAAACCAATGGGTCAGAAATATGGGAAGAGAAACAGTTGTTTTTTCTGGAAATGGGGTAGGTCAGTGGTTCTTAACGATGTTGTTGTGAATCACTGGTTTGTCACTGTCAGTTGTTAGAGACAACAGTAAATAAGATCAATTTTTCAAAACCTCTGTCAAAAGCTTTTTTCTAAAAATCATGCTTAATTTATTTTTTTGTTTCTATAAAAGATTAAACCTATTGACGTTGAGTTGATTCTGACTCATGGTGACCCCATGTGTGGGGAAGCATATTCCTAATGAAGTTAAAAACAAAAACACTTCAGCTATATATGTCATCATAGATCCTCAATATCTGCCTTGAAGGAAATAATAAAAACGGGCTGTACATTATTCCACAATCTTTGTGGAAGTCATGTTCAGGTGTAAGCTGAGGGCAACCCCTCTTTCACTTCCATAACTAAGTCATACAAGCTCAGGACTCCATGACAGATCAGACATCATTATGCACAGGAAGTAACACTGTGGATTACACCTGGCTTGGTATCTTGAATTTGCTGTATTGTTGCCTTCAAAAGAATCAAGGTCCAGTCTTGCGCTGAGAGAGAAGTGTGGTGAAATGAGTTCCTATGTGCAGCCTTTTACCTTGGTTTCTTGGAAAAACAGCTTGAGAGTTTTTTCCCTAAACCCCGAGTTACCTTTGCCCTAGTTTTGTACTTGAGTTTATGACTTTTGTCCAGGTTGATTGACATTCCCTGGGTAAATTGTAAACAACTTGGTTTGATACTTTCTGCCTGGCCCTGGGCTGCAGCCTGCCCTGTGACTGGTATGCACCCCGCAGGGATTGGTAAATAGAGTACACAAATGAGGTGAGTTGTAGTCTGGCCACACCTATTATGCAAATGAAGTATCTGTGGCCTATCGAGAGTGGATTGGTTAGTTCATGGCCTTGGTGGGAGGGCCATGCCTTGAAATAGACAAGGAGTTTGTAGCTATTAGCAGCCAGCCCCACAGAACTTTTTCAGCCAGAAAGCAGTAGAAAGAGAAGCAGCAGGAAGGTACAGAGGGAAGAAAGAAGAAGCAGAGAGATTAAGAGAGAGAGAGGAGGCAAGGAACCTCCTAAAAGAGCTGTAACACTGATCAAGGGCTGCAACACAGAAGACAGTGAGAGGCCTTGAAGGGGCCCAGTGGCAGAGCCAGCAGTGACAGACAGGACCAAGAGGAGCCTGGCCTCAGGGGGCCAAGAGGCAGCTTGCACAGTCAAGAGGAGCAGAGAGAGCTGTCCTGCCCTTAAGAAGGAAGACTTTGCATACATGCTTCCTGATCCTGGTTTCTGAGTTGTAGTCTGTTCCTTAATAAACCACTTACTTAACTATAAGTATGGTCTGTGAGTTGTGTGGGCAGCACGATGGACTGTCGAACCCAGAAGAAAGTAGAGAGTGCCATGGGAAGGACGGTTGGTGTCTGAATTGGTAAAAAGGCTGGAGAGTGGAGGTTTGTCTGACCTCCTCCTCCTAGGGGTCAGCCCTGGGCTGATCGTGATATGCACCTTGCCCCCTGAAGTTAGACAGGCTTGGATGCTACTGATGCTACTACTTCTACTACTGCCACCAGCATTTTATAGGAAGCTATTTTTTTATGCCTAATTTTTAATTGATATTAATTTCACTTGATAAAAGGGAAATATCTACCAAATACTGTGAAATTTTCAGAATCAATAAAATGGTTTACTCATTTAAAAAATTTTAACTGAATGCTTCAAAAGCCTGCGTAGAAGGGATGGGAGTTTGGGGACCATGGTTTCGGGGGATATCTAAGTCAACTGGTGTAATAAAATCTATTAAGGAAACATTCTGCATCCCACTTCGGAAAGCGGCGTCTGGGGTCTTAAACGCTAGCAAGCAGCCATCTAAGATGCATTAATTGGTCTCAGCCCACCTGGACCAGAGGAGAATGAAGAACACCAAAGACAGAAGGTAATTATAGCCCAAAAGACAGAAAGGGCTGCATATACCAGAGACTACATCAGCCTGAGACCAGAAGAACTAGACAGTGCCTGGATACAACCGATGACTGCCCTGACAGGGAACACAACAGAGAACCCCTGAGGGATCAGGGAAGCGGTGGGATGCAGACCCCAAATTCTCGTAAAAAGATCAGACTTAATGGTCTGAGACTAGAAGGACCCCGGTGGTCATGGCCTCCAGACCTCCTGTTAGCCCAGGACAGGAACCATTCCCAAAGCCAACTCTTCAGACAGGGATTGGACTGGACAATGGGATAGAAAAAGACGCTGGTGAAGAATGAGCTTCTTGGATCAAGTAAACACTTGAGACTATGCTGGGATCTCCTATCTGGAGGGGAGATGAGAGGGCAGAGGAGGTTAGAAGCTGGCAGAATGGACACGAAAAGAGAGAGTGGAGGGAAGCAGTGGGCTGTCTCATTACAGGGAGAGCAATTAGGACTACACAGCAAGGTGTATATAAATTTTTTATCAGACACTGACTTGATTTGTAAACTTTCACTTAAAGCACAATAAAAATTAAAAAAAAATTTTTAATATACTCTGGTCACAACCCATAAGCAGAGCTACCTATGTGCCATTTTATATATATGCTTTTAAGAAATAGTCTAGTTATTATTACATTTAAAAATAATATAATTATTACCAGTGTCATAAACCATATTGTGCCTCAAATTATGTGGGTTCCTGTTAAAATTAGTTTAGAATTTGCTTTCCTTTTTCAACTAGAAAATATTTATTTCTGCTAATTTATATAATTTATAAAGATAATTTTAAAGATGTGCTATCTTTGTTGCCCAGGAAGGCATTTAGGAAGGTCTAAACACTATGCTATGAGGGGAGGGGTAGTGCAGGGGTAGAACTCTTGCCTTCCATGAAGGAGACCTGGTTTTGATTCCCCTCTAATACATGGAGCCACCACCCATCTGTCAGTGAAGGCTTGTGTGTTATGGTCCTGAATAGCCTCCAGTGGAGCTTCCAGGCTAAGACAGAGTAGGAGGAAAGGCCTGACGATTTACTTCCGAAAACCAGCCAATGAAAACCCTATGAATCAAAATGGTCTGATCTGCAACTGGTCATGTACTGGGCATGGGGTCGCCAAGTGTCAGGGACTGACTCGATGGCAGTTAGCAACAACAACAAACATTACACTATAGCACCTAACAACAACAACAACAAACATTACACCATAGAGGATGATCACCTTCTGCTATAACCCACTTTACCTGCTCTTGTTCTGGGTGTATTACTGAAAGAACTAATGACATAAAGGTTACTGAGTGAATGAATAATTCTAGACACTAGGTAATCCTTCTCTATATATTAGTTTTTCTAGCAGTTTTCATGCTTATACAAATTACTTCCGTCCCCTCATCCAAAGCTGTAAAATGAGCTGTCAAATACTATATACACAAACTGAGAACTTTAAACTTAGAAGAAATACTTAAAAAGCATTTTAAAATTCATCAGTAGCAACCAGAGACCTCCCAGGCTCCATGATAAAACAAATAAATGAACTATAAAAGAGTAGGAACTGAAGAAAAGAGGAATTTGGTGAGAATTGGTAGCCCACAACCTCCTGGTATACATAATCTTCATCTCGAGTGTGGGCAGAGCCTGGGGATACAGAAGCATACAGCAGTATCACCATGACAGTGTATTTGTTTTCTATTGTTGCCTAGTAAATTATCACAAATTTAGTGGCTTCAAACACTCATTTATTATCTCACAGTTCTGTATGTCAGAAGGCCAGGTGCAAGTCAGATAGATTCTTTTTTCAGGTCTCATAAGGCTGAAGTCAAGGTAGGGCTGCAGTATTATCTGAAGATCTTCTAAACTTATTCAGGTTATTGGCAGAATTCAGTTCCTTGCAGCTGTACAATAACGTCCCTGTTTTTTCTATTGTTGATAGCTCGGGATAGTTCTCAGCTCCTAGAGGCCATTCTCAGGTCGTAGCAAATGTGGCCCTCTCACAATATGGTAACTTACTTCTTCAAGGCCAGTAGGAGAACCTGACTTCTTGTAAGGGCTCACCTGATTAGGTCAGGCCCACCCAGGAAAATATCCCTTTTGATTATTCAAAGTCAGCTGACTAGGGACCTTAATTACATCTGCAAAATTCCATCACCTTTGCCATATAACATGATCTACTCATGGGCATATCATGAGAGTATCATCAGGGGATATTTGATTTGTGGTGAATGAGTACTTAAAACAGCAAACTGTGAACGTGATCCCATAAACATACAACTGTAATAGAATTATATATTTGGCTTTATAATCTTTACATTTCATAGCACTTTACATTTTACAAAGTGCTTGTAATATTCTACATCATTTGATTTTCATGACTATCTGTCAGAGAGGCACAGAAGGTATTAATTCATCCAGTGTTACAGGTAACAAAAACTTGAGGCTCAAAGGAGCTGAGATTGCCCAAAGCTCTAGAGCAAATTAGTAGTTGAGGTGGGCTTTGGGCCAAGGTCTTTTGACTTTATATCCCAGTGTTTTTTTTTGCTAATCTCATAGTTTCCAAACTGTGTTCAGTGTAACCCTAAAGTTCCAAATAGATGTCTCAGGAATTACTGCAGGAACTGTGGATGACACTAAAGAGGGTAGGGCTAAGTGTTGATAATGCCAAGTACTTTTATCTGTTGTACATGGTTTGGTTTGAAAATCACTACACTATACTCTGCTGCCTAGTTAAAAGAAGAATGTTTACAAAAATATTTAATTTATAAAAAATGATTTGTATAGCTGTATGTAAAAAGCCAAGAGTCTATTCCAATAAAGTTTTAAGAAATCATGAAGTTGTCATCTCTTGCAGCAGCTGTTGAACCTTAAAAAAAAGAAAAAGGAAAAGGAGTCACATTAAATAGTTGGTTTGAACCATATACAGCTAGGAAAAAAGTACTAAGCCCACCCCCTTCACTTTTCAAATGAGTGTAAAAATTTAATACCTTCTTTATGTCTGGTCTCTTATTTTTCTTTTCATGCAGACATTGACTAGCAATAGAGTACATAGTTTCAACTGAACTGGAATCAATGTCAGTCATCTTCAGATCGATATAATCTTCAATTGTCTTTTCTTCATCTTCAATTTCTTCTTTGATATCTAGCTTTAAAACGAGCGTTAAAACTTTGTTAAGAGCTTCCAATAAAAATGAAAGTTAGAATATAAATTTATTTAATCTACTTTATAATAACATGTATCCTCATTTGACTATATACCTTTATAGCCTTATTAAAAATGGAAGACATACAAGAGAAGTCATATATATATATGTGGATATATATATATATATATATATTCATTTATTTTTGCCTCCTAGATACTTTCAGTCATTTGTCCTCTAATTTTTGTATCTATGTTACTGAGCTAATCGCTTTTATGTTCCCATTAGCAGTATTTCCTAGGCTGGCCATACAGGGTGGTCTGCTTCTTGATGTGCTTCTATAACATGTTTCCAACTTCAGTGCCCAGCCTCCCTCTCCCTGTACTCAGAAAACATCTTCTCTGTGGGTACTCTGTTGAATCAAAGTGCAAAAGGGAGTGAGAGAAGATGGGCAAGGGTGAGGATGAAAACACAGTGAAGGAAGAGGGAGGCGCAGGACCAGGATGAAGGCATGTTTATGTAAGGTAGGTTGCAATGCTCCAAAAACCAAACAAAACCAAGCCCATTGCCATGGAGCTGATTCTGACTCAGAATGACCCTATAGGACAGAGTAGAACTGCACCACAGGGTTTCCAAGGAATGGCTGGTGGATTCCAACTGCTGATCTTTGGATTAGCAGCCATAGCTCTTAATCACTGTGCGACCAGGGCTCCAAATGCTCCAAAAATTCTCTTAGAAGGGGATATTTTTTTAAAAAAATTTTAATTCTTTTTTTTTTTTTTTTAATTGTGCTTTAGGTGAAGTTTACAGCTCATGTTAATTTCTCATACAAAAACTTATACATATATTGTTTTGTGACATTAGTTGCAATCCCCACAGTGTGACACCAGCCTGAGACCAGAAGAACTAGATGGTGCCTGGCTATCACCAATGATACACAACAGAGAGTTCCGGACGGAGTGGGAGAAAAGTGCAGAGCAGGCCTCAAATTCATGTAAAAATACCAGACTTAATGGTCTGACAGAGACTAAAAGAGGAATTTTGAAAATGTTGAGGCAATGGCAGAATCAAGTGATTAGAAGGCTCTTTAAAAGATCACTCTTTTTTAGTTGTACTTGTATTAAAATCTTATTACTTGATAGTCCTACCATATTAAAACCTTAAGAATGGGTAAAAGAGGATAACTTTCCCTGATGTTTTGTGATGTTTGCTATTATAAGGTGAAGTGTAAAACTTGTGACTGAGATGGATTCTGTGTTTTTCTGTATTTTATCCTTGCTCAAGTCAAAGTTTTGAGGCTTTTATATATTGCAAGGGGAGGGGAGGGAACTCTCAGGTAAAAGGATGGAAAATTTCGGTTGTTAGGAAGGCCTTGTTAAAAAGTAAAAGCTGCAGGTTAGTGCCACGTTGAGTCCCATCTTTAGTCTTCTTATACCTTTTATTTTTTTCCTTGCCCTCCTGTATTTTTAATCTATACACTTTCTTTGTATATGCCAACCCATGTGCAAAACTTTATGCCTGTATGCTAAGGGCTGAAGAACAGCATCTCCAGCCTAGGCTTCTCTTTCCAACGTCCAACAGTCAATGGGGCAGAGAGTTTTATTTCTCTGATGAGGACAAAATTTCACTTTTTATGTGTCACTGTAAAAATCCAAATATTATAAAAACAATAATAGTTCTATTATATTCTGTAAGTATATCTCAAAGTAATTATTTTACTGTATTATTATATTTCCTATACATCATGGAAAGCTTTATAATGTTTTATAACAGACACCTGTATACAACATAGTAACATATAAATATTGTACTTACAACCTTGGTGGGGCAGTGGTTAAGTGCTTGACTGCTAACTGAAAGGTCAGTGGTTTAAATCCACCAGCTGTTTCATGGAAGAAAGATGTGGCAATCCGCTTCTGTAAAGATCTACAGCCTTGGAAACCCTATGGGGCAGTTCTCCTCTGTCCTATAGGGTTGCTATGAGTTGGAATCTATTGGATGGCAACAGGGTATTGTACTTATGGCTTTTCTCCAAAGAGAATGCCAGGAGACCCTTGAGTGGATATAACTTTTGACTTTCTAATACCCATTCTGGCATATGTATATTACCTGTACTTGTTACACTGGTTTGTCTCATTAGAACACACACACACACACACACACACACACACAATAGTAAGAAAAAAGTCAGTGTAGTTATTTAACTAATTTTAAGAAAAAATCATACATGATGGTAAGGAGCCCTGGTGGTACAGTGGTTCAAGTGCTAAAGCTAGGCTGTTAACTGAAAGGTTGGTGGTTCAAACCCACCAGCCACTCTGCTGGAGAAAAATGTGGCAGTCTGCTTCCATAAAGAGTTACAGCCTTGGAAACCCTATGGGGCAGCTCTGCTTTGTCCTATAGGGTCATGTACGTATTTTGTAATTCTTTAGTTTTACAAAAAGATCCTTTAAGTTCTTAAAATTTACTATACAGGAAAAAAAAAAAGGGCATTGTATAATTTTTCTTTAATTTTAGCATTCAGTTAATCTACAATATGTAACTGTCAAAATCCCTGGGTGGTACAAATGGTTGACACACTTGGCTGTTAATCAAAAGGTTGGTGGTTCCAGCCCACCCAAAGGCACCTCCAGTGAAAGGCCTGACAATCTGCTTCCAAAAAAATCAGCCACCGTAAACCCTATAAAGTGCAGTTCTACTCTGACATACATACGGTTGCTGTCAGTTGGAATCAACTCCTCGGCAACTGCTTTTTTTTTTTTTAATTAAAACCGTCAATAGCTGGCTAATCAAACAAATTAGGTAATTTTACGTAACTTTATAAATAAAATATTCCAAAACAGAAATGGATAGAGAACTTTTACTAGCAATTCTATTCTGATATAAATTTGAATAGAAGGCATGTAGCTTTTTCTCTTTGAGCTGAAAATGCTGTTAGTAACCATGCTGAAAGTAATAAAATAAAAATAAATGCAGAAAACCTCCGAAGTCATATATTTTCATTTTAAAAGAACCAGAACACAGAATATGTAAGTGACTTTTCCAGCATCACAAATACTTCATGGCAGAGCTGAGATTAGAAACACTTGGTGTTCTTTCCGTATGTCACCGTGTGATTGCCAATGGAAAGAATGCTAATAGAAAATGCTATTTCTAGATGCCAAACTTACCCATATACATTTAGACTATAAATTCAAAGAAAAAAGATTGGAAAAGTGAATCTGTCAATTACCAGTAACTGGGGTTCACGGTGTTCATCCACAGCTGGAAGTCCAGTTATTATTTCTAGTAAAACCTATGAATACAAAACAAAAAAAATCCTTTAACCCCCAGGACAACACACAGAAACTAGAGGAAATACCGACCTTGATAATGAAATCTGATACATCATTTCTGCACAAAGTGTTTTATATCTTTAAGTTATTAAAGTAGAAAGAATATGAGCTATGAGCATTTCTCATGACCCTTCTTTCATAGTGCAGTGGTTAAAAGCTCAGCTGCTAACTAAAAGGCTGGCAGTTCGAATCCACCAGCCGTTCCTTGCAAACCCTATGAGGCAGTTCTACTCTGTCCTATAGGGTGGCTATGGGTCAGAATCCACTCTATGGTAACAGCTTTGGTTTGATTTTTTTCTCTCACGGACATCTTGGATCCCACCCATTCTCATGAGCACCTCTTTATTTGGCAACTTACTAAAGAATCAGCTCCATTCAACATGTATTACGGGAATTCCTGGTCCTTTTTCTGCCTTGCAGGGGATTTATCACAAGAATAATTTTCTTCGTAAGAATATTATTTTCTAAATGATGCTGAACAGGTTTCAGCAGAGCTTCCAGACTAAGGTGGACTAGGAGGAAAAGCCTGGCAATCTACATCCAAAAATCAGCCAGTGAAAATCCTATGGATCATAATGGTCTGATCAGCAACCGATCACGGGGATGGCGCAGGACTGGGCAGCATTTTGTTTTGTTTTACACGGGGGTCACCATGAGTGGGGCAGACTTAATGGCAGCTGACAATGTGTCTTACTTCACAGTGCTACCTGAAATACAAGTTAATAGTAGCACACTGGTAATCACAAAATGTGTGTATTTCCTTAGGAAAACATTTCATTTTTAAAATGAGACTGAAGAAGTGCATACTGTCTGACCTGATTTATTTTATGTGCTTGTTTAAGCTTCATACTAATTCATGAGGATGATATGGCAAGAAAATAATTTCTTGCAGTAGTTTCAGAAATCAATTCAAAAGTTTTACACACTGGGAGAAGTCTTTCTGAACTGTCTAACTAGGAATTAAAGTGAGCAATTTACAGCTTTACATGCAAGAGCTAAGCAATACAGGTAAATTTAAGAACACTCCACTTCAATTTCACAGTTATAACCGGAACGAATATTGTTACTAATCATCTACGTGAAACTTACCACACCAAAGCTGTAGATATCAGATTTGGGTGTGATTTCTCCTCGTAAAGCTTCAGGTGCCATATAAGCTGTTGTTCCCACGATTCTGCTAGTCATGACTGTCTGGGCAAACTTCTCAGAAGCCCGTGCAAGCCCAAAGTCAGAAATTTTGGCTATAAAGTTTTCATCTAGTAAGATATTTGCACTGAAAAAAATTTAAAGTTTGGAGAAAAGAAATGTTTTTCTTCCCAAGCAAGTCAAGCAGTATTATCTGGCTGTCTGTCTATAAATATATGAATGTACTTATACAGTATACATCATAAAAGCCTACTATTTGTGTAAATAAATCCAGAATTCAGATTACAGCTCAAGAAAAATAACTGTCTTTCTTTTTGTTTCTTCAAAGAAATTAAGATAGTATAAATGAAATAAAATTGTTCACGCTGGCAAGAGATATTTTCATTATTTCACAAATAACCTATTATAGGGTAATGTCCCTCAAAATCTTCTAAGCCAGCATCCTAATTATTTTTGTAGCATTTCTCAATTCATTAAAAAGATTTCCAAATAAATTATCTCAACTATTTATTTTTAAAGTGATCCTTTTTTTTTCTGTACTATCTGAAATCTTTTGAAGAGGAAAGACTATGGCTAAAAGATCTTCATTTGTTAATTATATGTGTTCATTCATACATTCATACTTTTCTTCAGTAAAACTTCATTGAGGATTTCCTGTGTGTTAGTATCTAAGCTTGGTTTTAGCTATGGGTGGAATCTTAGAATTTTGTCTGTGACAAGGGCATGTGAATAAATAATTAAAAAAAAATCAGTACTACACAATGGAGATATGAAGCACAAAATGCTGACAGAGGACAACGATATGCGTGGAAGAACTGGGGAGTCTTCCAAAGAGAAGGTGACAAGTGTATTTAACCATGAAGAATAAGTAGAAGTTGATGCGTAAATGAGGAAAATAAGGTACTCAGGCAAATGAGGTAACATGTACAAAGTGATAAAAACATGAAAGCATATGGTGCATATGTAATCAAATGCAAGAAACTAGTGTGAATGGAAAAAGGAGGGAGTATGAACTTCATCCTATAAGCAACATGATACCAACTAAAGTTTTCATAATGGTGGACTGATGTTACCAGACTTGAATTTTAGAACCATAATCCCGGCAGTTCTGTAGCAAACAGATGACTGGTACACACTGATTGTAGGCTGACCAATTAGGAAGCTTTGTAATAAAGCAAATGAGAGTTAATGAATGTCTACACAAAGGCAGAGCATTGGGGTAAATACGAACTGAAAAATTTGAGGCACACTCCACAGTGCTTTGTAATTAGTAGGATACAGGGAATGAGAACGTCTTTAGTTCAGGAGACTGAATCAATAGTGACCTCATTTGATCAGAACAGTGTGGGTTGAAAGAGTAAAGAGTTTGATTTCTAACATGCTAACTTAGAGGATCCTTCAGGATACCCAGGAGTTCATGGTATATGGTTACTAAAAATACAGGACTGGAAGCTGGTGACACAAATTTGGGAGTCATCCCTATATAGACAGCAGTTGAAGTCTACATAACACCACTCAGCAAAAGACATGTATAATGAACAGAAGAAACAATGAAGTAAGAACAGGGGGGAATACCAAAACATAAAGGATGAGCAACAGTGTGTCTCCTCTTAACTAAGGCTAATCGCTTCAGGAACCTTATTCTATAAATATCCCACTTCTCTCTTCTACTGTCCCCTTTCCTTCCTATCTGAATCCTTCCCACAGGCATATAAGCATGCTTTAATCTTTGCTATCTTAAAAAAAATGTTTTCTGAATGACACAACTATTTCTAGCTACCACCCTTCAAGATCTAAATGTCTTAAAAGATGCATCTATACTTACATCTCAGTTCCTCAGCACCCCCTCTCTCCTCAACTACAACCTGGCTTCTGACTCAACCACTACATGAAATGCTGTTGTTGTTAGATGCTGTTGAGTTAGCTGCCAACTCATGGCGACCCCATGCATAATGGTCTGTTCAAAATGCTGCCCCATCCTGCACTATCCCCATGAACAGCTGAGCAACAGACCGTTGTGATCCGTAGGGTTTTCACTGGTTGATTTTTGAAAGTAGATAGCCAGGCCTTTTTTCTAGTCCATCTTGTCTGGAAGCTTTACTGAAACCTGTTCAGTATCATAGCTACGTGAAGCCTTCACTGAAAGACAGGTGATGGCTGTGCATGAGGTGCACTGGCTGGGAATCGAACCCAGGTTTCCTGCATGGAAGCTGAGAGATAGGTGTCCATAAAGTCACAAATGACCTGCACAGCATCAATTAAACTACTGATTTTCAGTCCTTCTTCTGGTCTCAAAAAAGCTCAACTCTTGGAAAACATTCCCTTTCCTTGTTTTCAGGGATACCACACTTCCTTGATTTTCATCTTACCTTTCCGTATGTACCTTCTTAGGTAAGTTTTTGGGTTCTTCTCTTTTACTTGGCCATTACGTCTTAGGGTTCCTCACAACTTAACCTTTGGGTTTTCTTTGTCTCCATCTCTCTTTAAGTGACTGCAACAGTATGATATCCCTTCAATTTTAACTTGTATATTAGTAATACATAAACTTATACCTTCAGCTCATATTTCTATGAGCTCCAAATCTGTACATTACACTGCCTGTTTAACATTTCTACTTCTGCATCCTAAAAGCACCTCAAACTCCAAATGTATAGAAGAGAATTCACATTCACGACCCCACCTGAACCTGGCTCTCTTTCAGTGTTTTCTATATAATTGAATCATGCCATTGTAAGTGAATGCATTTCTAGAAGCCAGGATCCCAGGAATTATTCCCAAAACTTCCTTCTCTCTGACCTCTCCACAGCCAAGACATCAGCAAGCCCTACCACCTTAGTCTCTCAGATCTATTCATTTCTCTTCATATGAACTGTCACCACCAAGGCTCCTGTAACAGCCTCCAATATACAAGCTTCTTCACTCAAGAGAGTGGTCTTCTTGAAACTTAAATATGATGCCACATTCCTGCTTAAAATTTTCAATGGCATTATTATACTTATGCTAAGATTAAATCCTTACCTTGGTCTACCTTACCTATGTCTATAGTTTCATCTCACATTAATCATCCTTTCAATTTCTGCATTTTAGTCATACTGCAATTATTTCACTTCCTGTAATTCATCATGCTCCCATGTCCCCTCTCAACACTGGTCTTACAAATGTGCTTCCCTCTGTCTGGAACGCTCTTCTCCCATCTTCTATGGCCACCCTCAAATTGTGCCAATTTATTTCCTGCTCATTCTTTGTATCTGGCTTCAACATCACTCCCTCAAGGAACCGTTCTTCTTTTTTTTAATTTTATTGTGTTTTAGGTGAAAGTTTATAGCACAAATTAAGTTTCTCATTCAGAACTTCTCGCTTTTGCTTTTAGGCAAGGTTGCCCATTTGGTCTTGTATACTTGATTGAACTAAGAAGCACGTTCCTCACATGTGTTATTGTTTTATAGGCTTGTCTAATCTTTGGCTGAAAGGTGGATTTTAGGAGTGGCTTCATTTTTGATTAGTAAGGTGTCTGGGGGCCAGGGAAACACTTTTTTCACCCCTAAAGACTAACAGATTCCCTTGTTGTAAGTATTAGAGCACTGGTCACCTTTTCTTCATAACATCTCTCATAGTTTACTATTCTGCATTATTTTGTGATCAATTGACTAATGTCAAACCCCATAAAGGCTACCTTTGTAACTGTATCTGTCATCTACAGTGCCTAGCATATCTTAGGTGCTCAATAAATACCTGTTAACTAAATAATTAAGAAGAAGAAAAAAACATACCAACAAACAAACAAGAAAAGTATTCAGGAAAGATAAAGGTGATTCAGAAAAGAGTGGTGATCCAGAGCTGAAGAGAGAAAAGAATTCTGATATGGCAAAAGTGATCAGGAAGAACAGAATAACATGCTATTTGAAAAAGGTCAAGTATAAGAAGTATCTACATGGGATCAAATTGACAACAGCCACTCAAAATATTAAATAGGATGCTTAGAGGGCAGTGAGTTTATATTAACTGGGGTGGAACAACTCAAAGGGTGAGAACAGTTGCACAACTCAAAGAATGTAATCAATGTCACTGAACTGTACATGTAAAAACTATTGAATTGGTATATGTTTTGCTGTGTATGTTCTCAACAACAAAATAAAACACATTCCAATTAGAAAAAAGGTCAAGTATGATGAGTAATGAAAATAGGTCACTGGGTTTAGAATACAGGAGATTATGAACGTCCTTAGTGAAAAGAGTTTTCATGGAGTGACTGGGGGGAAAAGTCCAGCTGCTCTGTGTTTAGATATTCATGTGAAGAGTGAACAGAAAGAGTGAGGGCAAGCCATCCTTTAAAGATGATTTTCTGAAAGCTTTTCACAGCAGCATTTACCTTTTGATATCTCTGTGAATATGATTGTTTTCGTGTAAAAAACCGATGCCATCAGCTGCACCTTGTGCAATCCCGCATCTCATGTGCCAAGAAATTGGTGGAGTACCATCCTCGTGAAGAAACAAACAGACCAATTAAAAAAAGAAAAAAAAAATCTATGGAACATACATAACCCAAAATATTTTTCTAGGCAACAACTGAAAATGGTATTACAGTGAAACCTGTGAGAACTGGAACTCAACAGGGCTGCCTTGTTTTTCCAGGTCTCGCAAGTTTTTTGCCTTTGACAGGGTGCAGTCTTAGCACTTTTCTATAGATCATCTTAGTGGAAAATATTTTAGTTTTCCTTCTCTGACAGGCTTCCACCTTATACAGGCTCTAGCTTTCATAGATTTTACTGTATATTGATAATTAAGGAGCCCTGATGGCACAGTATATTGGTAATTGAGGGGCCTGGTGGCAAAGAACTTGGCTGTTAACTAAAAGGTTGGCAGTCTGAATCCACTAGCCGCTCTGTGGAAATCCTATGGGGCAGTTCTACTCTGTCCAATAGGATCGCTATGAGTTGGAATTGACTCGATGGTAACAGGTTTGGTTTTGGGTTTTTTGCTAATTAAGAATTTAGGACTATAGTTTTTTTTAAGTTGTTAGCAAAAATCTCTAAATAAGATGAAATAGGGGGTTCCAAACCAAACCCACTGCTGTCAAGTCCATTCCAAGTCATAGCAACCCCATGGGGTTTCCAAGGCTATAAATCTCTATGGGAACAGGCTGCCACATCTTTCTCCCGCGGAGCCACTGGTGGTTTTGAACCACTGATCTTCCAGTTAGCAGTTGATCACTTTAACCGGTGCACCACCAAGGCTCCTTAAATAGAGGGTTAGCACTTCTTATTTACAGATTAAAATATATAAGAGCATCTTTAAAGTCCAGCCTTGACTGATAATTTTACATTTTAGATTCTCACCTAAGAGAATGTAAATCTCAGTTGTTTACACATCAACTGTATAGTTTTCACCGAGAAGGGAAAATATTAAGTGTAATGTGGTTTAAATGATTCCATCACAAAGTGAATATTAGTATTCTAACACAGAGACAGAAAGCCAAACAATTTGATGGACAAACATCTTACCAAGCAAGACAGTCTGTCAAGCAATGAACCATTGGGCATGTAAACATATACTAAGCAGAGACCATCTCCATCACTAGAGAAACCAAGTAGTTCTACTAAGTTTTCATGTTGACACCTGTGACAAATAATTTTCACAATTAAAAACTTAACACCCAAAATTGTTCTAATATATACTTACATACTTACAGGTGGAAAACTGTTTACTTTAAATCTTTAACAGAAAAAGAGAGGAAGAAAATCATGGTATGCTATGTATCATTACTAACATGATATATATTTATAATATACTGTAAACTATTCTGTTTTCATGAAATACTGATTGAAAATAGAAGCAAAACCTTTTCTTATTTTACAGTAAAAGTTCAATAATTCAGATCATTGGAACTTGTGATAGTTTGGTCAAAGACTAGGCTGATGTTTACATTTGCTTATCTCAATTTTCAGTATCACAAACAAGATTATAAGAAGTCTTTTATGAAAACACTTTCAAGTGTTTTGACTCCAACATGTCAGAAGCACTGATTTGCAGACATCTGATCTTTAATTATACCTAATTTATACATTTCTGATCTTTAATCACATCTCGTCACTTATAACTTAATCTGAGCTTTTTTATATACTTGAGTAATAAAGCCAAAGAGAGCTGTGGTACGACAAAGCCGCAGGCATCGGTGATACAGCAGAAAGAAAACTGGGCTGAGTACAAAGTCCTAAGTTTAAAGTCCAACTCTGCCACCTCCTGGATACGTGACCTATGGCAAGTCAACAATCTCACTGAGCCTCTTTTACACCTGCTAAATGGGGATGATAATACCTATAATGTCACATAGATGCTGTTACAATTAAATAAGCAAATATATGTGAGAGCCTAGAAGAACTCCTGGTCCATGATAAGTGTTCCATCCAAGCGCTACTCATTTTGTTCATTCACAATGATCCACAATTTTAACTTTTCATTGTATCAAATCAGACTTCCTCTGTTATGTGCCGTTGAGTTGATTCCAACTCATAGTGACCCTACAGCGCAGAGCAGAACTGCCTCATAGAGTTTCTAGGGCTGTAATCTTTACAGAAGCAGACAGCCACATCTTTCTCCTGTGGAGTGGCTGGTGGTTTCAAACCGCTGACCTTTTGGTTAGCAGCTGAGTGCTTAAACACTGCACTACCAGGGCTCGTACACTTCGTTTACCCTCATAAATATTTTAAGATATACAAATTAAAACAATAAGTGCTCCACTTTCCACCAAACTGGCACATTTTTAAAATGATGAGTTAACATTTGCTGAGTTTATACTATATGCAAGGAACCATGGTCAGTGATTGACCTGCTTTGTTTTATTTAATCTTCGCAATAACTTAATGAAGTTAGTACTATCATTTTACAGATGAGAAAACACATGAACAGTGTTATAAAACTTAGCCAAGGTCATTCTGCTAGTAAGCACCAGAGAGTGGCACTTACGAGAAAATAGTAATGCCCAATAGTGGTGGGGTAGCAGTGAAGTCTGAAGCTGCTGGTAGGAACAGAAATAATCATTACCTACCCATAAAGGCATTTGGACACATACTGCAAAACTCTTTAAAAAGTTCATGCACTCTGACCCAGTAATTCTAGGATTCTATCCTGATGAAATAAGCAGAGTTCCATTTAAAAATTTATGCACAAAGGTGTTCATAGGAGCTTCAATTTGTGATACTGAATATTAGAAACAAACCTATAAGGGTAATAGTTAAAAAAAAGATGATACTCAAATATGCTAGAATGTTATATAATAATTTAAAGCATTTTTAAATTATTTTTAGTGACATGGGAAAAATGCTATACACACATCATGAAGCAATACAACAAAATATTAGCAATGGTTATCTCTGGGTGATAAATTTAAGAGATAATTTGTATTGTTTTAAAAATATTTTCCTCCATTTCCTAGACTATCTACTTTGAACATGTTATTTTTAAGATTGAAGAGTGGGGAGTAGAGGTGGGAAAACAAGTCTTGAAAAAAAAAAAAGAATTTTGATTCTTTTCCAGGGTGCTTTATTTTCACTCTCACTGAATCAATCCCAGTGTATTCTTTCTTTCTTGAGGTTTAGCAATTAGCAAGGAGTCTAACGCATATAAACTGGCCTTAAAGAGTTAGGCCTATTATGATTCAGACCAAAAGCTCAGGTTTTGGAATCAGACAGATCTGGGACTGAATCCCAGCTCCAGGACTTAGTGGCTTAGGGTTTTTCATTGGCTGATATTCAGAAGTAGATTGCCAGGCTTTTCCTCCCAGTCTGTCTTAGTCTGGAAGCTTTCCTGAAATCTGTTTAGCATCATAGTAACATGTAAGGCTCCACTGACAGGCGGTGGCTGCACGTGAGGAATACTGGCTGGGAATTGAACTCGGGTCACCTTAACAGAAGGTGAGAATTCTAACACTGAACTACCACTGCCCCCTTATCTTATATCTAAGGGTCTATTATTCTGTAGTTTTTTTGTTTTTGTTTTTTTAGTATCTCACAATCTATTTCTCATAAATTCTGGAAAAAGAAAACATGATAATGGAAAGCAATAAGGAGCTGAAATTCCATGTAACTTTGCTGTGACTTAAAACTTGACTGCTCTTTAATCTATACACAAAGGTGTATGTGTAGTCATAGAATTATGGAGACAAAAAGTACTTCCATTTCCTCTATTCTAAAACCCTTTATTTTCATTTTACATAGCTAAAAATATCACTAGTTCATGGCACACTTTGAGTAAGAAATGCCTTGTCCTGTTCTCTTCCACTTTACCACACTGCCAAATTAACACTTACTTTGCCATTACTTTTATTTCTTGATCAAACTGTTGTCTCAGTTCTTCAGTACTAATGTCAACCATCTGAAAAAACACAATACAATACACCACCATTAAATAATTCCATATCTCCTAAAGCTGGAAGTGAGCTCAAGAGATTGGTTAGCTGATCCCTCTTTCTTTAAAACAGAAAGCCATTATTCTTCCTGTTTATAGAACAACTGATACCTAGAAAAATTAGTGATTTGCTTAAGGTCCCACATCTTATTAGCGGGAGGAAAGAACCATACAAGTCTGAGTTGCAGGAATATAGTGAAATAATATATGAGACTTCACCGCATTAAGATTTTGGGAGAAAAAAATCTGTGTAACAGAAAACATAAGCAAATTTTGAAAAAAAAAAATCTGCAAAGTATTTGCAACATATACGACAAAGGTGACTATCTTTATCATATAAATATTTGTTATGTTTTTATTTTTAGAATATAACAACAGATTTGTTGTTGTTAGGTATCATCAAGTTGATTTCAACTCATAGCAACCCCATGTGACAGATTAGAACTGCCCCATAGGGTTTTCTAGGCTACAATCTTTACAGACTCATAGTGGCCCTAGAGGATACAGTACAACTGCCCCATAGGGTTTCCTTGGCTATAATCTTTATGGGAGCTGATTGTCAGGTCTTTTCTCCCGTGGAGCAGCTGAGTGGGTTCTAACTGCCAACCTTTTGGTTAGCAGCTGAGCACTTAACCATTGTGCCACCATGGCTCCTTACAACAGTCTTAGAATATAACAAAACAATAAGTAAAAGGTGAATAGCCTAATAGAAATAGAAACAAAATACATGGACAAGGAAATTTTCTATCTTTTTTTCTTAATGCACATTTTCTAAACTTTATTTTTCAATGAGAAAGGTGATGTAGGGGAAGTTATTTTTCAGATATTTTTCTTAATGTTACCATTTTAACCTTCATTATTTATGAAACACAGTGTAGAGCTGGGCTTCTCAACTTTACTCAGTGAATCCCCAAAGAGTTTATATTTATACACGTATCACTTTTTTACATATACGTGTATTTTTCTAGGGGTAGGGTCTATAGCTTCCACCAGATTTTTAAATTAAGAGCTACCAACTTAAAAGAATTTATTTTCTTAAGGAAAAGAAATACACAGTGAAATAATGTATCTCTAAAGAGTCATTTAAAGCTGATTAGACAGCATGCTAGGACGCAGTTCTCCCTTTAAAATCCTACTTACTGCTGCAAGCTTCTTCACCGCCACAGTTCTGTTGTTCACACAGCCTTTATACACGACTCCAAATCCTCCCTCCCCCATTTTGTTACCACCAGCAGAAAGGGGTCGTTCATCAAAGTTATTTGTGACATTCTTCAATTCGAAAAATGAAAAACTGTGAAAACCTAGGTCAATAAAATAAGGAAAAAAGCGCTTGGGTAAAAAAGAAACTGGTTTTAATAATTCCAATATTTTCTCAATTTAAAGATTTAACATATATCCAAATATTTACAGTTTTTGATTAGACAACATAAAAAAAGGGAAAACCATTTTTTTAAATACAAATGGTTTTTTGAGGATTCCATTTGGTTCTTTGCTGATTCCAGTAGAAAGAAAAAAAAAGTCATCCTCCACACGAAACTTTATTCATATATTTTAAGACCCTGTCAAGTCATGTAAATATTTACTTATTTTTTCATGGCTTCTGTGGCTGTTTCCATGTTGGTAATTCACTAATACAACGAAGATGGTGCTTAATAAATCAGGAGACAAAAGACAAAAAAGCTACTGTGCCTCTGACTATTGCACAAATAAAAGGAAAAGATTTATTTTAAAGCAGTGATGGACTTAATGACAAATTCACTAGTGGAAAGTACTAAAATGTTACTTACGTGTATCACTAACTTCTAAACTTTCATTTTCTGCACTTGAGGAGTCAGGTGGCATATAGTTTAGTTCAGGATTCTGCACTGGCATCACAGATGTCCTGACTTTGTCAAAGAGAGATACCTGTTTCTGCTGAACTGTTACAGCTTCTTGAGAAGGTATTGTGTTCACAGTTTTGGGAACAGCATCTGCCAAATAAAATATTCTATCAGTTGCTCTTTTATAAACAAGAAAAATTGTTTATAAAAAGTTAAACTAGGAACTTGGTTCATTCTAACACCATCCCAATTTCCACATGTTGGCTCCATATTCTCACAGAACACATTGCATGCTACCTAGTAAGGATGTGTAGGCTGTGCTAAAAATGAGTTGAGCGTAATGCAGTGTTTTCAAAGAGTGTTCTGTGAACCACCTGTTTCAGAAGCACTGGAGGACTTGTTCAAGAACACAGACCTTGAACCCAACTCCAGAATTCTGATTAATTATCTCTGGAATACAGTCCAGGAATCTACATGCTTAACAAGAGCCCCAGGTGACTCTTATGCACACTAAAGGTTGAGAACCACTGGTACAAAGGGCATCAAAGGAAAAAAGTAAGGCTGTGAGGAAGGCAACTAAACACACAAACAGCGCAAATCATGATCATAAAGTCTCATCAGGAACTAATTTCCTACAGACCAAATTAGGGTTCTGAAGTCTATATCCTTCTCAACTTCCTACTGGTACAAAATGATGTGACTTTATGGTGGGATCAGACTCCATGATGAAGCCTCCACTAGCAGGGCAGCAGAGTTCGCGCTGTCCTACGTCCAGGGAGCTTGTTAAGAGAATTGGGGAGAGCTGATAGAATGAAAAGGACTTAATTGTTGACACCCTGGTCGCACTCAGTTTACCTGGCAGCAAAAGACTTGCAGGGGCAAGAAACTCATTTTGTACCAAAAGATCCACAAGATCACCAACTGTGCAATTAGTGGTACCCCAGTCAAACAGCAACTCAGAAGTGGGACTTTTTCCAGTATGAAGTAATGCTTCAAATCTCCTTAAAACAAGTCACAAAGAAACAAAATTAGTATATAAATAGAGTTAATATGAAAATAGGAATTATTCCTCCCTGGCCACTAGACTATTAAAGAAAAAGGCAGCAGGAGAATCAGTAAGAATTATAAAGAGACAGAAAGACAAGGAGAAGGAAAAAAGATGCCAAAGACGATGATAACATTTAATACTTGCTGTAAACATTTAATACTTACTTAACTGAGTATTTACTAAGTTAGGGGATGCACACATGTGAACTCATTTAATTCTCAAATATATGATTATCATCGCTATTTTATTAATGAGAATGCCAGGCCTGGAAAGGTAAAGTAACCAGACCATGGCCACACAGCCAATAAGCTATATCCAAGTTGATATTCAAATTCAAATTTCACTTGATATAAAGGTGTGCTCTCAAGCTATGTACTTCCCTATATGACTTATTTATTCTGTTAGCTACAGGAATTTTAATAAATCAGTCTGCTTAAAGAAATAGAATATACATAAACCTAGGGAATTATTCCTTTGATCTTAACTAGACTTCAAGTAAATTGAAGGAAAAAGACAGGTAAGTTTTCCTCTCCCATTTTGTTAAAAATTGGTTTTGAAAATACTTAAAAATATAACCAGTTTTTCTGTTCAATTTTTTTCTAAATTTTAAATGTATAGAAATTGTAAAAGTTGCAAGAATAATACAATGAACGAACCTTTACTCTTCACCCTGAATCACCAAATGACTAACATTTTGGTACATTTCTGCTCTCATCCTCCTGCTTGCTCTTGCTCTGTGTTGTCTGTATTTTAGAGTCCAGGCAAGATGTCTTGGAGAATGTCTCGCAACCTAAATGTCTACCTTCTAACGATTAAATTCAGGTTAATATTTTTTGGTAAGAACACTGCACGGGCAATAGTGTGTCCTCCCCACTGTATCACATGCGGAGGCCCATAATGGCAATCTGTACCATTATTGGTGACGCCAAGTTTGAGAACAAAAGTGCTTTGTCCCTTTCACAATTCATAAGTTATCCGTGGGTAACACTTTGAAATCTCATGAATATCCTGTTCCTCAACAACCTTTCACCTTATGGTTTTAGCACTCGCTGACGAGTCTTGCATGGATCAATTTTCATTGGTGATTGCAAACTGGTCCATTTTCTCATTCTATTCTTCTTTCAACAATTATTTGCTGGCATTCTTCTGTATAAGAGCTTTTCCTCCCCACCACCACTGTCTCAACCACCCTCCCTAATTTTTTAATCGTAATCTCAACAAACTATATTTAATAATTGTCTTTTGAGGGTTACAGTTGAGTCTCTTCCAAGTAATTTAAGAAGTTTGCCTTTCAAATGAGGAGACACTTCCAGGAAGAATTATGTAATAAGGCAGCCAAGCCTTTAGGCTCTCTAGCAGGTTAATGTTGAAAATCACAAATAAATTTCTTTTCCTCTTGCTACCGAAGATAGATTTGACATAGGTTTGCGCTCTAACCCACCCAAAAACCCACCGGCGTCGAGTCGATTCTGACTTATTGCGACACTATAGGACAGAGTAGAACTGCACAAGAGAGTTTCCAAGGAGCGCCTGGCAGATTCGAACTGCCAACCTCTTGGTTAGCTGCCGTAGCACTTAACCACTATGCCACCAGGGTTTCCTTGCACTGTAACAGCTGACAAAAAAAATAAATCTCTACTTATATTTTACATAAAACCAAGCAGACATGAGTAGAAAGGAACCGTAGAAATCATGTGAAGACAGTGTTGAACAATCCTGGCTAAGGACTAAAGATTTTGTTCATACATGTTTATACTTATAAGCAATAACTTTAAAATGCCAATTTGAAAAATTATCAAAGTACATTGTTAGAGTGGGTTAGAGATTCACATACTTAGATGTACAGGCTCCAGAATTTCACCAGAAAATTTTATAACTCAATCTGGAAGTGAGAAGTGTGAGGCAGAGTGAACTGTACTTAGCCTGCCAAACAGAGAACTTGAGCGGAGGTGGGAATCCTAATACTAACACAAAAAACTTATTTGCAAGACCACAGTATGAGCCCAGTTGAAATCTTAGAGAATGCAGCAAAAATGAAAAGAAAAAAAAAGAGACATTACTTATTATCCTTATCTCCACTTTAAATAGCAACACTGACAGTTATTTATACCAATTAATCATTCTAGGCTGTGATATGAAAATTAAAATTTTTTTATATATTACCGTATGTGAAACTGATTGTATCTATCATCACCAGATGGTTTTTTAATAGCTACAGCTAACTTCTTCCATCCTTCTTGAGGATCAATAAAATCTGACAGCTTTCTAATGAGTCCAACGTTGAGGCAGCGTACATATGTCGATGGAGTTATGGGTTTGTTCATCTTCTATTCCTAAAACATGGAAAATTCTCATTAATCTGTTACAGTAGCTTCAGAGATGGTATCTGTAAAAGTATACATCACACTTTACTATATCACGTGAAAAGTTGGCATTCTATTACACCATAATAAACATTTCAAAGTCAACTAGTTGATATCCTAAGAAGATATTAAATTATAATGTATTTACATACTTGTTCTCTGAGTATGATTTCTTTCCCCAACTGTAAACATCAATAAAAAATGCAGATTTTTTTTTTCTGACGCTGATATTTTTCTGAGTGACATTTATAAAAAGGAACAAAAAATTTACTCTTTCAGAAAAATTCCTGTGGGCATATTCAAGAATCAAATATATTAATAAGAGGTTTACTTTTCAAGGTAATTATTTGTCTCAGTCATATTATAATTACATGTGCAAAGAGCTGGAGATAGAAAACCAAAAGGGAAGAACACGCTTGGCATTTCTCAAACTGAAAGACATCATGCTTGGTAAATTAGAAGGTCAGCGAAAAAGAGGAAGATCCTCAATGAGATGGATTAATACAGTGGCAGCAACAATGGGCTCAAGCATAACGATTGTGAGGATGGCACAGGACCAGGCAGTATTCTGTTCTATTATACACAGGGTCGCTATGAGTCAGAACTGACTCAATGGCACCTAACAACAACAATTTGTCTCAATCAGTACTTATTTGCTATTAAAAATTTATGCAACACTCTCTGCTAGAAGTAAAAAAAATGTACTGACATCATCTGTATGGAACTGAAAGATATGGTCCATCCATCTACTTTCATATAATAGAGTCTTCCCTGATCCCTCTGGATTTTTTGAGTCCATCAGATTCACCTGACCACAATGCCTTCCCTAGTAAGCTGAGCCCTGTGGTTCACCACTTCAGCTACTCTCTAGCCAGAACCTTCATTTCCTTAGTCCCCTTCTTCTTCTGCCAGGGCCAGATTGCCCAGTAAGCAAGGTATTTGCGGGCCCAACTGTGCCTTCCCACTAATCTGCAGCGCACAATTTCACCTGTCCCCCACCACAGCAAAAGTGTGGTGAAACCCATGTGAAATTGCTCACCACAGATTAGCAAGTAAACATAATTAAGCCCATGGGTACCTTGCTCAACGCATACCATGCTTACTGCATAATCCACCCATCTACCACTCTACCCTGGACAGCCACAGCCAGCGATAAATCTCACAATTTTACCTGAACACCAGAACTGCTGAATACAGCTGTAGAGAACTAGACACTGAGCAGACTGGTATGAATACAAATTTCCAGGAACCCCTTCTCCATTGGGCCTTCAACACTGCTGTCAATCCCTCTACTTGGCTTTTCTCATTGTCCTCAGTGATTGTTTCAAAACTTTACCTCTCTCTACATGGTTATTTTATCTCTATGAGTCGGAATTGACTCGATGGCACCTAACAGCAACATGTCCCTTATTCTTAGTACATGGTAACCTTTCTTTCTAATTAATCAAGACCAAAGGACTCAGTTATTTTTGTCAATTATTCCTGCTCTCCTACGTATTTTTATTTTTTAAATAAAACATAATTATTTTTTGGAATAAAAAATACACTCAGATGGTATAGAATTCAAAAGCTATAAAAGAGTAAATGGTAAAAAAGTCTATCTGTATCCCTCTGTTGTTAGGTGCTGAGTAGATTTTGACCCATATAGACCTCATGTGACAGAGTAGAACTGCCCCCATAGGGTTTTACAGGCTAAAATCTTTACAAGAGCTGATGGCCAGGTCTTCCTCCCACAGAGCTGTTGGATGGGTTGAAACTGCTTGACTGGCCAACCTCACGGTTAGCAGCCAAGCGTTTAACCATTGCATCACCAGGGCTCCTTTTCTGTATCCTAGGCTTCTAAATTAGTATTCTTTTCTTTGGTTTTCCCTGACTACCACATCTAAGTAGGTCTACCTACCCTCCTCCGCTCCATCTATATATCGTTCATCACTGCACAGTGTATTTGCTATGAAATATTTACTTACTTGTTTAATATCTCTCTCCTTCAATACCGTACAAGCTCCATGAGTTTTTTTTGACCATGGTCATTTTATTTACTAATACGCACATAGTGTCTAGCACATTGTAGATACTAATGTTTAAGAATGAATGAATTCTGTCTTAGTTATCTAGTGCTGCTATAACAGAAATACCACAAGTAGATGGCTTTAACAAACAGATTTATTCTCTCACAGTCTAGTAGGCTAGACGTCTGAATTCAGGGTGCCAGCTGTAGTAGAAGGGTTTCTGTCAGTTATAGGGGAAGGTCCTTGCCATCAATCTTCCCCTGGTCAAGGAGCTTCTCAGCGTAGGAACCCCATGAACAAATGACTTGCTCTGCTCCTGGCACTGCTTTCTCAATGGTATGAGGTCTCCATGTCTCTCTGCTGGATTCTCTCTTTTATATCTCAAAAGAGGTTGGTTTAAGACACAACCTAATCTTGCATGGTGAGTCCTGCCTCATTAACATAACTGCCTCTAATCCTGTCTCATTAACATCATTGTTGTTGTTGCTAGGTGCCACTGAGAATTTACAAGACAAAGTAAAACCACATCAGATGACAAAATGGCAGACAATCACAGAATACTGGGAATCGTGACCTAGCCAAAAGCCAGAAAAACCAAACCCGCTCCCACTGAGTAGATTCCAACTCATAGCGATCCTATAGGACAGTGTGGAACTGTCCCAGAGGGATTCCAAGGAGCGGCTGGTGAAGTCGAACTGCCAACCTTTTGGATAGCTGCCAAATGCTTAACCACTGCGCTACCAGGGATTCACAGCCTAGCCAAGGTGACACGAATTTTTGGGGGACACAATTCAATCCATGACAAATTCACTAGCCAATACCATGCCAGCTGATTTGTATACAATATTTCATATAATCCTCACAGTGATTAAGGTAGTGACATTGTTTTATAGTTTTGCAACTCTCTTTAATGTCTAACTTAATAGAAGACAGCCAGATTCTCGTATCTGCTTCTACATTCAATCTGCTGCAATGTATCATTTTGATTGATGTATAAGGACAATCTAGCTTTATACAGACATATAATTGAAAAAGAGTGGAGGATTTTAACAGTCTTTTCAGAAAGTAGTGTACATTATTCTTTGATTCTACACTAAAACTTGAAAAGTGATAATTTCTTAAAGGTCAGCTGCAATGTGGATCTGAACCGTACCAATGAATTTTTTTTTACATTAAAATCTACTGCACTCTTAATGTATCTTTTACCTATACATGATTTTGACCTAAGAATCTCCTGAGTCTCAAGAGACTCTGCTGATGTAAGGGCTTGTTTTAAGACTTACACTAGTTTAAGATACAAAAGGGATAGTGTATTAAGTGCAGGTGGAGAGTTCAGACTTGAATAAAACAACAACAAAAAAAACCCCATTGCCGTTGTGTCCATTCTGACTCATAGCTACAGAATGAGGCCTATTCCTGAAATCAGAAAGAGGGAAACAGGTTTGGATACAGAGATCTGAGAAGGGAGAGGGAGAGTTCTTACACAATACTATTTTCTCCATGAAGCAGGAGTTGAGGTCATCCATGGTTAGGTAAAAAAACTGCCCAAGCACCTTGAGGGCCACCTGGTAAATGGCTCCTATTCCTTTGAGCCCACATCAAAAGGCATTATTGGATTTCCCTGATAGTCATACATTTTGCTCCAAATGTCATCTGGAAATCCTTCTATTATAACAAGTACTATATTTTATTGCTTATGCATATGCCTTCTCTAATAGACTGTGTGCTCTCCTGGGCAGGGACTTAACCATATTCACTGTAGCAACTACTCAAAACATTTGTGTTGAATGAGAGAAAGACTGAATATGTTTTATTAAGAAATTGTATGTGCTTACAGATTCTGCAGTTGTCTTATTCAAGTTATTTTTTCTTACTTGTAGATTTCTTTCCACAGTAAGAAGTATAAAGTTGATTGACACAGTTAATAAACATTGAACCGTTTAATAATCCTAGAAGCTAGAACTAAAATACAGGGAATTGAGAATAAAAACTGGCTACTGTAAGACCATGGGGCAGTGGTGGTTCAGTGGCAGAACTTCCATGTGGGAGACCTGGGTTCAATTCCCAGCCAAAGCACCTCATGCCATCACCCATCTGTCAGTGGAGGTTTGAGTGTTGCAAAGATGCTGAACAGGTTTCAGTGGAGCTTCCAGGCTATAATGGACTAGGAAGAAAGGCATGGCAATGTACTTCTGAAAAATAGCCAATGAAAACCCAGTGGATAACAATAGTCAGATTGCTAGAATCCAGCCCATGCAACCTCTCCCACCACAGGGAGGCACAGGACTCGTCAGCATTTCATCCCATTGTACGTGGGGTCACTATGAGTCGGGGGCTGACTCGATGGCAGCTAACAACCACAACATCATGAGGCCAGAAGAATAAATTCTATACCTCTTCTGCAGCCAGATTTCTAGGAGAGGTGATAGTGGAGGCCTTTTGACAACTCTTCTACAAATATATGCCCAGAAGTTCTAAATCTCAGAATTTAAAATGTACTTCAGGCATACATTTATACACCACTCCCAACCAGGTATTTTTAAGAACATACACCGAAGTATTAGCAGGGGTTATCTCTTGATGGGAAACCTGACAGTGTAGTGGTTAAGAGCTATAGATACTAACCAAAAGGTCAGCAGTTCAAATTCACCAGATGATCCTTGGAAACCAGACTGGGCAGTTCTACTCCGTCCTATAGGGTCACTATGAGTCGGAATCGATTTGACGGCAACAGTTTATCTCTTAATGAGGTCCCTGGGTGGTGCAAACAGTTTGCACTCAACTACTAACTAAAAAGTTGGCAATTCGATCCCACCTAGAGGTGCCACTGAAGAAAGATCTGATGATCTGCTTCCTTTAAGACTGCAGCCAAGATAACCCTATGGAGCAGTTCTACTCTGTAACACACAGGCTCGCTATTGAGTCAAGACCAACTCAACAGCGATAGATTTGTTTGTTTTTTAAATCTCTTGATGGTAATTTTAATGGGTGGTTTCATTTGTTTTCATTTTGCTGGCCTGGATTTTCAACAATGAAAATAGATTATTTGAGCAAACATCTTAATTATTTAAAATACATCACCTCTTCAGAAATTGTTCAAGGTTTCACATTACCGCATTCTTGGGATTTATAGAGGCGGAACAGGAAATACTGCTTACAAACAAATAAGTAAATAAAGAAATAACTCTGTGACTATTTCGTTATATCATTAATTCTCATAGTATAGAAAAATCATTCATATTTTCAACTAAGACAACTCAGACAAGCGTACATGGTGATGTGGCAATTGAGGAATATACTAAAATCAGCATCTGCTTCTACAACCCAGTGGGCTCTCATTAAATGAATTAATAAAGTTTTATGACTATGCTTCATTACTACTCGATCAGAAGGCCGGAGTATAGAGGGGAGGAGAGAAGATGGACTTCGAGGGTGCATGAGTTTGGGTTCTAATCTCAGCTCTTCCACAAACCAACTGTGACCAGGGTTAATAACTCAAATTTCTCCAGACCCTGGTTTCTTTAGCTGAAAAACAGAGATAGTAATATTTAACTCAAGAGTTGCCATAAGATTTAAGATCAACAAATGAAAAAGACCTAAACATAGCATACAATAGATGATCAAAAAAATACATATATTAAAAAAAAATTTGTTGACGTTGGGTTGATTCCGACTTGTAGCAACATTATAGGACAGAGTAGAAGTGCCTCGTGGGGCTTCTTTCAAGGCTGTAAATCTTTACAGAAGCGGACTGCCACATGTTTCTCCTGCAGAGTGGCTGGTGGGTTCGAATTACCAACCTTTTGGTTAGCAGCCAAGCACTTAATCACTGCTCCACCAGATATCTTTAAAAAAGGAAAATATCAGTACTTTTAAGATATGTATAACCTTTCTAAAACACATTCTTTACTTCCATGCCTTTGTAAGCAAAATATACCAGATAAATAACCTTTATTTTCAGACAATTGAACGCATCATTATGAACAAAAGCTGGTGATGCCTTCCGGACCTATTAAATTATATAGGGCTGTCCTTAAACATATATTCATAAATTATAACACATCTTTCTCGAACATGATCTAACTCAACGGTAAATGCTTTAAAACACTCTGGGTATATTGAACGTAAAATATCATTCATTCATTAAATATTTACTGTTTTGTGCCAGACATTGTTCCAGGCCCCAGAGATTAATAGGCAAGTCAGATCAAAAATACCTGAACTTGTGGAGCTTATATTCTAATTGCAGAAGACAGACAAAAAACAAATAATATCTAAAATACATTTATGGGCGTAGCGGAGTTCAGTGGTAGAATTCTCCCTTCCACACAGGAAATCTGGGTACAATTCCTGCAATGCTCCTCAAGCCCAGCCACCATCTGTTTGTCAGTGGCTGTTTGCGTGCTGCTATGATGCTGAATAGGTTTCAGCAGAGCTTCCAGACTAAGAGGGACTAGGAAGAAATGACCATCTCCTCTGTAAATGAGCCAATGAAAACTCTGTGGATCACAACAGTCTGGTCCATTGTGCACAGGGTCGACAAGAGTTGGGGGCTGACTTGAGGACAGCTAACAATGGCAACAATAATATGTTTGATGGTACCAAGGGCAGTGGAAAAAAATAAACAGAGACCAGACTGTAATTTTAAATAAGGTGGTCAGAGTAGGCCTCAATAAGAAGGTGCCATTTTGATCAATGGTTTGGAGGAAGCAAGAAAGCCAGCCTGTGAGATATCTGTGAGAAGAGTGTCCTGGGCAAAAGGAATAATAAATGCAAAGGCCCAAGTGGGCCCTTTGAGAAACAGCAAGAAGACAATAAGACTGAAGGGGAGGGAGCAAGAGGGTAGCAGATGTGGTTAGTAAGGTAAGGGGACCAGGTACCCAGATCTCATTTTTATTGACTTTGGTTTATCCTCTGAGTGAGATGAGAAGACAGATGAGGTTTTGAGAAGAAGCAAGACATCCACTATAATCATGTCTTAAAAGACACTGGGGCTGCTGCTGAAATTAAGTTATATTGGATTAAAGGCAGAGGAGCAGGGAGAGATCAATTCAACTACACCAACAATCCAGGTGGGAGATGCTGGAGGTTGGGCTAGGGTAGTAGAAGAGAAGGCACAAGTCCTTGGAGGATGAGTCTATTCTGAGGTAGAGCCAAAGAATCCTATGTGCTGATGTGGAGGGTGAGAGGACAGTACCAAGGTTTTTGGCCTGAACAACAGCTTCCTGCCATTTATTGAGATGGAGAAGAGACTAGAAGGTCCAAGTTTCGCCTGGAAGATCAGGAGCTCTGTTTAGACAGGTGGAAAGCAAAATCAAACGTTTACCATCAAAAAAGGAGAATAAAACAATTTCTAACTTTCTGTCAGTCTTCTTCAAGGATTATCCCTAGAGAGGGGAAAAGCAGAATTTAATATCCTCTACTGTTTTTTTTTTTACTGTTAGGGACTCCTTGGGCACTGGGCATATAGGATTTTGAGGCACTAATAGCGCTATTCTCATTCCAAATTGGCTGATGTGCTTGCTAGCTTTTTCAACGTTTGTTTTTTATCCCTTTGTCTCCTCTCTTGCTTCCACGCCGCCAGGTACACTTTTCCTATGTGATAATGTACTTACCTGTTTCTTACAACTCTTCACTCTCTAATGTCCTGGAAGCTTAGAAACTGGAGGAAACAAGCTAATCAGAATCGTGTGGAGCCTCTGAATGCCTCCCATCTTGGCCGCGTGCTGAGCTTACTTCCTGGTTTTTAGGAGACAAGATTTCATTTTGTAAACGGGTTCAGGGAACAAAAAGCCACAGAGTTGAGAAAGTTGAGGCGAGATTAGACGGCGCCACTGAACAGCTGGGTGACGGCTCTCTCGATGCCTCAGCTTCCTCCCAGTCAGACTAACTTGTGGATCTCCAGGGACTCACTCCAAATCTCGACGCCGGAGCTGATTCATGCAACCACTTCCTCTCTAAACTTTTCTCACTTTGAATATAAGGCATAAAGCGATCTGCAGCCCGAAACAGCCACCCTACTAAGCCTGGAGCAGAGGAGGACAACCTCCGGGTAGCAGGAAGAGCGGACAGCGGCAATCCCTTACCTGCCCGGGGCGTGGGGCACTGCGCGGGGGCGGGGCGCCTCGCGGCGAAGCCAGCGGCGGAGCAACGCGAGCAGCGGGAAGCAGCGTAGCGAGGACGGCACTTCCCGTCAGGCCCCGCCCCGGGCTCCGCCTGCTCCAGGCCCCGCTTCTTCCTCTCTGCGCCGTCAGGCCGCTCCACGAAGAACGTTTGGTTAAGGCGCTTCTTCACGTGGGAGCCTGCCCCTTTAAATACTCTCCCGGAGGACGGTAAATAGATGAGGCTTCCGGGCATGCGCACAGGGTTGTGCGGGGACTTACCTTCGCCTGGATGCGAGGTAGACCCGGTGCTGCGCGTTGCTTCTTCCACGGTGTGGGGATTGTGTTTGGGACGATGATAAAGCTTGTATTGGTTATCCCGATCCTTTGCCCCCCAGACGAAGGCGACGTGGGGCAGTGACACACCGAGGGGTGGGGACGGTTGAAGAAGCAAGTGGAGCTACTGGTAAAAAAAAAAAAAAAAAGTGTGTTACTACCTCAGGGAAGAGTGAGACGGCGACACAGGCTTTAGTTCTGCTTCTCTGGGAACCCGTTCGGCAGATATTGCACAGTTGGAAAGGAAGAGCATGGGGAAAAGGGAGCTCTCTCTCTCATTTCTACTACTTTTTCAGGATCCCTCCTCAAACTAGTAGTTCTCCAACTTTGGCTAAACCAAACTAACTCCACCTCTACACCCCAAACCCTCATCTGCAAATCCTGTTGCTTAGGAGTCTTGCACATTTATACTTAACTCCACGTGGGCTCCTTGGCTGCCCTCCAGTTCGGTTCCAAACCCTTTTTAAGGTTTTCCAAACTCCCACCTCCAAACCTGTCTCACATTCCTGCCACACTTCGGTTTCTGCATTTGTCCGCTCTTGTCCCAAGATGCTTGCTTGGTTGGTATTCCCTCCTTGTTGCCTTCCCACCCCTCCCGCCCTCCACCTTGCTCTACTTACCCCTCTAGTTTAAAATGTCTTCATAGGGAAAGAGAAGATCATTATTTCCACGGACAGTTTCTGCAGCTCTACTCTTGATCACATCGCTGTTCCATCAGATGCATACTGATCAATACCATCAGAGTCATTTTACTAAATCATCTTTTGGATTATGTCGTTCTAAGACATCTGCAGTTGCCATCTATTGGTCACCCAGTGGATTCTAAGTCCTTGGCAGGGCATTAGGTGTCTTCCATAGTCTGACGCTAATCTAGCTGTATTTTCCAGAACTGTACTAGAAAAGCCCCCCCTCCCCCCAATCTGGGATGTTTATTTTTCTCTAACACATTGCATCTGTTGTACATTATTTGATGATATTCTCTCTGCCTCATTTCTATATCTCGAACCCTTTTTAGGCCACACTTACTTAGATGACCACTTCTTGTGTTATACCTTTCCTTATTATCACAGGCAAAAGTGAGCCATTCTTTCCTCCTCTTTACTCTTACAGCTCATATTTTGTACTAGTGGCGTCATTCAACAGTCAATATGTTGAATTGTGTGCCTAATATGTGCTTGACACTGTTCTAAATGTGGGGTAATCAGTGATAAATAAGAGAGACATCACAGAACTAACATTTTATTGAAACAATGTAAATGACAAAGAAAATATTAAATAAAAAAGCTATAAAGACAGTTAAAATAAGGCTTCGTGAAGAGAGTGTGCTAGTTTCTTTAGATTACTCGTCAGGGAAGACCCCTCTGAGGATCTGATTACTAAAAGGTGCAGCTATATAATTGGAGAAGGGACAATTTCAGCTGCAGAAACAGTTAGTTTAAAGGAACTGAAGAAGGCCAGTATAGCTGGAGTGTAATGGATAATGGGGAAAGGGTACAAGATGCTTTTGGAGAATAGACAGGGTCCAGAATCATAGTCTTTGAAAACCAGGGTAAGGAATTTGTATTTTATTAATACATGTGAATGGAGTGTTTTAAGCAGGGTTCTGATATGATTTAATTTACCTTTAAAAGTACCAGTCTGGCTGCTTTGTGGAGCATGGACTAGAGTGAGTCAGTAGTAGAAGCAGTGATTAGAGACCTTCACAATGTCTAAGATTTTCCGGAAGGGACGTATTAAGTAGGGCTGATGGAAAGATAGCAGGGGTGATCAGAGAACTAGATACTTAAAGTGCAAGTTTTGTAGGTTGCAGTTTATGGAAATGAGAAGGTGTGACCACAGAAGGGGATGACAGATGAAATTGACTTGGGAGATTGAGGAACTGAGGGACAATGATATTGAATGAAAGATGCATGTGGATGATCATGGAAGTCGTGCTGGATGTGAAGATAGTAAGCCAGGTGTTAAAGTCATCAGTGAATGAAGAGGAGTCCTCGGGATTAGAGTGAAGATGACAGCAGATGGTAAAGCCTGATGGCATGAACTTCAGAGGCACTGGGAAGTTTGAAAGTAGAGGAGGAAGAAATAGTTTGGAAGGAGCAGTGGGAAATGGAAAATATTTATGACCTCCAGACCTAAGGCACGTGGTGTGTGAAAGGAAAAATAGCCTTTGCTTGAGAGGACTGCAGAAGTAGTAGTCTGGGGAAGCAGCCAGGTTTCAATTAGAGCAAGAAACTGAAGGGGATGCTGGAATTAAGGAATTAAGTAAATATCCTTGTATATTCCCTGGGAAATTAGGATATAGAAAATTTGCTGTAATTTCTACATGGCACAATGGAAAGAATTGAGAAGAGGAGGCTGGTAAATTGTTTCGGATTAGTAGAATATGTTGTATAAGTGGGGATGAAGGCCCTGATGATGATAAATTTCCTAGAATGTGTGGGTTTCTGATGATCTGACTGGTATGGGGTCTCTGGGAAACTGACCTTTATCATAGCTCCATGTGGTATGGTAGCCGTGGGTTGTTTGATGAGTGAGTAGTCTTCCTCAGAGGACTATTCTTTTGTGTACTGCTCCCACAAAGCTCTATAAGGGTCTCCTTTTCTCTGATGGCAAAGATAATGATGGTTGGAGATCTCCTTGGGATCAACTTCAAAAGTTCGTGTCTGTCCTAATGGGGGCTTTAGAGAAGGCTTAAGGCCCGGGACTAAATTAAGTCTACCTTAAAGCAGTATCAAATTGCAAGTTGGTGTTTAGAATTACATTACTATGTCAGTTTAGACTACTTCTTTCTATCTTCTTCTTGTCTCCTGTCCCTGCACCCTTAGCATATGAAACTCTAGTCCTAAGTTCTCTGAAATTAATGAAATTTTCAACTCTACAGATGGGGTTTGGACAAATCATTGTAAACAGTCCTATGTTCTAGTCTATTTTTTGTGGTCCTACAAATACTATTTTTAAGGTAAGCTTGAAACTGACCCATTTAAAATCCAGGTAATAGATGGAAGTCTGGGGTAGATGAAGAGTCAAGTTTTAAGTTATATCAGAAAATGTTTGCCTATTCATTCATCTTGGTGTATGAGAGCTAAAGAACACATGATATATATTCATGAATTATTAATGCTATTTAAGAGAACTCAGGATTGAAAGGGACAAAGAGAATTAAACAAATCCAGCAAACCTGTTCCTTTTTTTGTTTTGTTTTCCACAACTTCTCTTTCTGGTAACTGACTGCCTCTTTGTTTCTTTTGTAGACATTATTATGTAAGAATGGAAGAGGATACAGATTATAGAAACAGATTCAGTTCTTTGTGTTATATTACTGATCATGCTGGATTTCGTGGCACTATAAAAAGCTCACCAAGGGACTTCGTTGTTACTGAGATTGATGAGCGGGGACAGTTAGTTAATAAAGCCAGTGATGAACTTCTGTACGAGATTAATAACATACTACCTGAGCCAAATAATTATGCCAAAAAACCAAAACTAGACCTTCACAATTTATCCTTTGAAGGTGGGCGTAACCAAGAACTTGGTACTTTAGCTAGGTGTTCCGATGGTGACCAAAATCATCAGTCTAGTTCAGAAAATGAAGATATGATCAATGATGGAGCTTCCAAATGTGAAGAAGAAAAAGCTGATATATTAGGCTCCTTATTAGATGAAAAAACTAATGAATTACTGAATCAGTTTGCTTGTGATGTAAAAGAGACGTGGAATTCTAAAATTGAGCTAGTGGGACCATCTCCTGAATTCTCGTTAGGCAGAATCCTTGACAAAAACCAGCGGGCCAGTTTACATAGTGCTGTTCGGCAGAAATTTCCTTATTTAATAACTGTAGGAAAAAACAGCGAAATTGTTGTAAAACCAAATCTTGAGTATAAAGAACTCTGTCACTTGGTGTCTGATGAAGAAGCATTTGACTTTTTTAAGTATTTGGATGCAAAGAAAGAAAATTCCAAATTTACCTTTAAACCGGATGCAAACAAAGACCACAGAAAAGCTGTCCATCATTTTGTCAACAAGAAGTTTGGAAGCCTTGTGGAAACCAAATCCTTTTCAGAACTGAATCACAGTGCTGATAATCCAAATGTAGTGATAACAGTAAAGTTTCGGGAAAAAGCACACAAGCACAGGAAAAGGTCTCATCTTGAATGCCAGGAAAGAAAAGTCATATATACAGGTAATTTAATAAATCATTGTTTTCTTGGATAAGCTTAAAATTGTATGAAAGTTGAATAATTTTAAATGAATTGAACAGACCTGGCCAAAGGGATATTTGAAAATAATATGAGTCTATCTTTTAATGGAAGATAAAATCTTTCATATTATACTAAGTGTAAAAAATAGCCTTACTGATGAAAGTATGGTTAAAAAAGAGATGTATGGTTAACACAGTTACAAATATACAGTATAAAGTTGAAGTAGTTTTTTATATCTAATAAGCTTTTTTGGAGGTAAATCTTAATTTCATATTTTGAAAGTCATCTTAAATAAAAATAAGTGTTTGGAAATAAACAGAATATGTATGCTATGCTTGGAAAAGTAGAGCGAATATCTTGTAATCCATAACAATTAAACTTCCCTGCCTAAGGAGAGGCATGAACCTGAAAGCTTTTACAGAGTACTCCTTGATTTGGTTGGGTCAGTCTTTTAGAGAAAAAATTCTCAAAGCTTAGTCATTATAGTCATCCAAAGAGCTTGTTAAAACACAAATTTCTGAGCCCTGTTCCCAGAAGGTTTGGGGTGGCGCTTTAACAAATTCCAGGTGACACTTTTGCTGTTGTGGGGACCACATTTTGGGAACTGTTGTTTGAGGGGATATATATTCAACTTCTAGGGTGGAATAGTAACTGGTGAAATCTCACTCTACAAGTCTGGCTGATCAGATTTAATTGGCTTATATCCTACTTGAAGGATGGGAAATGTTTACTATAGGGCTGGGGCAGCTCACCTCTGTCACATGGGGTCTCTGTAACTGGAAATCTCATTGATGGCACCTAACAACAACAGCAACTATGTAATTGCAATTTTAGCATGATTCTTCTGTGGTCTGTCCTGAATGCTCTTGCTGTTTAATTAGGCCTCTCCTCTCTGGCTGGTCCCCAGCCCTGTATAACACCTAATAACCTCGGGCAGGTTACAGGTGCACAGTAGTTCTTTATCTGGCTTGGTAGGGTTTGGCAGCTAGCATCCAAATGGGCCTCAATGATCCTTGACTCCTGGTACTCATACACTTTGTATTCCCTACCCAGATTGAATCAGGGCCAGCTTGTGTTACCAGTAGAATATGGCAGACAGTGTGTGACTTCTGAGGCTAGGTTACAAAAGGCATTTGATATCACTCCTCCAATGGAAGCAAGCCACTAAACCTTGAAAATACTCAAGAACCCTGTGGTGAGAAACTGAGGCCACCCACCAACAGTCAGCACCAACTTCCAAGCCATCTTGGGAGTACACCTTCTAGTTTCAGCTGATATTTATTGCAGCCTCACAATAGTCCTCAGGCCAGAATTGCCCAACTCCTGAATCCCTTACCCACAGAAACTGTGTGGGATAGCAAATGATTATTGTTGTTTTAGGCCTTTAAGGTTTAGGATGATTTATTGTACAGCATTAGGTAACTAATAGAGATTTTGGTACCAAAAGTAGATTGAAGCTGTAACAAAAGCCTAAAACCTGTGGTTGCAATGCCGTTGGGACTAGTTGGTGGACAGAATTTTGCAGGGACCTCAAAGAAGCTGTTAATGAGGGTTTAAAGAAAAGTGAGGAAAATATTATTGAAATAGATGAAAGGGATTGTTATTATATAGTGGCATAAAATTTATGGAAAGTAGAAAATTCATCTAATAAGGAGGTGCTCAACATCCAGACCAACTATTGATGTTGCCACCTAGCTTCTTACTACTTAATTGAAATTCTAAAAGAAAAACTGTTAGATACAAAAGAGCCAGGACTTGCTGGGTTTGAAAATACTTTTTTTTTTTAATTCCCAGCCTCTCTAGATGGCACATGATACTTATATTAAGAATGGCTTGTAGGCTAAGAGATTATCCATGGTAAGGACAACATGGTCTAATGAGGAGATCTAGGATGTGATTGTAAAATCCTTTGTAAAATTTCAGAAGGATCTATTACAGTGCTTCAGAGAATGGTTTATACAGACAAAACGTTCTCTAGGGATGACTCACAGATCCGGTATGTTAACCAGTAGTTCTTCTAAGAATCTTAGGGACATTTTCCCTCAGCAGAAGCCCCAGTAGGTGTCTTATGTTGACAGAATTTCTGAGTATATCTTTTGTCTGATGGAGTGAACTCATAGAACATTCAGATAGTTTTTGAGAGCAGCAAAGATGGTACAAACAGGGTTGGGCCTCCAAACTTTTAAAGGTAGGAATTCGGCTGAGAAGGAGCTTTAAAGAACTGCTAAAAGAAGTAAATAAAAGGAACGGTCTTTATATTATCAGTCTACTTTGACCAATTTTTTTTTGACCAAACGGATTTGAGTATAAACCTCTTATTCCAAAGCAATTGCTTAAAGCAGCTGTCTGAAATAAAATAAAATAAAATACTGACATTTAAAATGTACAAAAATGATAACTTCATGATAGGACTTTTACAGAGTTTCAGTGAAATGACTATAAGATGTAGCCAAATAGAGCACAGAGAAAAATCAAAATATCAAATATTTTCATATCTGTAAGATTTTTGGGATCATTTCACAAGGAGCCCTGGTGGCACAGTAGTTAAGTACTTGGCTGCTAACCTAAAGGTTGGCACTTTGAACCCACTAGCTGCTCCCCGAGAGAAAAATTTGGTAATCTGCTTCCGTAAAGATTAAACCAAACCAGCTGCTATCAAGTCGATTACTACTCATAACAACCCAATAGGACAGAGTAGAACTGCCCCAGAGGGTTTCCAGGGATCGCCTGGTGGATTCGAACTGCTGACCTTTTGGTTAGCAGCCATAGCTCTTAACCACTACGCCACAAACCCTATAGGGCAGTTCTACTCTGTCCTGTAGGGTCACTGTGAGTCAGAAACAGCTCGACAGCAGTGGGTTTACTTTTGGGTTTGGCATCATTTCTGGAGGTCCATGATGTCTTCCTTTTTTCAAACAACGTATCTTTGTGAGCCTGTATTTTGTTCATGTTTTAACCAAAACAAGAAATTACAACAGATTGAATGGAGAAACATATGAGAATCCATCTGACTTCTGTTAAGTCAGACATTAAAAAGATTTGCAAAACTGTAAAAGAATACGATTCTTCTTACTAATTTTTAGTTGAAAACTACGGTTATTTTTCATGAAAACTATTTATATTTATATATAATGAGTTATTTAAATAAATATATATATTTTTAATTTCTCTGTTTTCATTGTGAATATGTTAAATATCAATATAAAAAAAATCAATACACACACACAAAAAAGCTGGGTCTACAGTAATTTATGAGTTACACTCATTTGGGGTCCTGAAACCAAGAAGTTTGAGAACTATTTAGGAAGAAAGGTTTGGCGATCTACTTCTAAAAATTGGCCAATGAAAACCCTGTGAATCACGACAGAATATTGTCTGATATAGTGCTGGAAGATGAGCCCCTAGGTTGGTTAGGGAAAAAAAAAAAAAAAAACACTGCCATTGAGTTGATTCGGACTCATAGTGCCCCTAGAGGACAGGGTAGAACTGCCCCATAGAGTTTCCAAGGAGCGCCTGGTAGATTTGAACTGCTGACCTTTTGGTTAGCAACCATGGCACTTGACCACTACGCCACCAGGGTTGGTTAGAAGTCACTCACAAATACACAATGGCTGCAACAATGGACTCAGCATATCAATGATAGTGAAGATTATAAAGGACTAGGCAGAGTTTTGTTCTGTTGTACATGGTGCCGCCATGAGTCAGAGCTGACTCGATGGCAACTAATAACAACAAGCAGTAAGTGGAGGACACACATATTTCAGTCAGAGAAACTAAAATGTGCAAAGATAGAAATGTGGGAAACTAGCCCATTCAGGGATTATGAGAAATTTTCTGTGTCAGGGTTATGGAATATGTGAATGAAAGTGGCCCAAGCAGAGGCTAGAATGGTAGATTGGGGCCCTATAGTGAGGAATTTGGTTGTCAAATTAAGAAATTTTTTTTTTCTTTAAACTTTTGATGAGTGACTAGTATTTTTCAAATACCTGAAATCTCTGAAACTGATTTTCTGTTTTGTTTCAAAAATGCACTTTATACTTTTTTTGTATTAATGATTTGATTCATTATACTAATTTGTTACACTGCTGAAAATGAACTTGATGTATGGTAGCTTTTTTGTATGTAAGCTAGGATGTTTTTTGTTTCAGCTTTCACCCTGCGAAAGGAGAATCTGGAAATGTTTGAGGCAGTTGGCTTTTTAGCTATCCAACTTGGTGTGATTCCTTCAGATTTCAGTTATGCAGGCCTTAAAGACAAGAAAGCCATCACCTATCAAGCAATGGTTGTTAGAAAAGTGACTCCAGAGAGGTAATAAAACATTGCTTTACAAGATAGAATTTTACTTTTCGTATTGTATCAAATAAAATATTAAGAACCCGGAATAATCTGAGAACATAAGAACCTCACTGCTGTGTTAATTAATTGATTACAGGCTTACTGAACAGCGCATTCTGCATTTATAATGTAGCTACCTTCTAAATAGAGTTATGTCTTAAATTTATGTTGAAAATATGGGCAGTTTCAGAATAGAAACTTTAAGAAGTAGTAGAATTTAAATTATCTGAGTTGTATATAACATCTCATACTATATTGAAATAAGTATATTTAGGATAAAAAAAGTTTTTAGGATAGTGTCTTATAAATAATTTTCTCTCTATATAATTGTTTTCCTTTATTTTCTTGGTTTCCTACCATTTAAAAGAAATCTTTATTAAGTAGAATGTGAAGTACACAGATTTAGCCTGCCTTCTCACCTCAATCGGATTTAAAATTTTTTTTTTTTTTAGTAATTGTAAAAGTAGTACATGTTCAATGGGGAAAATTTAGAAAATAGAAAAAATTCTAAAAAAGAAATGGAAAGTCACTGATAATTCTACTACTTAGAAATAACCATGATAATATTTTGATCTATTTGCTTCGAGATTTTTTATTTAAAATTTTTATTTAAAATTTTTTACCTTTTTTAAAGGGAAATAATAAATATTTTATGAAATTTATGCCATGAAATTTTTTATTAATTTAAATATTTTATTTAAAATTTTTTACCTTTTTTAAAGGGAAATAATAAATATTTTATGAAATTTATGTCATGAAATCTTTCAAAACCATGTTAATTTTATTGTACTTTAGGTGAAAGTTTACAGAGCAAATTGGTTTCTCATTAAACAATTAATATACAAATTGTTTTGTGACATTGGTTGCCAACTCTGCAATGTCTCAACACTCTCCCCTTCTCAACCTTGTATTCCCCATTTCCATTCATCCAGTTTTCCTGTCCCCTCCTGCCTTTTCATTCGTGCCCCTGGGCTGGTATACCCATTTAGTCTCATACACATGGTTGAGCTACATGTGTTATTGTTTGTTTTATAGGCCTGTCTAATCTTTGGCTGAAGGGTGAACCTCAGGAGTGACTTTAGTACTGAGTTAAAAGGGTGTCCGGGGGCCGTACTCTTAGGGTTTCTCCAGTCTCTGTCAGACCAGTAACTCCAGTCTGTTTTTGTGAGTTAGAATTCTGTTCTACATTTTTCTACAGCACTGTCCTGGACCCTCTATTGTGACTCAATCTGGTGGAAGCTGTTGTCGTTGTGGTCCAGTAGTCCTTTGGACTAAAATTGCGTGTGTCTTTGGTTTTTTTCATTCTCCCTTGCTCCAGACATCGTCGGACCAATGGAATATCTTAGATGGCCACTCACAAGCTTTTAAGACCCTAGATGCTACTCTCCAAAGTAGGATGTAGAATATTTTCTTCATAAACTTTTTTAATATGGGCATGGAATTTTAATTACTCTTTAAGTATTGTAGGATTTTAGCAGATGTAGAAAAGCTGAAGGTATATTTAGTGGGTCAGTAAGTTAAAGAAACTGCCTAATAAAACAGTTCCTATAAGGACTACAGAAAATATGAATGCAAAGAAAATTTTATACCAGATCTTGCAGGATCTTAAAAGTTATACTGAGATAATTGGACTCTGTTCTCTAAATGTTGGGGAACAGTTGAAAGTTTGAGTCAGCAAGTGTTTACAGCAGAATTTTAGGACAGTCCTGTGGTGCTAATGGTTTTTGTGGTAATATTGGGGGAAGAGAAACTGAGGAGGAAAGGGGCAATATCTAGGGGCAGGAAGAGCAGGAGTATAGTTAGGAGGTTCTAGCACTTGAACTAAGGAGAAGTCAGAAGACTTACATAGATAAGGTGATGGCAATAGAAATACATCTTCAGGTCCTTAAAATAACAATATTTATATAATTTTATAATAATGGGTTTTTAGAGCACATTTTGTTGAAATAGCAAATTAACTTTTGAGCATTCCAAAAGAAAACTTAGCAGTAATATTCTTTTTTTTTTTAAATAATATTGAGTTTTTGGTGAAAGTTTACACAGCAAATTAGGTTCCCATTTGATACTTTCTATACAAATTGTTCAGTGACATTAGTTACATTTATCACAACGTGTCAACATTCTCTTAAATAATGTTTTTTTTGTTCCATTTCCAGTACTTCTCATCTTTGCTTTTTAGTAATTTTTGACCTTTTGGTCCTCATACTGATGGTGTTTAAGTAGAGCACAGATCTTATGGTTAATATCCTTTATTTTGTGTGCCACTCTGCTATTTCACTAAAAGGTGATCTCGGGATAGGCTTGGTTCTAGGCTTAAAGAGTGTGTCAGGGCGATAGTCTCAGGGAGTCCTCCTTTCTCTACTGTTTCAGTTTGTGTTTTTTTTTAATAGAAATCTGAGTTCAGCTTCATATTTTAATCCTATTCTATTCAGGACCATCTGTTGTTACCCCGGTCAGAACAATCAGTGGTGGAAACCAGACACCATCTGGTTGTTCTGGTCTCAGGGTAGATGAAGTTGTGGCTCTTGCAGACTCGTTTCTTCTCTGAGCTTTTGGTTACCATCTTACTGTTTTGCTCCTGGCAAGTGGAGAACCCATAGTTAGTTGTGTTTCAGATGGCCGCTCACAAGCTTTTAAGACCTCAGACGCTACTCACTTCACTAGGATGCAGATTATGATTTTTGCGAACTATGTTATGTTTCGTGGACTCATCATTGTTCTTTATGGTTGCATAGTATTCCATTGTATGTATGTAGCACAATTTGCTTATACATTCATCTCTTGTTTCCATTTGTTATTGTGAATAAAGGAGCAATGAACATAGGTGCGCATGTCTACTCATGCTATTAGTTTGAGGTCTCTAGAGTATATACATAGGAGTGGGGTTGCTGGATTGTAGGGTAGGTCTGTTTCTAGTTTTTTGGGAAAGCGCCGTACCGTTATCCATCGTGGTTGTACCATTTTACAGTCCCACCAGCAATGGATAAGGGTTCCAATCTCCACCCATCTTTGTCAACATTTGTTGTTATCTGTTTTTTTTATTTTTTATCAGTGCCATTTTAGCTGGGGTAAGATGGTATCTCACTGTAGTTTTGGTTTGTATCTCTCTAAGGCTAATGATTGTGAACATCTTTTCATATATTTGTTGGCTGCTTAGATGTCCTCGTCGTTCTTGTCCTTTGCCCGTTTTGTGATTGGGTTGTTTGTCTTTTTGTTGTTGAGCCATTGCAGTTTTCTATAAATTTTAGACATTAGACCTTATTGGATAAATCATTTCTGAAGGTTTTTTCCCACTCTGTAGGTTGTCTATTCTTTTAATAAAGTCTTTTGATGAGCATAAGTTTTTAATTTTTTGAGGTCCCATTTATCTATTTTGTCTTCTACTCATACATTTGTTATTATGTTTGTTATCCCTTTTTTTAAATAAAACATTAGGTCCCATAGACAACTCCAAAGAATATTATGGTTTTAGGTTTAACATTTAGGTCTCTGATCCATTTTGAGTTAGTTTTTGTGTATGGCGTGAGGTATGGGACCTGTTTCATTTTTCTGCAGGTAGGTAGCCAGTTTTGCCAGCACCATTTAGTAAAGAGACTGTTTCTGCTCCGCTGAATGGGCTTTGACCCTTTGTTGAAAATCAGTTGTCTGTGGATGGCTGGGTTTAATTTTGAGTTCTCAATTCTGTTCCACTGGCCTATTTGTCTATTGTTGAACCAACACCAGGCTGTCATGATTACCGTGGCTATAATAGTATGTTTAGATATAGGGAGCGTGAAGCCTCCTGCTTTGTTCGTTTTCTTCAATGTTGCTTTGGTCATTTGGGGCTTCCTTCCTTTCCAGATGAAGTTAGTCATTTTTCTGTTGCAGTTAAGAATGTTGTTGGAATTTATATAGGGATTACATTGTATCTGTAGATTGCTTTAGGTAGAATTGACATTTTCACTATATTAGTCTTCCAATCTGTGAGTACTAGATGACTTTCCATTTTTGTAGTTCTCTTGTAGTAGTGTTTTATAATTTTTATTTTAAAAATTATAGGTTTAGGTTAATTCCTAGGTATTTTATTGATTTGGGGGATATTATAAAAGGTATTGTTTTCTTGATATCTTTTCCAGAGTAGTCTTCGTTACCGTACAGGAACCCAGCTGATTTTTGTGTGTTGATCTTGTACCCTGCAGTGTTGCTAAATTCTTCTATTAGTTCCAGCAGTTTTTTTGTGTGGAATCTTTAGGGTCTTCTATGTATAGGATCATGTCATCTGCGAATATAGTTTTACTTCTTCCTTTCCAATCTGGATACCTTTTATTTCTCGTTCTTTTCTTACTGCTGTAGCAAGGATTTCATTTTACTTGGATCCTCAATCAACATCCATGGAAGCAGCAGTCAAGAAATCAAATGACATATTACACTGGGCAAAGGTGTCTTTTCCTTATTTATGTGGTGGATTACATTGATTGATTTTCTAATGTTGAACCACCATTGTAAAGCTGGTATGAATCCCACTCAATCATAGTGTATGATTTTTTTGATATGTTGCTGAAGTCTGTTGGCTAGAATTTTGTTGAAAATTTTTGCATTCCTGTTCATAAGAGTTATTGGTCTGTAGTTTTCTTTTTTTGTGATATCTTTGCTTGGTGGTGCAATGGTTAAAGAGATTGGCTGCTAACCAAAAAGTCGGCAGTTTGAATCCACTAGCTGTTTCTTGGAAACCCTGTGGGCAGTTCTGCTCTGTCCTATAGGATCATTATGAGTCGGAATCCACTTGATGGCAACAGGATTATTATTTATTTATTTTTTTGGTTTTGCCTGGTATAGGTATCAAGGTTATGCTGGCTTCATAGAACGAGTTTGGTAGTGTTCCCTTTTCTACATTTTAGAAGGTACTGTTTTAGAAGAGACTGAGTAAGATTGGTGTCAACTCTTCTCTCAATGTTTGGTAGAATTCTCCAGTGTAGCCATCTGGTCCTGAGCTTTTTTTTGTTGTTGTTGGCAGTTTTTGGATGACATCTTCAGTATCTTCTTTTGTAATGGGTCTCTTTAAATTTTCTACCTGTTTGTGTTAGTTTGGGTAGGTAATGTGTTCCTAGGAATTTGTCCATTTCATCTAGGCTTTAAAATTTGTTGCAGTGCAGTTTTTCATAATAATCAGTTGTGATCTTCTTTATCTCTGTTGGATTGGTTGTAATGTCATCAGTTTCATTTCTAAATTTGGTTATTTGCCTCTTCTGTTTTTTTTGTCAATCTAGCCAGTGGTTTTTCTATTTTATTAATCCTTGCAAAGAACCAACTTCTGGTTTTGTTGATACTTTCTATTGTTTTCTATTTTCTATTTCTGCCATGATCTTTATTACTTCACTTTTTTTTCCCAGTATCTTTTGTCTTCTTTGCAGTTCTTTTTTGTTTGTTCAAGTTGTCAGTTCAAGTTCATGATTTTGGATCTTCTTTTTTAATGTAGGCATTTATTGCTATGAATTTCCCTCTGAATACTCCTTTTGCTGTGTCCTAAAGGTTTTGGTACTTTGTGTTTTCATTTTCATTTGATTCTAGGAATTTTTTAATTTCACTATTGATTTATTCTATGACCCAATAGTTTTTTAGTAGTGTATTATTTAGTTTCCATGTTTTTTTTCCCCCCATATTTTTCCTGCTGTCGATCTCTAGCTTCATACCATTATGGTCAGAAAAGATGCTTTGTATGATTTCAGTCTTTAAATTTGTTAAGACTTGTTTGTGTCCTAGCATATGGTCTGTTCCAGAAGATGATCCACGTGCACTGGAGGATAATGTGTATTGTTTTGATGCTGGGTAGAGTGTTCTAAATATGTCCGTTAGGTCCGTTGGCTGATGGTTTTGTTTAAGTTCTCAATGTCTTTAGTGATCTTCTTTTTAGATGTTCTGTCTATAATTGAAAGAGGTGTATTGAAGTCCCCTACTGTTCTTGTGGAGTTGTGTATCTCTCCTTTCATATTAGTCAGTATTTGTTTCATGTATTTTGGTTCATTGCTGTTAGGTGCATATATATTTGTAATTGTTATGTCTTCTTGCTGAACTGACCCTTTTATTATTACATAATGTCCTTCTTTATCTCTTGTACTAGATTTTGATTTAAAGTCTATTTTATCTGAAATCAGTATGACCATCCTCCTCTTTTTTATTGCTGGTTGCATGGTATCTTTTTTCTCCATCCTTTTATTTTCAGTCTGTTTGTGTTCCTATGTGTAAGGTGTGTTTCTTGTAGACAGGAAAATGATAGTTCATGTTTTTTTATCCATTCTGTCACTCTCTGCCTTTTGCTTGGGACATTTAGACCATTTACATTTAAGGTTATTACTGAAAATAAAGTGTGTACCTTACTCATTTTGCTATTTGTTTTTTTTGGGGGGGGAGGGGGAGTTTCATATCTTTGTTTTTTTATTCTGATTTTTCTGTTTTTGTTTGTATTTGGCTGCTTTCTTGTGATAAGCCTTTTTGCTTTCTTCCTTCTCCTGAATGTTTTTTCTTGGTGAATTCTTTGTGGTACCACATATGTTACATTACACAACTTACAGTTGCAACAAGGTTTAACATGAACAACAGTTAACATACAACCTTAATGCAATGAATCTATTCCTGATATGCTGCTCTCTGTCCTATTTTTATTGGTGTGTCTCTGTTAACGTCAATATAACAACCTATATTTGATAAGTTTACTCTGTTTATTTCTTACAAATTTGATGTTGTATAGATTGGGGGATTTAATTATTGAGTTTATTCCCTGAGAATATCATATACTTTGGTCCTTATGATTGCCTGTGTTGTGTTTTTTAAGAGATCTCTCTCTCTCTCATTTTTAATTTTTTCCCTGTGTATAGATACAGGTATTTAATGCTCTTGTCTTTCTACTTGGAGTACTGTCTTCAGTAATACTTGCAAAGCTGGTCTGGTAGTGGCAAATTTCCAGAGCTTCTGTTTGTTTGGGAATGTCTTGATTTCCCCCTAGCTTTTGAATGACAACTTTGCTGGGTAAAGAATTTGTGGTTGGCAATTGGTTTTGTTCGGCATTTTATATATGTTGCTCCATTGTCTTCTGGCCACTAGAGTTTCTGGGGAGAAATTTGCACTGATTTTTTTGCAAGATCCTTGGTATGGTATATTGCATTTTTCTCTTGCTGTTTTGAGAATTCTCTCCTTGTCTTTGGTTTTCAAAAATTTTATTAGGATATGGTACAGAGTTGATCTTTTTGTGTTTCTTCTGATTGGGGTTCATGTAGCTTCCTGTATTTGAAGGCTTGGTTCTCTGTTTAGGTCTCTCTGATTATCTCTTGGAAAATTGTTTCTATACCTTTATTGTTGTCGTGATACACTGGGATTCCAGTAATTTTAATGTTTGATTTCTTAATTGAATCCCATATTTTCCTTTTGAGTTTGTTCCCTTTCTTTGTTCTTTTCTTTTGTTTCTCTTGAGACTTGGTAAATTCAGTTATTTTGTCTTCTGGTTCACTTATGGTATCTTATATCTGTTCAACTCTTTTGCTCGTATTTCTCTTTTCTAATTCAGTTGCTTTGTTCTTCAGCTCCAGCAGTTGTCTCTTTTTTTTGTTATAATTTCAGCTTCCTTGTTGAGTCTCTCATTTTATCTCTCCATTTGTTTCCTGACTCAGCTAGTTTGTTTTCTGTGTGCTTTTTGCTTTCTTTAAACATATTTAGCACCATAGTCTGTAAATTATCAATTCCTTTTGCTTGTCTGGCCTCCAGAAGAAATTTCCTCTTCTACATGTTTTCCTTTTGATTTTTCATTCTTCTCTTGTGGGTTTGTGTGTTTCACTACTTTTTGCTGAACTTGAGCCATTTTGCTATCTTTTTTTTAAATTTAACTTTGTATTCTGGTTTCTGTGAGAAAATTTTCTGATTGGGTATTCTGGTGGCACGGTGGCCAAACGCCTGGCTGCCAGCTGGAAGGCCAGGGCTTGCACCCACCAGCCACTCTGTTGGGGAAACATATGGCAGCCCACCTCCACAAAGACTCTCAGCCCTGGGAACCCCACAGGGCAGCTCCATTCTGTCCCACAGGGTCGCTATGAGACAGAGTTGACCCAGCAGCAGTGGGCTTGGTATCGTCTCCTGAGGATCACCAGAGGGCACTCTTATCCTTAGTTTCTTTATTCAGGAGTTCTGGATGCTTGATCTGTGGAATTCAGTACACATGTGTGGGAGCACGCTTTGGTGATTGCAGATACTGATGTAAGCGGTGGGGTTCAACTCTCCTGTGTGGAGGATGGGGGGGTTCTCTATGTCTTTCCCTCATGGCCACGGCAGCACAGGCTCTCCCATGGTGTCCTGCTGTGGGCAGGGAGCCAGCCATTTCCCTCTGTGTCACCTGTCAGTCTGAAGTATTCTCCATAACCTGCTGCCCTTGCAGTTCCTCCCAGCCCTGGTCTTGGGCCTCAGCAAGATTCAACAGCACTTTCTCTCAGTGCCACAGTCTCCCTTCACGGCCCCCCCCCCCCCGCCCCGTGCGATCTGTGAATGGAATGCCCATGGTCAGTTTGCACCATCTTGAAAAACATAAGGCTACAGCTTCCTCAGATTAGTTCCCTTTCTGTGTTCCCTGTTTGGGGTGTAGCCCAGCCCCATCCCATAGTGGCTGCGATGGACGAGCATTCCCAAGGTTAGTAGGTAGAGTCTCCCAACTTACATGCTGTTCATGCTCCTCCTCTCTTCTGCTCCTGGACTCTGTAATACTTCAGCTGCTATCTGAAATTCTGAGATACCAGCCTGTGCTTATTTTTATTCATTGTTCAGTGGTTAGTTGCTGGAGGAGTCAATGGGAGCTTTCACTCACTTCACCATCTTGCTCTGCCCCCTGCATTAATATTCTAATATAAGTGGGTGTCTGGCATTGAAATATAACTGTCATTTTAAAATCTTATATAAAGTCATTTTAAAATGCAAAATTTAACTGAGTGTATATGATTTATCATTTATAGGTTAAAAAATATTGAAAAAGAAATTGAAAAGAAAAGAATGAATGTGTTTAATATTCGATCTGTAGATGAATCCCTTAGACTTGGTCAGCTGAAAGGAAATCACTTTGATATTATTATCAGAAATTTAAAAAAACAAATCAATGATTCTGCACATCTGAAAGAGAGAATTTTGGAGGCAATAGAAACTGTTAAGGTAAGAAAACTCAATTTTAAAACAGAGTATTCCACTGAAGCAACAAAGGAAGCTTTTCTTTTTTACCTTTTCTTAGAGCCATTGAACTTACATTTTTTTTTATTTTCTTAATGTGATTGAAAACAAAAAAAAATATGTAGAGTTTCTCAGAGGGGAAAAAGATCTTTACATTGGAAGAGATTTTTTTTTTTTTTTTTAAAAAAACATTTACCATACAGAGTAGAATTTTAGGCAGAGACATTTATTTTTTGAAATTTTGTTCAGTAATTCTTGTCAGAAATGTTTGAGCAATGAATGTATTACTTTTTTAAAGAAATATACAGTCTTTTCTTTTTAATCTAACTTTGAATTGTTTCAATGTATATAAATGATAAACCATATACATTTCATTATGTCTTCCTATAAAGAATTACTTAACATAAACTTTTAAATGACATTTGCTGGACATCTAAATGTATATGTACAACCATAGCCTGATCATCTGGATCTGATCATTTTTCTTTAAATGGCCAGATAATAAATACTTTTGGCTTTGCAGGTATATGGTTTCTGTTGCAGTTACTGCTATTGTAGTATGGAAGCAGCCATAGATAATACATAAATGAATGAGCACGTCTGTGTCCCAATAAAACTTTATTTATAAAAACAAGTGCTGGGCCAGATTGCACTTTTGGGCTATAGTTTGCCAACTCCTGATCTAGGCCAGTAATTCCCAACCTGGGGAGCTTTTAAAAAAATTTAGTGGTCAGTCTCTACTGCCAAACCAATTACATAAAAACATTTTGGATAAGGGCTTAAAAAAACTTAAAAAACAAAAACAAAACTCCCTATATGATTACTCTGCAGTCAAAATTGAGAAACACTAAGTTTCTGAGTACAGAATCCTTTTTACACAATTTTATACAAATAAAAAAACTGATTTTTAATCAATATTATGTCTTAGAATCAAGAAAGTATCTTCCAACTTAAGATATTTTTGATCTAGGACATTCACCTATTTATAGAAATTGCCTGATTGTATATTCTTCATATGGCTTTTTTTCTTGACCTATCTAAAATTCTACATTTTTTTTTTCCTGGAAAACTTATTAAAATGATATCCTTCAAAAAAAAAAAGGAGGTGATTTCTCTGAACTCTGATAGAATTTATTACCTGTCTTTCATTTGGCACTTAAGGATATATTATCAAGTTTCCATTATGAATCATTTTAGCTTTAGTCAACTTTTCTTTAATTTTTATGATCAGGAAAGGATGTTGAGAAGCCCTGAAATCAAGGAGTCTTATTATTATTATTTTTTAGGGAAAACATTATAAAATTGTTTATTTTATTTTTGTCGTCATTGAGAATATACATAGCAGAACATACACCAATTCAACAATTTCTACTTGTACAGTTAAGTGGCATTGATTACGTTCTTGAAATTGTGCAACCATTCTCACCCTCCTTTTCCAATTTGTTCCTTGTCCATTAACATAAACTCACTGCCCCCTAAGTTTCCTATCTAATCTTTCAATATGCTGTTGTCACTTTGATGCCATATAAATGGATCTTAAAAGAGCACAATTCTCAAGGCAGACATTCTTTACTAGTTAAGTTAAAATGTTACTTGGTTTTCAGAAAACTTCAGGGGATATTTTTGGTTTAAGGTTTAAAGATTATCTCAAGGCAATAGTTTCCCCCTTTTGATCAGGATTCTTCAAGGAGCCTTTTGAAGTTTTGTTTAGAGGAATGCAACTCTGATTGTTATAAACATAGAATTATTTAGATTGTATATAACCTTAAATAATTTAAATGGATGGTTTAAACTCTGACTATTTCAGGATGGTATCTGATATTATTTTTTCCAAATTTAACTATGATATTTAATACAGGAGTACTTACTCTGTTTGCAGTTGGCTTTTGTGAATGGCATGAGGTAAGGATACAATTTCTTTTGTACCATGCCAAAAACAAATTACCTTAGCATTTTTTATTGAGCGGTCCTTGATTTGGTGCTCAATAATAATTGTTGGCTGAATAAATATATGAGGGTGGAGGACTCATTTATCTTTCAAGAAACCGTCTAGGCCTGGTTTTTCCTTTGTGAGAACATATTTAACTACTGACCAATTTCTTTAATGGTTGTAATAGTAAATTACAATTTTCTATTTATTCTGAGCAATGTGACAGTTTAAAACATGGCCTCAAGATTTACCTCCCATCAGGAGATGAGGTCTTTGTCTCCTCACCTTGAATCAAGACCCTGTAACTGCTTGACCAATAGAGTCAAAAAAAGTAATGCCATGCCATTGTCTGGGCCTAGGCTTTAAGAAACTGGAAGCTTTCAGTTCACTTGAGGTGTGTACTCTTGGAAACCAGCCACTGTGCTGTGAGGAAGCAAGCCACCCTATGGAAAGGAGCTAACAGCTAGTATAAACTTGACAGCCATATGAGTTTCAAGACTTTCATTTTGGACAGTGCATCCTGTAGCCCTGCTCGTCTCATTAGCTAATGCTGCATAGAACAGAGACTTATTGTCTTAGTTGTCTAGTACTGCTATAACAGAAATACCACAAGTGGATGGCTTCAACAAACAGGAATTTATTCTCTCACAGTCTAAGAAGTCCAAATTCAGGGCATCAGCTCCAAGGGAAGGTTTTCTTCCTCTGTTAGCTCTCGGGGAAGGTCCTTGGCATCAATCTTCCCTTGCTGAGGAGCGTCTCAGGCACAGGGACCCCAGGTCCAAAGGATGAGCTCTGGTCCCAGTGCTGCTGTCTTGGTGGTATGAGATCCCCTGTCTCTCTGCTCACTTCTCTCTTTTATATCTCAAAAGAGATTGGCTGAAGACGCAATCCAATCCTGTAGATTGGATCCTGCCTCATTAACGTAACTACCACTAATCCCGTCTCATCAACTTCATAGAGATAGGATTTACAACACGGGAAAATCTCAATAGATGACAAAATGGTGGACAATCACACAATTTATCCTAGCCAAATTGATACACATATTTTCTGGGGACACAATTCAATCCATGACACTTACTTTTCCTATTGAGCCTTGCCTAAATTATGGATTCTTGAGGAAAAAAAAAAAAAAAAGATGTTTGTTTTAAGCCAGTAATGTTTGGGGTGTATTGTTATCAGCAATAGATGTTGGAACAGATTTTGTTGCCTGGAAATAGGAGGCTTCTGTTACAGAAACGTAAAACGTGTGCAATTTTCTTTGGACTAGTCAACGGACAGAAGCCAGAGGGGCTCTGAGGAATGTGTTAATCAAAGTCTAAAGAGCCTAAAGGAGAATGTTAATAAAAGCCCAAGGACCTTGAATAGAGTATTAGCAGAAATATAAAGGACCTTGAAGAGAGGCTATTGATAAGAGCTTAAGGGAAAGTAAGAAAAATGTTATTGAAAGCTGGGGAAAATGCAACCTTTATTATTGTGGCAGAAAAGTAGGCAACACTGTCACCATCAGTAACGTGGAAGCTAGGAAATGAACCTAAGGAACTTGATGATCTAGCTAAGGAGATTTCCAGGCAGAATGTAGAAAGTATCACCTGGCTTCTCACTGCCTATGATAAAATGTGATAGGAGAGAGATGAACTAAAGAAAGAAATGTTATATAGAGAAGGGCTTGCTGGGTTGGAAAATCTGTTTCTTAATCTCAGCATTTCTAGATAGAAAGTTCTCAAAATAAAACAAAGCTTCAGGGCAGAGATCAGGTCTAAGTATTCGGTGAACAACTCATCCCAGATTGCCTAGAATTTCCTGATTTTAGAACTCGAAGCCCCTCATTCCAGAAAACCTCTTCAGTAATATGAATGGAAAGCAGAAGTATTTTTTTTTTGATTGTGGTAAATATACAGGTAACAAAACATTTACCATTTCAACAATCTTCACTTGGACAGTTGAGTGATATTAAATATGTACGTCATGTTCAGTCATCACCGTTAGCTATTCCTGAATTTCTCCATCACCCTTAACAGAAGCTCCATGTCTCCTAAGTGTTGTGCGTGTCCCCTAAGTGTTGTCTTCCTTTCCCACCCCCACCCCCAATGTATTTTTTAAGTCGTCTTTATACATGGGATCACCATGAGTCAGAGTCAACTTGATGGCAGCTGGTTCCCCCTGCTCCCCAGTGGTCCTATTTTCTAGCTTTTAATCATTTCTTCTTCTACCTTTTATTCTCTAACTGTAGTGGTTGTCTTCAACTTATGACATATTTGAGTTATGATGAACCACACTTAATGACTTTTTTTATATATATCTTATTGTTAGCAATATGTTGTAGCCCATAAATTGCTGATGTTGTCATTCTCAGACATTCACCTGCAGATGTTCAGTTTTGTGATTTATTGTTCAAAACAGTGCCGAATTTATAAAGATGCTAATAACAAGAGGCAATGATAATGAAAAAATAAAAAGTGAGATGTTTGACTTACGTTAGAACTGATTTACGACTTGGAGTGGTCAGAAAGGAGCCCTGTTTCAAGTCAGAGACTACCTGTATTGCATTTCTCAGACCATTTGGTCCCCATCTGCGTATTGCTGATTACAAGGTTCTTTTATTAAAATAAATATGAAGAGAAAGACTTGCTTACATATTTTGACACAAATATTATATACGTTAATTAATTGTAAAATTTTGTGTTCATAGATTAAAGGTTTTGTGAATTACTATGGACCTCAGAGATTTGGGAAGGGAAGGAAGGTTCATACAGACCAAATTGGATTGGCTTTGCTGAAGAGTGAAATGGTATGGATTTTTAAAATAGGATCTTGTCCATCAGTTATACTTGTGTTCTCAACACCAGCATATAAACGCTGTGTACACACACATATACATATACATATACCATGTATGTTACATTATTGAACGTTTACTGAGCAGCTGTTAAATTCTTGGCAACATACTATAAGAAAGCAAACTGATTGAGATGTTCTTGTGTTTCATACCTGTTTGAGACAAAATATGATTAGGCTATTAACGCTCTGGTACTAGAAATTCAAGGGGCCAAGTTTTAGCCTAGTGTAAGAAAGGCTTTTCTAACAGTTGTCCAAAGGAGTGGACTTCTTTCTCCCAAAGAAATGTCTTTTTCTCTTTCCCATAGCATTTTAAGCAAAAGCTGAATGGCCCCCCTCCTACCTTTTCAAGCTTCATACTCTGTCCTCCTGAATTGTTTTTTTTTTTTTTTTGACTTTACTAGGGCATTAGTTGGAAACCCTCGTGGTGTAGTGGTTAAGAGCTACATCTGCTAACCAAAAGGTTGGCAGTTCAAATCCACCAGGCACTCCTTGGAAACTCTATGGGGCAGTACTAGTCTATCCTATAGGGTTGCTATGAGTCGGAATTGACTTGATGGCAACAGGTTAGGGTATTAGTTATCTATTGCTGCATAGATTACCCTAAAATATAGTGGTTTGAAAGAAGAAACATTTATTATCTCACACAATTTTTGCAGGTCAGAAATCTTGGAGTGACTTAGCTGCATGTTCTGGCTCAGGGTCTCTCCAGAGGTTGCAGTCAGACGCCAGGCCAGGGCTGCAGCTCTGAAGACTTGACTGGGGTTGGGGGATCTGCTTCCAGGCTCCTCACATAGCTCTTTGCAAGAGGCTCAGTTTATCGCCACAGGGCTTTCTCCAGAGGAGAGAGTCCAAGAGTGCAAGAAAGTGAGGGATATACAACAAAACAGAAACTACAGTGTCCTTTATAACCTAATCTTGAAAGTGACATACCTTCACTTCTGTCATACTCTACTGGTCACACAGACCAACCCCGATAGAATGTGGGAGCGGAGTACACAAGGGCAGGGGTACCAGGAGGTGAGGATCATTGGGGGCCATCTTTGAGGCTGGCTCCTGCAGCTAGAAAGCTATGCTTTCTTTCCTTTGCTTGAAGCATCCCCTGCCCCCAAACTTTATGTTTTTTATATCTCAATTTAAATATCATTCTCATCCAACTCCCTAAGACAAAGGAATTCTCCTTATGCTGTGACCTGGCAGCATCCTGGACTTCCTATCTTCAGTTTTATTACATTTCATTATTATTGCTTGTTTAATTTTTTCCAGTAGACAGTGAGTTTTGATAGGACAGGGATCATGTCTCCCTTGCTCAACATTCTGTCCCTGGCATCCAGTAGTCTATATCTAGCACATGGAGATGCTTAATAATATTTACTTGAATGAACCAGCTTCTTAGCAAATGTTTGTTGAATGAATGAATACCATAAAAGTAGGTTGAGTAGGATATTGGGTTGAATGACCTATTTTAAGATTCTTCTTACTCTAAGACAAATACTTAGAAATAAATCCCAGTGGTTAAATACAGAAACTAGGTATAAAAAAAAAGTACCATTAAAAAATTTTTAAAAACCCATTTTTTCATCTATTTAGGATTCAAAAGAAAATATTAAGTTGGCAGTTATTTTTAAGACCAAAGAATTCAGGAAATCGAAACTATGAATGAAATTTTAATGGCCTGTCATTCTTCAGTGTTTGTTTCTTCACCCATTTTTGTTGTCTGTGTTATGTTTAAAATATATATATGTGTGTGTGTGTGTATATATATATTTATATATATGGAAACCCTGATGGCATAGTGGTTAAGAGCTAAGGCTGCTAACCAAAAGGTCAGCAGTTTGAATCCACCAGGTACTCCTTGGAAACCATATGGGGCAGTTCTACTCTACTTTGTCCTATAGGGTCACTATGATATATATATAGTTGTTTACACTTTACGTACACAGTGTAAATATAGGTAAAGAATGAGAGAAGTAGAACTATGGAATGGTGGCATGGAGGGAGGACACTTTTTTCAGTTCATAATATTTTAAACCTATGTATAAAGTTGCTTTGTTCAGAAGGTTTATTTATAAATTTAACATTGTTTAATTTTTGAAAGCCTAAAGATGTAATTGCAGCATCAAATATTTGTTAAAAGTCTGTTCTACGAAGATGCCGGAGAATTTGCATCTTTTTTTAAAAAAGTAAGTAATTTGTCATTTTTATTAACACATTTGCTTTCTTGGTTTTTAAAGGTGAAGGCTGTAAAATTATTTCTTATGCCAGAAGATGTGGATGATCCTGTAAATACAGCAAAGAAATATTTCCTTCAAACTGGTATTTAAAAGTTTCTTTACCCTGTACAGTCTGTGCAGATATATAATATAAATGTTTTGTCAGCAGGAGGGGCATTCATTGCAACATAAATGTAATAAGAAATAGATTGTGATACATTGTACACTTAATCATTTTATTAAATGTCCAAGGCACTGCGTTTTTGGCCAGATCTCCAGGACTTTTTCCTGGTACTATTCTAGCTTAAGTGCTTTGTGCCATTTAGCAATACCTTTTTTTTTTTTTTAGGGGTAGGGATGAGGGAGAAATAATTTACTTCTAAATCTTGGCCTAAATCCTCTGAGGAAATGTTGTTGTTAGGTGCCTTCTAGTTGGTTTTGACTCATAGCAACCCCATGTGACGGAGTAGAACTACCTCATACAGTTTTCTAGGCTGTAATCTTTATGGGAACAGATTGCCAGGTCTTTCTTCTGAAGAGCTATTTGGTGAGTTTGAACCGCCGGCCTTTCGGTTAACAGCCGAGAGCATAACCTTGCTCCCCGAGGGCCTTTTAGGGGTTCCAAATTCTGAACTGGTGCTGATGGCAGTACGATTCACTACAACTAGATGTGACTTAAATGAAATAAAAGTTCATTTGTGATATTCAGTGCTTGTGAGTTATTTTCCATTTGCCATTTAGCCTTGACTGCCAATTTTAAAGCCTTTTAATCAATGTGATGATTTATATGTAGAATCCTTAATGGGAGGCACTAAAAAAAGTAGTTATGAATGTGGGTTCTAGAGTCAGACTGCCTGGGTTTAATGCCCAACTTCAGTTCTTCCCAATGTGTGGTCTCCTGCAAGTGATGTGACCTCATTGTATTTGTTTCCTAATCTGTAAATTGAGGCCAGTAGTGGTACCTAAAAGATTGTTATGAGATTTAAATGAGATAGTAAGTATAATGCTCTTGAAGTGGTGTATGGTACACTGTAAATACTAGATAAAATAACTTATATTTCAATAATAATGACAACCACCGTACCACTTCAGGCTTATTCAAGACGTTTATGTATCTAGTCCACATGCACGTGTATGTTGAATTCCACTTACATTGATATAAAGGACATCAGTTTTCAAATGTCTACGTTCATTATTTTTAATTTTGTACATATTAAATATATATAATTATTAAGTGATTTATTTACTTGTATCTAGGGTCGCTATGAGTCGGAATCGACTGGACAGCAATGGGTTATTGTAGAGTCCCAAGAAGATAATTTCCTTATGGAAGTGATTCTTAAACTTTAGAGGGCATTTAGAAAAAAAGGAAAAAACCTGGTAAAGTTACTAAAAAGCTGGTTCCAAGGCCCTTTCTGAATAAGCAACTTTTTTTTTTTAATTTATTTTTATTAAGCTTCAAGTGAACATTTACCATTCCAATCAGTCTGTCACATGTAAGTTTACATACATCTTACTCCCTTCTCCCACTTGCTCTCCCCCTATTGAGTCAGCCCTTTCAGTCTCTCGTTTCGTGCCAATTTTGCCGTCTTCCCTCTCTCTCTATCTTCCCATCCCCCCTCCAGTCAAGAGTTGCCAACACACTCTCCAGTGTCCACCTGATTTAATTAGCTCACTCTTCATCAGCATCTCTCTCCCCCGCCACTGACCAGTCCTTTTCATGTCTGATGAGTTGTCTTCGGGGATGGTTCCTGTCCTGTGCCATCAGAAGGTCTGGGGAGCATTGCCTCCGGGATTCCTCTAGTCGCAGTCATACCATTAAGTATGGTCTTTTTATGAGAATTTGGGATCTGTATCCCATTGGTCTCCTGCTCCCTCAGGAGTTGTCTGTTGTGCTCCCTGACAGGGCAGACATCGATTGTGGCCGGGTACCAACTAGTTCTTCTGGTCTCAGGATGATGTAGGTCTCTGGTTCATGTGGCCCTTTCTGTCTCTTGGGTTCTTAGTTGTCGTGTGACCTTGGTGTTCTTCCTTTGCCTTTGCTCCAGGTGGGTTGAGACCAATTTATGTATCTTAGATGGCCGCTTGTTGGCATTTAAGACCCCAGACGCCACATTTCAAAGTGGGATGCAGAATGTTTTCATAATAGAATTATTTTGCCCATTGACTTAGAAGTCCCCTCAAACCATGTTCCCCAGACCCCAGCCCCTGCTCCGCTGACCTTTGAAGCATTCATTTTATCCCGGAAACCTCTTTGCTTTTAGTCCAGTCCAATTAGGCTGACCTTCCTTGTATTGAGTGTTGTCTTTCCCTTCACCCAAAGCAGTTCTTATCTACTGATTGATCAATAAAAAACCCTCTCCCTCCCTCCCTCCCTCCCCCCTTCGTAACCACAAAAGTATGTGTTCTTCTCCGTTTTTTCTATTTCTCAAGATCTTATAATAGTGGTCTTATACAATATTTGTCCTTTTGCCTCTGACTCATTTCGCTCAGCATAATGCCTTCCAGATTCCGCCGTGTTATGAAATGTTTCAGAGATTCGTCACTGTTCTTTATCGATGCGTAGTATTCCATTGTGTGAATATACCACAATTTATTTACCCATTCATCCGTTGACGGACATCTTGGTTGCTTCCAGCTTTTTGCTATTGTAAACAGAGCTGCAATAAACATGGGTGTGCATATATCTGTTTGTGTGAAGGCTCTTGTATCTCTAGGGTATATTCCGAGGAGTGGGATTTCTGGGTTGTATGGTAGTTCTATTTCTAACTGTTTAAGATAACGCCAGATGGATTTCCAAAGTGGTTGTACCATTTTACAATCCCACCAGCAGTGTATGAGAGTTCCAATCTCTCCACAGCCTCTCCAACATTTATTATTTTGTGTTTTTTGGATTAATGCCAGTCTAGTTGGTGTGAGATGGAATCTCATCGTAGTTTTAATTTGCATTTCTCTAATGGCTAATGATCGGGAGCATTTTCTCATGTATCTGTTAGCTGCTTGAATATCTTCTTTAGTGAAATGTGTGTTCATATCCTTTGCCCACTTCTTGATTGGGTTGTTTGTCTTTTTGTGGTTGAGTTTTGACAGAATCATGTAGATTTTAGAGATCAGGCGCTGGTCTGAGATGTCATAGCTGAATATTCTTTCCCAGTCTGTAGGTGGTCTTTTTACTCTTTTGGCAAAGTCTTTAGATGAGCATAGGTGTTTGATTTTTAGGAGCTCCCAGTTATCTGGTTTCTCTTCATCATTTTTGGTAATGTTTTGTATTCTGTTTATGCCCTGTATTAGGGCTCCTAGGGTTGTCCCTATTTTTTCTTCCATGATCTTTATTGTTTTAGTCTTTATGTTTAGGTCTTTGATCCACTTGGAGTTAGTTTTTGTGCATGGTGTGAGGTATGGGTCCTGTTTCATTTTTTTGCAAATGGATATCCAGTTATGCCAGCACCATTTGTTAAAAAGACTATCTTTTCCCCAATTAACTGACACTGGTCCTTTGTCAAATATCAGCTGCTCATACATGGATGGATTTATATCTGGGTTCTCAATTCTGTTCCATTGGTCTATGTGCCTGTTGTTGTACCAGTACCAGGCTGTTTTGACTACTGTGGCTGTATAATAGGTTCTGAAATCAGGTAGAGTGAGGCCTCCCACTTTCTTCTTCTTTTTCAGTAATGCTTTGCTTATCCGGGGGTTCTTTCCCTTCCATATGAAATTGGTGATTTGTTTCTCTATCCCCTTAAAATATGACATTGGAATTTGGATCGGAAGTGCGTTATATGTATAAATGGCTTTTGGTAGAATAGACATTTTTACTATGTTAAGTCTTCCTATCCGTGAGCAGGGTGTGTTTTTCCACTTGAGTACGTCCTTTTGAATTTCTTGTAGCAGAACTTTGTAGTTTTCTTTGTATAGGTCTTTTACGTCCTTGGTAAGATTTATTCCTAAGTATTTTATCTTCTTGGGGGTTCCTGTGAATGGTATTGATTTGGTTATTTCCTCTTCGGTGTTCTTTTTGTTGATGTAGAGGAATCCAAGTGATTTTTGTATGTTTATTTTATAACCTGAGACTCTTCCAAACTCTTCTATTAGTTTCAGTAGTTTTCTGGAGGATTCCTTAGGATTTTCCATGTATACGATCATGTCATCTGCAAATAGTGATAGCTGTACTTCCTCCTTGCCAATCTGGATACCCTTTATTTCTTTGTCTAGCCTAATTGCCCTGGCTAGGACTTCAAGTACGATGTTGAATAAGAGCGGTGATAAAGGGCATCCTTGTCTGGTTCCCGTTCTCAAGGGAAATGCTTTCAGGTTCTCTCCATTTAGAGTGATATTGGCTGTTGGCTTTGCATAGATGCCCTTTACTATGTTGAGGAATTTTCCTTCAATTCCTATTTTGGTGAGAGTTTTTATCATAAATGGGTGTTGAACTTTGCCAAATGCCTTTTCTGCATTAATTGATAAGATCATGTGGTTTTTATCTTTTGTTTTATTTATGTGATGGATTACATTAATGGTTTTTCTGATATTAAACCAGCCTTGCACACCTGGTATAAATCCCACTTGATCAGGGTGAATTATTTTTTTGATGTGTTGTTGGATTCTATTGGCTAGAATTTTGTTGAGGATTTTTGCATCTATGTTCACGAGGGATATAGGTCTATAATATTCTTTTTTTGTAATGTCTTTACCTGGTTTTGGTATCAGGGAGATGGTTGCTTCATAGAATGAGTTGGGTAGTATTCCGTCTTTTTCTATGCTTTGAAATACCTTCAGTAGTAGTGGTGTTAACTCTTCTCTGAAGGTTTGGTAGAACTCTGCAGTGAAGCCGTCCAGGCCAGGACTTTTTTTTGTTGGAAGTTTTTTGATTACCGTTTCGATCTCTTTTTTTGTTATGGGTCTATTTAGTTCTTCTACTTCTGAATGTGTTAGTTTAGGTAGGTAGTGTTTTTCCAAGAATTTATCCATTTCTTCTAGGTTTTCCAATTTGTTAGAGTACAATTTTACGTAGTAATCTGAAATGATTCTTTTAATTTCATTTGGCTCTGTTGTGATGTGGTCCTTCTCGTTTCTTATTCGGGTTATTTGTTTCCTTTCCTGTATTTCTTTAGTCAGTCTAGCCAATGGTTTATCAATTTTGTTAATTTTTTCAAAGAACCAGCTTTTGGCTTTGTTAATTCTTTCAATTGTTTTTCTGTTCTCTAATTCATTTAGTTCAGCTCTAATTTTTATTATTTGTTTTCTTCTGGTGCCTGATGGGTTCTTTTGTTGCTCACTTTCTATTTGTTCAGGTTGTCGGGACAGTTCTCTGATTTTGGCTCTTTCTTCTTTTCGTATGTGTGCATTTATCGATATAAATTGGCCTCTGAGCACTGCTTTTGCTGTGTCCCAGAGGTTTTGATAGGAAGTATTTTCATTCTTGTTGCTTTCTAAGAATTTCCTTATTCCCTCCGTGATGTCTTCTATAACCCAGTCTTTTTTCAGGAGGGTATTGTTCATTTTCCAAGTATTTGATTTCTTTTCTCTAGTTTTTCTGTTATTGATTTCTAGTTTCATTGCCTTGTGGTCTGAGAAGATGCTTTGTAATATTTCGATGTTTTGGATTCTGCAAAGATTTGTTTTATGACCTAATATGTGGTCTATTCTAGAGAATGTTCCATGTGCACTAGAAAGAAAAGTATACTTTGCAGCAGTTGGGTGGAGAGTTCTGTATAAGTCAGTGAGGTCAAGTTGGTTAATTGTTGTAAGTAGGTCTTCCGTGTCTCTATTGAGCTTCTTACTGGATGTCCTGTCCTTCTCCGAAAGTGGTGTGTTGAAGTCTCCTACTATAAATGTGGAGGTGTCTATCTCACTTTTCAATTCTGTTAAAATTTGATTTATGTATCTTGCAGCCCTGTCATTGGGTGCATAAATATTTAATATGGTTATGTCTTCCTGATCAATTGTCCCTTTTATCATTATATAGTGTCCTTTATCCTTTGTGGTGGATTTAAATCTAAAGTCTATTTTGTCAGAAATTAATATTGCTACTCCTCTTTTTTTTGCTTATTGTTTGCTTGATATATTTTTTTCCATCCTTTGAGTTTTAGTTTGTTTGTGTCTCTAAGTCTAAGGTGTGTCTCTTGTAGGCAGCATATAGATGGATCGTGTTTCTTTATCCAGTCCGTGACTCTCTCTCTTTATTGGTACATTTAGTCCATTTACATTCAGCGTAATTATAGATAAATAAGTTTTTAGTGCTGTCATTTTGATGCCTTTTCATGTGTGTTGTTGGCCATTTCATTTTTCCACATACTTTTTTGTGCTGAGACATTTTTCCTAGTAGATTGTGAGATCCTCATTTTCATAATGTTTAACTTTATGTTAGTTGAGTCGTTACGTTTTTCTTGGCTTTTTTCTTGAGTTATGGAATTGATATTCCTTTTTGTGGTTACCTTGTTATTTACCCCTATTTTTCTAAGTAAAAACCTAACTTGTATCGTTCTATATCGCCTTGTATCACTCTCCATCTGGCAGTTCAATGCCTCCTATATTTAGTCCCTCTTTTTGATTATTGTGATCGTTTATCTATTGATTTCCATGATTCCCTGTTATGTGTATTATTTTGTTTATTTATTTATTTTTTAGAATTAATCTTAATTTGTTTGTTTTTGTGCTTTCCCTATTTGAGTTGCATTGATATCAGGACGTTCTGTTTTGTGACCTTGTATTGTGCTGGTACCTGATATTATTGGTCATCAGGCCAAACAATCTCCTTTAGCATTTCTTGCAGTCTTGGTTTTTGCAAATTCTCTAAACTTGTGTTTATCTGTAAATATCTGAATTTCTCCTTCATATTTCAGAGAGAGTTTTGCTGGATATATGATCCTTGGTTGGCAGTTTTTCTCATTCAGTGCTCTGTATACATCGTCCCATTCCCTTCTTACCTGCATGGTTTCTGCTGAGTAGTCTGAACTTATTGATTCTCCCTTGAAGGAAACCTTTCTTTTCTCCCTGACTGCTTTTAAAATTTTCTGTTTGTCTTTGGTTTTGGCAAGTTTGATGATAATATGTTCGGTGTTTTTCTTTTTGGATCAATCTTAAATGGGGTTCGATGAGCATCTTGGATAGATATCCCTTCGTCTTTCATGATGTCAGGGAAGTTTTCTGTCAGGAGTTCTTCCACTATTTTCTCTGTGTTTTCTGTCCCCCCTCCCTGTTCTGGGACTCCAATCACTCGCAAGTTATCCTTCTTGATAGAGTCCCACATGATTCTTAGGGTTTCTTCATTTTTTTTAATTCTTTTATCTGATTTTTTTTCAGCTATGTTGGTGTTGATTCCCTGGTCCTCCAGATGTCCCAGTCTACATTGTAATTGCTCGAGTCTGCTCCTCTGACTTCCTATTGCGTTGTCTAATTCTGTAATTTTATTGTTAATCTTTTGGATTTCTACATGCTGTCTCTCTATGGATTCTTGCAACTTATTAATTTTTCCAGTATGTTCTTGAATAATCTTTTTGAGTTCTTCAACAGTTTTATCAGTGTGTTCCTTGGCTTGTTCTGCAGTTAGCCTAATTTCATTTGTGATGTCTTTAAGCATTCTGTAAATTAGTTTTGTCTATTCTGTATCTGATAATTCCAGGATTGTATCTTCATTTGGGAAAGATTTTGATTCTTTTGTTTGGGGGGTTGTAGAAGCTGTCATGGTCTGTTTCTTTATGTGGTTTGATATGGACTGCTGTCTCCGAGCCATCACTGGGAAACTAGTTTTTCCAGGTAATCAGCTAAAAAAAATGCAGTCAGATCCCTATCTGAATTCTCCCTCTGGCTCAGGGTATTCGGATGTTAATGGAGCCGCCTGGGGAGCGTGGGGGAGGGATCAGAGAGCTAGGAGTGTAGCACCTCAGAATATAGAGTTGATCCCCGCGTTCACGCTCCGCCCGCGCCTGCCAAAATCCCGGTGGGACGGCTCCCCGGCTGGGATGCTGCTCTCTCCGCTCCAAGACCAGTCACTTCCTCTCGGGGACTTCTCCCTCCGGCGGCGGCGAGCTGGGTGGGCGTTGCCCGCACGAACGGCTTAGCCCGCCCCCGGGGTCAATTCAGGGGAATATAACTGGTTCCCGCACTCACGCCCCGCCCGCGCCCGCCAAAATCCCAGCGGGACGGCTCCCCGGCTGGGACGCTGCTCTCCCCGCTCTAAGTTCAGTCACTTCCTCCCGGGGACTTCTCCCTCCGGTGCACCGCGCCGCACGCACGAACTGGGTGGGCGTCGCCCACATGAATGTCTGGCCCCCCCCCCGGGGTCGCTTTAGGGAAATGTAGCTGATCCCCATGCTCGCGCCTCGCCCGCTCCCCGCCAAACTCCCGGCGGGACGGTTCCCCGGCTGGGACGCTGCTCTCCCTGCTCCAAGATCTGTCACTGCCTCCCGGGGACTTCTCCCACCGGCTGCGCCGCTACGCCACCCGCGCCAACTGGCTAGGCTCCCTCCCGGGATGAGTTCAGGGGCTAGGGCTGGGCCCCTTGTCTGTGCCGTCTGCCCCCCTGGGCTCTGCCCCAAATTGGGCTCCGAAGGTCACTGGCCTGCTTGGTCCTGGTTCTGAAAACGATCGCCGTCTGCCCGTATTTGTTCGTTCTCCGTCTCTAAGTCTGTGTTTGTTGTTCAGAGTTCGTAGATTGTTATGTACGTGATCGATTCACTTGTTTTTCCGAATCTTTGTTGCAAGAGGGATCCGCGGTAGCGTCCACCTAGTCCACCATCTTGGCCCCGCCTTGAATAAGCAACTTTGCTGTGAAGTCTGATAACCTACATTTGAAAAAGCATCCCATTAGCAAGTCTAATAGTGTACTTGAAGGATCTAGGTCTCAAATCTTACTTACTATAAAAATTTTGTGGACACATGTCTGCGTTGTTGTTAGGTGCCCTCCAGTTGATTTTGTCTCATAGCAACCCCATATGACAAAGTAGAACTGCCCTGTAGGGTTTTCTTGACCGTAATCTTTATGGGGCCAGATCAGCAGGCCTTTTTCCCATGGAACCACTGGGTAGGTTTGAACCACTGACCTTTTGGTTAGTAGCCAAAATAGTTGCTAAACCATTGTGCCACCAGGGCTCCTTCATAACTGTCCATAAAAGCTCTTTAAAAATCTCTAGTCTGTACCAGATCAGTCCATTTAATCCTTGTGGGTTTTTTGTTGTGGTGGTGGTTGTTCGTTTGTTTTTTTTTTAATCTCATTTTAGCTTATCTCTATTATAGAGTAAGGAAACCTGGCAAGCCATTACTAAAGTACTTTTATTTTTGTTTGTAAAGCAGAGAAAATGAAAGGAGGACCATAGATTTAATGATCTCTCTTACTTAAAAAACAAACAAACAAACAACAACCAAAAAGACCTCTTCAAGTATAGCTCGGTTTAACTGGTGGCTGGTGCCGAGCATGTTCGTGTTTGTGAGCTAACACAGTTCACTGTCTCCTGTGTAGGTTACCTAACAAAAGTGTTTATAACTCATTTTTCTCATCATTTTAGAGGATGCTAAAGGCACACGCTCACTGATGCCTGAATTCAAAGTTCGGGAGAGAGCAATGTTGGAGTCATTGCATCGCTTTGGCATGACAGAGGAAGGCTGTATCCAGGCGTGGTTCTCTTTCCCCCATTCTATGCGCATATTCTACATTCATGCCTATAGCAGCAAAATTTGGAATGAGGCAGTATCTTACAGACTTGCAACCTATGGATCAAGAGTAGTGGAGGGCGATTTGGTCTGTTTGGATGGAGATTTCAGTGATGAGCATTCCCCAAATAGTAAAGTAAGTATGATTTCATCAGAGTTTCCCAAAAGTTGTTACCACACCAGAAGCATTAATTTTCAGAAGCCCTTACTTCAGAAACAATTTAAAACTAAAGATATGTTTTATTTTTTTTACTTTTATTTGCTTTTCTCCTCCTCCTATTTTGTTGTCGGGAAATGAAAAAATAAAAATAGTGGAATGAAGTGAAAAAAGGTACAAAGATAGTAAAGTTTCCTTTAAAGAACACTTTTTTTTTTTAATTATATAAATAGTATACCAAACTGTCCTCTTAAAAAAAATCAAAACATTATAGATGACGCTGACGTCCTTCTCATCACCCTATTGTAATTCTCTCCCCTGTTCTTGGAAATCAGCCTCTGCTGTTTGGCACGTGCCCTTCTAGAGCTTTTTCTAGGTTTTTATCTAACTATTCACAGAAAAGATATTTTTCCTGTGTTTGTTTTATACAAATGTGATTTCACAACTTGCTTTTTTCCTCTCAACAATGTTTTAGAGATCTACCCATATTAAAACCCCATTACCAAACCCGTTGCCATCGAGTTGATTCTGACTCACAGTGACCCTATAGGACAGAGTAGAACTGCCCCATCGAGTTTCCAAGGAGCACCTGGTGGATTCAAACTGCTGACTTTTTGGTTAGCAACCATAGCACTTAACCACTATGCCACCAGGGTTTTCCTCTCCGTATTACAGTATGTAAATCGAGCTTATTCCTTTTAATACTATGAGTATATCAAGTTTTATTGAGCCAGTAGCTTCAAAATTCATATAATAATATTTTAATGTAAAAAGAACAAATTATTATTCTCCAACATTATGTTAAATCAATCTCACAAATAGTTTTAAGAATTAGAGAGTAGAGGGATTTGAGTAGTAGTTTTTCTTGTAGCATCTTAAAATCTTTGAAGTTTACAGCAAAAAAAAAAAAGGGATTTTAGAGATCCTCTCTTCTAATTCACATTTAATAGAAATAAAATTGAAACCCAGATTGTAGAAGAGGTAGGTTCAGAGTAGGGCTTCAAACTGGTTCAGTCATGGCTGAGGAAGCATCACCGGAACAGACCCGAATATTTAAAATTTGGGTGAGCCAGAAAGATAACCAGAATGGGAAAAATTATGAGTCAAAATCCTGCTAGAAACTTAATCTCCCTCTTAGAAAATAAGGGCAGCTGTACCCGTTACATAGCAACCAAATCTCTTGCCTTTGGATTTTAAGCAGAGTCAAAACGGTACTGTCTTGCTCAAAGATGGCAGTCAACCTCGGCGCTTTGATTGTGTGTCACTCCCCATAGTTCTGCCAATAATGCAGTCTCACGCATCAGGCTCCTGAAAGGGCTCAGTACGGTTCTTACGAGTTTCCCATTCTAGAGTTTTGACCTGTAATTTTTCACATTCCGGGTACTGTGCTGTATCACCCAAATTATAAACCTCAGGTCTGTTCCTGTTTTGTTTTGTCAGCAATGACAGAACTGGTTCGAACTGGTTCAAAGCCCTGGTTCAGAGTAACATAGGTAACAGAACTAAAATGACCCAGTTGCCTGACTTATAGCCCAAATTGGTATCTACTGGAGAAATCATGGATCATCTAGTTAGAATATGTCCCAGTTTTTCAAAAATGGAGAAAAGTAGGTTCTGGGACTCTATATAAAGGAAGCTTTATGTAAATTAATGCAGAGTTTTAGATGTATGAATTGTTTCTTTTGGTTTCAAACTAACCTAAGTAAAAACAAATAAACAGGAAATTATTGGCTCACAAAACTGAAAATTCGTGATTGATCCAGGCACAGCTGTATCCAAGGCCTTGAGCAGTGTCCTAAATAATTTGTTTCATTTTCTTCATCTGTCAGCTCTGCTTTCCTCTGTGTTAGATCCACTCTTAGTCTGACTTATTTCTTTGGTGGCAAGATGGCTATTAATAGCTCTAGGTTTAGTGCTTAAAACCCCTGCCAGGAAGAGGCCTTTTCTTCCCCAATAATTTCAACAAAACCCATGGAATTTAGTCAAGTGATAATGAATGGCTTGGTTTGGGTCACATGTATAGACCAAAATCAGTTTCTTGTGTACTGGAATATATGATTGGTTAAGCCTGTGTTACAAGGGCTCCTCCCTGGTACCATCCCAGCCAAACTACATCTGAGAACCAGGAAGAGATGTTCCTTATGGAAAATGAGGGTGCCACTACCAAAAAGAGAGAGGAAAGACTGAGCAAGCCAAAACAATAGATATTTGCTTTACTACTTTATTAAATGATGGTTTAGGAATTTGTAGATAAGAAAGCAATCACTAGGAGGCAGCATAAATTACTGAACTTGTTGCCGTAGAGTCATTTCTGACACATGGGACTTCATGTATACACAGTAGAACTGAGCTCCTTAGAGCTTTCTTGGCTATAATCTTTACAGAAGCAAATCTCTAGGCCTTTCTCCAGTGACACCGGTGGGTGAGTTTGAACTGCCAACCTTTTGGTTAGTAGTTGAGTGCAAACTGTTTGTGCCACCCAGGGACCATGCATAAATTACTAAGGATGGTAATTTAATGGAGACACAGAATCACAAACTCCGTGTAAAAGGGAAATCGAGCAGCATCATAGTTTTATTTTACCTTATGTGAATGGAGAGAGATATGTCATTGATTTCTTTTTGAAAAATAATGAAAAATCAGGTTTTTAAACCTTCCAGAAATCAGATATCAATTGAAATATAATCTGGGCAACACATTGTTAAGTCAGCTATTTCCAATTCAGATTTTTAGAGGTTAAACATTACTTTGACAAGACATAATAGCAGTCTCTGAAACGCATGTCTTATAAGACTTCTTTGTTCAAAAATACATTTGCAAGGACAATTTTATGACCAGAATTGTGTCTGCTTTTCTTTTTGGAGCATAGGTGAAGACAGAACATTTTCTTCTTCGTAACTTCAGAGTGCCCTTTTATTGGCAGTATAAAGCATCTGTGTGTTTCAAGACCAACCATTTATATTCTGTTACTTAGCACTGAGAAAAGAAAAGGAAGAACCCAGAGCCTCAAAACTTAAAATATGAAAAGGACAGAAAAAGATTTTTTTAATAAATGGTTTATGTGGCATGTAATGTTCTGCATCTACAAATGAAGTTACTCTGATTCCTTCTTTTGATAGAATTACTAGACTGATAGGTATATCTTTATTTTATGATACTTGGGAGATTCTCTTATAATTTTTTTTTAATTAATTGATTTATTTTTGGTGCTTTAAGTGAAAGTTTACAAATCAAGTGAGTCTTTCATACAAAAAGTTATGCACACCTTGCTATGTACTCTTAGCTGCTCTCCCCCAATGAGACAGCACATTTCTACTCTTCTCCCTGTATTCCACGTGTCCGTTCAACCAGCTTCTGACACCCGCCCCCCACCATTCCTTCTCATCTCACCTCCAGTCAGGAGCTGTCCACATAATCTCATGTGTCTGTCTGCTTGAACCAAGAAACTCACTCCTCACCAGTCTCATTATCTATCTTATAGTCCAGTCTGAAGAATTTGCTTTGGGCTCTTATAATTTTTTGTGTGGGCAAGATAAATACGATTTAGACAGTTAAAAGGTTAGGTGAATTGGTGATTGAGGAGCAGTCATACAGCTAAAGTATTTTTGTTAGTTAACTGATTGACGTCTACCTGGAAGGAGTCTCTAAAGACAGATCATGGTGTTCTGTACTCAGCCATGTTTTGTTTAAAATTTTCATAAATTTACTTAAATTACTGTGTAGTAAATAGTCTTTTATGATTTTGGAAAAGACAAAAAACTGGAAGTGATAATTCATGAGACATCATAGTCCCATGTATTTTTGTCCTGGTCAGACCACATCTGGGGTTTTACGTCCATTTTTGAGTGGTCATTAACCAACCAACCAACCAACCAACCCACCCACCTACCCACCCACCCACCCACCCACGCACCCAAAATGAAAAACAAAAGGGGACATTATTGATAAGAGTAAGGAGAATTGAGCGGGACACAAGCAGATTTAGAGAGGCTGTAGACACTATAATGATAACTGCTTTAGGAACTGGGAAATGCTATTCATTCTAGTGGAAAGATGATAGCTCTCATGTGGAAGAAAGAGCAGAATTCTTTTGTGATGTCCTAGAGCAACATCACTGTCTTAGTTATCTGTTGCTGCTATAACAGAAATACCACAAGTGGATGGCTTTAACAAACAGAAGTTTATTCTCTCACAGTTTAGGAGGCTGGAAGTCCAAATTCAGGACGCCAGCTCCAGGAGAAGGCTTAATCTATCGGCTGTGGGGGGAGGTCCTTGTCAGCAGTCTTCGCCTGGTTTAGGAGTTTCAGAGACTGACTCAAGATATAACCTAATCCTGTAGATTGTGCCCTCCCTCACTAACATAACTGCCTTATTAACGTCATAGAGGTTAAGATTTACAACACATAGGTAATTACATCAGCATATAAAATGGAGTACTGTCACACAGTACCAGGAATCATAGCCTAGCCAAGTTGACGCACATTTGGGGGGGAAACCGTTCAACCCATAACAATCACTCAAACAATTTATCACACATCTCTTCTTCTGCATAACACCTATAAATATCCTGTTATGTGCTGTTGAGTTGATTCCAACACACAACAACCCCATATGATAGAGTCAAGCTGCCTCATAGGGTTTCCTAGGCTGTATTTTAATGGAAGCAAATCACCTGGTCTTTCTCCCACAGAGTCACTGGGTGCGTTTGAACCACCAACCTTTCAGTTAGGAGTTGAACACTTAACCATTGGACCATTCTATGGAACACATTTTGATAAACACCACTATAGCATAGGGTATTATATTATGGGGGCAAAGTTGTTTCAAAGGAGCAGATTTTTTACCCAGCATAATAAAGTACAGCTTCATAGTTCAGAAAAAGGTTGTTGGTGACCGAGGTGAAAGTGTCACCTCAGAGTTTTAAGTTGCCCACCATTCTTGGTGCATACTGAGTCATCAGTGGTTGAAGTAGAAAGAATCATTCTAATTTTTATGGAGCCCACTCCTCCAAAAAAGCAAATTGTGAAAAGACCTTGTTTGGGTACATGCACATCCAGCATAAAAGTTGAATTATACATAGCAGAGTTAGGGAAAGTTGAGGGAATTTGGAACATTTGGGATTCACATTTTTTATTTTTATTTTTTTTTTTTGTACTTTATGTGGTTTACAGAACAAACTAGCTGCTCATTAAAGTTAGTACACATATTGTTTTGTGACATTGGTTACCAACCCTATTTATTTATTTTTTAAATAGGTTCATGTAGTAACCGAAGAGGAGGAATCAGCTAACACATACACAATGCATCAGGTAAATTTACTTCAAAGTTAGTATCACTTAGATCTAAGTGTAGATTTGCCCCCAAAAGGAAAAAAATGTTGACTAGTCCCTTTTTAAAATTATTTTCAAATTAAGTAATAATTTATATATAAAATTCACACTTCTTAGTTTATAGTTCTGTGAGTTTTCATAAATGTATGTAGTTGTGTGATTACCACAAATATCAACGTAGAACAATTTAACGTCTCCCTAAAATTTCCGATGCTTCTTTGTAGTTAACTCCTCTCCCCATCCCCAGCCTCTGGCAACCTCTGGTTTATTTTCTGTTCATATAGTTTGCCTTTGGAAGAATGCCATATAAATGGAATCAGACAGTACACAGCCTTTTGTTTGTCTGGCTTCTTTCACTTAGCATAATAAGTTTGAGATTCATCCATGTTGTTGTGTATATTTGAGTTTTTTTTTTTACCTCGTTCCGTTTTCTGACTACTGGCCAAGAGAAAGTGTCTAGAAGTCAGCAGCAGTAGACTAAAACTCCACAGACTGCAGTGTTTACTTATAAGCAGATGAGAAAAACATATTTGCTGCTACCTGTTTGCTTTCTTGTTTTTAAATAATGAAGAATTTAAAATTGCAGATCACAATACCAATTATGTGATTGAACAGTAAGTTTAGATGTTCAGGAAGGATGTTTACCCTCTGTGTTAGAGGAAAATATATGCTTATAATATTGTATGGTTGCATAGAGATTAAATCTTTGTTAACTAATTGTATGTACCTAAATTTCTTGCTCCATCTCTTCACTATTATTAATGGTTTGTCTAATAATAATTGATTTGAATTATTACCTTGGTTGTTGTGAGAGTCCTTGATTCTAGTTTACCTCTTTGCCTGGAAGCATTAAAAATCTCACGGTATATTATTCAGTAACATGTTTTAGGCTGATTGTAATGTTTAGATTCTGACACTGTTTTTATAGATCTAGGTCCCAGTCATAAATATAAATTTAAAATATGGTCATATATCTTTCTGAAGGCTATTTTATATATTTCTCCCCCTCCTTTTCACAGGTGGTTCTTCCAATACTTGGATACAATATTCAGTACCCAAAGAACAAAGTAGGGCAATGGTACCGTGAAATACTTAGCAGAGATGGACTGCAGACATGTAGGTTTAAAGTACCTGCTCTGAAATTGAATGTTCCAGGATGCTATAGACAGATATTGAAATACCCTCATAATCTTTCATACCAGCTAATAGAAGGGCATGATACTGATGTCAAAACAGAAGATTCTTGTATCACTGAAGCAGGTTTATCTCTTTTGATCTCTTTTGATCTTGACCCTTCATGTTATGCTACAGTTTGTCTGAGGGAAATAATGAAGCATGATGTTTAAAACCAACACCCTTTATATGATTATATATATGTTACTCTTTGAAGAAAAGGAAGCAAAAATTGCTTGAGCATCTACCATGTGCTAGAAGCTTTAGAATTGTTATCTCCGTCACAACATCTTGATGAATTAGTAATTTGATGCTGTACTATTCCAGAGGAGTCTAGCTAGTTAAATGGCAGTATCTGGATTTAAACTCAGATCTGCCTGACTCAAAAGCCTGTGTTCTATCATGTCATGCTTAGTAACCTTTACTCTGTGTCAAAATCTACAAGAGTTTTAGACTATTAACATACAGTACCTCAAGATAACATTTAAGAAAAAAAAATTTTTAAGTAATGGTTATATCTTCTAGCTCCTTGCTTAAAATACAGGTGAAATTAGGTTACAATAAAAGCATATGGTTGAAGAGAAAGAAAGATGAAACATATTGTTATTTATTATTGTCCCCCTTAGAAAAATACACAAGGGAAATATCATCCCCCACTAATGATAGCTACCCCAGGTAGTCATTACTCCTTGGTGAGATAAACAGTCTTTGATGAAGATATTGAAATCAGTTTTTCATGTAATTTCCATATCTTGACATACATTGGCTTTCTTAACTTTTTGTCTTTTTCTTTTTTCCTGTTATCTAAAACACATATTTTAGAGTTGACACCCATGGTCTCTGGCTCCAGTTCTGACACTTACTAGTGACTTTGGGTATGTTATTGATTCTAAGGCTCACGTATAATAGGACCAAGAAAATACCAACCTCACAGGCAGCAAATAATAGGATTATCTCTACCTTTTATATTGCTAGAAGGAGAAAATATTTTGCTCATTTGAAAATTTTAATTTGATTTGGGTTAACTATCCCACATCATAAATCATCATTCTTAACCATTTTATACCAGTTAAATTTGGAGGCAAAAAAGACTGGTAGGTATTGATTGGGAAAATCTGAGCATTCTTTCATTGCTGGCAACATTATATAACGATAAAATTTAAAAACCAGTGTAGAGTATTACATGTCAGTAACCTGGGATTTTTATATATTTAAGTCAGTCCAATCACTGGGGGGATATTAGCACAAGGAAAAAAATGATATATGCAATACAAATTTTGCTTATTGAAGCATTTTTATATATAATGAAAGCAGAAGTAGTTTCAAAGGTCAGCATTAAATAATGTATGTTATTTGATTTCTGGAAAAACATGTAGCTATTAAAAATGGCAATGAAGATTTTAATTATGTGATAGAAGAAAAGATAGAATCAACACTAGAGGCCCTAATACACAGCATTAACAGGATACAAACCAAACCAACAATACACAAGCTCATCTGGGATCTTCTAAAAATTAAACACTTATGCTCATCAAAAGACTTCACCAAAAGAGTAAAAAGAGAATATACAGACGGGGAAGAAATTTTTGGCTGTTATAAATCAGACAAAGGTCAAATCTCTAAAATCTAAAAGAAAATCTAACACCTCTACAACAAAAATACAAATAATCCAATTAAAAAATGGGCAAAGGAAATGAACAGACCCTTCACCAAAGAAGACATTCAAGCGACCAACAAACAAATGAGGAAATGCTCATGATCTCTAGCCATTAGAGAAATGCAAATCAAAACCACAATGAGATACCATCTCATCCCAGCATCACTGGCACGAATCATAAAACAGAAAATAACAAATGTTGGAGAGGCTGCAGGGAAATCAGAACTCTTATACACTGCTGGTGGGAATGCAAAACGATACAACCATTTTGGAAAATGATATGGTGTTTCCTTAGCTACAAATAGAAATACCATATAATCCAGCTATCCCACTCCTAGGAGTATATCCTAGAGAAATAAGAGCCATCACACGAATAGATTTATGTACACCCATGTTCACTGCAGTATTGTTCACAATAGCACAAAGATAGAAACAACCCCGATGCCATCAACAAATGAATGGATAAACTGTGGTACATACACACAATGATGAATCTGTGAAGCATCTCATACACGGATGCATCTGGAGGACATTAGGCTGAGTGAAATAAGCCAACCACAAAAGGACAAATCTTACATGAGACCACTACTGTAAATACTCATGAAAAGGTTTACGTACAAAAAGAAACAATCTTTGATGGTTACTAGAGAGGGGAGGGGTGGGGATGGAAAAACACTTGATAGACAACAGGTAAGTGGTAACTTCAGTGAAGGGTAAGACAGTACACAATACTGGGGAAGCCAGCACAACCTGTACAAGGCAAGGTCATAGTAGCTCAATAAACACACCCAGACTCCCTGAGGGTCGGAATTGCTAGGCTGAGGGCTGTGGGGACCATGGTCTCGGGGAACATCTGGCTCAGTTGGCATAACATAGTTTATAAAGAAAATGTTCTACGTTCTACTTTGGTGAGTAGCATCTGGGGTCTTAAAAGCCCGTGAGTGGCCATCTAGGATACTCCACTGGTCTCACCTCTTCAGGAGCAAGGAAGAATGAAGAAAACTGAAGACACAATGGAAAGATTAGTCCAAAGGACTAACGGACCACATCTACCACAGCCTCCAGCAGACTGAGCCCAGTACAACTAGATGGTGCCTGGCTACTACCACTGACTGCTCTGACAGGGATCACAGTAGAGGGTCCTGGACAGAGCTGGAGAAAAATGTAGAACAAGATTGTAACTCAAAAAGAAAGACCAGAATTGCTGGCCTGACAGAGACTGGAGAAACGCTGAGAGTATGGCCCCTGGAGACCCTTTCAGCGCAGTAACAAAGTCACTCCTGAGGTTCACCCTTCAGCCAAAGATTGAACAGGCCCACAAAACAAAACAAGACTAAAGGGGTGCACCATCCCTGGGGCAGGGACTAGAAGGTAGGAGGGAACAGGAAAGCTGGTAATAGGGAACCCAGAGTTGAGAAGGGAGAGTGTTGACATGTTGTGGGGTTGTTAACCGATGTCATACAACAATGTGTGTACTGTTTGATGAGAAACTAGTTTGTTCTGTAAACCTTCATCTAAAGTTCAATTAAAAAAAAAAAATTTTAATTATGTGAGAAAATGCCCTCCTAAAGAATATATGTATATATGTATATATTGTTGTTGTTAGGTGCTGTTGAGTTGGTTCCGACTCATAGCAACCCTATGTACAACTGAACGAAACACTGCCCAGTCCTGCGCCATCCTCACGGTTGTTGCTATGTTTGAGCCCATTGTTGCAGTCACTGTGTCATTCCATCTCATTGAGGGTCTTCCTCTTTTTGCTAACCCTCTACTAAGCATGTTTCATATATGTGTATGTGTGTGTGTGTGTGTAGTATATACACTGAATGCAGCTTTTACAAACGGGGACAGTTTAGCATAGTGATTAAAAGCATGGGTGTTGGAGATAAATTTCCCCTGTTTGAGCTCTGACTCTGCCACTTTTATCAGTGTGACCTTGAACAAGATATTTAAGCTTTGTATGCTTCTGTGTCAACATCTATAAGATGAGGATGGTAATATTCCTTATTGGAGTATTGTGAAGATTTGATGAGTTAATATATGTAAAGCAGCATAGAAAAGTGTCTGGCACTTAGTTATTGTTAAGCAAGTTTGCAGATGACAAGTTTGAAGGGAACAGGAAAAAATGACAATGCCATTCTGTTAAGATGATGGGTGTTTGGATTTTTGTAAATAATAAAAAGTTCCTTTTTTGTCATTATATATTTTTAACAATAAATAAATCTCAGGACACAAAAATTAGGGATTATACCATGGATCATTTAAAAATTACCTTAAATTAAGCATTAAAAATAATTTTGATGTTAATTGAAAATTAAATATGCTATATTAAGTAATTAAAAATAAATTAGAAAAAAGTTTTAACTTTATTTAATGTGATAAATCATCTCCTATAAATGCAATTATAAAATGAGTTATATAAACTATGAAAAACTTCTGTTTTTAACTGTTGAGTAGTAGTTAGAAAATATGAAAGCATTAAAATGTGCTGTCATTGATACTGTTCTTATTACCTGTAGATGGCACTATAATTTTAGGGATCTCATATATGTACACATATTTGTGTATTTAGTAAATACTAGAGAAAGGATCATTAAACATATTTTGAGTCACCGTAAAACATTCAAATATTGTTGATACGGAAAATTATTTTATATACCAATACTATTTGCCATGTTATTAGCTTTTAAGTTTAAGGACTTTTATATACTTTGGACCAAGTGAGGGCTGGTCACCTTGGCTTTTGCATTTTTGGGGGGTCATGCCAGGCCTTCAAAAGGATGATCTCTGGATTCGTTTTAATTGTCAAAATTGTGTTTGAACTGAGCAATATTACCCCGGGATCAGTAAGATAAAAAAAATTTAGAGGGTTTTTTATTAAGATAAAAACACCTGGGCTTTTTGTGAGTTGTAATAGACTGAAAGTCATATGTAAGTTTTGATTCCATTAACATTTATTGAGTGTCTCTTATGCCAAGCACTTTGACTTGTCTCATGTTAATCCCCACACAGGCACCCCGTAGTAGGTACTATTTTATCTGTTTTTGTAGATGAGAAACATCAGAGTGGTTTCCTGACCTATTCAAGGTCAAACAGTATGTGTTTGAACTTAGTTATGCTTCCTAGATTTTCATGCACCTAATATTTCCCTTCTGAATACAAGTTTTTGGTAGAATATAATTTCTGTCAACTTGCCGTTCATCAATGTGCATTTTACTGAAGCAAGTCTTGAGAGAAACAGGATTGCTTTTGAGATTATGAGACCAAATCAAAAGTAAAGGGTCTTTTCCAGGAAATTCCCAAATTATTTTGGAATATTTCCCAAAATATTTTGGGATTTGTATCACAATGATATGTAAAATCATAGGTCATAGGTTATTTTAGATAGTATATGGCATAATATTAAATATCATTGAAAAAGCATAGTGAGTTCAGTCCTCTTATTTTGTTTAAGACAATGAGGAAGTTGTTTGATGTTAGTTTACATCATCACTAATACTTGTAGATTTACTTTTTAACAGAAAGTGCAGGCCTTGGGCTAAGAAATACCAGCAGGCATTTTGCCTGGAGTTTAATAAGATTGCTTTCATTTATTAAATTTATTTTTTAAGTTACCTTTTATTTATGGCAAATAATCCTGGTTTTCGTTTACGGGGTGACATCCCAAAACCCCCAGTGACGGGGTGACGTGTTTCCTTTAAAAATAAATTTAAAAAAAGGAGGAATCAATTCGAAGATATTAAGTAAATACTATAGAATCCTGGTGGCGTAGCGGTTAAGTGCTACGGCTGCTAATCAAAAGGTCGGCAGTTCGAATCTGCCAGGCAGTGTTTGGAAACTCTACAGGGCAGTTCTGCTCTGTCCTATAGGGTCGCTATAAGTCCGAATCGACTCAATGGCAGTGGGTTTGGTTTTCTTTGGTTTAGGAGCCCTAGTGGTGCAGTGGTTAAGCGCTTGGCTGCTAACTGAAAGGTCGGTGGTTTGAGCCCACCAGCGCTCTGTGGGAGATAGACTGGCAGTCAGCTGTAAAGATTACAGCCTTGGAAACCCCATGGGGCAGTTCTACTCTGTCCTCTGTACAGTCACTATGAACCGGAATCTACTATCCAGCAACAGTTTTTTTTAAGTAAATACTAGTGTAGATAGGGTAGTAATTAAGACAGCAGTGCATGCATGATTGAAGTTTGGGAAATACTAGTGTAGTAGAAAAACCCTCAACTCACAGAGAGGCTCTACCACTGACTGTGTGTGTGACTTCAGTAACCCACTGAATTTCTGTCATGGTATTCTCAGGTTTGAAATAATATTGACCATTTTTCCAGTCCAGACAGTATTACATCGGTTAAAATAATGAAGAATATACAAATTCAAGATCTTATGAACAGAGGTACTGATGACCAAATGACTTATGTTAAAATTTCATTGATAGGGACTTTTATTTTTTTATTATTCTTATTTTTTTTGAAAATCCTATAAAACAGAACAGTGTGTTACCTAGTAAATTCTCAATAAATGTCAGCTAGTGTTATTGTAGTTCATATTATTTGAAAGTGCTCTCTGGTGAAAGTTTCACAATCGAATGGTTAATGGCTTTCCCTTCAGCTCTGATCTGTTTTAGCATGAAGCAAAATAATTCAGGATACTTTCAGATTTTTTTTCCTAAGTGGAAATAACTATTACTAAATCTGGAGATTCAGAAGTTTGTGCAAATTAGTATCTTTTAGAACTACCTAGGTCAGTGTTCTCCAATATTTTCTACTTGGGAACTACTATTAGGATACCCAAAAGAAAATGAAGCTCTATCTGTATACCTTAATGCAAAGGTTTCTTGCCTTAATATAAGGGTAGGAAAAGAGGTTGGGTGAAAATATGGGGAAGGGAGGAAAATAAGACTGTTTTTTCCCTCTGTTCACTTCTCAAATGTTTGATTTTTTTTTAACAAAAATATGTGTATTCATTTTGTAAATAAAAATCTTCAAGATGTTTTAAGATTTGTAGAGGATAAGATAGGGGAATTGATGGATTAGGATTGCATTTGTTCAGAATGGTTCTGGGGGTTCATGTCAACATAATGTCAGAGGAATTTATGCATTGTATATTTTAATAGCACCAATGGCAGTTAATACAAATAGTTGGAAGTTTAGTATCTGTGCTATGTATTTTACTTCCGAATTTCAGGAAGATTCTGTCATATGGTACTATTTTAATCTTTTTTTCTAAGCCCTTCAGTAGGCTACAAAGCAATGTCATATATATGGCGTAATAACAAATGTAGTCAAGTGACCCTAAGTTAGAGGCACGCTACGAGATGCTATGTGAAAGACAGAAATAAATGATATCCCTGCCTCTGAATGGTTAGCAGAGGTTATATGCTTTAAGATATAATTTGATTTGAAATGCCATCTGCACAAAACCTCGGGAGACTAAATGGCAGAGAGAAAAAAGGCAGCATCTTTCCTTTTCACTTATGCCTCACTATATGATCAATAATATGTTACTTGACCTCTCAGCACCCCATTTTGAATCCTTAAATGATACTTCTATTAGCATTTCTAAGCATTTGAGTTACCCCTTAAAATACGCTTTGAACTATTCAGACTAAATGCTGCTTTCTAGAAAGCTGCTAGTTTAAAGAATAGGAAATGGTGTTAATGGAGTTAATCTTGTGTAATTTCAGTGTGGGTTGTCGGGAATACCTCTGAGTAAAGAAAATGACTCTAATCTTAAGCAATTCATTTTTCAGCAACTTTGAGGCAGGAGCTAATTTACTCCGCCTGTGTTCACAAGCCCTCTCTTATTAAAGAAAAGCTTTACTTATGGGAAGAAGTCAGGACAGCCATGAAATTATCTAAATTTAAACATATTGGAAAATATTACAAAATAGATAAGATTAAATTGCTTTTTCTAAGTTTCCTTAATAAATATCCAATCCAACTACCAGTGTAGGTATAAAACCTCTATTACAAGGAGGGAACTGAGTAATGAAGTTAAAAAAAAGAGGTATTTGGTTGTTTTTAAACAGAAGAGATCAAAGAGCTGGTCACTCCTTAACTGAAGGTGTTTGGGCAGTAGAGGGGGTAGCTGCTGCAGTGGGGTAGGGACTTGTCTTAGGTTGGGTTCTCTAAATAAGCAAAACTAGTGAAGTATACATGTATATGTGTATATATACATACATATATAAAGAGAGAGAGAGTTATCTCAAGGAAATGGATCACGTGGTTGTGGAGGCTGGCAAGTTCCAAAGTCTGTGGGTCAGGTGTCAACTGGAGGCTTCTCCTGACTCATGTGATTCCAGGGGCTGATGGGCCTGGAATCGGTAGGCAGATAGCAGGCTGCTGGCTCACAGGGCTGCAGAGCTGGTGAAACCCAAAGTCGGCAGGTCAGATGACAAGCTGCTGGCTCAAGGCCCAAGAACTGGAGATCAGATGATGACAACCAGAAACAGGATTCAGGGCAAGCAAGTGTGTTTTTCCAGAATGTCTATATGTATATATGGTGCAGGCCATAACTGAGGAAACTCCCCTTACAACTGATGGGCTGATTACTTCATGGAGGTGATTACATTATGGTACTTATAGAAGACTACAAAATGGAGGATAATTACATCAGATTACAAAATGGAGAATAATTACTTAATACTGAGACTCATGCCCTAGTCAAGTTGACATATAACATTAACCATCACAGGACTTAATTCTTTATGCTTTTATTCCAAGTCACCCTTTTCTGATAAGACTTATTGGCATTTTCTTAGACTGGTTAAGTCAGAATTCTGAATTTTTCACTGACAACAGGTTTTTTTTTTTTTTAAGTAACTGTGTACTTTTATTTTTTATTTTGGTTGTACATAAACAGTCTCAGCAACTACTCTTTTTTTGTTGTAAATATATCTATAACACTTTTGTCAATTCAGCTTTTTATAGGTGTACAACTTATTGACAGCAATTACAATAATGGGCTGTGCAACCCTACCCTTAGCTGATTATTGTTTCCAAGCCCAATCCTCTGATCAGAAAGGACTAGTTTCTTTTCTGAAAAGGGAAGATGAAGATTCTTCCTATAAATTACCTTTATAATTTCCTTAGATTATAATAAAATTGATATTTTAAATATGATTTTCAAAAAGAAACAAAATGTATTTTTTCCATGAAATATCATAAGGGAATCTAATATGTTTTGATGCTGTATAAATAATAATAAAGCAATTTTCGCATTTAGGAGCCAATAGCAAATCTGGGAAGCAGTTATTCTAAATTCAAGGAGCATTCTCCTGACGCTTTGAAAGAAAAAAATAGTGAAGCATTTGATTACTGTGTTTATGTTCATATCTTCTCCCATCTTGATTATTGTAATAATTTTCTATTTGAGTGGCCTCCGTTCTTCGCTCTGCCAATCCATCTTATATACTAAGGTTAGTTATCCTTCTAAAAATAGAAATCTGATCCTGACATTGTTTTTAGGCTGTATAACATTTGGGTGGCTTCTCAGTATCTATGGAATTGAAGCTTAAACTCAGCAAAGCACGCGTAGACCTGCACAGTATGATCCCAGTTTTTCTTTCAAGTGTTATTTGCCACTTTTCCACAGAACATATCCTTTCCTTCAGCTCTGTTTGCTCTTTCCCAAATACAGCAAATTTTCCCATGTTATGCATAAAACCCCTGAAACCAAACCCGTTGCCCTCAAGTCGATTCCGACTCATAGCAACCCTACAGGACAGAGTAGAACTGCCCCATATGGTTTCCATGGAGCGCCTGGTGGATTCCAACTGCTGGCTTTTTGGTTAACAGCCGTACGTACCTCTTACCCACTATGCTACCAGGGTTTCCATGTCGTGCATAGGTACTTATATTTCTCCTTAACCTCCCTTCCCATTGGCTGAAATGTCTCCTCCGCTTAGTTTAAATGTCTTGTCTGTGAAACCTGTGTTCTCAAAGAACTTTGTTTACAGGTATGAGTTGCTTAATGTCCACTATACGTTCTATGAAATAGGACCTTATGTGATTTGGGTGTTGTGCGAACACCATATTACATACGTGAGAAAGGTGTGCAGTTTGGTCACCAGGCCGGCTGGGACCCATACTGCGGGACTGCACAAAAACTTTGGCTCTGCCGCCTCCGTTCCTGCTGATAGTCGCCAGTGCCCGGCCCCTGCCTACCTGCTGCTGTGCACTCGCCATCCAGCTGGACGCCTCCTGGCCTACCTGTCGCCAGCTCCCTTCCCTTCCTTCCTCCCTGCCCGCCTTCCCCGCCCCACCTAGTGAGCTTTAAACTCTTCCAGCCCCACCCACCCCTCCTCTGCCTCCACCTCTGCCTCCTCCGACGGCCACCTTTCCTGCTCCTCCTCCCACCACCACCACAGTCGGACCACTGAGCAGCCGCCATTGCTGGAGGAGCTGCGGCCTTGGTTCAGGCTTCAGTGCAGGGTGCGCAGGCCAAGTGAAGCCGTGGCCTTGGCTGGGCATCCCCCTCGGCATCTCAAGTGGCATCTGTGTGGTCCCTGCATGAGGCAGCCTGTTGGGACAATCAGCTGAGGATGGGCGCTGGGACCCCTTCCCCCTACCGCTCCAGGAGAACTAGTGAGAGACAGATTGGATCTCCTTTTTTTTTTTTAGTGAGCTAAATCCCGACTGGGATTTCTGAAACTTATTGTGATTTCTTAACCTTAATTAAAAAAAAAAAAAAAAAAACCTTATGGGACTACAAACATGCTGTGAGACGTTGATGCATACCTATATATGCCTCTACTATCTCACTGTCCACATCACATCACACATCTACTGTGACCTATTGGAGAGCATTCCTCTTTACTCCTGGGGCACCCAGCAGTGCCTGACATGTAATAAGCTTAATGAATGCTTAGTGAATACCACAAACATACCTTCATAAATTTATTTGGTAAATGCACATTTTAGGAAATTTCTAAAACAGCCTTTTTCCTCAGGAAGTTTAGCATATTAGAATTTAGTCAATTCTCATTATAATGCCCTACTCCCTTTATATGAATTGCCAAAATAGTGCAACAGTTTCATCTTTCATTCTCACTACTTAGAAAATACTTACGTTTTATTTAAATAATAAGTGGTTTGCAGAGTCTCACTGACAACTTAGAACATGCTGTCAGATTAAGTATTCTATTCTCATTTTACAGATGAAGATTCTTGAACTTGAAGAGGTTAAGTAGCTTGTTCAGGTTGCAAAGAGAATTTTACTTAGCTCTTCTTGGCTTCAGTATCAACTATACTCTGCTGATTCTTAAATGCAAACAAAGCACCTCAATTCTCCACTTTGCCTCACTATGATTATTTAATTTCTGCCTGTCTCTGAATTTACCTGTATATTACTAATACTTCATGGCATTAAGGCAAATTGGGGCAAAACTCACTTTAAGTAACATAATCATAAAACCCGTTGCCGTTGAGTGGATTTCAACTCATAGCGACCCTATAGGACAGAGTAGAACGGCCCCATAGGGTTCCCAAGAAGTGGCTGGTGGATCTGAACGGCTGACCCTTTGTTTAGCAGTGGAGCTCTTAACCACTGCACCACCAGGGCTCCGACATAGTGATTAAAAAAAAGAAAGGCCCAAACCCATTGCTGTTGAGTTGATTACAACACATAGAAACCCTATATAACAGAGTAGAGCTGCCCCATAGAGTTTCCAAGGAGCGCTGGTGGATTCAAACTGCTGACCTCTTGGTTAGTAGCTGTAGCACTTAATGACTAGGCTACTGGGGTTTCCAGCATAATGATAGTGGGTGTCAATCACTGAGCACTTACTATGTGCTAGGCATTTGATATGTTATCAGCAAGTACTTAGCTGTAGGATAAGTACTGTTATTATTTTCAGTTTATAAACAAGGACAGAGAGATGGAATGCAATTAATAAACTTGAGAAAGATAAAACATGGAGCCAGAGCTCAAACATGAACCTTTTTTTTTTTTCCTGCAGAGTCTAGGGGCTCCTTAGTTTGGTTTGAAATAACATGGTAGTGACCCCAGTCATATGGTAGAAGCCAACATAAATGTTCTTTAGAGGAAATAACCTTTACTGTAGATTTCAAATGTTTCCAAGGACAATAAGCAACACAGAAGAAAACAAGGCATTATAGATGAAAGCCAGTTCTCTAGAAACAATAGACAGCATGAATAGACCTTCAAAGACTTCAGATATTGGAATTCTAGACATGGACCCTGTGTCTACTATTTAAAGTAAAAGACAAGCTTGAAAATATGCAGGAAAGGAGAGGCTAAAACACAATGTAGCACATTTGAAAAAGAACCAATGGAATTTATAAAAATGAAACATTTAAATCAATTTAAAACTCTTTGCATGGGTTTAATACCATATTGAAAAGCACATTAGTAAACCGGAAGATAAGACTTGGAGGATAGAATGAGAGCTTCAAAATACATTTAATTGGAATTCCTGAAGGAGAGGAGGATGAATAAGGTATTTGAACAGATAATGACTGGGAATTATCTGGAACTAATAAGACACTAAAATACAGTTCAAGAAGACCAATAAATCCAAAGCAGAGTAAATAAAAAGAAAGCCACAATGAGACACATCATGGTAAATATACAGAACACCAATAATAAAAAGAAAAATCTTACCAGCAGCCAGAGGAAGATTATCCTTCAAAGAATGATTAGCGTGATAGCTAATTCTCTAGAGCAACAATGGAATACGTTAAAATAGCAGAGAGTTTCCAACTAACTGACCCTCACCAGAAGAAATTCCCCCAAGAATATAGGCAGATGGTAAAGGATCCCAGATGAAAAGCCTAAGGTAAAGGAATAAATGATGAAGAAGGAAAGTGGTAAATATGTGGTAAAATACAGATTTTATACAACAATGCCTATAATGTCTTTTGGGGTTAAAAAAGATACGAAATTAAAACGGACAAAATGGCACAGGGAATGGAAGGTGACTAAATGGAATTAGTGATTGAAGGTCATAGTATTATCTGGAAAAGGTAAATGTATTAACTTTAGTCTTTGATAAGTTAAATACGTGCATTTTAATATCTATAATAACCACTAAAAGAAAAACATTTATAACATCCAAACTAGTAAAAGGGAAAAAAAGAATAATAAAAAAAATAAGTCCAAATGAAGGCAAAAAAGGAGAGAAGGGAAGATTATAAGAAAAAAATAGAAGCTCAAAAGAAGTTGGTAGATTGAAATCCAGATATATCAGTAATTACATTAATTATACATTAATTAATTAATTATAAATGCTCCAGTAAAGAAAGATTGTTAGACCATACTTAAAAAACAAAAAAAGTTTATTTATGTGTTGCGTACAACAGACATATCTCAAACATAAAACAACATAAAAGTTGAATGTAAAAGGAAGAAGATACACTATGAAAAAATTAATGAAAAAATGCTGATATAGCTATATGAGGAGCCCTGGTGGCACAATGGTTAAGAGCTTGGCTGCTAACTAAAAGGTCAGCAGTTTGAATCTACCAGCCGCTCCTCGGAAACCCCATGGGGCAGTTCTACTCTGTCCTATAGGGTTGCTTTGAGTCAGAATCGACGGCAGTGGGTTTTGTTTTGGTTTTGGTTTATAGCTATATGAATATCAGCAGAAAAAATTAAGTCAAGAAACATTAGTAGAGACTGAGACACCTTATAATGATTAAATTTTTAGTTCACCAGGAACATATAACAATTTTATGTTTTAAGCATTTCTTAACATTTCTTCCAAATTGACAAAGCAGAAATAGAAAGTACTATAAGAAATAGAGGTTTTTTTGTCTTTTTTTTTTTTTTTTTTTAACTTGGCTCTCTTAGCAACAGTAGAAGAGCAGACAAAAGTCAATGAGGAGCCGCAAGATTCGAACAGTAGAATTGATAAACTGATTTAATGGCCATATATAGAACAGTACACTCAAAATCTGCAAAACCCAGATTCTCTTAAAGCATTGATGGAACATCTGTAAGCTGACAATACATTGGCCATAAGCATATGCAATAATTTTTCAAATGGTTGGAATCGTGTAGAGGGTTGAATAGTGTCCCCCCCGAAATTCACATCCAACTAGAACCTCAGATTGTGACCTTATTTGGAAATAGGGTCCATGAAGATATAAATGGTTAAGTTAAAATGAAGTCATACTGGAATAGGATGGGCCCTAAATAAAGACTGGCCTCTTTCTAAGAAGAGAAAAGGATACACAGAGAAGAAGGCCATGTGAAGACAGAGGCAGAACTTGGAATGATGCAGCCAAAGAACACCAAATTTGCAGCAGCCACTAGGAGCAAGGAAACCCTGGTGATGCAGTGGTTAAGTGCTACGGCTGCTAACCAAAGGGTCAGCAGTTCAAATCTGCCAGGCGCTTCTTAGAAACTCTATGGGGTAGTTCTACTCTGTCCTATAGGGTCATTAGGAGCAAGGAAGAAGTAAGGAAAGATTCTTCCCCAGAGCTTTCAGAGGAAGCATGGCCCTGTCTATACCTTGATTTCAGACTTCTAGCCCCTAGAACTGTGAGAGAATACATTTCTTTTTTTTTTTTTTTAGCAATTTATTTTTGTTGTTGTTGAAAATATACACAGCAAAACATATACCAGTTCAACAATTTCTACAAGTACAATTCAGTGACATTGATTGTCTTCTTCCAGTTGTGCAACCATTCTCATCCTCCTTTTCTGTATTGTTCTTCCTGCATTAACAAACTCACTGGCCCCAACCTTCCTATCTTACCTTTCAAACTGCTGTTGACAGTTTGATCACAAACAGATAGTTCTTTTTAAAGAGCACATGTTCAAGGCAGATATTCTTTATTAATTAAGCTAAACTATTGTTTGATTTGAAGAAGACTTCAGGGGTATTTTTGATTTAAGGTTTAACGTTTGAAGATTATCTCAGGGCAATAATTTCGGGGGGTTCACCCAGTCTCAATGGTTTTAGAATTTCTGGATTCTACAAGAATTGAAATTTTGTTCTGCATTTTGCCCCCTTTTGAACAGAATTCTACTATAGACTCTGATCAAAATATTCAGTGATAGTAGTCAAGCACCATCCAGTTCTTCTAGTCTCACGGCAAAGGGGGCAGTTGTTCATGGAAGCAAGTAGTCACATATTCCATTTCTTCCTCCTATTCCTCACTCTCCTTCCCCTGTTGCTCCAGGTGAATAGAGACCAATTTTTTTTTAAATATATTTATGTTTTTCCTTCCCCCCCCACCCCCCATTTCCTTTTACCTGCTGTTCCTATCTCTTCCTGCCTTCTCATCTTAGCTTTTGGGCACATGTTTCCTCCCTTTTTTTTTTTTGGTAATTATTGTTTTTTTTTCTTGTGCTTTAAATGAAAGTTTACAATTCAAGTCAGTTTCTCATACAAAAACTTACACACACATTGTTACGTTTTTCTTTTTATTGTACTTTAGATGAAGGTCTACAGAGCAAATTAGTTTCTCATTAAATCATTAATACACATATTGTTTTGTGACATTGGTTGCCAGCCTCATAACATGTCAACACTCTCCCCTTCTCGACTTTGGGTTCCCTGTTACCAGCTTTCCTGTCCCCTCCTGCTTTCTTGTCCTTGCCTCTGAGCTAGTGTGCTCATTTAGTCTAATAGAGACCAGTTGTTGTAACTTGGATGGCCTCTAGCAAGATTTTAAGATCCTAGGCACTATGCAGCGAACCAGGAGGTAGAGCAGAAGCACTAATAAATGATACTAAGCCTATTAACTGGGATGTCCCATGAAACCATGACCCTACATCTCCAAACAAATAAACCAAATCCATTGAGATGTTTGGTTGTATGTAAGCAGCTGCACAGCTTCTCTTTTCTGTTGTTTTAAGTCACTCAGTTTGTGGTAGTTTGTACAGAAGCCCTAGGAAACTAATATAAATTTTGGTATTGGGAAGTGGGGTGCTACTGTAAGAAATTCAGTGAAAACTATGAGAGCCAGAACTCAGTGAGACTGCCTTGTTTTTCCAAGTCTCACATGTTTCCTGCCTTTGACAGAGTGTAGTCTTACCACTTTTCTATCACTCTTTATTCATGGAAAATATTTGAGTTTTCCTTCGCTGAAAGGTTTCCACCTTACACAGGTTCCAGTTTTCTCGGGTTTTACTGTACCTAAAAATGTGCAAGTGGCTTTAGAATTGGGTAATGGGTAAAGGGTAGAAGAGTTTTGAGACACATGGTAGAAAAGTCCCAGGTTGCCTTGAAGAGACTGTTGGTAGGAATATGGATGTTAAAGACAATTCTGGTGAGGGCTCAGAAAGAAGAGAGGAATGATGTAGAGAAAATTTCTATTGTCTTATTATTTTTTTTTTTTAAAGAATACATATACAGTAAAACCTGCAAAAGCCAGAACATTTGTAAGGCAGAAACCTGTCAAAGATGGAAAACTAAAATATTTTACACTAAAACAACTGATAGAAAAGTGCCAAGACCGCACCCTGTCAAAGGCAGAAAACTTGCGAGACCTGGAAAAACAAGGCAACCACATTAAGTTCCAGCTCTCACGTTTTACTGTATCATTATGAGGAGAATATTGCTAGAAATATGTATGTTCATGGTACTTCCAGTAAGGTCTCAGATGAAAATGAGGAACATGTTTTTGAGTACTGGAGGAAAGGCAATCCTTGTTATAAAGTGACAAAAAACTTGGTGGAATACTGTTCTGTTGGGTGGAAAATAGAATTTGTAAGCAATGAACTTGCAAATTTAGCTGAAGAGATTTCCAAGCAAAATGTTGAAGGTGTGGCCTTGTTTCTCTTTGTTGCTCATAGTAAAATGAGAGGAAAGGGATAAATTGATGAAGGACTGCTAAGCCAAAAGGAATGCCAAGGATTGCCAGGAGCACCAGAAGCTAGGAAAAGGCAAGGAAAGACTCTTCCATAGAATCTTCAGAGAGAGCATGGCCCTTGATTTTGGACCTCTAGCCTCCAGAACCGTGAGAGAATAACTTTCTTTTGTTCTAAGCCACCCAGTGTGTGGCAATTTGTTACAGCAGCCACAGGGAAGTAATAGAAACCATACAGAATATATCCTTTTGCCACAACACAATTATGACAGAAATCAACAGCAGAAAGATAACTAGAAAATCCTGATATCTTTGGAAATTAAGAGATAGACTTCTAAATTACCCATGGGTCAAAGAAATAAGACATATGTAATTAGAAGGTATTTTGAACTCAATGATATAAAAATACTACACACCAAAACTTGTGGAATGCATTTGAAGCCACATACAGAGGCAGATTATACTTATAAATGCTTATAGTAGAAAAGAAGTAAGGGTTCCATCTAAAGCTGTTAGAAGAACATCAAAATAAACCAAGTGAGAGTAGAAAGAAGAGAAAAATAACTTAAAACAGAAATTAATAAAACAGAAACACAGAGAATAGGATAGAGAGGATTCATAAACTGAAGAGTTGGTTCATTGAAAATACTATTCCTGCTGACATACCTTTGGTAAGATTGATGGAAAAAAATGTTGGTACAAATAACCAATAACAAAAATGGAAAGGGAACTCACTAATAGGATATTTGAACAATTTTATGTCAACAAAATTGAAACTTCAGATGAAATGGAAAATTCGTAGAGAAGCATGATTTAACAAAATTGATACAGTACATCTGAATAACCCCAAACCGTTTTCATACTAATACTTAGATGTTATTTACCTTTTTAAGTATTCTCATTACTTTTCCAAAGGATATACGATATCACAACAGACTCTGCAGAAAGCAGACATGGGAATCTAGCTGTCTTTTATTAACCCTAATATTACGGAGATTTACAAAAAGGTAATACAATGCCAGTCTTCTCATTTTTTTGCTTGGAAAATTTTATTTTTCCTAAATATGTAATTTCTTTTAACATATAATGGTTTACTATTGTCATTGTAAATAAATTAATAATTTTTAAATGTTTCTCAGTTTTAATTCCCAATATGGTAAATATATATAAACTACACTAACAAAAGCTCTTTGAGGTCCTCATTAATTTTTAAGAGTATAAAGAGACCCTGAGATGATAAGTTTGAGAACTACTGGTACAGAATAAAGTATATTTGTTATGTGTGGTATATATTTAATATCAACATGGGGAGGGAATTGAGGCTCAAAAATTAAAATATTTGGTCCATATGCCATTAGGACTTAGAACCAAATGTAATTCTTAATTTTGAAATTTGACCTATAAGTGCCCTCATTTGTCTGAATTCTCTAAAACTACTCCAAAATCTTCCCAACGTCACCAAAATGAACAATTATAGAAGCTTCTAATACAAAATTTCTTTTGTATTAGAAGCTTCTATAATTGTTCATTTCATTGTGTGAAGTAATTAAAAGCTTCAGTTCGGCTGAATATATATTACCTGAGGTGGCTAACACATCATTCCAGAGTTTCCTGGGCAGTGTGCTAGGATACACTGGTAAGAAGCAAGATACCTATCCTCTCAGTCTTCCAAGCTGCCAGAACTTCCAGGAAGGCCACCCATGATCATGAGCAGCCTTTACTGAGGACTTTCTGTAGTCACTACCTGAGCAAGGAACACTGGTGGCACAGTGATTAAAGAGCCTGGCTACTAACCAGAAGGAAGGCAGTTCGAATATACCACCCACTTCTGGAAAACTCTATGGGGCAATTCTAATCTGTCCTATAGGGTCGCTATGAGTCAGAATCTACTCAATGGCAATGGGTTACCTGAGCAAGATCTGATGATGTTTCTTGAAATCACCAGCTGTTTTTCCTCAATGTGCTGAGCGCAGCCGAAGACTTGATCTACAACTTGGATATCTACTTCAGCAGGAAGTTGCACAGAGTGCCACTGCCCATGTGGACCAGCAGCCTTCAGACCTACAGGAAAGCTCATTTTCCAGAGACTCACAAGGCTGGTTAGTCTTGTAGTTTCCTATGGCTGCCATTAACAAAATACTACAAGGCAGGTGACTTTGAAGAACAGAAATTTATTTTCTCACAGTTCTGGAGGCTTGACGTCTGAATTCAGGATGTTGGCAGGGCTACGCTCTCTGGGTGGGCTCTAGGGGAATATTCCTCCTTGTCTCTTTCTTTTTCAGCTTGTGGCAGCCCCAGGCATTTCTTGATGTTCCTTGGCTTGTAGAGGGATTCTCACATGCTTTCTTCCCCCTGTGTGTGACAACTATCTTTTGTAAGACACCACTAAGAAGGGTTTAGAATTAGGATCCACCCTATTCCCAAACCCCAAAACCCACTGCCTTCAAGTCAGTTCTGACTCATAGTGGTCCCATAGGGTTTCCTAGGCTGTAAATCTCTGTGGAAGCAGACGGCCACATCTTTCTCCAGTGGAGCTGCAAGAGGTTTTGAACTGCCGACCTTTTGGTTAGCAATCGCTGTAACCACTGCGCTACCAGGGCTCCTCCACCCTAGACAAGTATGACTTAATTAATAAATCTTCAGAGAAAGACCCTATTTCCCAAATGCAGTCATATTCACAGGTACAAGGGTTAGGACTCCAGCATATCTTTCTAGGGGGCACAATTTAATCTGTAACAGCTAGTCAAGGGTTACAGGAGCTATATTATAGCACCAGATGGGAGCCCAGATCTCTGTCTGCAGGAAATTTTTCTGAGTGTCTGTGGCCAATTTACCTTTTAGCTGGTATAGAGTAGTTGCTCTAACAATATATGTTCTATAAATCAGAGTTTCATTATTAATTTGAACTTGATATGAGACAGTTTGATCAAATATAATAATCATGTCTGTTATCATGAAAAGTTTTAACACTGAATTTTTCAATATTAGGAAGAACTGTTAGTTTCTTCAAACATAATTTCAACTGTTATAAACTTCAAACTTTGTGGGACAAAATTTTAAATCTTTTTTACAGTCATTCAAAATTTCCTATGCACTTAAAAAAAAAAAATGCACTTATATAGCATTAACTCTTTGCCCCGCACTGCCACAAGCACTTTACCTATTATTCTTTTACTACTAAGTTTTGACCAGGAAGCGTGTGCAGCCATTTAACACGCACAAAAAAACCCATTATTGAAATGTTATATTCAGAGAAGCAAGTTCAAATTTCTCTTTAAAATTTTGAACATACTTGAAGCTTTATACAATTTCAATATCTTCCCTAGTACTTGTATTTTTCATCATAATTATATAAAGGTAATAAACTATTGTCACTAACTTACACTCCTAAATCCTCCCCAGTCCACTTTCGTGTGATATACATATCCTTTTCTACATGTGAGCAAAAAAAGTTGGGAAGCACCACAGTCTCTGGAGCCAGATGAGAATAGAAGAGTATAAAGAAAAACTACTTATTATCCTACTTATTATCATTCTGTATTTTTAGGTTATATTAAAAAATAAAAACAAAATCACTAAAGAGCATCGATTTGACAACTAAGAACATATTATGTGTATCTAAATATGATTACCCATATTTATTCCCTTGTTTGTGTTTCACCTTTACTTTTTCTTTTTGGTTCATGCCCCATGCTCTCTGTCTTCATCTGACAACTGACTTGATCAGTTCCATAGCTACAGAAAGTCGTAAGAAGTGGTTGGCTTCATAAGATACTTCTGTGACCTTTGTACTGATGATTACTTAGTGTTCCCCAAAGAAAACTCACTAGGAGCCAGCCTTCAACTTCAATGCCTACTCTAATTTCACAGTGAAATATATCCTTGCACTTATAACCCTCTCATAGCTCATCTGACTTCACTAGGTATTCTTTGTGTCTTAATGTTTTAAGAAAAGCTGGAGACTACCGTACAATTTTCTCTGTCTAGTTTTGGAGTTTTAGAATGCTTATTTTATCATACAGTCATCTTCTAGATGACAAATCAAGTATTTTGATAATCAGCTGAATTCCTCTGGTAATTGCAGTTAAATAGAAGTTCCCTTAGTAGGAAGTATTGGGAAATATCCCATGTGTTCTTTGATAAGACAAATTAGAGAGGTTAACATCTGCAACCCTTGATTGCTATGTTTACAATTACATTTAATGTCATCCCAGAAAGTAGATAAAACAATATACTACATGAGTTAAAACTTAGATCTGTGTCAAAATACCTTCAGATAACTGGACTGCACATGCATTGTGCATTGCATCAGAGCTACTAAGGGCAGCTGAGATCTGATAAATGTTGCATGCTATCGATAAAGAACAGTGATGAACCTGTGAAACATTTCATAGCATGGAGGAATCTGTAAGGCATTATGCTGAGTGAAATTAGTCAGTTGCAAAGGACAAATATTGTATAAGACCACTATTATAAGAACTTAAAAAATAGTTTAAACAGAGAAAAAAATATTCTTTGATGGTTACAAGAGATGGGAGGTAGGAAGGGAGGGAGAGCGGTTTTCACTAATCAGATAGTAGATAAGAATTATTTCAGGTGAAGGGAAAGACAACGCACAATACAGATGAGGTCAGCACAACTGGACTAAACCAAAAGCAAAGAATTTTCCTGAATAAACTGAATGCTTTGAAGGCCAGTGTAGTGGGGCGGGGGTTTGGGGACCATGGTTTCAGGGGACATCTAAGTCAACTGGCATAATAAAATCTATTAAGAAAACAACCTGCATCCCACTTTGGAGAGTGGCTTCTGGGGTCTTAAAAGTAGCAAGCGGCCATCTAAGATGCATCAAAGGGCCTCAACCCACCTGGACCAAAGGAGAATGATGAACACTAAAGACACAAGGTAATTATGAGCCCAAGAGACAGAAAGGACCACATAAAGCAGAAACTGCATCAGCCTGAGACCAGAAGAGCTAGATGGTGCCCGGCTACAACTGATGACTGCCCTGACAGGGAGCACAACGGAGAGCCCCTGAGGGAGCAGGAAAGCAATGGGATGCAGACCCCAAATTGTCATAAAGAGACCAGACTTAATGGTCTGACTGAGACTGGAAGGACTCCAGAAGTCATGGTCCCCAGACCTTCTGTCAGCCCAAGACAGGAACCATTCTCAAAGCCAACTCTTAAGACAGAGATTGGACTGGACTATGGGACGGAAAATGATACTGGTCAAGAATGAGCTTCTTGGATCAAGTAGACACATGAGACTATGTTGGCATCTCCTGTCTGGAGGGGAGACGAGAGAGCAGAGGGGGTCAGAAGCTGTCCTAATGGACACGAAAACAGAGAGCAGAGGGAAGGAATATGCTGTCTCATCAGGGGGAGAGCAATTAGGAGTATATAGCAAGGTGTATATAAATTTATGTATCTGAACTGACTTGATGGTAAACTTTCACTGAAAGCACAATAAAAATTAAAGGAAAAAATGTTGCATGGTAGAAAATGAAAAAAAAAAAGTGACAGGAGTGCTCAATAACAGCAGATATCAGAAAACAGCAGCCAAAAATAAAACAAAAACGAAACCTTTTTCTGAAGCCGAGGGGCTTACCCTAAAGAGAAAAAGTTATATCTCTTGTTGGCAAAGTTGTTAGAAATTGAATAAGGGAGGTCAGTGGCAAAAACCCCTGTCTGGGGCAAAAGGAAGCATCACAAACAAGGATATGTTGTATTGAAAGGAAACAGAAACAAGAATCTTTGAGTTATAAAGCTCAGAAGGTTATCTTAGCCTCTCCCTCCTAACTAAGAACCTCTAGCAAATAGCTGACCTAGGAAAATTCAACTAAATTTCAATAAAGGAAACAGGCAGAGGCTCAATACAAAGGCACTATAAGATAAACATGTGAAAGACAGCAGCAAAATTTATAAACGGACTACAAAAATATGGCCATACAGAAGATGAAATTTGTAACAAACACTTTGATAAAGGTTTACTTTCTTAGTAAAGCAATTACTTCTAAAAAGAAAGACTAAAAAAAGAAATAGAAGAAATAAGAGAGCATAGGAAAGAAATAACAAGATAAAAGGAGAAAATGCGCTTGGACTAGTGGAACTCATGAAAGATGCAGAAGACAAAAGCAAGACCAGAGAAAGGAAGATACAACTGAAAGAAATAGGAGTGAAAATAGACACTGAGGAAGACACAGTAGGGGACAAAAAAAGATTCACTAGAATAAAATCAAACTCTCCTAAATATATGAAGATTTAGACACACACGTGCAAGGAAAACAATAAAACAAAATGATAACCGTTAAGGTATAAAAGGATACAAAAGACCTTCATGCTCATGGTAACCACAGGAACATCTGGGACAAAATAAAAACTATACTTTTCTATGAAATTAGCAAAGATCCTGGAATGCAAGGAAGGTTGATAGACTAAGTATCAGGGTGAAATGAGCTTTTCCTAGGTAAGCAGACAGCCCAATTACCTTCTGTAACTGAGGGCAGGTAAACCCAATCTCAGCTCAACTCGACCTGAGAAAGAACCAGATTAGACAGTCTTTCATTACAACAGCCAGATAAAGGAAAGAACTTTTACCCTTTGAGGAAGAAACAAAACAGCACAACACTGGGTTTTTATACTTAATGTCGGGAATGAAGTTTAAAAAATGAAACATTCAATGAAGCAAGAAAATGTGATCGATAATGGAGATAAATCATAGTAAAATAAGACATAGAGATGATCCAGTTACGAGAATTCAAGAGGAAGACTTTAAATAATTGTTATAATTATGTTAAAAATTTTAGAGGAAAATGAATATAATGAGACATTTCAGGAGAAAAATAGAAATTTTATAAGCAAACCAAATGAAAATCTAGGACTAGAAAAATACATAGTCTGAAATAATAAATTTATTGGGTGAAATTAATAGCAGATAAACTTTACAGAAGAAAGTATCAAACTTGAAGCCAGATTGATAGTAATTACACAAAATGTCACTGTCACCACCATTATTTAACTTGGACTGGGGTTCTTGGCCAATGCAATTAACAAATTAAAATAAAGAGATAAAATTATCACTCTGGGAATGATTGAGAATGATGTTATTGCTTACCTGAAAAACCCAACAGATCAACTGGAAAACTGCTACACATTTAATAGGATAGGGGGATATGTTGTTAATATATAAGACTCAAGAATTTATATATATGCAAATAGAAAGCAGAAGATATAAGAATAGCAACAGAAAGAATAAAAAATTGGGAATAAACTAAGAAATAATGTGCTAGATTTGACTGAAATAAATTTAAACTCATTGAAGGATGTAAGACTTAAACTAATGATAAGACACTCTGTGTCTATTTCTTTAAATTGTTGTTGTTAGGTGCCATTGAGTCGGTTCCAACTCATAGCAACCCTATCCACAACAAAATGAAACACTGCCCAGTCCTGAGCCATCCTTAAAATTGTTTTATGCTTGAGCTCATTGTTGCAGCCACTGCGTCAATCCACCTCATTGAGGGTCTTCCTCTTTTCCACTGACCCTGTACTCTGCCAAGCATGATGTCCTTCTCCAGGGACTGAGCCCTCCTGACAACATGTCCAAAGTACGTAAGACGCAGTCTCGCCATCCTTGCTTCTAAGGAGCATTCTGGTTGTACTTCTTCTAAGGCAGATTTGTTCGTTCTTTTGGCAGTCCATGGTATATTCAATAGTCTTCGCCAACACCACAATTCAAAGGCGTCAATTCTTCTTTGGTCTTCCTTATTCATTGTCCAGCTTTCACATGCATATTATGTGATTGAAAATACCATGGCTTGGATCAGGTGCACCTTAGTTTTCAAGGTGACATCTTTGCTCTTCAACACTTTAAAAGAGGTCCTTTGCAGCAGATTTACCCAATGCAATGCGTCTTTTGATTTCTTGACTGCTGCTTCCATGGCTGTTGATTGTGGATCCAAGTAAAATAAAATCCTTGACAACTTCAATCTTGTCTCCATTTATCATAATGTTGCTCACTGCTCCAGTTGTGAGGATTTTTGTCTTCTTTATGTTGAGGGGCAATCCGAACTGAAGGCTGTGGTCTTTGATCTTCATTAGTAAGTGCTTCAAATCGTCTTCACTTTCAGCAAGCAAGGTTGTGTCACCTGCATAACACAGGTTGTTAATGAGTCTTCCTCCAACCCTGATGACCCATTCTTCTTCATATAGTCCAGCTTCTCAGATTATTTGCTCAGCATACAGATTGAATAGGTATGGTGAAAGAATACAACCCTGACGCACACCTTTCCTGACTTTAAACCAATCAGTATCCCCTTGTTCTGTCCAAACAACTGCCTCTTGATCTGTGTAAAGGTTCCTCATGAGCACAATTAAGTGTTCTGGAATTCCCACTCTTCACAATGTTATCCATAGTTTGTTACGATACACACAGTCAAATGCCGTTGCATAGTCAATAAAACACAGGTAAACATCCTTCTGGTATTCTTTGCTTTCAGCCAGGATCCATCTGCCATCAGCAATGATATCCCCGGTTCCACGTCCTCTTCTGAAACCAGCCTGAATTTCTGGCAGTTCCCTGTCGATACACTGTTGCAGCCCTTTTTGAATCATCTTCAGAAAAATTTTGCTTGCATGTAATATTAATGACATTGTTCGATAATTTCCACATTCGGTTGGATCACCTTTCTTGGGAATAGGCATAAATATGGATCTCTTCCAGTCAGTTGGCCAGGAAGCTGTCTTCCATATTTCTTGGCATAGACAAGTGAGCACCTCCAGTGCTGCATCTGTTTGTTGAAACATCTCAATTGATATTCCATCAATTCCTGGGGCCTTGTTTTTCACCAATGCATTCAGAACAGCTTGGAATTCTTCCTTCAGTACCATCGGTTCCTGATCATACACCACCTCTCGAAATGGTTGAACATCGACTAATTCTTTTTGGTATAATGACTCTGTGTATTCCTTCCATCTTCTTTTGATGGTTCCTACGTTGTTTGATATTTTTCCCCTGGAATCCTTCACTATTGCAACTCGGGGCTTGAATTTTTTATTCAATTCTTTCAGCTTGAGAAACGCTGAGCATGTTCTTCCCTTTTGGTTTCCATCTCCAGCTCTTTGCACGTGTCGTTATAATACTTTACTTTGTCTTCTCGAGCTGCCCTTTGAAATCTCCTGTTCAGTTCTTTTACTTCATCAATTCTTCCTTTTGCTTTAGCTGCTCGATGTTCGAGAGCAAGTTTCAGAGTCTCCTCTGACATCCATCTTGGTATTTTTTTCTTTCCTGCCTTTTCAGTGACCTCTTGCTTTCTTCATGGATGATGTCCTTGATGTCATTCCACAACTAGTCTGGTCTTCGGGCACCAGTGTTCAATGCATCAAATCTGTTCCTCAGATGGTCTCTAAATTCAGGTGGGATATACTCAAGGTCATATTTTGGCTCTTGTGGACTTGCTCTGATTTTCTTCAATTTCAGCTTGAACTTGCATATGAGCAATTGATAGTCTGTTCCACAGTCGGCCCCTGGCCTTGTTCTGACTGATGATATTGAGCTTTTCCATCGTCTCTTTCCACAGATGTAGTCAATTTGATTTCTGTGTGTTCCATCTGGCGAGGTCCATGTGTATAGTCACTGTTTATGTTGGTGAAAGAAGGTATTTGCAATGAAGAAGTCATTGGTCTTGAAAAATTCTATCACCAAGGCCATAACTTCCAACTACTGATCCTTCTTCTTTGTTTCCAACTTTCGCATTCCAATGGCCAGTAATTATCAATGCATCTTGATTGCATGTTCGATCAATTTCAGACTGTAGCAGCTGATAAAAATCTTCTATTTCTTTATCTTTGGCCTGAGTGGTTGGTGTGTAAATTTGAATAATGGTCATATTAACTGATCTTCTTTGTAGGTGTATGGATATTATCCTATCACTGACAACGTTATACTTCAGGATAGATCTGGAAATGTTCTTTTTGATGATGAATGCAACACCGTTCCTCTTCGAGTTGTCATTCCCAGCATAGTAGACTGTATGATTGTCCGATTCAAAATTGCCAATACCAGTCCATTTCAGCTCACTAATGCCTAGGATATCGATGTTTATGCATTCCATTTCATTTTTGATGATTTCCAATTTTCCTAGATTCATACTTCGTACATTCTAGGTTCTGATTATTAATGGATGTTTGCAGCTGTTTCTTCCCATTTTGAGTCATGCCACATCAGCAAATGAAGGTCCCAAAAGCTTTACTCCATCCACGTCATTAAGGTGGACTGTACTTTGAGGAGGTAGCTCTTTCCCAGTTGTCTTTTCAGTGCCTTCCACCCTGGGGGGCTCATGTTCCAGCAGTATATCAGACAATGTTCCACTGCTATTCATAAGGTTTTCACTGGCTAATGCTTTTCAGAAGTAGACTGCCGTGTCCTTTTTCCTAGCCTGTCTTAGTCTTTAAATTAGTGTAAATGTTAACTTTGATTCAATCCCAATAAAAATATTTCATAGATTTTGCTATAAAAACAAACAAACAAACACTATTCATGCGGAGCCTGTTGTTGTTGTTATGTGCCACTGAGTTGCTTACAACTCATGGTGACCCTATGAATGAAACAGTCTGGTCCTGCACCATCCTCATGATCGTTGGTATGCTTGAATCCATTGTTGCAGCCATTGTGTCAATCCATCTCATTGAGGATCTTCTTCCTCACTGACCCTCTTCTTCACCAAGCATGATATCTTTCTTCAAGGACTGATCCTTCCTGATAACATGTCCAAAGTATGTGAGACGAAGTCAGATTCTAAAGGTTATATAATGAAATAAGAATACCCATAAAATGATACAAAAAAGGTGTGCCAGGCACTAGCTTGATTAGCTATAAAACATATTATATTACTAAAGCCTCAGTAATTAATGGGGCTTAGTCAGGAATATGAGTAGAATAGAAGATTCAGCAACAGATTCAAATAAAAAAATTTATATATATGTATACAAACTTAATAAATTATAAAGGTAGCATCTCAAATCAGTGGGGGAAAAGTAGAACAGTTAATAAACAGTGCTACAATAACTGGGTAACCACTTGAAAAATAATAAAATTGTGTCCTTGCTTCATAATGTACAAGATAAATAACAAACAGATCAAAGATTTAAATGTAAAAACATGAAATCATTAAAATGCTAGAAGAAAACATGGGTAGATGAATTCCTGTATGATAATGGAATGTAGAAAGTCTTATCATGATTCAAATCTATATTTTTTGATTCTTTTTTTTAAATTAAGATATTATTCACATATGCAATTCACCCATTTAAAGCATACAATTCAGTGGTTTTTAGTATATTCACAAAGTTGTACAATTCTCACCACTCTCTAATTCTAGGACATTTCATCATCCCAAAAAGAAACCGCATACCCATTAGTAGTCACCCCCCATCTCCCCTTCCGTCAGCCCCCGGTAATCACTAATCACTAATCTGCTTCTGCCTCTGTGGACTTGCCTATTCTGAACATTTCATATAAGTGGAATAATACAAGATGTGGCCTTTTGTGTCTAACTTCTTTCACTTAGCATAAAGTTTTCAAGGTGCGTTCATGTTGTAGCATGAATCAGTACATCATTCCTTTTTATGGCTGAATAATATTCCATTGTATGGATGTACCACATTTTGTTTATTCATTCATCAGTTGATGGACATTTGGGTTGTTCCCACTTTCGGCTATTACGCATAACGCTGCTATAAACATTTGTGTGTAAGTTTTTGTGAGAACTTAAGTTTCCATTTCTCTTGGATACATGCCTAGAGTGGAATTGCTGGATTATGTTTAACCATCTGAGGAGCTGCCAGATGGTTTTCCAAAGCAGCTGCGCCATTTTGCATTCTCACTAGCAATGTATGAGGGTTCTGATTCCTTCACAACCTCACCAACACTTATTGTGGCTACCTTTTAAAATTTTTTTATTGTGTTTTAAATGAAAGTTTACAGTGCAAATTAGTTTCTCATTCAAATTTTTTACACAAATTGTTTTGTGACATTGGTTGCAATTCCCGCAATGTGTCAGCACTCTCCTCCTTTCTCTATACACCCCAGGTTCGCCATGTTCATTCACCTGGATTTCTTGTCCCTTCCTGCCTTCTCATATTTGCTTTTGGGTAGGTGTTGCCCATTTGGTCTCATGTACTTGATGGAACTGAGAAGCACGTTCCTTATGTGTGTTATTGTTTGTTTTATAACCAAAAAAACTAAACTCATTGCTGTCAAGTCAATTCCGACTCATAGCAACCCTAGAGGACAGAGTAGAACTGCCCTGTAGAGTTTCCAAGGAGCGCCTGGTGGATTTGAGCTGCTGATCTTTTGGTTAGCAGCCGCAGCACTTAACCACTACACCACCAGGGTTTCCGTTTGTTTTATAGAACTGTCTAATCTTTGGTTGAAAGGCAGACTTTGGAAGTGACTTCAGTTGTGAGTTAGCCGGATGTTCGGGGGCCATAGTCTCAGTGGTTCCCCTAGTCACTGTCAGACCAATAAGTCTTGTCTTTTTTGTGAATTTGAATTTTGTTCTACATTTCTCTCCTGCTCTCTCTGGAACTCTCTATTGTGATCCCTGTCAGAGCAGTGGGTGGTGATAGCTGGGCACCATCTAGTTCTTCTAGTCGCAGGCTAGTGGCTGTGGTACATGTGGTCCATTAATCCTTTGGACTAATATTTTCCTTGTGTCTTTGGTTTTTCTTCATTCTCCTTTGCTCCTTACAGAATGGGACCAATAGGTGTATCTTAGATGGCTGCTTGCAAGCTTTTAAGAGGATGTAGAACATTTTCTTTATGAACTATGTTATGCCAATTGACCCAGATGTCCGCCAAGACATGGTCCCTAGCTCTCAGCCTCAGTAACTCGGTCCCTCAAGTGTTTGAATGTGTCTAGGGAGATTTTGTGGTTTTGCCATTGTCAAGTTGTGCTGACTTCCCCTATATTGTGTGCTGTCTTTCCCTTCACCAAAGTTAACACTTGTCTACTAGCTACTTAGTGATTTCCCCTGTCCACCCCTCCCCTCCCTTGCAACCATCAAAGATTGTTTCTTTCTGTGTGTAAATCTTTGCTTGGGTTTTTATAATAGTAGTCTCATACAATATTTGTCCTTTTGTGATTGACTTGTTTCACTCAGCATAATGCCTTCCAGATTCATCCATGTTGTGGAATGTTTTGTGGATTCATCGTTATTCTTTATTATTGCACAGTATTTCATTGTGTGTATGTACCATAATTTGTTAATCCATTCATCTGTTGATGGGCACTTAGTTTTTTTCCATCTTTTTGCTATTGTGAATAATGCTGCAATGAACATAGGTGTGCATTTGTCCATTTGTGTGATGGCTCTTATTTCTCTAGGATATATATTCTTAGGAGTGGGATTGCTGGATTGTATGGTATTTCTAGCTTTTTAAGGAGGTGCCATATTGTTTTCCATAGTGGTTAAACCATTCTACGTTTCCACTCGCAATGCGTTAAGTGTTCCAATCGCCCTATAACCTCTCCAACATTTATTTTCTGTTTTTCTGATTGTGCCAGTAACGTCAGGGTAAGATGGTATCTCATTGTATCAAATCTATAATTTTGAATCAACTAAATAATAAAAACTTCCGGATCATAAAAGAAAATCCATCACTGGCTATGTCCAAATGCAAACATTAAACTGGGAAAGAATATTTGCAAATCATAATACAGACAAAAGTGTCTAATTTTACCAATGTATAAAAGATCTCCTAGATATTTTTAAGAAAGAGATAGAAAAGTGGGCCCCCCCCCAAAAAAACCCCAAACCTGTTGCTGTCGAGTTGATTCTGACTCATAGCGACCCTACAGGGCACAGTAGAACTGCCCCATATGGTTTCCAAGGAACAGCTGGTGGATTTGAACTGTGGACCTTTTGGTTAGCAGCTGAGCTCTCAATCAATACACCACCAGGGCTCCAAAGATATAACTAGAGGTAAAAAAATGTGAATAGATAGTTTTACAGAAAATGACATACAAGTGACTCAAAAGCTTCAGAAAAGATGCTCAACATCACTGATACTAAGAGAAAAGCAAAATAAAGCTGTGCTAAAATACCACTTTCCCCATCAGATTAGCAAAAATACCAAAGCTTGATTGTACTCTGTTGATGGATCTGTGAAGGCCAGGCACTCTCATGCATTACCTCTGAGATGGTAAATCGTTACAACAATGATAGATAGCAATTTGGCAAGGTCTATAAAGTTACAAATGCCTTTACCCTTTGTACTAAACATTCTACTCCTGGGAACTTATCCTACAGAAGTATTTGCATGCATGGGAAATGACATATGTATGTTATTATTTGAAAAATATTAGAAATTGCAAAAAAAAAGGGAAAATAAAAAATCTATCTCTATGGTACAGCTTTAAAAAATAATATTACTTCATAGAATGGAATACTGTGCAGCTAGAAAAACAAAATGAAGCAACTCTCTATGTATTAATAGGGAAAAAAATCTCCACAATATATTAAGTAAAAAATACTAACAAGGTAAAGTACATATAGTATTCTTTTTTTTTATTAAAAAATAGTTGAATAGTTTATATATATATAAAATAAAACTGGAAGGATACATAAATTTAATCAGTAATTACTCTGAGGATTGGTACTGGGAATTGGGGAGACAAGAGTGGGAAGGTAATTTTTCTCCATATTTTATGTAAAATATATGTGTATTATAAACATATATATCCTTTAAATATATATATATGCATATTTATATATCCTTTAAAGTTTTAAAACCATGCAACTGTATTAAGTATATAAAAAAAATTTAAAGAAAGGAAGGGAGGGAGGAAAGGTAGAAAGAAGGAAGAAAAGAAAGGAAGGAAGAAGGGAGGGAGGGAGGAAGGGACAGAGGGAGGGAGACAGAGGGAGGGAGAGAAAGGAGAAGGATGGCAGAAAGGAAGGGAGGAAGGAAGAGAGGGAAGGAAGGGAGGGAGGGAGGGAGGAAGGAAAAGCAGTGGAAAGGTGAGAGAGGGTGCAAGCTAATAAGCAATGTTATCAGCATTTACAGACCTGATAAATTTATCACCAAGAATTGATTTGAAAGCATTACTTAATTAGACTGTATCATACATAAGCTCTAATACAGGAATTGATTTGAAAGTACTATTTAATCTGAAAAAGTACTATTTAATTAGACTATCATATATAAGTTCTAATGCAAGCAAAAATGCAAAATTCAAATTAATGGCACATTACATGTTCTTTAAATAAATATCTGATAATGAAAACCACAGAAAACGTCACTTTTACCTGAGTTACAAGCAAATCATTAGAATATTTTACATAGCTTGTAGCTCGCTACTGCCATCATAGTACCTTAGATTGTGTTCTTAGGCAAGGAGCCTCCATTTGAGCATGCACTATGCACGCATGTATATTTAAACTAGCAGCTACAGTCTAATTAAATACCTGTCGCTGTCAAGTTGATTCTGACCCCTAGCGACTCTATAGGACAGAGCAGAACTGCCCCATAGGGTTTCCAAAGAGCCCCTGGTAGATTTGAACTGTCGACCTTTTGGATAGCAGCCAAAATCTGAACCACTACGTCACCTGGGTTGCCATTTATTTAAAGAACATGTAATGTTTGATTATTTTGAATTTTGCATTTTTACTTGTATTAGAACTTATGTAAGATAAAAATTTTCCAGTGGGAAAAAAGACACAAATTAAAGCTTTCCCTATGAACCGGAAATGATACAAGGAAATGTTTATCCTGTAAGTACGTCCACGGTGAACTTTATTTCCCTCCAACTCTGAACTTAGAATTTCTTAGGAATGTTAGAGAATTGTCTGAGGTTATTAAATGTACATTTAAGATACAGGTATGAAAGCCAACACAGAAGAACCATCAATATGTTTAAAACAATATCTGAATTACCTGGGATACTTCAGAGGTAATCTCTAAAGTACCAGGTAAGAAAAATATTTCTAACTGTAAAAACAACAGTGTCTTTTTATCTCTTGTAGGGTGATGGTTTAATTTCCTAAATAAAGTCATTATCCAATTTCTTTCACATCAAAGGAACTCAGAAGAAAAAGATAATTCAGAAGAGGAAATATTCATTTTGACAGCATGAAGAGACATTCCAAATATGGGTTACATTAAAGGCAATTGACGAACTTAAGGTTGAAGAGAGTTGGAGAAAATTTTCCCCGAAAACACATATCTGAATGTGCCAAATGTTCTGTAGATAATTTAATTTAGTAAACCTATGTGGATGAGCCAAAAATACTGATCTATTAAGTATATTTCTGGATCCAGCTATCGCTTTAGAAAATTTTCTTTGTTTTAAATCAAAATGTTTTTTTTATTGCAGTAAGTATATATATAACATAACATTTCAACATTCTTCACATGTGCAATTCAGTGGCATTACTTGTGCTCATCATATTGTACAACCATCACTGACCAAAATATGTTTTCTAAGAAATTCTATAATATCTGCATCAAATAGTTGTGCATTATAACTTCCAAAGTAACTTAAATCCATTCCCTAGCATTTATCTCAGTTGCAACTCTACAGATTTATTTCTGTGATTATTTGATTCATGTCTCTCACGATTCATGAGGGCAGGGACATTTTTGATGTGTTTGTTGCTTGTTTTCATCATTGTGTCCTCAGCATATAGCACAGTGCCTGGTACATTGCAGGTACTCGAGAATTCTTATGAAAATAAATGAAGAATAGAACAGAATAGTATTGCTGCAACTCCTCATGAAGATCTATAGCAGAATCTATTCCTTCTAGATGGAAGTCCTTCTGGAGTTAGAACAATGCTAAGTTTATTCATTCATTCATTCAACAAATACTTTTTTACATGGTAGAAACTATGCTAAGCCCTGGCTACACAGTAATAAAGAAGATAAACATAGTTCCTGTCTTTGGGAGCGTACAGTCGGGCAGGTAACCACTAAGAACTTATCAGCTCTTTATTTCTAATATTTTATGTACAAGCATAAACATACATTTATAGCAACACTGTGTTAGAGCTCGTACAAGAACTTTTCTTATTTGATCCTCACAGCACAGATTTCATCTCCATATTACAGATAATGAAACAGATATTTAAAAAAAAGTTGTGCTTTGCATAGGTTTGCTCATTTCATTTAGGTGAATATTGATTGTATGCCTACTATATGTCAGAAATTGTCTAGGAGCTGGGGACAGGAGAAACTGCCTAATGGCTATGCTGAACAGTAAGTACCACTCTTTCAGCCAACAGACATAGCACTCACAGCTTACACTTTTATTGGGAGCCTAAAGAGCAAAGAGGGGTACAGAGAGATGAGAAGAGCAAGCATTTGTTCCGGATTCTGTGTTCCCTAAAAGCACCTTAAAGCTTTTTTAAAATTTAATTTTAAGCACAAATTCTCCTTTTCTTATATATTTTATATTCATGCTTCCTCTTTGAGTTTCAACTTACTGTTTCCAAAATTCCCCAAAATAAGTATAGATTCTGCAATGCAGTTTTTATATTTTGTAAGACTCAAGGACCCCATGCTATGCCAAGGTTTAAAAGGTTCTTTTGGAAAATAGTATAAGTGAATGTTAAGATTAGATTTCTTTTCATAACTTCTTTCAGGGCCAATGAAAACAAGCAATTTTGAAATTGAATAGAATTTTATTAAACTTTAAACCTGAAATAAGTATTAAAGCCAGGAAGCATTATTTTAAAATAAGGTTATTTCCTAATAGTATTATTTTGTCTTAAAAAATTATAATTGTCTTTATTTTGGCTTACATTTTCTTTTATTGTTTTTTTCTCTAGGTAGTATATCCCATAGTAATTTATTTCTGTTGTTGTTGTTGTTAGGTGCCGTCGAGTCGGTTCCGACTCATAGTGACCCTATGCACAACAGAACGAAACACTGCCCGGTCCTACGCCACCCTTACAATCGTTGTTATGCTTGAATTCATTGTTGCAGCCACTGTGTCAATCCACCTTGTTGAGGCTCTTCCTCTTTTCTGCTGACCCTGTACTCTGCCAAGCATGATGTCCTTCTCCAGGGACTGATCCCTCCTGACAACATGTCCAAAGTATGTAAGACGCAGTCTCGCCATCCTTGCCTCTAAGGAGCATTCTGGCCACACTTCTTCGAAGACAAATTTGTTCTTTCTTTTGGCAGTCCATGATATATTCAATATTCTTCACCAACACCACAATTCAAAGGCGTCAATTCTTCTTCGGTCTTCCTTATTCATTGTCCAGCTTTCACACGCATATGATGTAATTGAAAATACCATGGCTTGGGTCAGGCGCACCTTAGTCTTCAGGGTGATATCTTTGCTCTTCAACACTTTGAAGAGGTCCTTTGTAGCAGATTTGCCCAATGCAATGCATCTTTTGATTTCTTGACTGCTGCTTCCATGGGTGCTGATTGTGCATCCAAGTAAAATAAAATCCTTGACAACTTCAATCTTTTCTCCGTTTATCATGAAGTTGCTCATTGGTCCAGTTGTGAGGATTTTTGTTTTCTTTATGTTGAGGGGCAATCCATACTGAAGGCTGTGGTCTTTGATCTCCATTAGTAAGTGCTTTAAGTCCTCTTAACTTTCAGCAAGCAAGGTTGTATCACCTGCATAACACAGGTTGTTAATGAGTCTTCCTCCAATCCTGATGACCTGTTCTTCTTCATATAGTCCAGCTTCTTGGATTATTTGTTCAGCATACAGATTAAATAGGTATGGTGAAAGAATATAACCCTGACGCACACCTTTTCTGACTTTAAACTAATCAGTATCCCCTTGTTCTGTTCAAACAACTGCCTCTTGATCTATGTAAAGGTTCCTCATGAGCACAATGAAGTGTTCTGGAATTCCCATTCTTCACAATGTTATCCATAGTTTGTTATGATCCACACAGTCGAATGCCTTTGCATAGTCAATAAAACACAGGTAAACATCCTTCTGGTATTCTTTGCTTTCAGCCAGGATCCATCTGCCATCAGCAATGATATCCCTGGTTCCACGTCCTCTTCTGAAACCAGCCTGAATTTCTGGCAGTTCCCTGTCAATGTACTGCTGCAGCCCTTTTTGAATGATCTTCAGAAAAATTTTGCTTGCGTGTGATATTAATGATATTGTTCGATAATTTCCACATTCGGTTGGATCACCTTTCTTGGGAATAGGCATAAATATGGATCTCTTCCAGTCAGTTGGCCAGGAAGCTGTCTTCCATATTTCTTGGCATAGACAAGTGAGCACCTCCAGTGCTGCATCTGTTTGTTGAAACATCTCAATTGATATTCCATCAATTCCTGGGCCTTGTTTTTCACCAATGCATTCAGAGCAGCTTGGACTTCTTCCTTCAGTACCATCGGTTCCTGATCGTATGCCACTTCTTGAAATGGTTGAATATCAACTAATTCTTTTTGATATAATGACTCTGTATTCCTTCCGTCTTCTTTTGATGTTTCCTGCACCATTTAATATTTTCCCCATGGAATCCTTCACTATTACAACTCAAGGCTTGAATTTTTTCTTCAGTTCTTTCAGCTTGAGAAATGGCGTGCGTGGTCTTCCCTTTTGTTTTTCCATCTCCAGTTCTTTGCACATGTCATTATAATACTTTACTTTGTATTCTGCTCACTTCTTTTACTTCATCAATTCTCCCTTTTCCTTCAGCTACTCGATGCTCAAGAGCAATGTTCAGAGTCTCCTCTGACATCCGTCTTGGTCTTTTCTTTCTTTCCTGTCTTTTCAGTGACCTCTTACTTTCTTCATGGATGATGTCCTTGATGTCATTCCACAACTCGTCTGGTCTGCTGTCGCTACTGTTCGATGCGTCAAATCTATTCTTCAGGTGGTCTCTAAATTCAGGTGGGATATACTCAAGGTCATATTTTGGCTCGAGTGGACTTCCTCTGATTTTCTTCAGTTTCAGCTTGAACTTCCATATGAGCAATTGATGGTCTGTTCCACAGTCGGCCCCTGGCCTTGTTCTGACTGATGATAGTGAGCTTTTCCATTGTTTCTTTCCATAGATGTAGTCAATTTGATTTCTGTGCATTCCATCTGGTGAGGTCCATGTGTATAAAAAAAAATATAGTCACCGTTTATGTCGGTGAAAGAAGGTATTTGCAATGAAGAAGTTGTTGATCTTGCAAAATTCTATCATTCAATCTCTGGCATTGTTTCTATCACCAAGGCCATATTTTCCAACTACTGATCCTTCTTCGTTTCCAACTTTCACATTCTAATCGCCAGTAATTATCAATGCATCTTGATTGCATGTTCCATCAATTTCAGACTGTAGCAGCTGATAAAAATCTTGTATTTCTTCGAAGACAACTCACCAGACATGAAAGGGACTGGACAGTGGGTGGGAGAGAGATGCTGATGAAGAGTGAGCTAATTATATCAGGTGGACACTTGAGATTGTGTTGGCATCTTCTGTCTGGAGGGGGGATGGGAGGATAGAGAGAGTGGGAAGCTGGCAAAATTGTCACGAAAGGAGAGACTGGAAGGGCTGACTCATTAGGGGGAGAGCAAGTGGGAGTACGGAGTAAGATGTATGTAAACTTATATGTGACAGACTGACGATTTGTAAACATTCACTTGAAGCTCAATAAAAGTTAAAAAAAAAAAAATCTTGTATTTCTTCATCTTTGGCCCTAGTGGTTGGTGTGTAAATTTGAATAATAGTCATATTAACTGGTCTTCCTTGTAGGCATACAGATATTATCCTATCACTGACAGTGGTGTACTTCAGGATAGATCTTGAAACGTTCTTTTTGACGAATGCAACACCATTCCTCTTCGAGTTGTCCTTGCCAGCATAGTAGACTACATGATTATCTGATTCAAAATGGCCAATACCAGTCAATTTCAGCTCCCTAATGGCTAGGATATCGATGTTTATGAGTTCCATTTCATTTTTGATGATTTCCAATTTTCCTGGATTCATACTTCGTATGTTCCATGTTCCGATTATTAATGGATGTTTGCAGCTGTTTCTTCCCATTTTGAGTTGTGCCACATCAGCAGATGAAGGTCCCAGAAGCTTTACTCCATCCACGTCATTAAGGTGGACTCTACTTTGAGGAGGCAGCTCTTCCCCAGTCATCTTTTGAGTACCTTCCAACCTGAGGGGCTCATGTTCCAGCACTATATCAGACAATGTTCTGCTGTAATTCATAAGGTTTTCACTGGCTAATGCTTTTCAGAAGTAGACTGCTGGGTCCTTCTTCCTAGTCTGTCTTAGTCTGGAAGCTCAGCTAAAACCTGTCGTCCATGGATGACCCTGCTGGTATCAGAATACTGGTGGCATAGCTTCCAGCATCACAGCAACACACAAGCCCCCACAGTAAGACAAACTGACAGATACGTGGGGGCATTTATTTCTACCAACCCTCAAATAGTGAATAATAAATTGTTTTAATAACTACAAAAAACCAAAAACCAAATCCACTGCCATCGAGTCAATTACGACTCATAGTGACCCTGTAGGACAGAGTAGAACTACCCCATAGAGTTTCCAAGGAGCACCTGGTGGATTCGAACTGCTAACCTTTTGGTTAGCAGCCATAGGACTTAACCACTACGCCACCGGGGTTTCCTTTAATAACTATACTCACACTTAATTGTGCTCATGAGGAAACCATGTAATTCAAGAGGCAGTTGTTCGGACAGAACAAGGGGATGCTGATTGGTTTAAAGTCAGGAAAAGTGTGCATCTGTGTTGTATCCTTGCACCATACCTATTTAATCTGTATGCTGAGCAAATAATCTGAGAAGCTGGATTATATGAAGAAGAACGGGGCATAAGAATTGGAGGAAGACTCATTAACAACCTGCGTTATGCAGATGACACAACCTTGCTTGCTGAAAGCGAAGAGGACTTGAAGCACTTACTAATGAAGATCAGAGACCACAGTCTTCAGTATGGATTGCACCTCAAGATAAAGAAAACAAAAACCCTTACAACTGGACCAATAAGCAACATCAAGATAAACGGAGAAAAGATTGAAGTTGTCAAGGATATCATTTTACTTGGATCCACAATCAACACCCATGGAAGCAGCAGTCAAGAAATCAAACGGTGGATTGCATTGGGTAAATCTGCTGCAAAGAACCTCTTTAAAGTGTCAAAAAGCAAAGATATCACCTTGAAGACTAAGGTACACCTGACCCAAGCCATGGTATTTTCAGTCACATCATATGCATGTGAAAGCTGGAGAAGGAATAAGGAAGACCGAAGAGGAATTGACGCCTTTGAATTGTGGTGTTGGCGAAGAATATTGAATATACTATGGACTGCCAAAAGAACGAACAAATCTGTCTTAGAAGTACAGCCAGAATACTCTTTAGAAGCAAGTATAGAGAGACCGCGTCTTACATACTTTGGACATGTTGTCAGGAGGGATCAGTCCCTGGAGAAGGACATCATGCCTGGCAAAGTACAGGGTCAATGGAAAAGAGGAAGACCCTCAATGAGGTAAATTGACACAGTGACTGCAACAATGAGCTCAAGCATAACAATTTTAAGGATGGCTCAGGACCAGGCAGTGTTTTGTTCTGTTGTGCATAGGGTCACTATGACACAATGGCACCTAACAACAACTGTATTTAATATGTTGTAATTGAAATATTATTTGTAGCTATTTCCCTCCATTTCAATGAAATATAAGCAGTATTTTTTTCCTTTTTTTAATTGTGATTCAAGTGAAAGTTACAGCTCAAGTTAATTTCTCATACAAAACTTTATAGACATTTTGTTGTGTGCCATTAGCTGCAATCCCTGCAGTGTGACAGCACACTCTCCCTTTCCACCCTGGGTTCCCTGTGTCTGTTTGACCAGTTCCTGTCCCTTTCTGCCTTCTTATCCTGCTTCCAGACAGGAGCTGCCCATTTGTTCTCGTGTATCTGACTGAACTAAGAAGCACACTTCTTAGGGTCTATTATTTTTTGTTTTATAGTCCTATCTAATGTTTGTCTGAAGAGTGGGCTTTGGGAATGGTTTCAGTTCTGGGTTAACAGAGCATCCACGATCCATAGTTTTGGGGGTTCCTCCAGTCTCTGTCAAACCATTAAGTCTGGTCTTTTTATGTGCATTTGAGTTCTGCTGCACAGTTTTCTCCCACTCTGCCTGAGACTCTCTGTTGTGTTCCCTGTCAGGGTGGTCCTTGGTAGCCAGGCACCACCTAGTCTTCTGGTCTCAGGTTGGTGGAGTCTCTGGTTCATGTGGTCCTTTAGTCTCTTGGGGTAATATTTTCCTTGTGTCTTTGGTTTTCTTCACCCTCCTTTGCTCCAAGTGGAATGCGACCAATTGATGCCTCTTAGATGGCCACTCACAAGGTTTTAAGATCCCAGACGCCACTCACCAAAGTGAACACTTTCTTAATTTTGTTATGCCAATTGACCTAGATGTCCCTGAAATCATGGTCCCCAGGCCCCAGCTACTTTGTCCCTCAGAGTGTTTGGATGTGTCCAGTAAACTTCTCAGCTTTTGGAAATACAAGGAGTATTTTAAATTTCTGCTGGGTTTTAACTTTTAGATTTCTCTAACATAAATAGGACTAAGTAATCCAAATGCCTATGCTTTATAATTTTAGTGTCATTATTTTGCTTTTTTTCTTCTGTTCTTAGTTCTTATTCGGATTAGCAAATCCAATCACCCTCATAAGCATAAGCCAAGTCTTTTCCAGGAATTCTTCCAAGAACATTTGGACATAAACCTCCCTGTCTCTAACATTCATCTAACACAGGCTCGTGGGCTCCTTTGTGACATTTTCTGTTGTCTTATTAATCAGCAGTCAACATATTTTCTCTTCAACTAGACTGTAAATTCTCTGAAATAAGGGACTGAGGAAGTATAGCCAAATGTTTTAGAATCACCCACACTATAGCTGGATTGCCTTAGGAGAGTCCCTCTTTTGTCACTGTTTCCCTGGACATACTACTCAACTTCTCTAAGAAATAGTGTCCCCTTCTGCTTAAAAGTGCTTTTTAAAGAAGTCTGCCCTTATTTTTCAATAATAAGAAGCATCATTTACCTAGTACTTTAGCACAGTTTATTGAATTTAGTCCTGATAATATTGTAATCAAGACACATTATTATCCCAACTTCATAGAAGCAAAGAGCTTACATGAGATGATACTGTAAGAGGTGGAGGCAAGGCTTGAACCCAAAGACATTCAGCTGTACCACAGTATTTGTATACTGAAGGTACTCAATTAGGTAATTGATGAGTTGTCTCTTGCTTGAAACCTTTTTCAACTTGGACTTTTTTAATGTAGAGAGCTGTCAATTTCTTTGAGTTTTCCCTGTGCATTTCCCTGCAATCTCTCCTCTTCCTACCTCAAGAATTTTAAGAACAGGAGAGGGTTAATTATGTATCAGCTTTTGTTTCACTATGCATAATCAAACTCTGAAACTAATTTGAAATTTCTTGTTTGACTTGGAAAGCCAGTTTGTTCATTCGTTTTGTACTTTCCAACCCCATCTTCTCTTGCTCACCTTTCTGTGACTACATAGCTGAGTCAGTCTTTCATGTTCACGGCTCCATTACTTACTTCCTTTCTTCCCCTCAAGCCATTACATCTGTCCTTCCTCACAAAGTATTTTTCTTGTTGGTGAATCTGTTTTTAATTCAACCCTTCAATCATCCTTCGTTGCCTGGAGTACTTACAGCTTATCTGAAAGCCCATTTGTAATTTTACCCCTTTACTTTCGATTTGTTCTTCTCTTTATTTTCTTTGAGGAATATTGTTCTGTTGATTTTCTTTTGGTGTAATCTTTTTATCTATTGCTTGTTCAAACTTTAATACAATGCTGACTATAGAAGAATGAATCGAAGTTTATCTGTTAGGTGTTTAAGGAGCAACTGGTGGATTTGAACTTCTGACCTTTTGGTTAGCAGCCAAGCTCTTAACCACTGTGTCACCAGTGCTCCAATAATCACATATATATCATTAGTTAGAGCTCACCCCATAATTTAACTTTATGCAAATTTAAATGAACCCCACCTCTGACCTTTTTATCAATCTAAATACAAGAATAGGCTTTTATTAGTTCTTAAATGATGATGGAATTCCAGCGGCAGGCAAAATTTGTGTGAGATAGAAATTTATGTGAAAACCCGGCTATACTACAATACTACATCAAGATAAAGAAGCAAATTTTGGCATAAATGAGTGACTTGGTGTCTGTAAAAGACTTGAGTCTCTCTGTGTCTTGATCTAAGGAGATCATGATACTGCTTATCCTTCCTCGTTGTTTTTTCTCATAGCAGCATTCACAGTGGCTGTTAGGACCTAAAGTGACTCAACCTCTAGGGTCAGAGGGAGCGGCCAGGCCAACAGAAAGAGATAATGACCTAATGGAGAGTCTTATTTTTTGACAGTAACTTGTTTTTAAATTTCCCTTCTCTCCTTCCCCTCAACCCTACTGCTCCTGATACCTTATGGGAGTTGATAAAGACAAAAAGAGTGTTGATTTGTACAGAAAATAGGAAATAGCTCATCACTGTATATGCAAGGTAAAAAAAGAACCTGGATATGAAAGATAAAATCTGGAGAACATTAGCCTAAACAATAAAATGTCAACAATCAAAAAAAAAAAAAAAAAAAAAAAACCCGAAGAGAAAGAAAGGAGCAAAAGGTGTGAGCCAGGAAAGTTTTTCTTACATGTCAGAATTTAGTCATATTCCACATCAACCTACAAGGAAGGCTAGGAAATGTAGTTCTTGTTCTGGGCATCCATGAGCCCAACTAAAAAAGTAGAAGTTCATTAATAATAGAAGAAGGGGAAAAGGACTATGGGGGGGCGGGGGAGGTGAGTAGCAGTCTCTTCTACCTTATGTGAGTTACTTTGGGGTAAAGATGCTCTGAAAACAAAAATTAAAATATTTAATTACTTTGATTATTGACTGGAAAGTACCTAGAGGTAACCACCGTGATTTAAAAAAAATAATACCACAATGTATTTTCGTATTAAAACCTACCATGTATCTCGTAAATTTGACATATTACGTAAAGTTAGACTAAATTACTGAAAAAAATAATAAAAATAAAACTAACTGTAACTTCTAATTGCCTATTTACCAAATCAGGTTAGATATAAAGGACATAAACTGCTGAAGATTATCTGAAACTGAAATAAAGTTTCCTAGTAAGGTAGCATTTCAGTAATTTTATATTCCTACATCATTGCTTTGAGTGTGATGAAAAGAAGAGAACAAATGGAGCATTTGGTTGAAACAAATGAGATTAGCTAGAAATCTTGACAAGCATCATTTAACAGAAAGACGGTGGAGGCTAGTTGGACTGGGATCAAATAGAACTAAGAAGACATAAACATGTGGCTGAACAAAAATTTTACAACAAATACTGATTTTAACAATGTTAGATTTTTCATATCTTTTGTATTTGCATATTTGTGAATGAATAAACAAGAAAAATGAGGAACTATCCAGAAACTTAATATTCCATGTAACTTGAAAAAAAAACTTGAAAGATGATATTAATTCAAGAATGTTCCAACTTTGATGATCTTTTAGTTCATTGTTTGTATCAAGTGTTTTCCACAGTTTTCTTCCTTTTTTTTGCAATTGTACTTGAAAGGTATGAAAATGTGCTATTCTCTTTCTTTTTTTCATGAACATAATCTGCTCAATTTATACTCTGTAAAGGGAAGCTTAGAGTGTTTTTACATTTGAAAAGATTGAATTCTCCAAGGTTACTGTAAAACAGAAATAATTTATTAAACAATTATGTTTCTTCACTAATCTAAGCATTTTCTCATTTGTCCTGCTATGAAAATGTAACAAAAATAAAACTTTAGGGACAGTTCAAGGCATCTACTGCCCGTTCTCTTCCTTTCTTTGCCTCTGGAAGCAGATGTGTTTTAGGACAAGGGAGAATGATAGTATAAAGAGGGCTTTCTTAGTCTCTTCTTCAACCATAGCCAAGGATTTTTAATAACAGGTATATATTTTGTAGCACATAAGTTTATTATCTGTTCACCATTAACTTTCTGCACAGAAAAGTTAGGTTCCCCTCCTAAACTATATAGGACAGAGTAGGACTGCCCCATACAGTTTCCAAGGAGTGCCTGGTGGATTTGAACTGCCAGCCTTTTGGTCAGCAGCAGTAGCTCTTAACTACTACACCACCAGGGTTTCCAATTAGAAGTTTAAATTAGTTGGAAGCTATTCATCCTTCTACCCTATGGCTTTCCAGGGTAGCGAGATGCAGATCTCCAAGAACCATGGTGCTGGCTGACAAAACCCAGAGATGTAGGTTTTATGGGGGAAGAGGGGAGCTAAAATTTATTGAATAAGGGAGGGATATTTTATTCTTCTTTAAGAATGTTTTTTGTTGTTAGTTGCTGTCCCATCGGCTCCAACTCGTGGTTGCCATATGTATAACAGAAGGGAATGTTGCCCAGTCCTGCACCATCTTCAGGATCTACTTTCACTAATCTTCTAATCTACTTTCTGTCTCTATGAATTTGCCTATGCTAGATACTTCATATAAATTAAATCATATATTTGTCATTTTGTGTCTGGCTTCTTTCACATAGCATAATATTTTCAAGTTTCATCTATGTTGTAGCATGTATCAGTACTCCATGCCTTTTATGGCTAGATAATATTCCGTTGTATGGATATACCACATGTGTTTATTCATTCTTGAATTAATGGATATTTGGGCTATTTCCACTTTTAGCTATTATGAATAATGCTGCTATAAACGTTCATGCACAAGTTTTTGTGTGGAAATATGTTTTCAATTCTGGCAACTCAATATTTAATTCTTTGAAGAAGTACCAAAATGTTTTCCAAACTGGCCGAACCATTCTACTTTCCCACCAGCAATGTATGAGGGTTCAATGTCTCCACACTCTCACCAACACTTGCTATTGTGTCTTTTTGAATATAGCCATCCTAGCAGGTGCACAGTGCCATCTCATTGTGATTTTGATTTGCATTTCCCTAACGACTAATGATCTTAAGCATCTTTTGAAGTGCTTATTGGACATTTGTATATCTTTTGTTGAAAAATGTCTATTTAGATTTTGTGCCCATCTTTGAAATTGGGTTGTCTTTTCATTGTAGAATTATAAGAGTTCTTTATATAGTCTAGATACAAGTGCCTTATCATACATATGGTTTAAAAATATTTTCTCCCATTATGTAGGTTGTTTTTTACTTGATATTTCCCTGGGAGGCACAAAAGTTTTTAATTTTGATGAAGTACAATATATCTTTTATTCTTGTTGTTTGTGTTTTTAATGTAATATCTAAGAAACCATTGCCTAATCCAGGGTCATGAAGATTTACACCTATGTTTTCTTCAAAGAATTTTATAATTTTAGCTCTTACATTAAGATCTTTGATGCCATTTAATTTTTTAAATATGGTGTGAGGTAGAGGTCAAATTTCATTCTTCTTCATGTGGATATCCAGCTGTCCCAGCACCATTTGCTGAAAAAAATCATTCTTTCCTCACTGAATTTCTTGGTACCCTCACCAAAAATCAATTAATATAAAGGTTCATTTCTGAACTTTCAAATCTATTTCATTGTTCTATATGCTTATCCTGTCTTGATTACTACAGCTTTGTAGTAAATTATAAAACCAGAAAATATGAATTCTCTAATTTTGTTTCTTCTTTTTAAAGATTGTTTTGGCTATTCTGAGTCCCTTACATTTTCATATGAATTTTAGGGTCAACTTGTCCGTTTCTGAAAAAGGGCTGTTGGTATTTTGCAAGGGATTGCATCCCATCTGCAGATAAATTTGGAGAATATTACCATCTTAACAATATTGAGTCTTCCGATTCATGAACAATGGCTTTCCATTTGTTTAGGTGCTTTAAAAAATTCTTTCAGTGATGGTTTCTAGTTTTCAGTGTACAAGTTTTATAAAATTAACTCTCATTATTCACAATTCCATATTTTCAAATTCACCTGATCACTAAAATTTATTTGTAACCCCCAAATCAATACTCACAGTACTTTTGCAGTTATTTACGGACATGCACATACACCAAAAGTTCTTTCCATTGGATTGATTTCGACTCATAGCGACCGTATAGGACAGAGTAGAACCACCCCATAGGGTTTCCATGGAGCAGCTGGTGGATTTGAACTGCTGACCTTTTGGTTAGCAGCTGAGCTCTTAACCACTGTACTGCCAGGACTACAGAATGGCAAAAAATTTGAGTCACTGGAAGGACAAGGCTAGTTTGATTTTTGCTAATTCAGTATTTGCAGGAAATTTACGGAACATAACTACCAAGAATAATGAGAATCAACTCTAACTCTTTTGTTAAATTTGTTCCTAATTATTTTATTTTTTTATAGTACTATAGGGTATAATTGGAATTATTTTCTTAGTCTATAAGTTTTAAATTATTTGATGGGAAATTTTGATAGGTAGTGTTGGTTTATTCATATTATCTTACCAAACATTTTAACTGTTATGAAACTATGAAAAAAGATGACATCAGAATTTCAAACAGAGTAATTTTATGTGAAAAGCCAACCAGTCTATTTTGGCATTACTTTCTTTGTTACTTGCATGCGAAGTCCAACTCCAACTCAGTGTCTCCCAAACTTCACTTGTTGTCTTCCCACCTTCATGGCTCTTGCCATATCTGCATGCTGCTTAATATAGTTTTAAAAAATCAGATCACTTTTTCAACTTAAATACATTTACTTAAAACGAAATTTTATATCATAGCTTTGAGGAGCTAATACCTAAATCTCTTCTAATGTACACATTAAAATAAATATATAACTGTTAAAATTTAAAATATTCATTCATGTACTCCCTAAATTTATTTCAAACACAGGCAATCATAATTTTACCAACTTTTGGGAATCTCTGCAATAACTAACTTAATTCACGGGATGAAATGGAAGTTTCCCTAAAATTTACTTCTTGGAGGCCAGATTATCCCTTCGTGGCATGAGGCAGCAAATGAGACTCATTATCCAGAATACACAGGCCAAAGACGGAAACATTTCTTCCAATTCCTGATTTTGCTTTTCCAGAGAATATCAAAGGGATATCTATGAGTTAGTGATACTTTGATAAATAAAAGTTATTCTCACTTAGTATTCCATGGATTCCATCATGTTACAATCATGTTACATGTTAGTGTTCCATGGATTACATTCTGTTACCATAGAAATGATGTCCTCCTAGAGGATAGGACCTGTGTCTATTTAACTTGCCTCAGCCAGCATGTAGCATACCATTACATTCATCTGGGCATTTAAAAATGTGAGTTGGTGCTATAATGAATGGATTTGTTAATCACCAAGGCTGCTGGGTCCACCCCAGAGTTTTCTTATTGAAGGCTGGACATTACCGAGAGGCCTCCACTTAAAAGGTAACACAGTAGAAAACTGTCCAGCTTTTCAACAAAAAGAGGGAGCCTCTGTCCCTGAGGATTAAATTTCTTTTTAAAGTTAAGAATTACCTGAATATCTATTCTACAAGAAGAATGATCATATTTATTTAGATAAAAATTTTTAAATATTTAATCTAGAAAACACTTCATGTCTGGATTTTTAACCAACATTTCAATAAAAATTAGGCGATAGAATCCTTGACACAAAGATCACAGCTAAGTGTTAAGTGGTAGGGAAACAGACACTCTTGACTTACGTCTCAACACCACTGTTTTGAAAGATTCCAGAAACATCAAAGCTAGTCTTGCTCCATCCTTCACTCTACTTCCATGTCACGCCCACCTAAAATTCAGGGTTCAGTTTATATGGAGCTTGGGGCATTCTCCAAAAGTGGAAGAGCCCACTTTTATGGTTATTGTTGTAGTCTAGCAATAGTAGAAATAGAGAGTTGTATTCTAGCTAGAAATTGCTAGGGAGACATGACTCATATCATTTGATTTTGAACAGATAATTTCCTAACAATATATACACAGCACTTCAGAAAAAAAAGAAGGATCAGCACAGCCCCAGAGAGGTAGGTGGGTATCATTTAATAAACATACAAGAATATTTAAGGAGCTTGATAACATAAGAAGCCTGGGTGATGCAAGCAGTTTTCAATTGGCTGCTAACCTAAAGGTTGGTGGTTTGAACTCATCCGAGGCTCCATGGAAGAAAGGCCTGGTGAACTGCTTCCTTAAAGATTACAGCCGAGAAAACCCTATGGAGCATCTCTCCTCTATGAGACCTGTGGTCGCCATAAGTCACGGGTCAACTCAATGGCAGCAGCAACAACATAATCTTATACAGGCTGTGAATTAAGTAATAGACTGCTAAAGGCCTGAAAGATACAGCTGAGATGAATTTTAGCATTTTTTTTAATTCACTCTTTTAGACTGGCACCATACAGCTATATGCCTAAAAAGATGCACCTGAAATGAATTTTATCATGGTTTTTATTTACTCTTTTATTGTGGTTAAGTAACAGTGACAACCTTTTCACTAAAAGCAAACAATTAATTGCTCTGTGCTGTGAGCTGCATCTTTCCCATTTATAAAATCTATGTTTGTGCATTTCCCTTAATCTCATTGTCGTCTTGGTCAAAAAATTATTAGCTTGATTAAAAAGATGATACCAAAAAGAAACAAACAAATAAAAAAATCCAAAAAACCAAACGCAGTGCTGTCAAGTCAATTCCGACTCATAGCGACCCCGCAGGGCAGAGTAGAACTGGCCCATAGGGTTTCCAAGGCTGTAAATAGTTACATCTTTTTCCCGGGGAGTGGCTGATAGGTTGAAACCTCTGATCTTTCAGCCAGCAGCCAGGCATATAAACACTGTGCCACCAAGGCTCCAAAAAAGCTGATGTCTTCTATTTGAGTGGTAATCTAAATAGAAATTCCTGCCCAAATGTGACAGGAAACTTCCTGATCAAATATCCACACTAAAGTTAACATAATTATTTGCCTTCTTCTTGAAAATGCCCTTCATAATTTAAAATGATTAGATTCTTGACTATAGAGTTTAGGATTGAGGCAGTTGCTATTCCCAGTCCTTACATTAAATGTATTTATAAGGCCATACATTTGGTCAGTTTGTTCTTTTAAAGACTGAAAAGTTTGGTTTTAGTGTCAAAAAGTAAAATCAGGAGAATGGATTATTTTGCAAAAGAAAAACTAAAAGTAGCTCTACATATCTAGTCCCAGATTTTTTAAGATAGCAAACACATCAAATAAGAAAAGCAAAACTTTTTGTGTGTGTGTGTGCCTTGAGTAATAGAAAATTAAGGTGAATTGCTAAAAATCTCATGTCTAAAGCCTCTTGGCACTGGTAGGATCCAACCTCTTTGTCAGTAGATGTACAGTTTTGTTTTAATATGGTCAAGGTCAATTAATTTCTCTTTCCCATTTTGTGTCTCCTTGGTATTGCACACTTAACAAATCTCTTCCTTCTCTTTGTTCCCTAGCTCTCCTTCCCTGACTCTCTCTCCTTTCCTCTTACTCCTGATTCTTGGCAACTGGACTCTTAAAGTGATAGCTCTTACCTCAGCCTCCTTATGTATGGTACCCAGGCTAAGACAAGCACACTTTCATATGTATTTACCATAAAATATATATATAAATTGGGATTTTTATGTGATCTATGATCACAAAGATATAAGTGTAAAAATGTTCTGAATTACTACTATAATTATGAACATAAGATGATTTAAAAACATGAATATTTACATATTTTTAAAAATTTTATTGTGTTTTGGGTGAAGGTTTACAGCCAAATTGTTTTCATTCAACAAATTTAAACAATAAATTGTTTTGTGACATTAGTTGCAAACTCTGAGATGTGTCAGCACTCTCTCCCTTCCCCTTTCGAACCTGGGTTCTCAGTATTCATTCATCCAGTTTTTCTGTCCCTTCCTGCCTTCTCATCTTTGTTTTGGGGCAAGTGTTACCAATTGGGTCTTGAATGAACTAAGAAGTAGGTTCCTCATGTGTGTTACTGTTTGTTTTACAGGCCTGTCTAGTCCTTGGCTGAAAGACGGACTTTGGGAGTGGCTTCAGTTCTGACTTAGCAGGGTGTCCAGGGGCCTGTCGAGGGGGCTTCTCCAGTCTCTGTCAGACCAGGAAGTCAGGAGTCTGGTCTTTTATTGTGACTTTGAGATTTGTTCTGCATTTTTCTCGTGCTCTTCCCCGGACCCTCTATGGTAATCCTTGTCAGAGCAGGGAGTGGTGGTAGTTGGGTACCACCTAGTTCTTCTAGGCTCAGGTTGGTAGAGGCTGTGGTTCCTGTGGTTCACTAGTCTTTCTGGACTAATATTTTCCTTGTGCCTTTGGTTTTCTTTGTTCTTCTTTGCTCCGAATGTAAAATCTGAAAAACCCATTGCTGTCAAGTTGATTTCAATTCATAGTGACCCTATAGGACCGAGTAGGAATTGCCACATAGGGTTTCCAAGGAGCAGCTTGTGGATTGGAGCTACCAACCTTTTGGTCAGCAGCTGTAGCTCTTAACCACTATGCCACCAGGGCTCCACTCCAAACATGCTGGGACCAACAGCTTAGCTGGGCATTCTCAAGTTTTTAAGGCCCTAGACACTAGTCACCAAAGTAGGATGCAGAACATTTTCTTATTAAGTATGTTATGCCATTTGTCCTAGATGTCTCTGGAGACCATGGTCCCCAGCCCTCAGCCCCAGTAACTCAATTCCTCCAGGCATTTAGATGTATCTAGGAAGCTTCTATTACTCTGCCTTGGTTAAGTCGTGCTGCCTTCTCCTATATCATGTGTTTTTCCTTTCACCAGAGTTAACACTTGTCTATTATCTAGTTAGTAATTTCCCCTCCCCACCCTTGCAACCATCAAAGATTGTTTTTTTTTGTGTGTAAACCTTTTCTTGGATTTTTATAATAGTGGTCTCATACAAAATTTGTCCTTTTGTGATTGACTTATTTCACTCAGCATAATGCCTTCCAGATTCATCCATGTCGTGAGACGTTTCGAAGATTCATCATTGTTCTTTATTGTTGCGTAGTATTCTATTGAGTGAATGTACTGTAATTTGTTTTCCATTCATCTTGATGAGCACTTAGGTTGTTGCTATCTTTTTGCTCTTGTGAATAACGTTATAATGAACATGGGTGTGCGTATATCTGTTCATGTGACGGGTCTTATTTCTCCAGGATTTATTCCTAGGAGTGAGACTGCTGGATTGCATGGTATCTCTATTTCTAGCTTTTTAAGGTGATGCCGTATCGTCTTCCATAGTGGTTGTATCATTTTACATTTGGACCAGCGGTGCATAAAAGTTCCAATCTTCCCACAATCTCTCCAACATTTATTATTTTTTTTATTTGTGCCAGTAATGTTGGTGTGAGGTGGTATCTCATTGTAGTTTTGATTTGCATTTCTTTAATGGCTAAATATCTGTAGCATTTCCTTATGTGTCTGTTAGCTGCCTGAATGTCTTCTTTAGTGAAATGTCTATTCACATCCTTTGCCCATTTTTTAATTGGGTTATTTGTCTTTTTGTTGTTGAGGTGTTGAAGTATTCTATAGATTTTAGAGATCAGATCCTTGTCAGATATGTTGTAGCCAAAATTTTTTTCCCAATCTGTAGGTTGTTTTTTTTACTCTTTTGGTGAAGTCTTTTGATGAACATAAGTGTTTTTTAATTTTAGGAGTTCCCAGTTATCTAGTTTATCTCCTGGTGTTTATACACTGTTAGTTATGGTTTGTATTTTATTTATGCCATGTATTAGGGCCCCTAGCGTTGTCTCTATTTTTCCTTCCATGATTTTCATTGCTTTAGGTTTTACATTTAGGCTTTTTATCCATTCTGAGTTAGTGTTTGTGTATGGTGTGAGTTATGGGTCCTATTTCATTTTTTTACAGATGGACATCCAGTTTTGCCAGCACCATTTATTAAAAAAGATTGTCTTTCCCCCGTTTAATGGACTTTGGTCCTTTGTCAAAGATTAGCTGACCATGGGTGGATAGATTTACATCTGTGTTCTTGATTCTGTTCCATTGGTCTATGTGCCTGATGTTATACCAGTACCAGGCTGTTTTGACTACCATGACTGTATTGTAGGTTCTGAGATCAGGTAGTGTGAGGCTTCCTACCTTGTTCTTTTTCTTCAATAGTGCCTTGCTCATCCGAGGCCTCTTTCCTTTCCATGTAAAATTGGTGATTAGTTTTTCCATCTCGTTAAAGAGTTGATATTTGGATCAGGACTGCATTGTATCTATAGATCGCTTTGGGTAGGATTGAATTTTCACAGTGTTGAATTATTATGTATTTGGATAAGTAAACTTTTATTGGTAATGTAAGTCTTAATAAGATGAATATTGGGCTATTTCCTTTAATTAGTTTAAGTATCCGTGGATGGGTATTAGTTAATACTGGAGTATTTCCAAGGCAGTATACCACAGTAAGATTCATGATGGCTGAGAAATATGGCTTTCCTTATAAATGGGAAAATGGCTATTGGGAAAGGGGATCTGGGAAAAGAAAACCTGCCTGTTTATCAAAGGCACTCTCTCAGGCAGAGTATCAGAAAATCTTAGAATCCTTATGAAAACTTATTCTTATAAAAATATCCATGCCATGGTGCCACCTCCTGTATACCCAGGGATAAGAATATACCAGTTTTGAGACTGCTAAGCTGGACAGTTATTGGTTGCTCCCTGTGACTTAGCTCAAGCCTCCAAAAACCAAACCAATTGCCATGGAGTCCATTCTGACTCAGGTGATCCCACTTGCGTCAGAGTAGTAGAACTGTGCTCCATAAGGTTTTCAGCGGCTGATTTTTCAGAAGTAAACTGCCAGACCTTTCTTCCAAGGTGCCTCTGGGTGGACTTGCTCTTCCAACCTTTCAGTTAGCAGCCAAGTGCATTAATTGTTTACACCACCCAGAGACTCCAGAAAACATATAGTATTTTTTTGTGTGTGCATATAATTTAAGTTACTGAAAAGTTAAGAAGTTACACTGGTCATTTTGTAACTTGGCTTCTTTTTACTCAAAATATTTCTGAGATAAATTTCCATTTATACAATTAAATATACTTTATTTCTTTTAATTGCAGCATTCCAACTTAAATATATGCCACACTTTATCCAGTCCTCTCTTTATGGGCATTAAATGAGTTCTAATTTTTTGCTATTATAAACAATGCCACTGTCAGGGCTGGATTAAAGCATGTGATGGCCATAAACACTGATAATCTGTGGTGCCCACTCCTCTGCTTACTCACGCTTTCAAATGAGATATGAGTTATATATATACATGTGTGTGTTAGCTATCCATGATGGAGCTTCTTTTTAAATTCGACTATAATATTAGCAATTGAACGCAAAAGTAGTATACGCCATTTTAGTGAAATGAGATATGCTGGATTATAAAATTTTTAGTGGATGCTGGGTGCAAGGATTTTTGCTATATACCACATTTTCTACAAAAAGAATATTCCACATATTCTACAACAAAGGTAATGAGTCAGTGAACTTAGTTCTCAAATTGGATCGGAGACCTGTTGTTTATTAATATAATCCATCCTTGCACACAGAAGAGGACCGTAGGAGACAGATGTCAATGAAGGTGTTGAAGCAGTAGGGGCCTCATAGCTTAAACCATCTGCATGTGGGTGCCGTTGTGACCCTTGTGAACTTTATTTCCAGCCAGCACATTCTCACGCACTGGAGCTGGTATGAGTTTCACTGAGTGCCCTGTCAGTTCCCTTCTACTAGAGCACTCGCTTTTTCTTGTGTCCTGTCTGCACAGCATCTATGTGTCTTTGCTTTGGACAACTGGTGCCTCTCTTTTCTTAATACCCTAAGCATGTGCTTATCTTGCTTATTGGGTGATCTGTCCCTGGCTGCTATTATAAACAATATCCTCAACAGGCTTCCTTCTGCACATATGTGTACTACATAGGATATGAAAGAAGATCTTTTCCCCACAATCATACCTACACTTTGTATTTTCAAATATTTAAAATTGTTTAGATTATTAATTCACTTAGACTTTTATGTGAGGTAAAGTTATTATTTTTTCTATTTTTCCATTTTATTAATCAGTTTGTAAACACTATTTAGTGAATCCTCCATACTTTCCCCATTGGCCTCATCTGTCATATGCCAGATTAGCTTATACTCCTAAATCTGTTTCTTGCGTCTTTATACTATGCTGGGAAATATTTTTATATTGTTATTCTATTTACCTTTCTTCATAGCACTGGTCTATACTTGCTCATTTGCTCGTGATTTCTTTCCTGATACTACAATATAAACTCTGTTGATTTACTCACTTTAATATCCCCAACATCTAGGATAATGCCTGACACGTACTAGGATCTCCATAACATTTATGGGCTGAATAAATTTTCAAATGGGCCAGCTTATACACAATCATTTTTTAAGGAGAGTTTCTCTGATATATGATTTCCTTCAAGAGGTTGGCAGTTTGAATCCACCAGGTACTCCTTGGAAACCATATGGGGCAGTTCTACTCTGTCCTATAGGGTCGCTATGAGTCGGGATCAACTCGATGGCAATGGGTTTAGTTTTTTGGGGTTTTGTATTTTATTGTATATTATAAATCACCAAGTATGGTGGTACAGCAGTGAAGCACTCTGCTGCTAACTGAAAGGGTGGCTGCCCAGTGGCTCCGTGGGAAAAAGACCTGGCGATCTACTCCTGCAAACATTACAGCTTAGAAAACCCAATGGGGAAGTTCTACTCTGTCACACGGGGTCTCTATGAGTCGAAATTGACTTGACGGCACCTAAAAACAACAACAGGTCTATAATTTAGTTAAGATAGCTGGTCTTTAAGTAGAACTGAAAACTGCTTCAAGATGTTGGGATGCAATTCTTTATGGGTCTCTCCTGTTTCTGCACATTTTGAGAGTGGACACCACAAGTGCCTTCATTTGGGACTCGAGAATGTTTGCATACCACAGGTAGCCTATATGTCAAATCTGTCTTGCTGTCTGTTTTTGGAAATAATATTTTATTGGAACACTGCCATGCCAACTCATTTACATATTGCCTATATCTGCTTTCAATCCCTGGTGATGTAGTGGTTAAGCGCTACGGCTGCTAACCAAAAGGCCGGTAGTTCAAATCCACCAGGCGCTCCTTGGAAACTCTATAGGGCATTTCTACTCTGTCCTATAGGGTCACTATGAGTAGGAATCGACTCAATGGCAATGGGTTTGGTTTTGTTTTATATTTGCTTTCACACTGCAATAGCAGATTAAGGGTATAGGCATACCTTGTTTTGTTGAGCTTCACAGATATTATGTTTTTTACAAATTGAAGGTTTGTGGCAACCCTGCATCAAGCAAGTCTATTGGCGCCATTTTTCCAACAGCATGTGCTCACTTTATGTCTCTGTGTCACATTTTGGAAATTCTCTCAATATTTCAAACTTTTTCATTATTATTATATCTATTATAATGACCTGTGATCAGAGATCTTTGATGGTTCTATTGTAATTGCTTTCGGGCATCATGAACCCTGCCCATATAAGATGGCAAACTTAATCAGTAAATGCTGTATGCGTTCTGACCGGAAACCCTAGTGGTGTAGTAGTTAAGTGCTGCGGCTGCTAACTCAAGGGTCATCAGTTCGAATCTGCCAGGCACTCCTTGGAAACTCTATGGGGCAGTTCTACTCCGACCTATAGGGTCGCTATGAGTCAGAATCGACTCGATGGCACTGGGTTTGGTTTTGGTTTTGGTGTTCTGACTGCTCCATCAACCACTGTTCCCCAATCTCTCTCCCTCTGCTTGCTCCTCCTTATTTCCTGAGACATAACATTATTGAAATTAGGCCAATGAATAACTGTACAATGGCTTCTAAGTGTTCAAGTGAAAGGAAGAGTCACACATCTCTCGCTTTAAATAAAAAGCTAGAAATGGTTAAGCTTAGTGAGGACAGCATATTGAAAGCCAAGGCAGGCCAAAAGCTAGGCCTTTAGGTGCTTCTTGCACCAAACAGCTAGCCAAGTTGTGAATGCAAAGGAAAAGTTCTTGAAGGGAATTAAAAGTGCTACTCCAGTGAACACACGAATGGTAGGAAAGTCAAACAGCCTTATTGCGATATGAAGAAAGTCTTAGTGGTCTGGATAGAAGATCAAACCAGTCACAGTATTCCCTTAAGCCAAAGTCTAATCCAGAGTAAGGCCCTAACTCTCTTAAATTCTATGAAGGCTGAGAGAGGTAAGGAAGCTGCAGAGGTTGGTTCATGAGGTTTAAGGAAAGAAGCCATCTCCATAACATAAAGTGCACGGTGAAGCGGCAGGTTCTGATGTAGAAGCTTCAGTAGGTTATCCAGGAGATCTAGCTGAGGTAACTGATGAAGGCGGCTACACTAAATGACAGATTTTCCATATAGACGAAATCGCCTTATATTGGAAGAAAACGCCATCTTGGACTCTCATAGCTAGAAATAAAAGTCTTAGTATTTAAGGAATACATTTTATAAGGCTATAGCTGCCATGGATTGTGATTTCTCTGATGCATCTGGACAAAGTAAATTGAAAACTTTCTGGAAGGTATTCACCATTCTAGATGCCACTAAGAATATCCATAATTCATGGGAGGAGGTCAAACCATAAACATTAACAAGAGTCTGGAAGAAGTTGATTCCAACCCTCATGGATAACTTTGAGGGATTCAAGACTTCAGTGGAGGAAGTAACTGCTGATGTGGTGGAAACAGCAAGAAAACTAGAATTAGAAGTGGAGCCTGAAGATGTGACTGAATTGCTGCAATCCCATGATAAAAGTTTAACAAATGAGGAGTTGCTTCTTGTGGATGAGCAAGGAAAGTGGTTTCTTGAGATGGAATCTACTCCTGGTGAAGATGCTGTGAACATTGTTAAAAAGACAACAAAGGATTTAGAATATTACATAAACTTAGTTGATAAGGCAGTGTCAGGGTTTGAGAGAATTGACTCCAATTTTCAAAGTCCTACTGTGGATAAAATGCTATCAAACAGCACCACATGCTACAGAGAAATCTTTCATGAAAGAAGGAGTCAATCGATGCAGCAAATTTCATTGTTGCCTTATTTTAAGAAATTACCACTCCAGACTTCAGCAACCAACATCCTGATCAGTTAGCACCCATCAACATCGAGGCACGACCCTTCATCAGCAAAAAGATTATGACTTGCTGCAGGCTCAGATGATGGTTAGCATTTTTTAGCAATAAAGTATTTTTTAATTAAAGTATGTACATTGTTTTTGTAGACATAATGCTATTGCACCTTAGTAGACTACAATGTAGTGTAAACGTAACTTTTGTATGCACTGGGAAACCAAAAAAATTCACATGACTTGCTTTATTGCAATATTCGCTTTATTGTGGTGATCTGGAACTGAACCCTTAATGTCTCCGAGGTATGTCTGCAATTGCGACAGAGACCATATGGCCCACAAAGCCTAACATATTTACTACCTGGCCCTTTACAAAAAAAGGTTTACCAACCTCTGATATAGCAAATAGTCTTGAAAGATAGAAATAATATCTTCCTCCAGAGCAAAGGGTAGGTTTTTTTATTGTCCAACTTAATAAATACTATGTTTCTGTTTGGAGCAAATGTCAGGTAGGCTTACTGCCCTTTATAAGGATTGAAGTTCTCTAAGCTCTGGATTCTTTTTCTTGTAATACAACCTACTATGTATGCAAACAGCATGGGCTTTTTGTACATCACCCTATGGGAATTGGGGCTCAAAGAAATGACACAAATGCTGACACTCTGGCTGTTGCTATTGCTTTGAGTAATAAATTGTCCTTTGCATCTGACCCAAGAGACTCTTGTCTTCTACATGAGGTTAATTTGTTAGCCTGTAAGTAGAGTCCCTGGGTGGTACAAATATTTAAAGCACTTGGCTCTAGCCAAATGAAAAGTTGGAGGTTCAAGTCAACCCAGTGGCACCTCGGAAGAAAGGCCTGGTGATCTACTTCTGAAAAATCAGCCATTAAAAATCTTATGGAGCAGAGTTCTACTCTGACACTCACGGGGTTGCTATGAGCCAGAATCAACTAGACAGCAACTGATTTTTAAATAAGGTAAAAAATCTTTGACATTTCACAGTTGACAAATAAGTATCTATGAGGCTTTAATTTCCAAAAATTAAAATTAGTATATCTAGTAGTTGCAGAAAAATGCTACATCAGCCCTCAAATTTAGATTTCAAAAGTTTAGAAAGGGCACTGATTTGTAAAAATAAATCATATACTACCCATGTTTTTCCCTCAGTCAACTCTAAACTCTTAAAGGCAACAGTTAAGCCCTCAGCTGCTAACTGAAAGGTTGACATTTCAAACCCACCTTGCAAAGACCTGGTGATCTGCTTCCATAAAGATTATTGCCAAGAAAATCCTATGGGGGCAGTTCTGCTCTGTCACATGAAGGTTCCATGAGTTGGAATCAACTTGACGACACCCAACAACAGGAGAAAACAGAAAATAATACAGAAACTTTAGAGAACATTTGGAAAAATAAGAAGAGAAATAAATTACCCATAATATTATCATTGTGATATAAAAATTACTGCTAAAATTTCGTATACTTTAAATTTATCTTTAAGAAATTTCTGCATCTGATCAACTCTGCCACACTTCTTTGTCAGTAAACTGTGCCCTTTCTGGGGGAAGAGTGATAGTTGTTTTTTATATTAACATCACAAAAAGTAAGGACGAATCTCAAATATGCTAAATTTTCTTTAACAGCACATGATGTTTCTGTAAATTGTGACTTATCTTTTTTTTTTGGCCTTAGGTATATTTGTACATCATAAAAAGATAAAGATTATTTACTAGCAGACTTTTTCTCTGGCCACATTTGCGTTGTTCTAATATCTTAGGGATTGCTGAATAGTACACATTCAGTCTGTTGATATCATTATTGATTTTCTTGGTTCTTAACCTTAATTTTTTTTTTAACTCTGTCATCATATGCAAATATCACGAACACTGTTTTTTCCTACCCTCTGGATCAGCCCCATTCTTTCCCTGAAACACCACCAAATTCACTACATATTTCCAAAATTTGAAGAGATGTATTTCTTACTTATTGGGAGAAAATCACTATATTTGGTAAATCATTAGTTTATTAAGGGGCTCCTGAACCATTTTTCTGAAATTCTGCCATGAAGGAACATGACCTTTTCTCATAAGTGTGACAGTACTCACAGCTCAAAGAGCAGAAATAAAAGCAGAAGAGATCATTGGGCCTCGGTCTGAAATAAAAAGAAAATCAAATCAATACTTTTTAACATTGAAGATGTTGGATAAAAGATACCATAAAAAGAAAATGTATATTATTTCAACGATCAGCTCATTTTTTTAAATGGCTGTAAGAAACTCCTTCATACACATGCACACATACAAACACACATTTTTTTTATTAATCCAAGCCTATACTTTATATCCTTCAAAAAAATATTTTGAATGAGGCCCCATAGTCAAAGCAATGCTGTCAGCGTATTACTCCATTTGCAGCACGTTTTAAGGAAGATAATGTGTCACAGATGATGACGTGAGTCATCATGAACTGTTTTTCTTATAAAAAGAGTTCACGACCCTTCAAGGTAAGCAGTTTCATCATGGAAACAAAGACTAGTGAAAGAGATCCTGTTTCAAAATGGATTTTCATCAATTGTGACATTTGAACGGAATAACATTTTTCTGATAATAGATATTTTTAAAGATGAAAGCCAACATATAGCATGATTACAGATGTTTAAATTAACGTGCTGAATGTGTTCCAGAGAAAAATGTTGTTTCAAAGAGATAAAGTTATCCCTTTTAGCATCCTCAAAGATGGTTGTAGGAAACCCAGATGACGTTGAACTAGCCAGTCATTTTACTTTCTTCTTGCCAAAGAAATACCATTCATGCTAGTAATCAGTACGAAAGAGATTCTTAGAGGTTTTAAAATAGAATGTGTAGTTTGACTTTGCCAGTCAGCGTTGCTGTGAAGATTGGCTTGTGGTCATCAGTCTTTTTCTAACAGCTACGTTATGAGGTGGAATCGACTCGACAGCACTGGGTTTGGTTTGGTTTGGTTTGGTTTATGTGTCAAAATTAATCACTGGCCACTATTATGCCAACTTAGAGATGTGGTCATTATTTGTGATTTTACGTTTCTACTTCATGACTTTCTAATTTTTTCTTTAATGTTGAATTCCAATTTCCCTGGAAATTGGTGGATCTGTTCGACTTCTTCCTTGCTTCTATAGATATGCCAAAAGGTTGCAGTTATTTCACCAAGCTTTCTTTGCTGCCTGCCTGGCATATGGACAATATATTTCCATATGGAAATCTAACCATCTTCACTTCACACAAGCCAAACCCAGCTTCAATGATGACAACCTGGCCACATGCCAAAGTTTTGCTTTTTAGTTATTCTTGCCTGGTTATTTATTATAAGGAATGTATCACATGTAGTTCATTAGGAAAATGTTATTAATTATACAGAGTTAAAGCTGTAATACCGGAAAATGTGGGCAGTGAACTATCTGATTACTCCTTTAAACTAGTAAAACATATAAAACTGGTAAGTTAAAGTCAAATAATGGGAATCGTGAAGTTTATAAATTAATTGCCATTGGGTTGATCACTACTCAGGGTGAGCCCATGAGTGTCAGAGTAGAACTATGTCTCACAGGCTTTTCCATGGCTCTTTTCCAGAAGTAGATTGCCAGAATTTTCTTCTGAGGTGCCTCTGGTTGGACTCAAACCTTCAATCTTTTAGTTAGTAGCCAGTGTGTTAACCTTTTGCACTACCCAGGGACTCCTGGAGTTCATGACAAAAAAAAATCAAATCAAATCCATTGCCATTGAGTCAATTCTGACTCATAACAACCCTACAGGACAGAGTAGAACTTCCCCACAGGATTTCTAAGGAGTGCTTGGTGGATTCGAACTGCCATAGCTCTTAACCACTACACTACCAAGGTTTCCGGGGTTCATGATAGGACTGACTAAATAATGAGGAAAATTTTCAATTTTACAGTGCTTTCAGGTTATAACATAGTCAATCTGATCCACAGAAGAACCCTGGGGTTAGATATTATTATTATAATTTACATTTACAATTGATGGGCCTAAGACTTAGTAAGATTAAATAACTTGCCCTAGGAAATACCCCTAATGACTCGCAGAGAGGATCTCAAACTCTGGTACCTGACGTTTTCTATGACAGCCTTAGTCATCTAGTGCTGCTATAACAGAAATGCCACAAGTGGATGGATTTAACAAATAGAAGTTTTGTCTCTTACAGTCTAGTAGGCTAGAAGTCCAAATTCAGGGCACCAGCTCCAGGGGAAGACTTTTTCTGTTGGCTCTGGAGGAAGGTCCCTATCAATCTTCCCACGGTCTAAGAGCTTTTATATGCAGGAACGTCAGGTCCAAAGGACATGCTCTGCTCCTGGCTTTGCTTTCTTAGTGGTATGAGGGCCCCATGTCTCTCTGCTCGCTTCTCTCTTTCATTTCTTATAAGATAAAAGGTGATGCAGGCCACACCCCAGGGAAACTCCGTTTACATTGGATCAGGGATGTGACCTGAGTAAGGCTGTTACATCCCACCCTATTTCTCTGTAACATAATCCAATCTTGCTCATTAATCACAGACAGAGATTAGGATTTACAACATATAGGAAAATTACATAAATCACAAAATGGAGGAGAACCACACAATACTGGGAATCATGGCTTAACCAAGTTGGCATATATTTTTGGGAGACACAATTCAATCCATGGCAGACAGCATGCCTATTTTAGGAGTAAGCAGAGGAGATATACGTTATATTACAAGAAAAGAGGGGAGGATATTTAGGTTTCACCTGATCTCCAAATATCTTCCTATTTTATTTGGGCAGAATTATTATCTTTCACTACTCCAAGTCATCGCAAAAATGTTCTTATTTTCTTGGGGTATGGAGGGTAACTTCAGGCTTTTCTCTTCATCAGCTTTAGAAGGGATTAATTTATTACAGTTGTTACTTCAATTTAGCCGTTTTGGAAGAGCTAAAGTTTGTTGGAGATCAAGAACTGAGAACGTCAATTTTAATAGGAAACAGGGATTTGCCTTGAAGGAGGTTGTGGCGCTGTAACTGGGAAGATGGGGAGAGAGGAGAGTGTGGGAGTTGAAAGGGTACGAAAAGAACCGCAGACAAATTTAGCCCATTCTCTACTGTGTTAAAGGCCAGACAAGAAAAATGCGATGGAAGTAAGGCAAGACTTGGGTTAGCAAAATGATACTCTGATTCAATTTTCTTTCCTGCCTCATTCATCTTACCCTGGTTCTGCTAGATTTTCAGTAACTCATTGTCAAAAGCTGAGGTTACACGGTGGAGCACTTCTGTTCACTGTCAATTAAGAGACCAATCTGTTGCGGTTAAGATTGACAGGGGCAAAGTGAGGTGGGTGGGGAGGCACAGGCAGTAGCTGCCTCTCAGTACTTTGTTCTATCTTTAATGGGAAACAGACATTCCAAACACCTTCTGTAAATGTTCAAATTTACCTCAATCAGACATTTTATGCAGACATTTTATGGTATCCTTTATTCTTTTTTTTTTTATTCTGTCATTATGGTATGAGGACGCAGATCCTTTCAAAAAAAGCATTAGAATTTCCACAACATTTCACCCTATGAAAACTCATCTGAGTTGAGAGAATTAGTGAGGTCCTTCATAGGATCAGCTTACATGCCAGTGAGAATATTTGCCTTTCATAGTCATGTCCTTCACAGTCTCCAAAGGCCAGCTGGGAATTTTATATACAAGGAGAGAATTCTTACGAGAACAGCCTCATGTTTGGTGAAGAAATTTTACCTACAACTAAAACACAATACAGGAATCACAGATTGTTTCAGCTTAATAATTTCATGTCCTTTAAAGTTCAACAATTTATTTTATAACTGAAGATATATCTTTCATAATAGAATACCTTTTCTATGTAAGTTCTATTCATATTGAGTTCTTTCCTACTTAGAAAATTACTATATACTTTTTTTTTTAATAACATATTTGCTTGATAACAGGAGATTCTAAGAGAACTAGATAAAGTCAAAGAGCAGAATTAAGAGCACAATTTTTGTTAGTGAATTTTTAAAAAATATTTTTAGAAAGATTTGGAAACTTAAAATATATACCTTAAATTTTGGTGTATGGTTTCCTCTTATTTTGTAATGGACTTGTTTATTAATCAGTAAGCTTTAATTTATGAGCTGAGCCAACAACCTGCCATGGGAGACTGTAATCTAGAGACAAAGAGCTGAAGTTAATTGTTTAGGTCAATTCAATATATATTTCACCTTTTCATAAATTTGCCCAACTTCATTGTAAAGAATGCTTTCAGGGAAATTATCAGAACCATATATGTTAAGCTTAAAGATGGTTATTTGCATAAAACATACGCTCCTCAATTTGAGGACACATTTGAACTTTAAAATGTACTAACAGTTTACAGTGAGGTGAACAGCATTTGCTGTCCTCAGCCAAGGCAAGTGTTTGACAAATGCAAAAATTGCCCCTCAATTGTTTTTTTCCCCAAAGGGCAAGTTAATGTAAATACTTTCTTGGTACTTAGAAAAGTCATGATTTTCTAGCATCTCAGTCAGGACCTTGTTGGCCCACATCCTGTATTCTCTCTTTAATTATTGACTTGCATGTTGTGATGGTTAATATTATGTGTCAACTCGGCTAGGCTATAATTCTCAGTGGTTTGACAGACACTATGTAATCACCTCCCATTCTGCAATCTGATGTCAGCAGCCAATCAGTAGGAAAAGGAGTTTCCTAGGGGTGGGGTGGGGGTGGTGTGGACTGCATCCATGATATAAACACAAGTTCTGGCAAAGCTCCCTCCCGATCCTGCATTCATCTTGTCATCGTCTGACATCCACTTCTTCGGGTGTTGGAAACCATCAGCCTGCTGCCTGACCTGCAGATTTTGGATTTGCCAGCTCCCACAACTCCATGAGCCAGCAGCCTTCGGCATGACCTTCAGATTTTGGCTTCTCAGCCCTTGCAACCATGTAAGTCAGGAGAAGCCTTTGGCCTGCTACCTGACCCACAGATTTGGAACTTGTCAGGCTGTACAATTGTGTGAGCTATTTCCTCGAAACAAATCTGTTTATATTTATATGTGGAAACCCTGGTGACATAGTGATTAAGAGCTACAGTGTGCTAACCAAAAGGTCAGCGGTTTGAATCCACCAGGCACTCCTTGGAAGCCCTATGGGACAATTCTACCCTGTCCTTCAGGGTCGCTATGAGTTGAAATCGACTCAATGGCAAAGGTTTTTTTTTTTTTTTTTTTAATGTGTGCTTCACCGGTTTTGCTCGTCTAGGGAACCCGGCCTAAGACATTTGGTACTGAGAGTGGTTCTAGAGGAACAAAATCTTAAGGAATAATTTTCTGAATTGGTTCTCAAGTGTGGTTAGTCTTAAAGGCACTAATGACTCTATCTCTGGTAGTAAAAGAGGGCATTGCTAATCCACGGCATGAGGTAGTGATAGAAATATGCAAAATATCACCACCATGGGATCAAATATTTGTAAGAGATAAGGTTGTGGTTGACTGTGTATTTGATACCTTTCAACATTTTTGTCAGACTGAGAAGTATGAGGAAGCTGATTAGTTGGTCCTTTTTTTTTTTTTATTTTCACTAGACAAAGTAGAGAAAAAAAGGGATAAGCTCAGGGCTTCCGAGTCACAGCTCAAGCACTGCATAAAAGACCTGAAAGTTGCTATTTGTGCTCTGAAAGGAAGCCTTATTTCTTGTTGTAAGGGCTGATATTGCCAAAAATCAAACTGAGTCTTATCGCAAGAGTGGCTGAATTATAATGCCAGTTGAATTCCCAAGCTCCAGTGGTGTCTGAAGTTAAAGTGAGAGCATTGATTATGAAGAAATGGGATCCTGAAACTTGGGAAGGGGACATATGGGCAGATAATCAGGAAGCTGGGGACAATGAGCCCCTAAATTCTGTTGAATCACTCCTGCCAACAGAACTTGCCTTCTCACTCCCATCTGAAGAGATTGCTCCATCTTTGTCTGCTCAGTACCCTCCTCAGTGAGACCACCCCGCCCACCCCATCTTATGAGATTAACCCAGCTGTGTCTGAAGAGTCCTTGTCTGAAACATCATCTGGATGCAGTCTGGGGCATTGCCTGGGGCATCACCTAGAGTAGATGCCTTACAAGACATTGCTGAATGTCCCCAGAACCCATTCCCACCACCCATTTTTGGTTCTAGACCTATAACTAGACTTAAGTGTCAGCAAACCTGAAGAGGTGAAGTACAAAGTGTGACCCATGAGGAGGCACACTCTACTCCAAAAGAACTGCTTCATTTTTCTCACATGTACAAACCCTCATGGCATAGTGGTTAAGATCTATGGCTGCTAACCAAAAGTTCTGCAGTTTGAATCCACCAGGTCCTCCTTGGAAACTCTATGGGGCAGTTCTACTCTGTCCTATAGGGTCACTATGAGTTAGAATTGACTTGACGGCAATGGGTCGGAAACCCTGGTGGCAAAGTGGTTAAGAGCTACAGCTGCTAAACAAAAGTTTGGTAGTTCAAATCCACCAGGCTTTCCTTGAAAACTCTATGGGGCAGTCCTATAGGGTCACTATGAGTCAGAGTTGACTTGACAGCAAAAGGTTTGAATTTTTTTTTTTTTTAATACCAGCAGAAACTTGGGGCATATGTGTTGGAATGGCTATTAACGGTGTGGGATAAAGGTGCAATGTACATAAAGTTGGATCAGTCTGAATATTTTGATATGGGCCCACTAAACAGATTCTTCATTCAATGTTTCAGTTTGAGAGATTAGAAAGGGATCTAACAGTTTATTTTGTTGGTTGACTGAAGCGTGGGCTAAGAGGTGGCCTACACTAAATCAAAATGAAATGCCAGAACTGCCTTAGTTTACTATATATAGAAAAAGGTGTCAAAAGGCTTAGGGAAATTGGCATGTTAGGGTGGATTTATCAGGTTGGACCCACAGACCCATCCAGGGTTAGTGTTGTATTTTCTGGTGGGAGTATTCTTCCCTTTGGAACTAAGACCTTTAGATCTGAAGAGGAAATTTTATAAGTGGGTCACTAGGGGCAATAGTGAGTGGTGCCACTCCTATTACCACCCCTTGATTCCCGAACTCATGAATCCTGGCTATGGGAGAAACAGCACCATATACTGGATGCTGGTTTAGAACATATGTAGCCTCGTGAAGAACATTGCCCCAGCCCTGCAAGGCATTGCCACTTAGCTGGTACCATAATTGTGTCTTTAAAAGGCCATTCCATTCTTCTATCAAGCCAGCTGCTTCTGATGATAGGGAGCATGGTAAGAGAGAGACTAATACATATTTTATTAACCGTGTCATTTATCTTCTCAATTCTGAAAATTCTGACTTGCTTTTAAAGCAAAAAGGTGATGCTTCAATTTTCAAAAGATGAGTTAGACATAAGGTAAAACTTGCAGATATTTTCTATTTAGATTATTGATATTTTTAGAATAGTAATACAATTTATCACAATGCATTTGAAATGGTTTAAAATGTTTCAGTTCAATGGAAATTGGAACTGGAAGCAAATTAAAATGGGATTGAGGTGCTAATGGGAGATAAAATGTAGACACTAAGCCAAGGAAATTCTCTTAACTAAATTGCCCTTCCTTTATTAAATCATCCTAGGTCTATTTTTGTTATAACTTATATTTTCTAAAATTACTGTAATTATAATTAATTCAGGTTCAGGCAGATTCATTAAATGAGAATTTATGATAACAACCTAGCATACACTGAAATGTATTTTTATATTATTTAATTTTTTGTAACAAGAAAATTCACAGAAAAAAAAAGAGGCAATATTTGATCAACTTAAATAAGAAAATGTTTTTTGAAGGCTTTATCATAGTAATTATGAGTATGCAAATTATTTTGCTAAATAAAAATATTACATATAGTAAAAAGTTGACCAGAGCATCTATTTAGAAATATATTCAAGCAGTTTTACTTCATGTATAAAAAAAAAGTATATTTGCAGCAAATTTGCACTCCTTAAATTTTTCTGAAAGGCTGTTTACTTATTGAAACTATAGTCACACACAGTCTGGACACACTTTGGACCCATGAAGGAAAGAGATGAAATATCAGAGAAGGAAGGATCTAAAGAGGCAGAGACAAAATGATTCTAAAGCCTGAATTAGTGTCATGGGAAGGGAATAAAGTTTCAAAAAGCAGTGCATGTTAACAGTGTTAAATGCAAAAGATAGGTCCAGTAAAATAAAGACTAAAAAGTTAACTTTGTGTTTGGCAATTTGAAGTTCATTGGTGAGGTTTTTGAAAGCAATTTGAATAGATGCTACTGTTGGAAAACAGACTGCTGAGTCTGAAAGAGAAAATAGGAAGTGAAGAATTGGAGGCAGAAGATAAGGTATTTTTCAAGGCCTGTAGTTTAAGGAAAGGAGAAGTAAGGTGACAGAGGAAATCATAGGACTAAGGGAAAGTTTTGAGGATGGAAGGCAATCAAATGTGTTTACACATGGGGAAGAAAGCCTGTGGTTGGAGAATAAGTTATAAATACAGAAGGGAGAGGAGAAGGAGCGAAGTTTTGGACAACTTGAGAGTATGTGGCATTAAAAATTTAGTTGGAAAGTTTAGGTCTTTAATTGGAGAAACAAAAGGTATGAAAATAGGATGAGTTTAGTTATAGATATGTGGGGTAATACAGACAACGAACAAATAAATATAATAAGTTATTGAGTGATTAGTATGATGATGGAAAATGAAGTAGATAAGGGGATGGCATATCCTGCGGGAGCCATTTTATATAGGATGGCCAGTGAAGTGCTGAGCAAGTACTTGGAATCGAGGGAGAGGGCATGCAGATTTCCAGATATCACATTATTTTAAGATAATTGTACAATAATTACACCAGCAGGTATCTCAAGATTATTAGTTATCTTAACAGTTAAGATAATTATTGGTATATGTAGCTTAAATCTATTGTTTGTTTCTTGTGTTTTGTATTCCTTTTTCTCCCCTTCCTTTTTTCTTCAGGGTTAATGAGATAATTTTTATCATTGCATTTTCTTAGAGTGTATGAAGGAAAAATATGATTAATTACATTTACTTTGTTTTTTATGATTTTGTACTTCAATGGAATAACTTTTTTGTTTTTTTATTTTTAAATAGAGATTTTCAAAACGAAGCTGTCTATTTTGCTCAGAGTTTCTGAAAAGTTATTTTGGACAGTTTATCCTAGTATTTTTTTTAGCATCTTCAAGGAAGTCAATAAAAGTTGTTATTTAGGTCATATTTCAAAGGGATCATTTAAAAACAAGTAGGGAGTCATGACAGAAGTAAAGTTTGCAGATTTAACCTTTGATCCATCTTGTAGGTGAGAGGTGATTATGACTAAGTTTGATTGTTACCACTGAACGATTAAGGTCCAGGTTCCTTTTACAGGAAAAGTCTGCCTCAAGTCAACAGGGTAAAAACGTAAGAAAAATGATGTTAAGATACCTGCTATGTTATTTCTGAAATAAGATTATGAAATAATGTGCATATAATTACTCTAATATGTAAAGGGTCAACTGTTCCTTTAATAACTTCAGAGGCAGATATTAATTTTTCTGTGTCTTAGTTCTCATTTTCTCTATTAATATAAGAACAATGCAATAAACATAGGTCTTTCTTTTGCGCCAATGTTTTTTTCTACTAGATTCTAGGTAAATTTCTTAAAGCATTTTTAACTGTCTAAGCAGGCTAACTAAATGTCACCAGTTATGAGTTTTGATTCATTTTGTCAGCCTGCTTTCACTGCAGAAGATAACTTAAGAGGTAAACCAGGGCTTCAAACTGGTTTGTTTGTATTTGAACCCTTGCTGAGAATTTGCATTTCTAAGAAGTTCCCAGGAAGTTATACACAAAAATCATCTGGAGATGTTGTTAAAACGTAGATTCTGATTCAGTATATCTGGGGTGGAAATACAAATTCTCCGCAGGGAACTTGTTAGGAATGCAAATTCTCAGCAGGGGTTTTAATTGGAATGAACTGGTTTGAACCCTTGAGGTAAACTGAAACTTTGAATTTGTGTTATCTGTGAGCCCCTGAAATTTCAAGTTTTTGTAGAAGTACTCTAATTTGGTTGAGGCAAATTGAATTTGGATTGTAATTTGAGCCTTATCCCAACTAGACTTTTAAGTTGGCTTTAATTTCCTCACCTGTTGGTTAAGAGTTCATAAAGTGTTTGCATGCGGTTGCTACTGTGAAGTAACTCCGGTGTGTTTTACAGTTTTTCTGGAACCAGAAACTCTGCATCCCGAGGAAGTTTTCATCTTACTGAAAGGAAGGAAAAGAAATCATACCAATATAGATGATTTTACTCAGTGGCAACAGGTTCATTTTTTTTTTTTTTTGATTATCCTTTAGGAGTACCTGTATGGTATAAACGGTTAATACACTCAGCAGCTAACCAAAAAGTTTCAGGTTCGAGTCCAACCAGAGGCACCTTAAAAGAAAGGCTCAGCAATCTATTTCCAAAAAATTAACCATTGAAAACCCTATGGAGCACCGTTCTACTTTGATACACATAGGGTCGCCATGAGTCAGAGCTGACTCAAGGGCAACTGGGTTTCATTATCCTTTAATCCTATCCTCAAATGAGCCCAGACAACATAAACTGGCTAAGTCTTCCAAATGTATGAAGCATGTTAAGAATAATAAACCAGTCAGAGTAAGGAAAAAAGATATTTGAAATTATCTTTAAATATAACAGTATTCATTTGATAGATACCTAGAGCTTACTATGTGCCATAGCCAAATAAGCACTCCCAAATGTTAACTCATTTGCATCTCCTAACCCACCTAGGAGATAGATATTATTATTAGCACCCAAATTTTACAATGAGGAAATTACTTATTGAGAGATGGAGTAACATGCCACCATCACAGAGCTTCTAGTTATTGAACTGGGATTCAAACTTTCCAATCTGCATTTTTTTTTATTGTGTATTCAGTGAAAGTTTACAAATCAAGTCAGTCTCTCATACAAAAACTTATGCACACCTTGCTATGTAACCCTATCTGCTCTCCCCCTAATGTGACAGCACACTGCTCCTCCCCACCCTGTATTTCCGTGTCCATTCAGCCAGCTCCTGTCCCCCTCTGCCTTCTCATCTCATCTCCAGGCAGGAGCTGCCCACATAGTCTCATGTGTCTACTTGAGCCAAGAAGCTCACTCCTCATCAGTATCACTTTCTGTCTTGTAGTCCAGTCCAATTCCTGTCTGAAGAGTTGGCTTTGGAAATGGTTCCAGTCTTGGGCTAACAGAGGGTCCAGGGGCCATGACCTTTGGGGTCCCTCTAGTCTCAGTCAGAACATTACGTCTGGTCTTTTTACGAGACTTTGAGGTCTTCTTCCCACCGTTCTTCTGCTCCATCAGGTATTCTCTGTTGTGTTCCCTGTGAGGGCAGTAATCAGCAGTAGCCGGGCAGCATCTAGTTCTTCCCGTCTCAGGCTGATGTAGTCTCTGGGTTATGTGGCCCTTTCTGTCTCTTGAGCTAATATTTACCTTGTGTCTTTGGTGTTCTTCATTGTCCTTTTCTCCGGGTGAGTTGAGACCATTTAGATGCATCTTAGATGGCTGCTTGCTAGCGTTTAAGACCCCAGATGCCACTCACCAAAGTGGGGATGCAGAATGTTTTCTTAATACATTTTGTTATGCCAATTGACCTAGATGTCCCCTGAAACCATGGTCCTCAGATCCCCGTTCCTGCTACTCTGGCCTTCTAAGCATTTGGTTGCGTTCAGGAAACTTCTTTGCTTCTGGTTTAGTCCAGTTGTGCTGACCTCCTCTGTATTGTGTGTTGTCTTTCACGTCATCTAGAATAGTTTTTGTCTACTATCTAACTAGTGAATACCCCTCTCCCTTCCTCCCCACCCTCGTAACCATCAAAGGATATTTTCTTCTGTGTTTAAACTTTTCTTGAGTTCTTATATTAGTGGTCTCATACAGTATTTGTCCTTTTACAACTAACTAATTTCACTCAGAGTGACACCTTCCAGACTCCTGCATGTTAAGGGATGTTTCATTATTGTTCCTTATGGTTACATAGTATTCCTTTGTGTGAATATACCGTAATTTGTTTATTCACTTATCTGTTGATGGGCATGCTGGTTGTTTCCATCTTTTTGCAATTGTAAACAGTGCTGCAATGAACATGGGTGTGCGTTTATCTATTCGTGTGTAGGGTCTTATTTCTCTAGGATATATTCCAAGGAGTGGGATTGCTAGATCGTATGGTATTTCTATTTACAGCTTTTTAAGTGCCAAATCAATTTCCAAAGTGATTGTACCATTTTACATTCCCACCAGCAGTGTACAAATGTTCTAGTCTCTCCACAACCTCTCTAACATTTATTATTTTGTGTTTTTTGGATTAATGCCAGCCTTGTTGGAGTGAGATGGTATCTCATTGTAGTTTTGATTTGCATTTCTCTAATGGCTAATGATCCTGACATCTCATACATCTGTTAGTCACCTGAATGTCTTCTTAGGTGAAGTGCCTGTTCATATCCTTTGCCAATTCTTTAATTGTATTATTTGTCTTTTTGTAGTTGAGTTTTTCCAGTATCATGTAGATTTTAGAGATCAGGCGCTAATCAGATTTGTTGTAGCCCAAAACTTTTTCCCAGTCTGTAGGTAGTCTTTTTACTCTTTTGGTGAAGTCTTTGGATGAGCATAAGTGTGTGATTTTTAGGAGCTCCCAGTTATCTAGTTTCTCTTCTGGTGTTTGTACATTGTTAGTATTGTTTTGTATACTGTTGATGCCATGTTTTAGGGCTCCTAGCATTGTCCCTATTTTTTCTTCCATGATCTTTATTGTTTTAGATTTTATATTTAGGTCTTTGATCCATTTTGAGTTTGCTTTTGTGCATGGTGTGCGTTATGGGTCTTGTTTCATTTTTCTGTAGATGGTTATCCAGTTATGCCAGCACCATTTGTTAAAGAGACTTGTCTTTTCTCCCATTTAACAGACTTTGGGCCTTTGTCAAATAGCAACTGCTCATATGTGGATGGATTTATGTCTGGATTCTCAATTCTGTCCATTGGTCTATATATCCTTTGTTGTACCAGTAACAGGCTGTTTTGACTACTGTGGTGGTATAATAAGTTCTAAAATCAGTTAGTGTGAGGCGTCCCACTTTATTCTTCTTGTTCAGTAATGCTTTACTTATCTGGGGCCACTTCCCCTTCCATAGGAAGTTGATGATTTGTTTCTCCATTTCATTAAAAAATGTCATTGGAATCTGGATCAGGATTGCATCGAATCTATAGATTGCTTTGGGTAGAACAGACATTTTCACAATGTTGAGTCTTCCTATCCATGAGCAAGGTATGTTTTTCCACTTACGCAGGTCTCTTGGTTTCTTTGAGTAGTGTCTTGTAGTTTTCTTTGTATGGGCCTTTTATGACTCTGGTAAAATTTATTCCTAAGTATTTTATCTTCTTGGGGACTATTGTAAATGGCATTGATTTGGTGATTTCCTCTTCAGCGTTCTCTTTGTTAATGTAGAGGAATACAACCGATTTTTGTATGTTTATCTGGTATGCTGATATTCCGCTGAACACTTCTATTGGTTTCAGTAGTTTTCTTGAGGATTCTTCAGGGTTTTCTGTGTATAAGATCATGTCATCTGCAAATAGGGATACTTTTACTTTTTCCTTGCTAATTTGGATGTCCCTTAATTCTTTATCTAGCCTAATTGTTCTGGCTAGGACCTCCAGCACAATATTGGTTCCCGTTCTCAAGAGGAATGCTTTCAGACTCTCTCCATTTATGATGATGTAGGCTGTTGGCTTGTATGTATTTGCTGGCCTTTATTAAGTTGAGGAATTTCCCTTCTATATTTTGCTGACAGTTTTTATTATGCATGGGTGTTGGACTTTATCAAATGTCTTTTCTACATCAGTTGATAAGATTATGTGGTCCTTGTCTTTTGTTTTATTTATATGATGGACTACATTGATTGTTTTTCTAATGTTGAACCATCTCTGCATACCTGGTATAAATCCCACTTGGTCATGGTGAATTATTTTTTTTGATAAGTTGTTCAATTCTATTGGCTAGAATTTTGTTAAAGATTTTTGTGTCTAAATTCACGAGGGATATAGCTCTGTTTTCTTTTTTGAGTTGTCTTTACCTGGTTTTGGTATAAGGGATATGCTGGCTTCATAGAATGAGTTTGGGAGTATTCCATCCTTTTCTATGCTCTGAAATACCTTTAGTCATAGTGGTGTTCCATCTTCTTTCGATGTTTCCTGTGTCATTTAATATTTTTCCCATTGAATTCTTCACTATTGCAACTCAAGGTTTGTTTTTTTTTTTTTTTTTTCCAGTTCCTTCAGCTTGAGAAACACCAAGCGTGTTCTTTCCTTTTGGTTTTCTATCTCCAGATCTTTGCACATGTCATTATAATACTTTATTTTGTCTTTTCAAATCACCCTTTGAAAACTTCAGTTCTTTTACTTCATCATTTCTTCCTTTTGCTTTAGCTGCTCCATGTTCAAGAACAAGTTTTAGAGTCTCCTCTGATATCCATCTTCATCTTTTCTTTCTTTTCTGTCTTTTCAATGACCTCTTTTCTCCATGGATGATGTTCTTGATGTCATTCCATAACTCGTCTGGTCTTCCGTCATTAGTGTTCTAAGCATCAAATCTATTCATGAGATGGTCTTTAAATTCAGGTGGAATATACTTAAGGTCATATTTTGACTTGCTCTGATTTTCTTCAGTTTCAACTTGAAGTTGCATATAAGCAATTGATGGTCTGTTCTACAGTTGGCCTCTGGTGTTGTTGTGACTGATGATATTGAGCTTTTCCATTACCTCTTTCCACAGATGTAGTCGATTTGATTCCTGTGTATTCCACCTAGTGATGACCATGTGTATAGTTGCCGTTTATATTGGTGAAAAAAGGTACTTGCAATGATGAAGTTGTTGGTCTTGCAAAATTCTATCATTCAGTCTCCAGCATTGCTTCTGTCACCAAGTCCATATTTTCCAACTACCAATCCTTCTTCTTTGTTTCCCACTTTTGCATTCCAATCACTGGTAATTATCAGTGCATCCTGATTGAATATTCGATCAATTTCAGACTGCAGAAGCTGATAAAAATATTAAGTTTCTTCATCTTTGGCCTTAGTGGTTGGTGTATAAATTCGAATAATAGTCACATTAACCAGTCTTCCTTGTAGGCATATGGATATTATCTTATCACCGACAGCATTGTACTTCAGGTAGATCTTGAAATGTTCTTTTTGATGATGAATGCAACACCATTCCTCTTCAAGTTGTCATTCCCAACATAGTAGACTATATGAGTCATTATACCAAAAAGAATTAGTCAATGTTCAACCATTTCAAGAGGTAGCATACGATTAGGAGCCAATGATACTGAAGGAAGAAGTCCAAGCTGCACTGAAGGCATTGGTGAAAAACAAGGTTCCAGGAATTGACGGAATATGAACGGAGCTGTTTCAACAAATGGATGCAGTGCTAGAAGTGCTCACTCATCTATGCCAAGAAATTTGGAAGACAGCTTCCTGGCCAACCTACTGAAAGAGATCCATATTTATGCCTATTCCCAAGAATGGTGATCCAACTGAATGCAGAAATTATTGAACAATATCATTAATATCAAACACAAGCAAAATTTTGCTGAAGATCATTCAAAAGCAGCTGCAGTGGTATATCGACAGGGAACTGCCAGAAATTCTGGCCTGATTCAGAAGAGGACATGGAACCAGGGATATCATTGCTGATGTCAGATGGATCCCGGCTGAAAGCCAAGAATACCAGAAGGATGTTTACGTGTGTTTTATTTACTATGCAAAGGGATTCGTCTGTATGGATCATAACAAATTATGGATAACATTGTGAAGAATGGGAATTCCAGAACACTTAACTGTGCTCATGGGAAACCTTTACATAGATCAAGCGGCAGTTGTTCAGACAGAACGAGGGGATACTGATTGGCTTAAAGTCAGGAAAGGTATGTATCAGGGTTGTATTCTTTCACCATACCTATTCAATCTGTATACTGAGCAAATAATCCGAGAAGCTGGACTATAGGAAGAAAAACAGGGCATCAGGATTGGAGGGAGACTCATTAACAACTTGTGATATGCAGATGACACAACCTCACTTGCTGAAAGTGAAGAGGACTTGAAGCATTTACTGATGAAGATCAAAGACCACAGCCTTCAGTATGGATTACACCTCAACATAAAGAAAACAAAAATCCTCACAACTGTACCAATAAGCCACATCATGATAGACAGAGAAAAGACTGAAGATCTCAAGGATTTCATTTCACTTGGATCCACAATTAACAGCAGTCAAGAAATCAAAAAACACATTGCATTGGGCAAATCTTCTGCAAAGGACCTCTTTAAAGTGTTGAAAAGCAAAGACGTCCCCTTGAAGACTAAGGTGCCCCTGATCCCAGCCATGGTATTTTCAATCTCATCATATGTACTTGAAAGCTGGACAATGAATAAGGAAGACCAAAGAAGAATTGATGCCTTTGAATTGTGGTGTTGGTGAAGAATATTGAATATACCATGGACTGCCAAAAGAACGAACAAATCGTCTCGGAAGAAGTACAAGCACAATGCTCCTTAGAAGCAAGGATGGCGAGATGGCATCTTATATACTTTGTTGTGAGGATGGATCAGTCCTTAGAAAAGAGCATCATGCTTGGTAAAGTACAGAGTCAGCAGAAAAGAGGAAGACCCTCAATGAGATGGAGTGACACAGTGGCTGCAAACAGTGGGCTCAAGCATAAAAACGATTGTAAGGATGGCACAGGACCAGGCAGTGTTTCGTTCTGTGCTACATAGGGTTGCAATAAGTCAGATCTGACTGGACGGCACCGAACAACAACAATAGCAACATGAGTTTAGTGCAGTCATTTTGATGTCTCTTTTTTGTGTTGTTGACAATTTTTTTTACACTTAATTTTTCTTTTTATATTGTCTTTTCCTCTTTTTCATTGTTGTTGATTTTGTTTTTACTGAGTCTTTATGTTTTTCTTGTATTTTATTTTGATGTGTAGGATTGTTAATCTCTTTTGTGGTTACCTTAATATTTACCCCTATTTTTCTAAGTTTAAACCAAACTTTTATCTCTGTATATTGCCTTGACTTCCTCTGCATACGAAAGATCTATGACTACATTTTTAAGTGCCTCTTTATTGATTTAATGTTGTCAGCTTTTACATAATGTCATCAGTGTTTCCCTGTTTTGAGTGTTTTTTATCTTGATTTATTTTTGTGATTTCCCTGTCTGGGTTGATATCTGGTTGCTCTGTTCTGTGTTCTAGTCTTGGGTTATTATCTGATGTTATTGATTTTCTAACCCGAGGACTCCCTTTAGTATTTCTCGTAGTTCTGGTTTGGTTTTGCAAATTCCCTAAACTTTTGTGTATCGGGAAATGTCCTAATTTCGCCTTCATATTTGAGAGACAGTTTTGCTGGATGTGATTCTTGGTTGGCAATTTTTTTCTTTCAAAGTTTTATATATGTCATCCCATTGCCTTCTTGCCTGCACGGTTCCTGCTGAGTAGTCTGAGCTTATTCTTATTGGCTGTCCCTTGTAGGTTACTTTTTGTTTATCCCTAACCCACCACTAGCTGCTCTTAAAATTGTCTCATCTTTGATTTGGCAAGTTTGATTATAATATGTCTTGGTTACTTTCTTTTGGGATCTCTCTTGTGTTTGGTTTGATGAAACTCTTAGATAGATATCTTCTCATCTTTAACAGAATCAGGGAAGTTTTCTGCCAAGAAATCTTCAACAATTCTCTGTTATTTTCTGTTCTTCCTCCCTGTTCTGGTACTCCAGTCATTCATAGGTTATTTCTCTTGATAGATTCCCACATGATTCTTAGGGTTTCTTTATTTTTTTTAATTCTTTTATCTGACTTTTCTTCTAATATATTGGTGCCAAGTGTTTTATCTTCAATCTCATTAATTCTTACTTCCATTTCCTTAATTCTGCTCTTCTGACTTTCTATTGAGCTGTCTAATTCTGAAATTTTATTGATAATCCTCTGAATTTCTGTTTATTGTCCCTCTATGGATTCTTGCAGCATATTAAATTTTTCATTATTCTCTTGAATAACCTTCTTAATTTCCTCCACTGCTTTATCTGTGTGTTCCTTGGCTTGTTCTGTGTTTTGCCTAAACTCCTTCCTGATCTTTTGAGGAGCTCTATATATTATTATTATTATTTTTATTAACCTTTTGTATGCTACCTCTGGTAATTCCAGGAATATCTCTTTGTCCAGAAGATTCCTTCTTTGTTCTGGGAGCTCATTGAAGTGATCATGGTCTACTTCTTTATGTGATTTGATATTGACTATTGTCTCTGAGCCATCTATAAGTTATTGTATTAATTTATTTTATGTTTGCTTACTGTGTCCTAGCTTATTGCTTTGTTTTGTTTTGATATGACCAAATAGGCTGCTTGAGTGAGCTAGTTTGATTATTGGCACCTTTGAAGCTCTAACTTCCTGTCACCAGATAGCTAAAGCTGTTACCAAGTAGGTGTTACCCAGAAGGAAACCCTGGTGGCGAAGTGGTTATGTGCTACAGCTGCTAACCAAAGGGTCAGCAGTTCGAATCCACCAGGCACTCCTTGGAAACTCTATGGGGCAGGTCTACTCTGTCCTGTAGGGTTGCTATGAGTTGGAATTGACTCAACAGCACTGGGTTTGGTTTTTTGGTTTTGGTTACCCAGGAGTCCATTCACTTTTCCTGTATGGATTCAGCTAGGGTGTCCAGGTAGTTGACCACCTAGTGTGTGGTACAGGCTCTCACCCACAGTCTTAGAGGAGCAGGGGTGATTGATGTAGGCACTGGTATCTGGCTGAGCAAGTCAGGGGGCTGACAACCATTCCCCAGGTGTCTGTGAGGAAAGCACATCCTTGTTCCCTAGAGCACACAGGTAGGTGGGTTCTGCAGCCAGACCATAGGCACCCAATGCTTTTGGCTGTATGGGCTGGGAGGCACCACTTACCCATAGGCCCCTGTCATGGGTGGCTAGGTGGCATGGGTGGAGCCCCCAGTCCTCAGGCCCCTGATGTGGGTTGGTGAGGACCCTGCTTAATAAGAAGAGTGGTGTCAAACATTAAAAACCCACCTCTCCACCACACAGCTGAAACAGCTGAAGTCAGATTTTGGGCATATACACTGTTGCACTGTGCCATCGAGGGCCTTAGCTGCTGATATGGGCCCACACAGGTCTATGCAGGGGTGAAAGGCATTCAAAGTCCCTGGACTGCTTGTGCCTGGACAGGAGCCACTTTTGCCCTGACTTCCCAGTTAAGGGAGCTGGCAGATTATTTTTTCCCCATTTGTTAATTTGTTCCTTCTCCAAGGCTGGGAGAATGGCTCAGGATGTGCAGCAGGCCCTATCTCAGGCCCAGGGAAAGCGACTGCCACTGAAGCTGGCTCGGGGGCTGTTGCAGAGGGAGAAGGGATCAGATAAATAGAAGAGGGTTCTTTTAAAAGGAGTGCTTTTTGGTCCATGTGCTAAAATAGATGCAAGCACTTATCTTCTGCCAAGGGTGCTGTTCTTTGCTGATTCTGGAGTTGTGAGTAGACTCTGTGCCATCTGCTCTCTCTCACTGAGGAAACTATGTCCCAAACACTATCGCCAGCCCCACCATGGTTGTGCCAGTGGATCAGGCCTGCGGGTGCCAGTTTCTGCCAAGTCAGGTCCGGCAACTCCTTACTGCTTCTGAACCATCTCTCCCTCCCCCTGCTACTCAGTCCAACCTCTTAACTTTGCCTTGGTGTTCAGGGCTCCTAGCCTGTCATATATATAATCGAGTCACTTGTTTTTTCAGGTCTTTGTTGTGAGAAGGACCACTGGAAGTCTCTCACTACTCTGTCTTCTTGGCCCCACCTCTTGAGTTGCATTTCCCGGTCTTCATTTTTAACTGTGCTGCCTCTCAATACACAAGTGATGATGCTTTGCTGCATTGCTGTAAGTGAAAAATGACAGCCTGGTGAATTTCAGTGAGTTCTTTCAATTATAATTAGTGTGCAGCACAGGTCTGTCTTAACTAGACTGTAAGAAGTGTGGGGGTAGAAGCATTAGCTGGTACATCTTTGTATTCTCTAAAGTTTTTAGCAAAACACACCTTAGGCACTTAACTGTTTGTGCTTTGAATATAATCTCATTTGCTGATGGATTAATAACCCCAGTTACAAAATGTGTATTGCCCTAGATGAAGTCTTTAAATTCTCAGATTACTTTATTGCCCAGGAATTAGATTCAGAGCAAAGTCATTGCATTTTAAACCTCCAGGGGGCACCATTCACACAGCACACAAGGCAAATGGTATAGCCTGTGTGGGTGTACAAGCCAACACTCCTTGACCTATGCCATTAACTATGAATGACTTCCTTATTATAGGCAATGTATGCTAGTATTCCCAAGGAAATGAACAGAAAGTGTGATGGGGTAACTGCAGTGTGTAATTTACTCATTCACTGAGACAATTTAACACAGTGGTTAAGAGCTGGGCTCTAGCGTCAGAATATCCATTTCAAGATCCAATTATTTTCTGCTTTAAATTTTTTGTTGATACTATGTGTTTTCACGGAAACCCTGGTGGCGTAGTGGTTAAGTGCTATGGCTGCTAGCCAAAGGGTTGGCAGTTCAAATCTGCCAGGTGCTCCCTGGAAACTCTATGGGGCAGTTCTACTCTGTCCTGTAGGGTCACTATGAGTTGGAATTGGCTCAACGGCACTGGGTTTGGTTTTTCAGTTTTATATGTTTTCATTAAAGGAAGCATGCTGATTCATTGAGTGTTAAATTTTTGGTAGGTAGTATGGATTTTTTTTTCTTGACTCCTCCCACAAGCCTAACCTTAGAGTCCAGAGGGAGGTTTTCCCAGTAATTCTACCACTGCCCCAGAACCACCCCCCTCCACAGTCCATTGGGATGTATATGTCCCAACATTTTTTTTCAGAATTTCTATTTTTCTTACCAAAAATGAACACATCTCATACAACATCTTGTAGAAACAGTAATTTGTGGCACATACCTGTTTTTTCAGTTTCAAACAGTCATAAAGGCCCCTGCCTTGTGGCAGCATGCACTGCCAGTGGGAAGGCAGTTTCCCAATGAGCCTGAGAGGCAGAAAATGTTGGTGGGCAACTGTATATCAAAGCTTCAGAGTCCTCATCTATAAATGGGGACTTGGTTCCCACCTTCTAGGAGTTTTGAGAAGATAAATTAATTAAAGTTAAAACAAGTATTTTAAATAGTGCCTAGGTCCTAGTATGAAGACAACGAATGTTATCTATATTTAAATTATATAGTGATTATATTACATAATAGTGAACATTACTTTGGTAATTATTTAACCTTCTTGGGCCTTTATTTCCTCATTTATAAATTGAAATGAGGAGGCAGGAGATAAAGAGCTGGCCGATGTATGGAGGGTGAAGTGGAGAGGAGTAAAAGAGGAAGAATGGAGGCTTTCAAATGTCACAAACACACACAAATATATGTTGTTATAGATTTATACATTTAATAATGTGTGTGTGTGGTGCAGTAATTAAGAGTTCGGCTGCTACCCAAAAGGTCAGCAGTTCAAATCCAGCAGCCACTCCTTGGAAACTCTATGGGGCAATTTACTCTGTCCTATAGGGTCACTATGAGTCGAAATCAACTCTATGGCAATAGGTTAGGTTTGTTCTTTTTAGCGTGTGTGTTATACATTGATACACACATATTTAAGATTTGAGTGAAGGTCCATGTAGTGGAAAAAAATGATCGAATTGCCAACTTTTAAATTTTGCAAATAAAGATATTAACAACTGTTTTCAACTATCATTTCATAAAACAGAGGACATTTTATCAGCAAAAGAGGAGGAAGGACACAATTGCACAATTGCAGTATAAGGAAAGAGAAGATTCTCTCTGCCTTTGTGTCACACATACACACAAGCACACAAACTAAAAAAAAAAACAAAAAACCCAGTCAAACCCATTGTCATAGCAACCCGATAGGACAGAGTAGAACTGTCCCACAGGATTTCCAAGGAGTGGCTGGTGGATTTGAACTGCTGACCTTTTGGGTAGCAGCAGGGCTCTTAATCACTTTGCCACACACACACACATACACACATTATTAAAATGCATAAATTTATAACATAAAAAGCTTATTTTATGGCAATACAATATATATAATTATTTCCTAAAATGATAGTAAATTTGGGACTGTATATTTGGTCAAGGAGCCCTGGTGGTGCAGTGGTTAAAGCACTTGCCTGCTAATGGAAAGGTCAGTGGTTCGAACCCACAAGCTGCTCTAGGGGAGAAAGATGTGGCAGTCTTCTTCTGTAAAGGTCATAGCCTTGGAAACCCTATGGGGAAGTTCTACCCTGTCCTATAGGGTTGCTATGGGTTGAAACAGACTGGATGGCAATGAGTTTGGGTTTTTATATTTGGTCTTGTGTCATAAAGTAGAGCTTATTCATCCAACTTTTTTCTATACTTCATTGTTTTTTCACAGTTAATGTCGAAAATACAATTTCACATAGGAATGTTGACCAAAAATAGAAACACTCAATTTTATTTTATTTGTAATACACTGGAAAACTGAGAGGGTCCAAAGAATGATTGCTCCCTGCCTTTGGCTGGAGTTTGGATGAACAGCCAGTGAGGGCTGTAGGAAGCATACTTCTCACACCAAGGACTGTAAGATTGCTTCAAAAAGTGCAGTCCAGAATTTATCTGAGAAAGATGTTTGGTCCAATAGTGCCAAACCACTGAGAAGTGTTTGGAAACTAGCGGACTAGATGAGCTTCTTTATTACCTGATTTGTGGAAATACAAATAAGTAAAAAAAATTAGACATTGCCTCTAACAAGTTTAGGATCTAGCTACAGAAATAAAATTAACAGGAATAAAACAATTACAAAAATTAAATGCAAATAAATGAACTTACAGAGACCAGAAAGTTTTAGAATGATGCGAGAGTTCAGGAAAGCTGTGAAATTTGATCTGAGTCATAAAGAACTAGTAGATTTTGGAAAAGTAGGAGAAAGAGAAGGCTCTCTAGGTGGGAGAAAGAGCATCAGCTGAGGCATGGAGGAGCGGACGAATAATAGGGTATGCCTGCACCAGTGGTGGCTGTACGAGCTTAAGTGGAACCCAGTCTCACAGAAATACTATCGACTGCACAGGGAAGGACTCTGAGTTGGAATCGACTCAATGGCAACAGGTTTGGTTTGGTTTTAGGAAGACAGGTGCAGTCCTGGTGGTACAGTAGGTAACAGTTATGGCTGCTAGCCAAAAGGTCAGCAGTTCAAATCCATCAGCCACTGCTTGGAAACCCTATGGGGCAGTTTTACTCTGTTCTTTAGGGTCAGAATCAACCTGACGGCAATGGGTTTGGTTTGTTTTGGTTTAGGAAGCCAGTGTGCAGTAAAAAAGATGTGAAGATGTTTGAGCAGGAGAGTAACTGTACTTAATTAATTTAACAAATATTTATTAAATACTATGAAATCAAATCAAATCAACAGCCACGGATTTGGTTTCTTGGTTATGTGTCAGGTACTGTACATAGTACTTATAAGGAGTAAATATGTCAGATGCAATTAATGGTGTGCTGCTAAACGTTTAACAATTGGTTCCCTGGGGAACCATAACTCTGAATCTTAGCATTTTCTGATTTCAGTAGTATAAATACACCCACCATGGCCAATTTCAAGCTATCATCATGATGTTGCTGAAGGTGGAGTTGAGAACAATCCACTCTTTCCATTTGGTGGGAGCTGACTCCAGCACACCACTGGATAATCTGAGCCCTCATGAATTTTAGAAATATCTTTGGAAGACTCATCTAGAAATTTTGCTGACAGTGACTCGACTGTTTACTGTATCCAGGCATAAAAAAATATATAAAAAAAAATAAAAACCAAACCCGTTGCCATTGAGTTGGTAGCTGCCCTATGAGACAGAGTAGAACTTCCCCATAGAGTTTCCAATGAGCGCCTGGTGGATTCAAACTGCTGACCTTTTGGTTAGGAGCCATAGCTCTTAACCACTATACCACCAGGGTTTCCAGCACAGAATAATGAAAACCACTTAACTGCTTGAGCTTTCTTATAGCACAGGAGGCTGGATTCCAAGCAGGAGCATTCCAACAAGCACAGTCAGAAGCTGCAGCTTTCTTAAGGCCCAGCCTTAGATGTTACACAGTGTCAATTCTGTTATGTTCCATTGGTCAAAACAGATCACAGATTCAAGGGGATAGGAAATAGACTTCACTTCTTCAGGGAAGAGTAGCAAGGTCAGTTTATAAAGGGGCATGTGGGATAGAAGATATTCTTGTGATCATCTTTATAAACAAAATCTACCATACTCTGGATTTCATTTTGTTATTTGCGTTACTTACCACATTTTAATAAAGCCATCCATGGCTTTACTGTTCTAAAACCAAACTATCACTTATAAGATCATATTTATTTATATTTTAATCAAATTATTTTGATTAAAAGAATGAATGCCCAACTAGACATTAAGATTAAAATTAATATTACATTGATAATTATAGAGAGTAAAATTTTGATTCTTAAAATGTGTGTTGTAAAAAAAAAAATGTGTATTGTGACCAGAATTTCGCATAATATAAAGAGTTATTTATGTATTTCTAGGTGGTATGAAGGTAACCATCGTTTAAGAAACTTTGGAAAACTGTTTCCAAAAATCAAGAAATAAATGATACAGTTAGCAGATAGATTCAATTCATTTTTTTAAAAATGTAGCTCCTGGGCAGTGCCTGAGGAAAATGCCATCTAACCAACCCCCATTCAAATCACTAGAATGCAAGAATAAACTTAAACTAGCTCAGGAAATTATATTTCAGCTGCTTAATTATCAGTTTTCCCTGTAATTTTAATTAAGCACAAATCCAAGAATTATGTACAATTAAAGTTTATACAATTATAAGTCTCTGTACAATTAGAAATGATTAGAACTAAACACATAAACTATGCAAACTTCTTCATTTTCTTGGGATTTTTTGTAAAAATTAGTCTATGATCATAAGGCCAAATTTATAAAGTATCCATTGAGAATCCAACCTCTTTGCTATTATACCAATCCCTTTCTTTTTTAGCAATATTTGTTTTCATTGTGCCGTGGAAATAGTTTTATTAAATCTACTTAACCTAGTTAATGAAAACTCGTTGTTGTTGTTAGGTGGTGTTGAGATAGTTCCAACTCATAGCAACCCTATGTACAACAGAATGAAACACTGCCCAGTCCTGCATCATCCTCGCAATTATTGCTATGCTTAAGCCGATTGTTACAGCCCCTGTGTCAAGAAACAGAAAAATGCTGATACAACATATTTTAATCTGTAGATAGTTCCTAAGAAATAGTGTTAGGTAAAAAAGTCATTCTGATATATTTGTGAGGTTCCCCAACTATGTGGCTGATGAAATTAAAGAAACATATTAAAAAGGAATTGAGTGAGCAGAGCTCCAACTAGTTGAAAAACAATATTAAATATACTCATTAAGGCATGGTGTACTCAGTTGCTCACGTTGCAACAAAATAGAGGTTGAATTCCATGACTCAGTGCACTAGGAGGGAGCAGGAAAATGGGAGCCATCACTGGAGGACAAACGTTGTAAGGTGGAGAACTTTTGAAAGAACATAGACTCTGTTTACTCTAGACTCCTCTCCAATATAAAGGCTTCCTCTCCCCAAAGAGCTGGTACCTTGGAAAACATACATAAAAGAGACATTGAGCAGGCAGACAGTGATCTTCTTATGATTTTGTGTTATGGATCTTGGTCTCAGCATAAAGCCATACTCTCTATACCAAGTTGGCTATCTCTTCTAAGCCCAAGTAAATTTGGATCAGCATTAGAGGTTAGTAGTAAAAGCTTTTCTAGTTTTTCCTTTAGTAATTAATCTTCTAATTTACTTAATAGATTATGTATATGTAATATCTTCTTTATAAAAATCACACAAATAATATTATAAAAACAAAAGATTACAGAAATTATACAGAATGCTATTACTAAAAATTATTTAATTGTTGTCTTTTTCCATAATTCCCTTTGAGATAATTTAAACCTAAACCAAATATTCTTCAGATGCTAAAATCAACTTTTAAAATTGACATCTCAATTTATGTGATTAAATATTTCCTTTAAAAATAATTCCTCAGGAGTTTAAACAAAGGAACCTGTGGCCCTGTGAAATTTTGTCATTTAGCCTCTACTCAAGTTGGACTTTCCAGGATCTCAGAAGAGATTGTTGTTTGCCTTCAATTTGATTCTGACTCATAGTGAACCTGTGAGTAGAACTGCCCCATAGTGTTTCCTAGGCTGTAATCTTTACAGGAGCAGATTGCCAGGTGTTTTCTCCCATGGAGCCCCTGGTGAGTTTGAGCCACCACCAACCTTTCTGTTAACAGCCAAGCGCTTAACTGTTTTGCCACCAGGGTTCCTTTTTCAAAAGAGATTAGTATGTGGAATATTTATTAAGGAGTAGTCTTGGGAGTACTGGTGGTACAGCGGTTAAGAGCTCCGGCTGCTAACCAAAAGGTGGGCAGTTTGAATCTGTCAGCTGTTCCTCGGAAACCCTATGGACAGCTCTACTCCATCCTATAAGGTTGCTGCTATGAGTCAGAATCAATTCCACAGCAATGGGAACTCTTGGGATCAGCACCACGGAAGGCATGCAAAGGAAGCAGAATTGGGCAGAGAGAAAAGTTCAGTTGTGATGCAGTTCCAGTGACGGCCTCAGCCAACCCTAGGAGAGCTCTGGATTTGGGACGGTCCTTCAAATTATCCTGAGTTGAGGCAAAGGAGCTGGGCTTTATACCCCATGTGGATTAATCACTGGATGTGGATGGACTTCGTAAGGAGACGTGACCCCGAGGCAGGTAATCCATTTACAGAGGGCTGATGGCTGAGGACTGTTTGCTGGCAGCACTCCCAGAAGATAAGGGAGTAAGTCCTTCCTCCCTGCCCACAACAACCCATCTTTGCTTTCATTTCTTCTGACTTGATTCCATTAAGCTTTATCTTTCTTTCTTTCTTTTTTTCTGATGCTTAATGAATGTGAGTAAAGATAGTCTAAACAATCGGCCTATTGCTAAAACTCATGGCAGCTTTGAATTAGAATTCTTTGCTGGCAATAACAGATCTGGTGCATTTTTTTTCCTCCAATAACACAAGTGTCGATCATCATAGTTGGGTTGATTCTTAGAGTACAAAGAAAAATAAAGATGAGAATAGAAAATATATTATGGGTTCCCTGGGTTGATGAAGAATGGACTATAGTAAGATGGAGTATCATTTTTTTCCCCCAAAAATAAACTCTTGTAACGGATGTCAAGGGAGATTTTTCCTGTTTTCCTCAAACTTCTGCCAAGACTAAAAGCTGAGAAGAAACACTCCTAAAATGAAACATTCCATGCTCCTAAAAAGAAGCATTCCATGTTTTACACTCACGGGGCTTCCAGAACTCAGGGTTAGCTACCTTCCTGCAGTTCTTAACCAAGAGACACCAGTTTAAAAAGCTGACCTTATATCACTCTCACCCCAGCCAAAGTAAAATTAGGCCCAAGAGAGGATAAGAGTCATTATCAGACTTTTGAGGAAGGTGGTGTCCATGAATAGAGGATAAGGGGAGGGGGCTGTTTCTAGTTCTAAATATCAAGAAGTGTTCTAAGACAATCATTTACAAAACACTGAGGATGTAGCAAGAGAGGAAGATTGAAGCTTGCTCCCTGGTTGGATCAGTTTTAACAGTAGTTCTTCTAATTTGCCTCTTAACTACTTGAACAGGGAAAAGGAGAACTGGAGAGAGAGATCTGGGACTTACAAGGACATGAGAGCTTCAGTCTCCCTTTCTGTCAGCATATATGAGTTTCTCACAGGTTAACTGGACATCTTAGAAGAGAGCTGGTCTTGGCCTGTGTTGCTGGTGTCTCTCCTGGATGAGGAGCCCCAACAGCAAAAGTCTGTGGAGAGTCCTTCTTCAGTGGGGGCTAGGGAGTAAAGGAAGAGGACAAGATGGAGCTGATTTCTTACTTCATGGCACCTTTCAGTGATAAGGACCCTGGAGGAGCCAGCACAGTTGTCACTGACAGAGAGCATTGGGCGGTGAAAGAACAACATACACAAAGAGAGGGCTGCCATGGGCAGTCACATAAGGCTTCAATAAACCCGACACTTTACACATTCCTCCACCTTCCTCAGTTCTGAAAGCTGAGCCAGTGTGGGGCTTCCTCTAGTAATGCAAGTATTACTGGGACAGTGTACTGATTCAGGGTGGTCTCCTGTTTTGTTGCTTCCCACTTTGTGAGGTGGAGTTGAGTCTAGAGGTGAAAGTTCCTCTGTGATTGCAGCTGGAGGCAGATTGCCTGGCTTAATATAACACTCTGCCTTATAAATTGTGTGACCATGGGCAGTTTAGTGAATAATTTGGTCCCTCAGTTTCTTTATCTGTTATTTGGGGATAACAGAAATGCTATATTATAGGGCTGTCATGAGGTTTATATACACATAATTCATACAAATTATACAGCATAGAGCCTGGGATATTCTATGTCCCCAATAAATGTTCACTATTAATGAGTGGGTTCATGGCTTGTCATTTTGCCATTTGTTATTGAGCTCTGCCATGAATCTGAAGATCACATGGATGGAACTCTGACTGATATCCTCCCCAACCTTTCCAATGCTATTGAACCTGTCCTGTTGATTCCCACACATTGTCTAAGGAATACTAAAATATATAAATATTAATATTAAAATATTGAACTTGTTCTTTAATAATCGCTTTTAAACATTAAAATTTATGGAATCCTATTTGAAAATTATACGGCATTGAAAATTCTCACATAATTTAAAGTACTTTATACTCCACCCATTTGCCATAGCACATGCAGCTTTTCGGCGCTAGCAAAGGTGTTCATTTTTTCCCCCATTACAAAGTACAAACCTGAAATGATACAAGTCCTTTTAGTCCTTATTTCATAATACAATATTATATAATAGAGCTGAAAGAGCTTTAAAGATCATCTAGTATATAGCCAAAGTATTTTGTTTTTACACATTGAACCCTTGACAGATGTTTTTAGATCTAGTTGTATTCAATGAGTTTCCATTATGTTGCTAGGCTTTGATCTAGAAGATTCCTTATCTGTGGTCTACGTAAAATGAATTAAAAACCATTCTCTTTCATCTCCTGTGAGCAAGATGTGTAAATCACTTACTTAGCCCCGCTCCCTTTCAGATGATGTGTTGTTCCTTTCACTGGTTCCTGGTAAGGGTTCTTTTTTCCTTGATGAACCAGTTCCTTTATCTGTCTCTACAAAAGGGCCTGTCAGATGTCACTTCACATTTGTCAGCCTAAGCTACATAATCTTTTTAGCATGGCATATTTTAAAATATCTTCCTGGGGCTTTCTCTTTATAATTTTTAATTTATCCCGTCAAATTGTTAATTAATTGAATTACATGATCAAGAAACATTGGAAACACTTTGGGAAGAAGGCATAAACTCTGTATCTAACTTTCATATATAGGAAACATACCATGCATTATTTGGTGCAGATCATTCAATTATCTGAATTAACTACATAGTTTTAGAGCTTTGGCTGGCCATATTTTAAATTTAACCACAAAATTTATAAGGCTTAGATGTTTAAGTCACGCTCTTGATGTTACTGTACGACAGTATAAATATGACTGTAAGTTAATATTTCTTTAAGGCGGTAGTTATTTCCTGATCAAGTTAATAGTACAGTAAGATAATGCTCTATCATGGGATCATTAAAGAAAGAAGTTGAAAAATAATTCCCCATGACTTTAGACATAATTCCATTCTCCTGTTATTCTGTATGCAATCTGAGTTCTTAAAAAAGCCAGCATAAAACATGTTCATATTTTACTCTAATTGTTCCCTGTGAGAATAAGTAATTTATTCATATATTCACAAGCACTTAAAAAATATGTTTCCTAGGAAGCCCCAATAGTTTGAAAGAATTCTGCCATTTAAAACTTAAAATTTGGTTCTACTTTAAAAATAATAGCAGCAATCTATTCCAAATAGCATTTTGACTTTTTCAAATGATTGTTTTCTTAAAAACAAAAACTTGAAAGACAAATTCTTTATTAAATAAACACTACATTGGTTGTGATTTTGAAATAACAAAGTGATAACCTGTTTTTCTCCATAATCACTGTATATGTAATAGATTTCTCCCTGTGGCTAACTTTCCAGTGATATGTATAAAATGTTAAAGGGTATTTATAAAAAAGTTATTCCTGATGATATTTAAACTTGGTTTTATAAAAATAACACATGAGCATAACCTATATTAAATACTAACAACCTAAATTTAACAAATACAAATCTAAAATAGATACTTATTGAAAAAGTTATAAAAGATGAATTCCTAGAAAATTCTATTTGGCTCTCTGTGTATTGGTCGAGGTTGTTGTTACTGTTTTCCAAATTACATTATGGCCATTCCATATCAAATTTTAGCTGAAAGTAACATATCCTGATCAATTCCTAAATATAAAGAGTTAAAGTCTATTGGTTTTTTGAACCATGGGGGCTTGTGTGTTGCTGTGATGCTAGAAGCTATGCCACCAATATTTCAAATGCATCAGGGTCACCCATGGTAGACAGGTTTCAGTGGGGCTTCAAGACTAAGACAGACTAGGAAGAAGGACCTGGTTGTCCGCTTCTAAAAAAAAATTGGCCAGTGAAAACCTCATGAATAGCAGCAGAACACAGTCTGATACAGTGCCAGAAGATGAGACCCTTAGGTTGGAGGACACTCAAAATATGCCTCCTCAAAGTAGAGTCCACCTTAATGATGTGAATGGAGTCAAGCTTTTGGGACCTTCATTTGCTGATGTGTCATGACTCAAAATGAGAAGAAACAGCTGCAAACATACATTAATAATCGGAACCTGGAATGTAAGAAGTATGAATCTGGGAAAATAGGAAGTCATCAAAAATGAAATGGAACGCATAAAGGTCATTATCCTAGGCATTAGTGAGCTGAAATGGACTGTTAATAGCCATTTTGAATAGGACAATTGTATGATCTACTATGCCAGGAATGACAAATTGAAGAGGAATGGCATCACATTCATCATCAAAAAGAACATTTCAAGATTTATCCTGAAGCACGACACTGTCAGTGATAAGATAATATTCATACACCTATAAGGAAGACCAGTTAATACAACTATTATTCAAATTTACACACCAACCAGTAAGGCCAAAGATGAGGAAACTGAAGATTTTTTACCAACTTCTGCAGTCTGAAATTGATCAAACATGCAGTCAAGATGCATTGATAATTACTGGCGATTGGGATGCAAAAGTTGGAAACAAAGAAGGATTGGTAGTTGGAAAATATGGCCTTGGTGACAGAAATGATGCTGAAGATCGCATGATAGAATTCTGCAAGACCAATGACTTATTCATTGCAAATGCCTTTTTTCAACAACACAAACAGTGACTATACATGTGGACTTTACCAGATGGAACACAGAGGAATCAAGTTGACTACATCCGTGGAAAGAGACAATGGAAAAGCTCAATATCATCAGTCAGAACAAGGCAGGGCGCTGACTGTAGAAAACACAATCAATTGCTCATATCCAAGTTCAAGTTGAAGCTAAAGAAAATTAAAACAACTCCAGGTGAGCCAAAGTGAGTATATCCACCTGAGTTTAGAGACCATCTCAAGAACAGATTTGATGCATTGAACACTAATGACCAAAGAGCAGATGACTTGTGGGATGACATCAATGACATCATACTCGAAGAAAGCAAAAGGTCATTAAAAAGACAGGAAAGAAAAAACAAACAAACAAAAAAAGACCAAAACCGCTGTCAGAAGAGACTGAAACTTGCTTTGAACATAGTGTAGCTAAAAGAAAGGGAAGAAAGGATCACATAAAAGAGCTGAACATAAGATTTCAAAGGGCAGCTTAAGAAGACAAAGTAAAGTATTATAGTGAAATATGCAAAGATCTGGAGTTAAAAAACCAAAAGGGGAGAACATGCTCAGCATTTCTCAAGCTGAAAAAATTGAAGAAAAATTCAAGCCTCGAGTTGAATATTAAAGGATTCTATGGGCAAATATTGAACAACAAAGAAAGCATCAAAAGAAGATGGAAGAAATACACAGAGTCACTGTACTAGATAGGGTTGGTTGATCTTCAACCACTTCAGGAGGTAGCATATGATCAAGAAACAATGGTACTGAAGGAAGAAGTCCAAGCTGCACTGAAGGCGTTGGTGAAAAACAAGGCACCACGAACTGATAGGATACTAATTGAGATGATTCAACAAATGGATGCAATGCTGTTAGTGCTCACTCATCTATGGCAAGAAATTTGGGAGAAAGCTACCTGGCCAACCAACTGGAAGAGGTCCATGTTTGTGCCCATTCCAAAGAAAGGTAATCCAACAGAATGTGGACATTTTTGAACAATATAATTAATATCACATGCAAGTAAAATGTTGCCAAAGATAATTCAAAAATAATTGCAGCAGTACATCAACAGGGAACTGCCAGAAATTCAAGCTGGATTCAGAAGAGGGTATGGAATGAGGGATTTCACTGCTGATGTCAGATGGATCCTGGCTGAAAGCAGAGAATACCAGAAAGAAGTTTACTTTTGTTTTATTGACTATGCAAAGGCATTCGACTGTGTGGATCATAACAAATTATGGATAACATTGTAAAGAATGGGAATTCCAGAACACTTAATTATGCTCATGAGGAACATGTACATAGACTAAAAGGCAGTCATTCAAATAGAACAAGGGGATACTGAATTGTTTAAAATTGGAAAAGTGTGCATCAGGGTTCTATCCTTTCACT